>NC_053169.1:93475888-94075888 GCF_016835505.1 Polypterus senegalus | reverse complement strand
CATTTTGTCAACCCTTTTGCTTCGTGAGCCTAATAGCCTGACGTGGAACAAGTGTGCACAAACTACAAATGCAATTCATTTTACTGGGAATTGTAGAAAAAGCTCGAAGTCCTGCACAGCATCTGTTTTGTCTTGGTAGAGTAATATTTTACTTTACTTTCCCCTTTTGTATTATTATTAAGTAGCCTTTGTCAGAATGCCTCAAATCTCCCAGACTTACCACTGTTTATAAAATATTGTCCCATATAACTTCACCCCACCTTCACTTCTACATTTGTAACCTCAGGCAATTAGGTGTAGTAAAAGACAAGCAGGAGTTAAGTTACAATTTAAACAATGTATAATTGATGATAGTCATAAATAATAACAATATGCAAAGTACATTTGAATATTGGCAACCATACAACCTGATGAATGCTGATGTGTAGTTTCAGGTGGCACACAGACTGGGCAGATTTCAAAATCCTCCTTTTAACATATAAAGCATTAAAAGGCCGCACTCCGGCTTACTTGTCTGAACTTATCATGACTTACAAACCGGAGCGCTCATTACGATCTCAAGATGCCAGTCTGCTTATAATTCCAAGGATTCCATTTTAGTTAATGGGCCCTTAAACTGTGGACTGGTCTGCCTGCCACTATAAAAGATCCCCTTCGGTCTCAGCTTTTAAATCCCGGCTGAAGACTCACGACTTCAGTTTAGCACACCCTGACTAGAGCTGCTGATCAACTGTGCAGACTGCATCTCTGTTGTTAGTCATTAGCACTAAAACATAAGTAATATGATAGTTATAATTTGATACTAACCCTCACCTATTCTGTTTCTCTTCTCTGTACTCAAATGTGGCACTTGGTGACACTGCCCATCTGCCAAGTTGTTTTGCCTGTCTAAGGTAAAGTCATCCCTGATGGAGGATTGCAGGAATCGTCGTGTAGAGGGGTCCTTTCATCAGATTAGTGCTATTTCAGCTGTGCAATGGCCAAATATGGAGGCAGCTTGATGGCAGAGGTCTCCAGGACTCTAAGCAAATCCAAATCCAATGATTTGATATCATCTACTGTTAAATTCTGCTCAATACTTGTAATATTTTTATTTTTATACTGTATTGAGGATTACTTCTGTTCTGTGTATTGTATTGTATTAACCTCCTTCTCTTTGACCCTCGCTGCACGCCCAACCTACCTTTAAACTGCCTTTCCCAAGGTTTCTTCCATTTTTTTTCCCTACTGGGGTTTTTGGGAGTTTTTCCTTGTCTTCTTAGAGAGTCAAGGCTGGGGGGCTGTCAAGAGGCAGGGCCTGTTAAAGCCCATTGCGGCACTTCTTGTGTGATTTTGGGCTATACAAAATGAATTGTATTGCATTGTATTGTACTTGCTAGTTACTTAAAATGTCTCTAGTTAAGGCATCATTTGTGGTCAGCTTTCTTCAGAACAGGCCACATGCCTTTCTCAATATGGCTGCCGAGCTGTGCTCTTCATTGGGGTGTCCTTTTCAGTTCATGGTGTGTGATGGTCTTTCATCAGTTTGGTAAGAGAGAGATGGTGAGGTGAAGCAAGCAAATTTATAGGTTTCTGTCCAACCCCTAGAGCCAATAGGGCGTCATACATTCTGATTCAAGCCAATTCCAAACAGCCATACTTCAGACCAATGGGGGGTTTAGGGGGGCAGAATATCTTCACACCTGCCCTCCAAACCATATGTTAAGGTAAAGTTTGGCAGTTAGGCAGTCTGGCTTTCCTGTGGGGGTTGACTGAGAAACAGCAGAGAAATGCTTGCCAAACTTGTTTGAGCCACTGTCCCCAACCCTATCATAAAATTCAAAGAGACCCAGTCCTAAAAAGGGAAGGGGTTCTTGAACCATTGCTGTTATTATCAGTAACATAACTCCAATATTACATTGCTTTGTCTAAGTTAAAAATAAAGACATACAAAATATTTATCGAGTTGTATGCAAAATTTCACATCACAACAGCATCAGTTCTATTTTCTGAACCCATGTGCCATCCCATAGATTACACTGACACGGAGACAAGGTATAGTTAAAAAATATATACTTTCACATTCCTGATTCTTTTTAGCTTTAAAAAATATAAAGGAAGGTGCTCTTATCCTCTTTACTAAACTGGATTACAGAATTTGCCCCCATAAAATGGGCTTTTTCAGTTAGCATGGCTACAAAGCTTCCTTCGTGTCAGAGTGAGCTATTGAATTAAAAAAGATTTACCGAGGAACCATCTTCTACAAAATGCACAAAAAGTTATTTGTGTCACATTAATCACTTTTATTATCACTGACAGCCTCTCAAAAAGGGTGAAAAGTGAAAACAAAAGATGAGAATTCAATCTTCGGAGAGAGCTGCTCTTGTAATGATACCTGCCAAATGTTAGCTTGAAACACAGATCAGATATTTAAAGAATCTGTCCCCATGCATGGCTTGGTTTGAAACGCCTAGGAAAGTCTTGGAATGTTTCCAGAGATGTGATGGTAGATTCATCTTAATGCCACGACATCCCTGGTCAGCAGGTTCTTAATCCAGTCAAATATCAGTGGGATAAGGTGGGACGAGTTTTATGGAGCTGACATCAACCACCAGCCTTGAGACCATGGGACACATTTGAGTTGACGTGGGCCCGCTTTGCTTTTCTCACTGATTAAATCCATTGACTGAGAGCAAACGGGGCAGTAACTCTACACTGAGTTGAAGTATCTAACAAAAAGTACCACATTATGTTTTATACTGAGGAGAATGCAATGCCCGGTATCCAAAACAGATTTGCTTCTAATTCCTTTTTTCTGTTAACCTAATTATCGATATTTTGAAAGGTTAACCTTTAAGCAATATACCCACATATGTTTTTGATAGAAATAATTTTGTTTATGACAAATGTAATTAATTTTTCAGTTTGCAACTTCATTATTTTGTTAGTAAGTGGCTGGTACATCCTGCCTGTCCCTCAGGAGGCACTCGGTAAAACCCAGCACAGCTCAAGCTCAGGCTCTTTCTCCAAGATTACTGATTTTAAACCTTGAGCAACCTGAGTGTGAAGATGACAATAACCTCCCAAAAGTAACAGGGACTACTAAGGAGATACTTGTAGAGGGAGATGTGTTACGTGGGTTAAAAAGGCTGGTGGAACTCTAACAAATCACCAGCACCAGATCCTAGACTATTTAAAGAAGTTAGTGAGGTGCATATAGAAACCCTTGACATAAATTTGAAATTCACTGCTCACTGGGGACATTCCTAAGGACTGGAAAATAGCAAACATTATCCCATTATATTAAAAGGGTGATTGGGCAGAGGCCAGTAAATGTAACATGCATCACTGGTAAATTAATGAAAAGAATTATTAAAGAAGAGATGGCGAGAACAAGAGTGTTAGTGAGCAGTCAACACATGGAGACTGAGAGGTCAGGTTTTACTAATATGCTGGAAGCAACAGAAGCATATGGCAAGAGGGGTGTGTATGCTCTTCTTTATTCTCATTTTTGGAAGGCATTTGAGGAGGTCCCATATGTGAGGCTGGGCATCAAACTAATAGAAGTGGGAATTCTGTGTGTAGTGAGTAGATGGGTGCAAAATTGGGTAAAATGCAGGAGGAAGAGTGCTATGGTGTGATGAGTGAGGAACTTTAGCAGAATTAGGCAATTAAAGCGGTTTCTCTCAGAATTCAATGCTCAGGATGCTGTTGTTTTTAACATAGAATAGCTAGCTAGATAGATAGATAGATAGATAGATAGATAGATATGAAAGACACTATATAGATAGACAGATAGATATTTTAGTTTAGTGTAGTAGGCAGGATTAAATAGATAGATAGATAGATAGATAGATATGAAAGACACTATATAGATAGATAGATAGATAGATAAAATGCAACTTTGCATAAATTCAAGAAAAATATACATATTACAACAAACCACAACTCTGCAAACACTGGCTGATGAACGTCTATCTGGCTTGCAGAATAAGAAAGCTGCTGTTGTGAATAACTGGCCTGTAGGTGGCGGTAAGATGTGGTCAGATCTGCCTCTTTGTGCTACTGGTTTACATTTTAAGGTGCTCACATTTGCATAAAGCAAGTCCGGCTTGATGCGTCCACCAGTGGCAGATGCTGATAGACATTTGCTCCTTTCAAAGTTCTCCTGGATGAAGTCACCTGCATTACAGAGTCAGAATGATTCATCATTAGATTGTTAGTAACTGAGTGAATCATTTTTGTTGCTGGGTTTATAAATGGTAACAAGGATGACATAACTTATCACTTTAGGACGAACAATCAGTCAGTCACTATGTCAATGCCTGGATTGCACATTTTAGATTTAATTATAATGTGCTCCTTTTTTCACCATTGCTCACTCACATGGATATCCAGTCCGCCTCCTGCCTTATCCACCCTACCTGACTATAACAGATGAAACCCAGCCAGCATTAAATATCATCTAAAATCAGGAGTTTCAGCTGGTCCTCCATAATATCCAAAATCCCACAGTAACTGAACTGGCTGTCACTCGACATGAGATATGACAGTTCATTTAACTTCTTTAAAAGCGATCGAGTATTCCACATGCCTTCATTTATCTCTGAATCTTAGACGTTTTCCATACCTGGAAGATTTGCTCCTCTCAAAAGGTGCAGCAAAGTTCTTTAGGTGGCAGTGCTATGGGGTGAGTATGAGGATATTCAATAGACCCCACTTTACGTTCTCAGAGTCTCTTCCTCGACTGTTGGTAGCCTTCAGATCCTCTACGCTCTCATTGTGACATCTCTCATGTTCTCAGGTTGTCCGAAAGGCAGTTGAGATGAGCCAAAGCTCGGGTCTGCAATGACAGCGGCTTATCTTCAGTTTTAAAATCTATTAAAACAAATTATAGTATCAAGCCAGAGACCAAAGCTAAACATTAATAATTGTAAAATAAAACAAATGGATGGAGTGAGAGCTTCTGCAACAGGCGGACAGACCCCAGTACCTGAAATCAATCTTCCAAATATGGGATTGTCATTTTATGAAAAATAGAAAATAGAAAAGTACTCTGCTTCATACAGAGACTTTCCTTAACAGATACTTTATAAAATTCAATATTTTATTATGTGAAAAAAAAACTCTATTTCCTCCCTGTGACTAATCCAAAAACACATTCACACTCATCACCAAAACCTTTTTACGCTGTATGACCCAAATTATGCCTACCACTCAATTAAAATCATACCTCGTAATTCCTTTTGAAATGTGTCAAAATTTTCCACTAATGCTTCAAAGGTGACAGGGGTGCCCTTCTAAGGTTTTTAAAGGACACACACCTGTCATACAGATCACTGTGACTTTGTCACTTCCTTCAATTTAATTAGCATTCGTTTTGTAATAGAAGAAGTACCTTGAAGGGTCTTCAGTATCCCCCAGAAGTTACTCTTTATTCAGACAGGTATGTTGGTTTGCATGTGAGCTTCTATTGTCATGTTTCTATAGAAAGGTTAAAAAATTAAGGTGCCATCAGCCTTTGTCCCCGTGTTCTAACATAATATGTCTGACCGAGCCATTATTTTAACACAGGAAAGACTGACTTGTTCAAATCTCCCAGCAGGCCTGAATGACAAACCAAAAACAGAATTTTAGGAATTCTGACAAATGTATTCAAAATTTAAAAAACAATTCAATGTTTCCATGTGATGTACTCATTTAAGTTTATTTATTTATTGGTTGCATTATCTGTCACGTGAGTCTGTATTCTTGTTTTTCTTTATGTTTTATTCTGCTGTATGCATCTGAATTTCCCCTTAGGTTTAATAAAGTTGATCTAAATCTAAATCCTGCCGACAACGTCAAGTGTTTTGCTGTGGTATCATACACACCACGACCGTTCACCTGCTTGTGGTTAATCACGAAGTGTGTCAGGGTACTTGAGAGTTGAGGACACGTTAGTTTAGTACCTAAACTCAGATGGTTTTCCTCTAAAGAGTTCTGTTTTCTTACATCCGTACCAATCAAGATGTTCCATTATTGTTGGCAGTACTCATTTCACTGAGATCCCAACTTGAGAACATGACATTAAGGACAGGTTTTAGAATATTATAACAAGGAAAAGCAATTCAGTCCAACATATCTCGACAGCCCTAATCACTTAATTCTTCCAAAAATAACATCAAGTCGAGTTTTGAAAGTTCCTAAAGTTCTGCTGTCCACCACACTGCTTACTCTTCCGTGTGTCTGCGGTTCTCTTTGTGAAGAAAAACTTCTTGATGTTTGTGTCAAATTTACGTGTAACAAGTTTCCAACTGTGTCCCCATGCTCTTGATGAGCTCATTTTAAAATCACCGTCTTGATCCACTGCACTGATTCCCTTCATAATTTTAAACACTTCAGTCAGGCCTCCTCTTAATCTTCTTTTGACTAAACCAGCTTTTCTCAACCTTTACGTATTTGCGACCCGAGTTTTCATAATACAGTAGTTTTAATTGCGCACTCCTAACGTTTTTTTGAAAGAAGCCCACTAATACCAATTTGTTCTTTTTTTAATTAATGATATATCATAGATGCATATTTTATTATACTTACTTAACTTTTATCGACATTTATCTAACTCTATATTTATTTTTCTAGTATCAGAATGTACTGTATATTGTGTTATTATATTGTCACTATATATATTGTGAAAGCTGGCCCGGACACAGACAGACGGACAGCATTGTTTCACCCAACACACTGTTTATTTACAATATTTACAGTCACGTGGATCCACAAACCCCAGTGCCTCCAGCACCGATTCACTCAAGTCCAGGCCTTACAGTCTCTTTGCCTCCCTCTCTCTCTCTCTCTCTCTCTCTCTCTCTCTCTCTCTCTCTCTCTCTCTCTCTCTCTCTCTCTCTCTCTCTCTCTCTTCTGGCCGCTTCCAGTCCTCCCACTAGTTCCGTCCTCTTCCACCCGACTTCCGCCCTAGACTGAAGGGAGGCGGCCCCTTATATACTGCTCCCGGATGAGCACCAGGTGGTTCCGGCATTCCCTCCTTGGCCACGCCCCAGCGTGGCGGAAGTGCCGACTGTCCTCCCGGCAGCTCTCCGGGTTCCCCAATAAGTCTTCCCCCCAGCACTTCCTGGTGTGGAGGAAGTGTTGGGCTCCAGGGTTCCTCAGGCTCCAGGGCGCCTGGCGGTGGCCACGGGCCCCTACAGGGTTGGGCTTCCAAGCCCGCTACCCGTGGCCCCCAATACAACCAGGGTGATCGCCTCCTTGCGGTCTGGAGGAGGCACAAGCCCTCCTCTGGTCTTCCTGGGCGTCCCGGCCGGGCTCCATCCCCGGCCAGGGACCACACGGGATAAACCGGCATCGGGGCACTGCCTGGCGGTGACCTCGGGTCCCTACAGGGTTGGCCCCCAACATAACCAGGACGGACGCCCCCTCGCAGTCTGGAGGAGGCACAAGCCCTCTTCTGGTCATCCTGGGCATCCCCGGCCGGGGACCACAATATATATATCTATATGTATATCCATCCATCCATCCATTATCCAACCCACTATATCCTAACTACAGGGTCACGGGGGTCTGCTGAAGCCATTCCCAGCCAACACAGGGTGCAAGACAGGAAACAAACCCCGGGCAGGACGCCAACCCACCACAGGACTCACACACCAAGCACACTAGGAACAATTTAGGATCGCCAATGCACCTAACCTGCATGTCTTTGGACTGTGGGAGGAAACCGGAGCACCCAGAGGAAACCCACACAGACACAGGGAGGACCCGGGAAGCGAACCCAGGCTTCCTTACTGTGAGGCAGCAGCGCTACCCACTGTGCCACCGTGCTGCCCTATGTAAAGAGTTATTACTATTATTATTTACTAGGAAGCATGAGGACTTCTAGTCTTCCCAAGAGTTAAAATTGAACTGTTAAAACTATAAAAAAATCTACTGCAAAAATCTATTATTATACACTTACCTAAAGGATTATTAGGAACACCTGTTCAATTTCTCATTAATGCAATTATCTAATCAACCAATCACATGGCAGGTGCTTCAATGCATTTAGCGGTGTGGTCCTGGTCAAGACAATCTCCTGAACTCCAAACTGAATGTCAGAATGGGAAAGAAAGGTGATTTAAGCAATTTGGAGCGTGGCATGGTTGTTGGTGCCAGACGGGCCGGTCTGAGTATTTCACAATCTGCTCAGTTACTGGGATTTTCACGCACAACCATTTCTAGGGTTTACAAAGAATGGTGTGAAAAGGGAAAAACATTCAGTATGCGGCAGTCCTGTGGGCAAAAATGCCTTGTTGATGCTAGAGGTCAGAGGAGAATGGGCCGACTGATTCAAGCTGATAGAAGAGCAACTTTGACTGAAATAACCACTCGTTACAACCGAGGTATGCAGCAAAGCATTTGTGAAGCCACAACACGCACAACCTTGAGGCGGATGGGCTACAACAGCAGAAGACCCCACTGGGTACCACTCATCTCCACTACAAATAGAAAAAAGAGGCTACAATTTGCACGAGCCCACCAAATTTGGAGAGTTGAAGACTGGAAAAATGTTGCCTGGTCTGACGAGTCTCGATTTCTGTTGAGACATTCAAATGGTGGAGTCAGAATTTGGCGTAAACAGAATGAGAACATGGATCCATCATGCCTTGTTACCACTGTGCAGGCTGGTGGTGGTGGTGTAATGGTGTGGGGGATGTTTTCTTGGCACACTTTAGGCCCCTTAGTGCCAATTGGGCATCGTTTAAATACCACGGGCTACCTGAGCATTGTTTCTGACCATGTCCATCCCTTCATGACCACCATGTACCCATCCTCTGATGGCTACTTCCAGCAGGATAATGCACCATGTCACAAAGCTCGAATCATTTCAAATTGGTTTCTTGAACATGACAATGAGTTCACTGTACTAAAATGGCCCCCACAGTCACCAGATCTCAACCCAATAGAGCATCTTTGGGATGTGGTGGAACGGGAGCTTCGTGCCCTGGATGTGCATCCCACAAATCTCCATCAACTGCAAGATGCTATCCTATCAATACGGGCCAACATTTCTAAAGAATGCTTTCAGCACCTTGTTGAATCAATGCCACGTAGAATTAAGGCAGTTCTGAAGGCGAAAGGGGGTCAAACACCGTATTAGTATGGTGGTCCTAATAATCCTTTAGGTGAGTGTATGTTCAAGGTGCAACTGACACCACTGATGACATTTAGTCAAGCACAGAGCCAACTGCACTTGAACTGACTGCACACAAACACAGAGGCTAATGCTGACGCTTGCAGGATAGTCTAGTGCAGCGGCTCAATCCCAGGGACAGTGATGCTGATTCGCTAAGGGGGCACCAGTGGTCATTAGCTGGCTGCTCAACAAATAGAAGACACGGACTGATCAGCTCCGGTGTGCTGGCAAATTACACTGGGAACCCGACTACAGACGGTTGCAGTGTTCAATGAATTTACATCACTGAAAATACTCGTCTCTGGCTTGCTAACAAATTGCACTGGAAACCGACTATAGCTGGTTGCTGCATTCAACGAAATTATGTTACCAAAAATTCTCAGCTTTGGCTTGCTGGAAATTGCACTGGGAACCAACTATTGCCAGTTGTGACATTCAATGAATTTACGTAGCTAAAAATACTCGGCTCTGGTGTACTGGAAATTGCATTAGGATCCACCTCTAGCCGGTTGCAGCGACTTAAGGATTCATTTTTCCTCATAATTCATCCCCTGCAGCCCTGCAATCAGCCGAGTCGCTCTTCTCTGGACTTTTTTTTCCAGTCCAGTTATGTCCTTTTTGTAGCCTGGAGACCAAAACTGTACTTTTATTAAGTTGTGTGCCCTGCAATGGTGTGAAGTACCATCTAAGACTGGTTCCCACATGGTGTCCACTATTGCTCTCACTCTCTTCCATTCCAGAATAGATCCTTAAAACACTTAAAGCTGGCTGTGGTGGGCTGGCACCCTGCCCAGGATTTGTTCCTGCCTTGCGCCCTGTGCTGGCTGGGATTGGTTCCAGCAGACCCCCGTGACCCTGTGCTAGGATATAGCGGGCTGGACAATGACTGACTAATGACTGACGGACTGACTAAAAGCTGGGCATTTTTTCATGACAATTACTTTTTGAACATGAGAGTTAAAAATAAGGTGTGAATACATGAGGTGACAGTCATCCATGGCTTGGTGATAAAGCATTATTTCCTTACATTCTGAACATTTAAATAATGGCTCCCAAACAATATCCAGGATAATGTCTCTTCCAGTGAATAGCTGACATGGTTTCCTGCACTCTACAATCCTCTGCACTTTATTAAAGTTCCAGGACAATCTATTCAAACTGTAATGATTGAAATAAATGTACGTTACTTTCATATTTTTCGGCCTTTTTTTAAGCACCTGTATTTTAAATCATCAGTCTGTGGAGCCACATCAGAAAGTGACCTTGTCAGCTCTCGGCAGAAACACAGTTATTATGCAATAGCAACATTCCATCATTCACTTTCATGAGGGCTGCCACCATGACCCCAGGAAGGAGAAGATGTCTGTTTCATTACCAGTACTAAGCAGGATGTTTCACAGACTACTTGATGCTACTGAAATGTTACTTATTGTATTTATTTTCTTCATTTCCTTCAAGCATCAAGTTATAGCATATTTCTGAATGAAAATAAATACATATACACTCACCGGCCACTTTATTAGGTACACTTGTTCAGCTGCTTGTTAACGCGGGTATCTAATCAGCCAATCACATGGCAGCAAATCAATGCATGGCAGCAAATAGATATTGTCAAGACGACCTACTGAAGATCAAACTGAGCATCAGAATGGGGAAGAAAGGGTATTGGGGTGACTTTTATCTTGGCATAGCTGTTGGTGCCAGACTGAGTATTTCAGAAACTGCTGATCTACTGGGATTTTCACGCACAACCATCTCTAGGGTTAACAGAAGATGGTCTGAAAAGGGTGAAATATCCAGTCAGCTGCAGTTCTCTCAACAAAAAGGCCTTGTTGACGCCAGACATCAGAGGAGAATGGCCAGACTGGTTTGAGCCGATAGAAAGTCAACAGTAACTCAAATAAGCACTCGTTACAACTGAGGTGTGCAGAAGAGCAGCTCTGAATGCACAACACATCGAACCTTGAAGCAGATGGGCTGCAGCAGCAGGAGACCACACCGGTCAGCTAAGAACAGGCAACTGAGGCTACAATTCACACGGGATCACCAAAATTGTACAATAGAATATGGGAAAAAACGTCGCCTGGCCTGACGAGACTTGATTTATGCTGTGACTTTCGGATGGTAGGGTCAGAATTTGACTTGAACAACACGAAAGCATTGATCCATCATGCATTCCTCTGAACTCCCTCTCATTCACACACATGTATTCAGCCCTGGTAGTCCTACTGACCTTCATTCTTCTCCTCTCTAGAGCATATCTCCACCTCTCCAGGGTCTCCTCAACCTGCTCCGTACTCTCGCTACAGATCGCAATGTCATCAGCAAACATCACAGGTTATGGGGACTCCTGTCTAATCTCGTCTGTCAACCTGTCCATCACCATTGCAAATAAGAAAAGGTTCAGAGCCGATCTCTGATGTAATCCCACCTCCAACTTGAATGCATCCGTCACTCCTACCACAAACCTCACCACTGTCACACTTCCCTCGTACATATCCTGTACAACTCTTATGTACTTCTCTGCCACTCCCGACTTCCTCATACAATACCACAGCTCCTCTCCAGGCCATCTGTCATATACAATACAATACAATACAATTTATTTTTGCATAGCACAAAATCACACAAGGAGTGCCGCAATGGGCTTTAACAGGCCCTGCCTCTTGACAGTCCCCCCAGCCTTGACTCTCTAAGAAGACAAGGAACAACTCCCAAAAAACCCAGTAGGGAAAAAATGGAAGAAACCTCGGGAAAGGCAGTTCAAAGAGAGACCCCTTTCCAGGTAGGATGGGCGTGCAGTGGGTGTCAAAAAGAAGGGGGTCAATACAATACAATACAATACACAGAACAGAACAAATCCTCAATACAGTATAAAAATAAAACTTTTAGAAGTACGTAGCAGAATTTAACAGTAGATGATATCACATAATATGATTTGGATTTGTTTATAGTCCTGGAGACCTCATCCATCAAGCTGTCTCCCCCATTTGGCCATTCCACAGCTGAGTCAGTGCTGGGCCAGCCAATCCGATGAAAGGACCCCTCTTTCCCATGATTTCAGTGATCCTCTATCAGGGATGTCTTTACCATAAGTGGGCACAACAATTTGGCAGGTGGGCCATGGCACCAAGTGGCACATTTGGGTACCGAGTAAAGAAACAGAATAGGTGAGGGTTAGTATTCAAATATAATTATCATGTTACTTATGATTCAGTGCTAATGACTAAGAACAGAGATGCAGTATGTACAGTTAATCAGCAGCTCTAGTCAGGGTGTGCTAAACTGAAGTAGTGAGTCTTCAGCCGGGATTTAAAGGCTGAGACTGAAGGGGCATCTCTTATGGAAGCAGGAAGACCATTCCACAGTTTAGGGGCCCTGTAACTAAAAGCTCGACCTCCCTCTGTTATTTTATTAATCCTTGGAATCATAAGTAGACCGGCATCTTGAGATCTTAATGTGCGCTCTGGTTTGTAAGTCATGATAAGTTCAGACAAGAAAGCCAGACCTCAGCCTTTTAATGCTTTATATGTTAAAAGGAGGATTTTGAAATCTGCCCTAAACTTAACCGGGAGCCAGTGTAACAATTTAAGAACTGGGGTTATGTGTTCTATTTTCTTGTTCTTGTAATAATTCTTGCAGCAGCATTTTGGATTAACTGGAGGCTGAATAAAGAACAGTTTGAACATCCAGTGAACACCGCATTGCAGTAGTCAATCCTACTAGAAATAAATGCAGGAATTAATTTCTCAGAATCCTGTTTATTTAGAAAGCACCTTCATTTCCCAACATTTTTAAGATGGAAGAAACCTGATTTGGGCAACTTTGTGATATGCGTTTTAAATGACATGCTAGAGTCAAAGAGAACTCCGAGATTGCGGCTGACTCAGTAAAATTAATGGGGATTCCAACTGAGTTAAATGATGACAGAATATTGTTGTGATCAGCGTCATTCCTGCCAACAATTAACATCTCTGTTTTATCAGTGTTTAAAGATAGGTAGATCTCATCCATCCACTCCTTTAGTTCACTAACACAACTAATTAAAGACAACATCAGAGAAACTTCATTTGATGTAAATGAAAGGTATAACTGGGTATCATTTGCATATGAGTGAAAAATAACATTATGTTTCCTAATGATAGATCCCAGTGGAAGCATGTAAAGTGAAAACAGTAAAGGTCCCAGTACTGAGCCCTGCGGGACACCATATTGAACTTCTGTGTATAATGATAGAGTCCTGTCAGCACATTTCTGTACATACTGGAATCGATTTGATAAATAAGAACTAAACCAAGCGAGCACAGTGCTTGTAAGCCCAATATCATTTTCTAGCCTATGCAGTAAAATAGAATGGTCAATGGTGTCAAACGCTGCGCTTAAGTCTAACAACATAATTACAGTGGAGTTTCCTTCATCAGAGGATATCAGAATGTCGTTTACAGAATGCTTTCTCTAACTCCATAAAGACACAATGCAACTCCTTCTGGCCTTCTCTGTACTTCTCCATTAACATCCTCAGAGCAAACATCTCATCTGTGGTGCTCTTTCTTGGCATGAAACTATCCTGCTGCTCACTAATCATCACACCTCACCTCTAAACTGAGCTTCCACTACTCTCTCCCATAACTCCATGCTGCGGCTCATCAGTTTTATCCCCCTGTAGTTACTAAAACTTTGCACATCTCCCTTATTCCTAAAAATCATTTCCCATACACTTCTTCTCCGCTCCTTAGTTTCCGATAGCAATTATTCTGAAGATGTACCGTCCGTGTCAGAATCAACAAAACATGTAGTGGTATTCTATTTATGTGAACTGTTTACATGTCAAATTGTTTTTTCTTCTTATACTAATTTCACATTTTTGTGCATCACATGCATGCAGGCAATTTTCAACTGATGGGTATGTATAAAGTTTTGAGATCTTCTCTGAAGCAATTTGGCTTCCCTGTGGTAGACTCTCATGTTTTCTCAAAACTTTTATATCGTCTTTTGTGTGTGTGACTTTTTGTAGTCCAGCAAACTTGTAAATCTGCATTTGCTGGTTTTGTAGACTGAATATCCAGAAAAGAAAGGATGGATAGTGTGGATTTCAAGCATTCTCTTCAAACATAGAAGAAGAATCAGTGATGAGTCATAGCCTATATTGCTTATTGACAAAGAGAATGATCACTAAAAATTATTCATCTGTGAAATGACAAATATTTTATTTTGTTAATATTAATATTGTAAATGTATTATTCCATATTAACCATAGCGGCAAAATATATTCTCAAATCCACTTACAATAATGGTGATGTGTTAGACTGCAGTAAATCAGATCAGTTTATATACAAAGTACTTTTGGAATTGTTTTTAAGTGCCAATACTTACAGCCCATTTATTTTATTTTTTTTAATTTTCTGCCCTTTTGTAATGTTTAATGCAGTATAAAAATGGAAAAGAAAAAGGTATGGTCTTTAAAAAGACCCACAAAATGAACTGGCCTGCAACAATCTAGGTCTCATCCCAGGGAAGCCTGACCCCAGGAAAATGGGAAGGCCTGTCTAGGGCTCAAAATGAAGAACAGACTTTCTAAGTGTAAAATTCAAAAGAGACAAGAGGGAATGACTTAAAACTTTTGCTTGAACAGGGATAACCCCATCAGAATCTTTAAAAAAATTGAAATTGTAAAAATAACAAGATACTGAAGAAGTATCAAAAAGGAGGCAAAAGGATATTGCCAAAAAATAAAGTCATCAGCAAAAAAATCCCAAAAGCAAAAATCAGAAATCAGTAAGAAAGCAACAGAAGTCACAAAATAAGTTAATACAAAAAAGCAAATAATCCAAATAAGAACTCACTGAACCACCGAGGAATGTCGAGGGACTGCGTTTCTCCATAAGGTTTTATAGGGCTGGGTGCAGCCATTCAATGGTGATGGACTGGTGGCCCCGCCTCCTGGGGAACCACCCACAAAATACAAAGAACATTTGAGAACATCCATTCAAACTGCATAAAAGGAAACAGAATGAAGTGAACAGATAATATATATTTAGACAAATAATACATGAACAGGACAATATTATTAAAAAATAACGGAAAACAATGAACAATAAAGTAAAGGACAAGAAGAAGACAAAACGAATCGCTTTAAACATGAGCCGGGGAGGAACCCGGCCTGGATCATAACATCCTCTTTATTTATACTAGCCATGTTATGTGTTGAAAGTAGGTGATAAGAATTAATTAAAAAAATATTTGATATGTCTTGCCTTGTGTGTACCCTCAGTGTTTATCCAACGCCTCCCCTCGGTATCCTCACTTCCTCTGTCACTTGAATTTCCATAAAGCTTGCTTCTCGGACTCAGTCATTTTGAGAAGCCTTGTTTGCCCTACTGTCTGCTATTTGACTGCCACCAATGGTACATGGGCCCCCATTCCCCAGTGTGAAAACCTCATTTGCATTCTTCCAAATATTTCCCATCTTTGAACGCAACTCTCAGTGTGCCTCCTACACCTTGCTCAAAGTTGTCTTTCCTTGATTGTGTCAACCTCTCTTGCCCGATACTTCCTGTCTCAATTGCATTTGACCAAGAAACCACAGTGAAACTGACCAATCAGATCAATCAAATGGCTTGTAGGACCTGGACAGACACACACACACACTCTGACACACCTTAGTATTTTATTATATAGATAGACTGCGTGCATCATAATGATGAAGAGTTTCTTCTCTGTTCTTCTCTTAATGATGGTGTATTCAGGGTTCACATGGAAGAACCTGATGATGATGGTCATGTGGACATCTGGCCTTTAATCCATCAATGTAGGGACTTCATGGTGCTTTGATCGGGTGGTGGTAGTGCAGATCGCCACCACAGAAAACCGGAAAAAGAACAGCAAAGAAAGTAGGGATTAGTACAAATTTCTGAGCCACCATAAATGATAATGATAATTAATTGAATATACAGAGCATCAGGATTAGGCTAAAATGAAGCTACGAGAAAGCCATATTAATTTACATAATGTGTTTTTAGCCACTGTATTAGCCTGGTAAAATTCTATTGGTAAGCTATTCCAGATTTTAGGTGCCTAACAGCAGAAGGCCACCTCACCACTTCTTTTAAGTTTAGCTCTTGGAATTATAAGCAGAAGATCTAAGGTTACGATTAGAAGTGTCAGGTGAAAGACATTCTGAAATATAAGATGGAGCGAGATGATTGAAGGCTTTGTAAACCATAAGCAGTATTTTAAAGTCAATTCTATATGGCATGGGTAACCAGTGTAGTGACATCAAAACTGGAGAGATGTGTTTGGATTTTCTTTTCCTAGTTAAGATTCTAGCAGCTCCATTCTGCACTCGTTGCAATCGATTGATGTCTTTTTTGGGTGGTCCTGAGAGGAATGTGTTACAGTAATCTAGCCGACTGAAAACGAAAGCGTGAACTCATTTCTCAGCATCTTGTAATGTTATAAGAGGTCTAACTTTTGCCACATTTCTAGAGTGAAAAAATGCTGTCTTAATAATCTGATTAATATGTTATTTAAAATCCAGGTCAGAGTCAATAGTTACCCCTAAATTCCTTACCTCCGTCTTGACTTTTAATCCTAATGGATCAAGTTTATTTCTAATACCCTCATTATATTAATTTTTACCAATCACTAAAATTTTTGTTTTCTTCTTATTTATTTTGAGAAAATTACTGCTCATCCATTCAGAAACACAAGTCAGACATTGTGTCAGTGAATCAAGAGAGTCGGGGTCATCAGGCGCTATTCATAAATACAGCTGTGTGTGTCCTTAGCATAGCTGTGGTAGCTCACGTTATGCCCCGAGATAATCTGACCTAATGGAAGCATGGAGATCAAAAAGAGCAGCGGACCCAGGATAGAGTCATTGTACGGGGATGGCAGCCGTAGAGGTACAAGTGCAAGACAGCTAACTTGGCCACTGTTTATACAAAAACTATTCCACCTAATCATTTTATTTAACTCATTAGAACAGATCATTTGTAATTACTTGGAATTTTTCAACAAGACAGTTGCTATATAAAGAGTGTTGAATGAACTGACAAACTGTAGCTAGCTTGAGAAATGAACCTGCATGATCCTATAAGGCAACATCCTCCATCTAATCATAATAATGAATTTACCTCAAGTAATCCCGTTCTGTCAGATCAATTTGTATGCAGTTCATAGGCAACTGTGGAATGTTCCTTAATAATCAGTAAAGGAATGATTACAATTGACGGCGAAGGAATGTCTGCTCCTGTCACGCGCTGTACTACCAAGAAGAGGGAGGGAGGGAGGGAGTGTAATTTGGTCAGAGCATGCCGTACAAATGCGGTGAAACACAAAGAACATCCTGTTACCAGGAAGGCTGACAAGACAAATTACAGAAGGTTATCAGTATTGCATTCTGTTCTTAGTAGCAGTGCTTGATCAGGCCATTTTGAGATCACATGGGAGCTGGCATGTATGAAAATAACTTCAGTTCTTCTCAGGACCCTCATGGGTATCGCTTTCTAGATAAGATAGTGGAAATTCTTGTAGGAAGGAAAAAAAGAATAAAAATATGGGTCATTGTTTTATGCAGTTTTGTTTGAATTTGTTGTACTTGCTTATGCCTTCATAGATTAGAAGACCACCTTACATGTTTTTAGCCAATTTCAAGGTAACAATTTAGTGTAGCTACTGCACACATGCGTCAGTTACTCATTACTCCTATGTAACGAGACCTTAGCAAACACGTCTTTGGGTCTTCCATGACACTTGCAAAGCATCAGTAAAGGGTTTATTTATCTCTGCAATGTCACCCACTAACAAAATCTCACTTTTCTAGGGGGTCTGAGGTGGATATTGCATATTGATATTCCATATTTAGTATATGACTGGTGAATCTTTCATATTAACAAGTCATTTTACCGGCATGTCAAGCTGCCACACAGCACAGAGATGGATAACCCATCTGCTGATGTTTTTACAAGCGTTATGAAGACCAAAGGAAGCCTTTGGATAACCTGGATGGATGGCAGCTCTTCTTGTTAAAAATCGAGCTACCCAATGTGCCTAGATAGCAGGTGGCACTTTCAGTCTTGGTGGCTGTGCTACTGAGCTGACAGTTCTTTGTTGTCAACTCTTTGTATGCCCTTGTCAGCAGAATAAAAGGTTTTGTCTTGTCCTCGAAAACCACTCGTGCTCCACTTTCTTCACGTCGTCAGCTGTCTTGAATCGATGACCACCCAGCGGTCCAAAAAGATGGAAATCACACGGTGCCAAATCTGGCGAATAAGGAGGACGTGGCAATACCTCAAACTTCAGTTTCTCCAGACCAGCCTCGGCATTCTTAGCAGTGTAATTGGAGGGACTGGTGGGCATCGTCTTGTCCTTGAGACAGCAATCCCCGCTGCTTGGATCGAATAGCAGGGTTCACGTTGGTCTCCAGCAAGTGCACCAGTGACTGTAGTACCCCTCGGCATGTAGTGGGGTGGACGAGACAAAACCTTTCATTCTTCTGGAATCCAGGCACTTCTAGGCAGGGTGGCACAATGGGATTGAGAAGGGTGGAGACGACATTGAGAAATTACATCATCAGTTTTCTTAAAGTGTGTTCCATTTTCTAATAAATCCCATTTTCCGACTTTAACTTTGACTCCCCCTCATCTCTTTCTTTCTGAAGAGTCCCTGTATTTTGTTTTTTAACGCGGCATTGTCACTCAGTAAGTCCTTCCATACCTGACAAGTGCTATTGGGAAAGCAGGATCAGTGATGGAGCCATAAAAGTCTACGATTAGGCCACTAAGGTAATATAAATTGGATAAATCATGAATAAGTCCTTGTAATATCCTGCATTAATAACGGTGTCAAACTTAATAAGTGTCGTACAGCAATCACCTAAGATACTCGGCAGAGCTTCCTGAAATTCTGACTCAAACAGAAGCTGACAACTGTCATTACTCAGCTGTCAGAAACGACTGCCCAGCACAGCTTGACCACAGCTACTGCCGCGTGTGCTTTTGAAATATTACCTCATTCTACCTCTTTTCATAAGCTCTAATTAACCCATTAAATTTTTATAAAGTGTTGAATAAGACCATTACTCAATTTCACTCAATATACACAGGGCTGCATTAATGCATGGATTTACAGGGGTCTAAGAGAGCGGAGGGGACACATCACTATTACGCAAATAAATAAATAAAATTGGGACTTCTTTTAAATTTTCTTAAAACTAAAAATGTAGTGCTTTCATTTAAAACAATAAAAATGTCTAGTCTGACTCAGTGGTTCTCAAGGAGGGGGTCACGAGGGAAATTCTGAGCAGGAACCATTAGTGGTTGAAGCAAATGGAGCGTGTTGTGTGTGATGGCACACGGTTATTTACTAACATGTGGGCACTTAATGGTTTTATTCCACCAGTTTGTATAGGATTAGATTACATGAGATTAGATAAATGTTATTAATCCCAAGGGGAAATTCAGGAGCAAACTGCAGCAGAAGCATAAAAAACAAGAATACAGACTCAGGATAAATAATACAGCCAATCAATCAATCAATCAATCAATCAATCAATCAATCAATTAATAAATAAATAAAAATAAATTTAACAAGTACGGGTGGAAGCAATGAATTGCCTGACAGCAGTGGGCAGAAAAGACCCCAAGAGGCACTTCTTAACGCCCCGTAGTGGAGTGGGTCTGTGGTTGAAAGTGCTCTAAGACAGCGCCTCCTAGAGGGCATTTTTCATGATGGCATCCAATTTTGCCACCATTCTCTTTTCAACAACAACTTTCAGCATGTCCTGTCTTGGCCCTGTAATGGAGCAGGCTTTCTTGATAAGTTTGTTCAGGCCTTGTGCTTCTTTTGAGCTCAGGTTGCTTAACTAGTAGACTACAGCGTAGACCACCACAGTGGCTACTATGCACTGGTAGAACATATCCATCAGCACACTGCACACATCAAAAGACCTGAGTCTGCTTAGCAAGTGCAGTCTGCTCTGGGGCTCCTTGTGTTGTCAGACCAGTCCGGTTTGTTGTTCATGAGAACCCCCAGGGACTTGTAGCTCTGCACCACATCCATGTCCACCCCCTGAATGGTGACTGGTGTCAGAGTCGCCAGAAGACCACCACCAGCTCTTTTACATTTATTAAAGACATTTATTTCTTCAAATTCACACTCTCACTCATTCACACAATGATCCTTTAATGTAAGCTTAATAATCAAAATGACATACTGGCACATGTTTAACAAAAGAAGGATTTTCTGTTTCTCGTGAGATTCTGTAAAGTTTTATTTGTCCTTGAGGACAAAAACTATCTATCTATCTATCTATCTATCTATCTATCTATCTATCTATCTATCTATCTATCTATCTATCTATCTATCTATCTATCTACAGTAGGATGCAAAAGTTTGGGCAACCTTGTTAATAGTCATTATTTTCCTGTATAAATCGTTGGTCGTTACGATAAAAAATGTCAGTTAAATATATCATATAGGAGACACACACAGTGATATTTGAGAAGTGAAATGAAGTTTATTGGATTTACAGAAAGTGTGCAATAATTGTTCAAACAAAATCAGGCAGGTGCATAAATTTGGGCACCGTTGTCATTTTATTGATTCCAAAACTTTTAGAACTAATTATTGGAACTCCAATTGGCTTGGTAAGCTCAGTGACCCCTGACCTACATACACAGGTGAATCCGAGTATTTAAGGGGGTCAATTGTAAGTTTCCCTCCTCCTTTAATGTTCTCTGAAGAGTAGCAACATGGGGGTCACAAAACAACTCTCAAATGACCTGAAGACAAAGATTGTTCACCATCATGGTTTAGTAGAAGGATACAGAAAGCTGTCCCAGAGATTGAAGCTGTCTGTTTCCACAGTTAGGAACATACTGAGGAAATGGAAGACCACAGGCTCAGTTCAAGTTAAGGCTCGAAGTGGCAGACCAAGAAAGATTTCGGACAGACAGAAGCGACGAATGGTGAGAACAGTCCGAGTCAACCCACTGACCAGCACCAAAGACCTCCAACATCATCTTGCAACAGATGGAGTCACTGTACAATACAAGGAGATGCTGTATGAGAGAGTGATGCAGAGGAAGCACAAACAGAGCCGCTTGAGGTCTGCTCAAGCACATTTGGACAAGCCAGCTTCATTTTGGAATAAGGTGCTGTGGACTGATGAAACTAAAATGGAGTTATTTGGGCATAACAAGGGGCGTTATGCATGGAGGAAAAAGAACACAGCATTCCAAGAAAAACACCTGCTACCTACAGTAAAATATGGTGGTGGTCCCATCATTCTGTGGAGCTGTGTGGCCAGTGCAGGGACTGGGAATCTTGTCAAAGTTGAGGGACGCATGGATTCCACTCAGTATCAGCAGATTCTGGAGACCAATGTCCAGGAAGCAGTGACAAAGCTGAAGCTGCGCCCACCGGGGCTGGATCTTTCAACAAGACAACGACCCGAAACACTGCTCAAAATCCACTAAGGCATTCATGCAGAGGAACAAGTACAACGTTCTGGAATGGCCATCTCAGTCCCCCGACCTGAATGTAATTGAAAATCTGTGGTGTGAGTTAAAGAGAGCTGTCCATGCACGGAAGCCATCAAACCTGAATGAACTAGAGATGTTTTGTAAAGAGGAATGGTCCAAAATACCTTCAACCACAATCCAGACTCTCATTGGAACCTACAGGAAGCGTTTAGAGGCTGTCATTTCTGCAAAAGGCAGAAAATATTGATTTTGTTTCTTTTTTGTGGTGCCCAAATTTATGCACCTGCCTGATTTTGTTTGAACAATTATTGCACACTTTCTGTAAATCCAATAAACTTCATTTCACTTCTCAAATATCACTGTGTGTGTCTCCTATATGATTATTTAACTGACATTTTTTATCGTAACAACCAACGATTTATACAGGAAAATAATGACTATTAACAAGGTTGCCCAAACTTTTACATCCAACAGTATCTATCTATTATATAGTGCCTTTCCTATCGATCTATCTATCTTTACTCACTTTACACAATGAGTGCTGAGACACTTCGATCACCACTGATGTACAGCACCCACCTGAATGATGTGACGGTGGCCATTTTTGCGTCAGTACGCTCACCACACATGAGCTGTTAGGTGGTGAAGTGCTGAGAGAGATTAGCCAATAAAAGACAGTGATTAGGGGGGCCATAATGACTAGGCCATGGTGGGCAATTTATCCAGGACATCAGGGTACACCCTCCTCTTTACAACGAATGCCCAGGGATCTCTAATGACCACAGAGAGTCAGGACCTCGGGTTTGACATCTCATCTGAATGGTGCCGCCATTTTAACAACAGCGTCTCCCTGTCACTGCACTCGGGTATTGGGCTCCACATTCAGACAACAACGCCCCCTGCTGGCCTCACCAACACCTCTTTTGGCAGCAGCCCAAGCTTTTCCTGGTTGCTCTCCCATTCAAGTGCTGGCCGGGCCTGAGCAGGGTTAGCTGCAGTTGGATGAGCTCTTCTGAAGTGCGGAGGTTCTCTTCATTTTGGAGGTTCGGCCCCCACATTGACTCACCACAAGTTGGCCTTTCCATATTCAGGTGTATTTATACTACAATCGAGTGAATTCCCAGACAGAAAACCACCATTGAGCTGGGATGCCTAAAGCCAACTGGATGCACCAGTGTGTCATAAATAAAGGGCATGAATGCTTACACAATCAACTTTTTGTGTTTTATATTTACTATTAATTTAGATCACTTTGTAGAGATCTGCTTTCACTTTGATATTAAAAAGATTTTTTTTTCCTGTTGATCAAAAATTAAATCCGCTGCGAGTCAATGTTGTTTAACAATAAAATGTGAAAACTTTTAAGGAGGTGAATTTTTTTTAGGTACTGTATATGTAAGGCACACAATCAGTCAAAAATGGAAAAAGAATCTGTAACGTCTGTTTCTTACATGCACATTTTCAAGCAATCGTCCGAGGACTGTCCTATTTTGAATGCTTTTGGAGCAGCCGTACTCTCCAAATACAGTAAATCTGTTTGGTTAGAAGAAGAGAGTGAGAGCACTCACAGAAACTCCCTCAAGGCCGACAGTGTTAATTTCAATTTAGCAAAAATTTTTGCTGCTCACCACAACAGGAACCTTGGTGGAAATTGCTAGGTACTCACTTGTGATTATTGATTTTTACATTTTAAATTCATGGCATTCTATCTCATATATCAAGGCCTTAAAGCATGCTGGGTACTGTATGTTCAGACATCCATAGCTTGACTAGACTACATTAATGTTATGTCTCTAAAACCGCAATGTGCAGCAATGTGCCTGCAGATAATGAAAGAAGCCTCTGAGGCACAGTGAGGCAGACATCAGTATGTTACGTCTCAGGCCGGCTTGGCAGTGGCCCACGTAGTCAGTCTGACTTAAGAAATGTTGTCAGTGGGGACCACTTCAGTGTGTTGTGTCGCAGGCAAGGAAACAGAATGGCCACGGATCTGCCCTGAGGTACGGAGAGTCACCAGAAGGGGTGAGCATCAGCATGAAAGACACACGTAAAGGGAAGAGTTACTCTCTAGAACTGTCACTCTGATAGACAGATAGATACATAGTATGGTGGACGGCTGTGGTCCATGCCCGGCCGGGATGTCCTTTCACTATATGTTCAAGGGGAGCAGGCATGGACTGTCCAATACCTCCCGTTGGACGCTAGATTGCCACCCCCCTGTGTTGCAGTGGTGCCTCAGTTTCTTGCAGGACTCCATGGGAATTGGAGTTGGGTGCAGCCCTGTTGGGTTTTCACCACACCCGGAAGTGCAGCTGGAACTTGGCAGTCAACCACCTGGAGGACTTTTGGGTGGACTATAAAACGGGCCAACAACCACCACTCGAGGGCCAGAGTTGGGAGGAGGAGTGGTGGTGCCAAAGAAGAGTGTGTTTTGGGTGACTTTGGTGTACTGGGGAATGTGTTTTGCCTATGGGGATCACGGGCAAGACGTGCCCCACAGGTGAAGAAAAGTAAAAAGAATAAATGCAAGTGTCTCCAGTGTGAGTCTGTGTCGGGTCAGGCACCTATATAGCGCCTTTTACAATAGATAGATAGATAGATAGATAGATATGAAAGGCACTATATAATAGATAGATAGATGGTTTAGCGTAGTCGTCAGGATTAGATAGATAGATAAATGGTTTAGCGTAGTTGGCAGGATTAGATAGATAGATAGATAGATAGATAGATAGATAGATAGATAGATAGATAGATAGATAGATAGATAAGGCACTATATGATAGATAGATAGATAGATAGATAGATAGATAGATAGATAGATAGATAGATTACACTAATGACTCAATGATATGAATTATTATATGTGTGAGTAATCATTTTGCTTTTCCCTACTTGATTGAGGGTGTCGTCATTTCCCTGTTTGCCCGAAGCATTGTGTAGAGTATTTAAACATCCGCGTGTTCCCCCGTCATGTTTTCTATTATGAATTCCCATCCAATTTTGTTGCCCGTTACGACTGCTCATTTTGAGCCTCTTTTTGTGCAATTGAGGCCGCAGGACAGCAGCTCTGAAGAAGACGCTCTTCTGTTAATCCTGAGAGGATAGGCACAGAGATGAGTTTTGATTGAAGATTTATTAAGTTTTACTTTCTGCTATGCCTGATGTTAAGATTCCATAACTGTTTTTTTATTTTTATTTTGATCCTCTTTATTAATTCCTGAGGAGAAAGTGTCTTTTCGCGTGAACTTTGGAGGTCGCAGCGCAGGGTCAGCCTGAAGCAATTTTCAGGTTAAGACGCCTTGCTCAAGGGCCCAACAGAGTAGGATCCCTTCTGGCAATAAGAGGATTTGAACTGTTCCTGCAGACTAAAATGTGCTTGAAAAAGAATGATTTATTAATTTCATTTGGGCAATGCAATGCAGAACCGAGTACCCAATAATACGAGCACATAGCAAACCAGCTATGTACAGTCTGAGCCATGGAGCTGGGCTCACGGTGCTTCTGTTCAGAATCAGGTGTCAGGGATGGCGGCGTCATTTTTTTTCCCCACAGTGCACAGCCCATTAAACTGTCCTCTTGGTTGGTCATATTTTCCTAGCTAGGAATTTATTGATGCAGCAAATTACGTCAAGCTCGTGCTTTATAGGTTTTGATCCTTGACAAGTCACTTGAGTGGTGGAGCATGTATCATATATGATGTGTCATTTCATATAAATTAGCACATAACATCCGTCTACTGGAAGCCTTGTTGAAGGCTGACTGACAGAAAGCTAGCATGGCTCTGAGCTTCATTTTGGAAGTGAGAGAAACAGGTTTTAACTTGAGCAAGGCCTTGAAATGAGGGTTTGAGCTCTTATTTCCATATGTGTTTGTGTGTTTGCTTTTTATTCATCCCCTGTGTGATCATTCCCAGAATGTGTGCTGGGGGAGCAATACTTTAAATAACCAGCCTAAGGCATGCAAAAGCAGCCATAAGAAACCCTGAATCATGCCCAATAAAAACTTGCAAATAATTCAACTTCATTTTCTATCCGTATTCTTCAGGCAATATAAGTAATAGTGATAAGGTCCGTTGGGACAATAAAAATGAAAAGTGTTTTGTGATTAAGTCGTCCAGATGTTTCGAACAACTGCATCACAACTGAAGGATAATAAGAATGGGAACCTCACTGCCGTACAACAGTCCCACAGTGCACACAGATGAGGGTCCTTTGCCATAATTGGTACCCGTTGTTGAATTTAATATGACTGGAGAGGCCCGCAGCAGAGAGGACAGACCACTGAGACCCCGCTCAACTAAAAGTGGCAAACTATGAGTATTGTCCTGCTTCCTTTAACTTCATCCTCCCACGTTGCTAATCACTTCATATCAGTCGCTGTGAAGTCGAGATCACGGTTTACCACACTGAGGCAATTCAACAAAAATTTACCTTAACGTGTGCCCAAGAAGCGCCTGTGGTGAACTCAGCATTATCCACAGTGAGCTATGTCGTTTTGTTTTTGGAAATTTGGCACCCATAATAACGCTGTTAAACATGCGTCCATTTGCAGAAAGATCTGTCCCAGGTTCAAGCTGCCGCAGTTTGTGTTCATCTGTCGAGACTCGAGGCACACGGCCATTCCAGGAATGAAATCTCAGAATAATTTGGGGTGCCACCTGGGTTATCCTGTTTGATAGTAAGGCGAAAATACAAAATGACGCCTGTCGTGGCGTTACTCCGTTACTACTAAAGTCAAGCTTAGCAAGATCAAAGCAAATAAGATCTCTCTGGGACGTCCGTCTAGCACAAGTGACGCCTCCTTCTGGGAGTCTGGTGGCTTTCTTCTCGCAGGACCGAAAGTAGGAGGGGTCTAGGTGCCCTCACTGGGCGGTATGGCAGGGAGAGATGGAGAAAATAGAGTTAGAATTAGCGCCCCCTCATGGTCTGGGGGGTCATTACATACCTTGACAGAGCCTGTGAGGAAATCTACAGACGTGCATGTGGCCTGCAAGGGGGTACACCTGCCACCCAAACATCAAGTACAAGCACACACACTTTTTATTTTTCTTTTTCTCGTGGGAAACGCTTTCCCCGTTTCCCACAAGCACAGCACAGTTCAAAACCACAGCACAAGACTCTTCTTCTTTTTCTGCCCCCACTTCTCCTGGCAAGCTTTGTCTACTCCCACCCGAGTCTGGCTTCCGGAGTAGTGGCTGCTGGCTCCTTTTATAAGGCACCCGGAAGTGCTCCAGGTGCTCGTTGACCCAATTCCGGCAGTACTTCCCAGGTGTGGGGGTAGAACTGCCCATAAGGGTACCCCCTGGCAGTGGCCATGGGCCCCAGCAGGGTTAAACTTCCATGCTTCAAACCCGTGGCACTGCTGCATGCCAGGGAGGCTGCCCTCTAGCGCTCCAGGAGAGGTAATGTTCTCCCCTGGACCTTTCATTATAGGAGTGTCCCCTGCCGGGCAAGGTCCCCGGCCATCCGCCACAATGTATACTCTATATATTGTGGTCGAGTGAGCAATAAATGTCGGAGCACCAACCCAATCATCCCAGTTTACTTCTAACAAAATTAAAGCAAAAAATACAAATGTTCAATGGCACAAAGGTACTGGAAACGAATGAAAACAAGGTGGCCAAACTGGGCCTCAGATCATTCTGACCGCTTCAGTCAATCACATTAATTGCTCCCCATCCTGTGCTGTGACGCTTCATTCTGTCAACCATGTGACTTATTAATGAACAAATAGAATGGGCGGAGTCAGACCTTCCCGGTTCTGGCATAGAAGAGCACATGATTAGCGACAGCACCGCCCCCCACCAACTCGGGGTAGTATCACATACCTTAGAAGAGCCCTGAGGGTGATCCACAGATGCGACTGCGTGACAACGTATACAACAACCTCCATAGTGTTTGGGACAAAGACACATTTTTCCTTAATTTACATGATTAAAGTGCACATTGCATAATTTCATTTAAGGGGATCTGCATACATTTCTGTAACACAACACTGTTTCTACTCGATCCCCACCATTTCATGGCACCATAATGTTTGGGACACACCACTGGCAGGTCTGTTAAATTCGTTGTCATATTTCGGACTTTATCACATATCCCAGCATGCAATACCTGCTTGAACTTTGCCATTCATAACCATCACAAGGGGCTGAGGGGACTTTCTGGTGATGCTCTGCTAAACCTCTAACGGCGCCATCTTCAGCTCCTGCTTATTTTGGGGGGCTTGTCCCCTTAGGTTTTCTCTTCAGTGTATGGAAGGTCCCCTCAGTTAGATTGAAATCAGGTGACTGGGTTGGCCATTTTCCATTTTTTAGCTTTGACAATCCCCAATGTTGCCTCATTATCTTGTTGTAGGATGAAGCACCGTCCAGTGAGTTTGCAGCTCAGATGTTTCTACACACCTCAGAATTCATTGTGCCGTCAGAAGTTCAATCATCAGTGAAGAGAAGTGTGCCAGGACCTGTGCCAGCCATTCATGCCAAAGCCATAACACCCCCAGATAAGGTGGTCTGTTTTGGATCTCGGGCAGTTCCTTGTCTTCTCCACACTTTGCTCTCACCATCACATCTGATGAGGTTCATCGTTGTCTCGTCTGTCCACATGACCTTTTCCCAGAATCCTGCAGGTTCTTTGAAGTCCTGTTTTTCTCAAACTGTCATCTGATTGTCCTGTTTTTGTGGTATTCATCTTGCAGTGTAGCCACCTCCTGTGTGTTTCTGTTCATAAAGTCTTTTGCTGGTAGCCGTCACTGACATGTCCACATCGACCATCCTCAAGGCTGTCGTATGAACCAAGTGCTATTGTCAATGCTTTTTCTTCTTGGTGAATCGAGCACAATCATCAGGGCATCCATGATAGGCCAAAGAAGCTGCCGCTGTGATGTAGCGTGATCATTGGACTGGTGTATGGCTTTTCATGTGGAGTCAGCCGCAATGCTGCCACTGTGAATCAAGTACTATTGTTGGAGTGATTCGAGCTGGGTTTCATGTAATCCCACCATGGCCCACAGGTGAGGAAACGCTGCAGTAAACTATGCATGAAAGGACGTGACGGATCAGGGCTGAGCTATGCAGATCAAACGCAAATGTTGAATGGAAAGAAAGAAAAGGCATTCTCTTTTTGACATATACAGTCATGTGCCATC
This sequence comes from Polypterus senegalus, assembly GCF_016835505.1. Lineage (NCBI taxonomy): Eukaryota > Metazoa > Chordata > Cladistia > Polypteriformes > Polypteridae > Polypterus > Polypterus senegalus. The sequence continues at coordinate 94,047,109 of NC_053169.1, read as the reverse complement.
TTACTGCTCTATTTGACCAAATTTCAAAATGGTCGTATGTCGATTACAAAGCTTACAGGTCATTGCAATTTAGGCTACGTGGGTCTGGTGTGGGTAATTGGTGAGCATACTTTAACTGCAGGTATGGAGTAGCACCAGCCGACCTTCAAGTCATGGTGTCCGCATGCCACTTCCGCCAAAGACAGCGTTTCTCAACCACTGTGCCGCAGTGGTGAGTGGGTCACGTTGGAGCGCTTAAGTTGTCAGTAGCACTGCAGATTACATTGTCCCATTTCTAACTGAATTCATTTCACTAAGGGGGGGAGACCCCTCATTTTACCAAGGGTATGGTTTGCAATAGCTGCTGGTGGGTCGTCAATGAATTTAAAAATGTCGTGCAGGCTGAATGCATAAGAATTATCGAGATATAAACAAACCTTGAAGGACCCTCCGAGAGTCAGAAAACATATGAGACCAGGTGAAATAATAATAATAATAATAATAATAATAATAATAAAGGATGTATTACAGCAACAATTTCTAGAATATTATTACCCTATTGCTTTCCTATGGCCCTTGGCCGTAGGTACTAATTGCCTTAACTCGGTTGACCAAAAATCGGCGCATAACTAATTTGATTTAATAGCATAAATTTCAAATCATTCATCTATCCCTCCAACCAGAAAAGGGCGAGTTTTGATACCAAATCTCTGATTCTATACCCTTTTTATGTAAATCAGTTGTTTTCTGATGGCAGCATACCTGCCAGACGTCATTGCGCGAAAGTGGCGAAATGCAACTTGATGAAATCTGTGCTCTAAATTCTGTGTTTTATTCAACGATTTATCTGTTATATTAACAAAAACTCATGCTTCCGTCTGAATTGAGTTTTCTTCTCTAATGGAGTATCAGTACGTCTTATTACTTTAACAGGGTATAATGGGACAGGCTTTCGTAATGGGAGACACAACTTAGCCCATATCGGTTGGTTATTAAACCGTATCGTCTGCAGTTGGTTCAGGCCCTTAGACGTGGAGATAAGATGCGTCGAGTTCAGTTTTCAACTTTCATCCAGCAAAATTTGGAGAGATTGAAGATTTTTGTTCTTTGATAATCTTCAGTGATGAGGCCATGTTTCACATTAGTGGGAAGGTAAATCGTCATAATGTACAAATCTGGGGTGAAGAAAACCCTCATGTAGTTATTGAACATGAACAAGACTCCCTCAAGACTAGCGTTTTTTGTGCGATTTCCAAGTTGAAAGTTTACGGGCCTTACCTTTTTGAAGGAACCACAGAACCAGGGGCTGGACCACCCTGTAGGTGAATATTCCCCATGTTTGGAGATGACTTTCCTCTGTATCCATGGTTTCCTGTTACCTGGTGTGAATAATTTGTTTGTATTTTTGCAAATCTTTCCATAATTGAAGACGACTTTCCTCGGTATCCATTGGGTCCCATTACCTGGTGTGATGAACATCACTTGTATTTTTACAAATCTTCCTATGATTGAAGACGACTTTCCATGGTATCCATGGGCTCCCATATATTTATCGTTGTAGTCCTCAAATAATGTCACCACCACCAAGTCAACCAAGTAATGGCTGTCTTTGTTAGCTATTTGCACACCATGGTTGCTAGCTATGTACCGGTATGTCCCACAAATTGATAAATTGTGTAACTGGAAGTCTTCAGCTTTAGTACGGAGAAAACAAAACAGGAGATGCGAAAAGTGCGGCGTCTTATAAATAGCTGTAAAAAATGAACGTAGTAGTCATCACCTTAGACCTTCTAATGTTGGTCTACTTATAATTACCAAGAGCCAAGCTTGAAAGAAATGGTGAGGCGGCCTTTGTGCTGCTACACACCAAAAATCTGGAATACTTTACCAGTTGAGATTCACCAGACTAACAACGTGGAACATTTTAACAAAATTTGTAAAAACCCATTTTTTAATTTAGCTACATTTTAATTGTACTTCTAATAATAATACATTTTATTTATATAGCACCTTTCCCATGTTCAAGGCACTTAATCTATACTAATAAAAGGCAAAGCCCTCACTGACTGACTGACTGACTGACTGACTGACTGACTGACTGACTGACTGACTGACTGACTGACTGACTGACTCACTCACTCACTCACTCACTCACTCACTCACTCACTCACTCACTCATCACTAATTCTCCAACTTCCCGTGTAGGTAGAAGGCCGAAATTTGGCAGGCTCATTCCTTACAGCTTACTTACAAAAGTTAAGCAGGTTTCATTTCGTAAATTCTACACGTAATGGTCATAACTGAATCCTATTTACGTACATATATACGGCCATAGCCTGCAGCTCGGTCGCCGTGTGAGGTGGAGTTGCGTCACCCATCACCACGCCTCTCACGTAGTTGGCTGCCTCGCGAGATACAAGTTTAATGAGAGGACGCAGGGTATAAACGAGACTTTCGATCACTTTGTAACGGAGTTAAAATTGCTGGTGAAGCTTAAGTTTAAATTAAGTTCATAGACACACTGCCGCTAAATATTCGCAGGCAAATCCACAACTTAATACCGGGAATGCCTGTTAAACATCTTAGATTCACGAGTACCGATTTGGGTAGTGAACACTTCGATGAATGAAACCTGTTATCTTTACAATGGTTGACAAACACGGAATATAACTTGAACACAACACATCCTCCAAATACGAACCTGATTGAAAGAAATAATGATAATCAAATCCTTGATGACAGCAACACTCATAACAGTCCCAAAACAATTACATTGACAATCATGTTACGTTAATTTTAAAATGTTTCCTTTTCTTATTCATAACTTCTTTAACACACTACTTCTCCGCTGCGAAGCGCGGGTATTTTGCTAGTAGATTATATAAGCTGTTTAAGGATTTGCAATTTTTACTAATCTCTACTTTCTGTGCATCACCACCACCAGATCAAAGTCCTGTGCAGCCACCTGTGATGCTGGAATGAAGGCAGATCAGCATGACGGGTTTTGTTGGCCAGTTTTCTAATATTTTAACGGTCTAAAATGTTACTCTGTGTAACGGTTAGACAAGATTCTGTCTATTTTTCTGAATGCATATAACAGCTAAACTGACAGTCACATTATTGATAATTGACACCATAAGTAGTATACATTAACCTGCTTTGCATTGTCACACCTTGGCGGCCCTGATCAGGTATGCAGTACCACTCCAGAAGGAGAGGGGGCGCTGTTTGCTAGCTGCCTTGAGAAGTGAACTGACCACACCCCTGTCTCTCTAAAAGGTCCCACCCCTTCCTGTCTGGAACATATAAAAACGACCATCTCCAGAACGGTGACGTCTCTCACTTGTGACCCGTTGTTTTTGATATTCAGACCCTCTGAAACAGATGCTTTTGCTGTGCGTTACTGCGACAGAGCGCCTATTTATTTCTGGAAAGTTTTTTTGCTTATTTCTGCTGCCTCGCAATTCAACAGGGTGAATGGGTTAGCTTCCCAACTATTTGGGGGACTCTGCCAGTCAGTCTGTTCCACGTCATATACTGCAGATATTTTGGGTTGGTACTTTTGTTTTATAAAATTGCATTGATTTTTAGTTAATAATGTTACTGGTGGTCCAGAGCAAAAGATTAGGTAAGACTTTAGATTTATTCTTCATACAGTAGCAATTGAAACATAAAACCCCTTTTTAAATTATTAAGATGATGCTAAGCCTCAGGACAGATCATTCCTTTAATAATTTCAAAACGGGGGTATGCATGCTGGTATTGACATTCTAATTTTCACTGTTTTATATAATATATTGTTAACATTATGTCTTTGTGACTAATTAAGAGTACATCTGCTAATTTGGATAGATGGAGATATTATCATTCCAGAGACATTAAAAGTTTAGAGCATTTTTGATCAAACCCCCAAGGAGAGATGCCATGTTGTGTCTCTTTCATGTAATAAAAATCAATGACACTGCAATAGATTGTGAATCAAGAGAATTGATTAAACAATAACAGCATGTCTATGTTTAATTAGATATGCCATTAAAGGCATAAAGTTGCTTCTCTTGAGGTGAGGTTTCGAAACTGTGCAGTTTAATTTTTTAGAAAGTACTGTGAAACCTTTCGGCCTGGTACTGGAATTGGTAGATAAGCTTATCTGTTCATTCTCATTCTGTGTCTCAATTCTTCTTTTTCTTTCCTTCGGTCTGTATCCTTTTCCTTTTTAATGGTGGGCTGTCCAATATCTTTAACTTGGTCCAGATTCACCAAGAGGATGATCAAACTGTGCCGTGTGTACAAGACATGAAATTCCACAAATTATTGTGAAAAGCAAGACTGACGAAGAAGCAGATTCTGGGTAAACATTCCAGTGAATTCTGGCCATGAACCAAAAGTACAAAGCAAGCTTGACTGTCAGAATGGCACCACTATGTTACCCTTTTATTAGGTAAAGAAAAAAACATCAGGCACTCCTCCTGTGTCCTGTACTTCAATACCCATGACATGCCTTAATAAAATGCGACAAGTGTGGCTATCGGACGTGAACACAAAACCATTAATCATGATTTGAAGGATCTTGACTTACATAACCATGGAAAGTCGGAACAAAACTGTATCATTTAAGAATTGAGCGGTCACAGAAGGTCACGCAGGGTGCTGGAGAGTATAGTCGTCTGACCAGAGATATGACAGTTTGGGCTGGAAAAGAGGAAAGGGTTGAGAGAGACACATTATCGTTGAGGTTATGGCAAAGTTGGAAAGTAGACAGGTCATCGAGATAGATGACTATGTGTAGTTTGACTTAATCAAACTATAGGATGATCCATCTATCCATCAGTCCATCTTCTACAACAAGAACAATTTGTTTCAAGTGTATCCCAAACTCATACACGAAAGGCCCCAATGGGCTTTAACGGGCCTTATGTTTTGACAGCACCACAGCTTGAACTCTGTAAGAAAGCAAGAAGAAAATCCCAAATCCTGAGAGGGTTTCAGAGAAGCTGAAGCCTATCCCAGCCTAAAAAGCATTCAGATGTAGAAGAGTTTCACACAAGAAACCACCATTCTTCCATTTCCCTATACTCTTTTATTGTTTTGTTGTCTTCTGTTCTATATGCTATAACAATGCAGCACTTTTCCTATCTTTTTCTCAAATCTACTAAATCAAATTAGGAATTGCAGGGGGACTGGGGACAAAACCAGCAGCACTAGGCAAGAAACATCCAAGGACAGGGAGCTAATCTACCACAAGGCCCACTCTAACACTGGAAAAGTTTTTTAATTGGCAATTAACAGATACAAGTCAAGTCAAGTTGGGGAGCATGCACTGCGAAACACTACACGGTGAAACAACTCGGGATCCCAGTTTGCAACCTCCCAGGCAGACACGCAGTTCAGTCCCACCCTCCGGAAATGACCATCTATCTACTGCAGCCAGGTATTATGTTGCTGACCCCTTGGCCTAGTCCAGCCACTCTGGTCCCCAACAGTGAGGATCTTACGAGCCGGATCACCCTCGGGGAAACGTGCCACATGTCCCTAGTGCCGTAACTGACGCTCCCTCACAATGCAGGTCATGTGCCTCATCCGGGACTCCATGAGCAACACAAAGTCAAACCAACGGTGCCTGAGGATTTTCCGGAGAGACACGGTACCAAAGGAGTCCAGTCCTCATCTCGAGTCACTGGATAGCGTCCATGTCTTGCAACTATATGGTAAGACAGGAAGCACCAGGACTCTAAAGACTTGGACCTTCGTCTTTTTGCATAGATATCGGGAGCACCACACATCCCTCTTCAGTGACCTCATGACCCCCCATGATCTCCCAATCCGTCTACTGACTTCATAGGAAGAGTCACCAGGGACATGAATGTTACTGCCAAGGTAAGTAAACCTCTCAATGACGAGGTCGACACTCTCTACACAGACAGACACACTGCTGATGGCCGTGCCCAAGAGATTATTAAAGACCTGGATCTTGGTTTTTATCAGGAAACTCGCAAGCCCTGACACTCAGACTCCTCACTCAGTCTCTCAAGCACCCCGATCAGAGCCTCCATTGACTCCGCAAAGATCACAGCATCATCAGCAAAGTCAAGATCCGTGAATCTTTCTTCACCAACAGATGCCCCACAGCTGCTGGACCCCATGACCCTGACCAATACCCAGTCCATACAAGTATTGAACAGAGTAGGAGCAGAACAGACCCCTGAATCAACTGGGAAAAACACAGAGGGTCTGCCTCCACTCTGCACAGCACTCACAGTACCGGGTTACAGGCCGGCCATGATATCCAGCAACCTCGAAGGGGATCTCGTGAACCCTCAGTTGATCGAGCTGCCCTGTGGGACATCCTGAGTCGAACATTTTATGAAAAATCGACAAAGGCCTGGAACTGAGGTTCTTTTTAACACTAGAATTACCAGAGCCTACGAAAAAACTCGTAATTCTGTCCCACCTTAAACTGCTTCTTAAATCCCTTCACACCTCTCCGCCAGCGTCCTTTGTTCTCTAAATGTGCTGATAAAGAGAAGCTCGGAGCAGCCGGCTATTCCATCCCCCCACCAATTTAGAACGTACACGAACTTCTCTCAGCTCAGGCCTTGATTGAGTATCTGGGAGTGAAGTGGAGTTTTAGAGTGGAAATAATAGATCGTTGTTTGGAACACACGCATTTCATGTCTGTTCCGTTTCTACAGTAATCTGTGTCAACACATTGTTAAAACAGAAACTTTTTTTATATTCTAGTAGTAGATGACAAAATGTAGGCATAAACTATATAATGTATGAAGCCTGAAGTCCAAATAGCAAAGAAACATTTTCACAAGAATAACACAATTGCACTTTTATTCAAACATATAACTGCAGAAACAAAAAGCCGCCTTAACATGCGACATTGACACCAGTTTACTGTAACTGACTCCGTGGTTTGATAGATTCAGCCCCCGCTTGCGAATCAAGGGTGACGGGTTCGATCCTCGCCCCTCCTTTTGAGAAGTAAACTGCTCTTAGTCTTACTGTTTTAGAATAAAAGCATACATTTGATTTCAGTCTGTAACAGCCGGTGCAATTTATGATCTTTGTAAAGGTTAGCTTTTTTTTTTTTATTCACTTTTCACTCTCTCAGTCGCGTTCAGAATCAATCCATACAACCCCATCTGACACGGCTGTTTTCACTAAAGACGCGCTATAGCTCTGCAGTGTACCACGATGCATACTAACGCTACCCATGGTTCTGACACACAAACGCTGGCGAAGCTGCCTTCTTCGTGTCTCACCGTCACTTGCTTTTCAGTTTTATTGAGTGTTCCTGCCAGTCCCGCATGTTGCTGTATGCTTTTCTTTTGTACTCCAGGACATGCAGAGGAAAGAATGGTAAAGACCAGTAACTTCGGCGCTATATGCAATCATCAGACACTCCCCATCTGCCCGTGTCGTTCAAACACAGGAACATATATTGGTGTAAAAGTATAACAAAAGTGCACTTTTATTCAAGTGCACTTTTTCCATCGCCTTTTCCTGTAAGAAGCAGTGTACACACTTCTCTCTATGCTGTGGTTTCTATTACACACCTGAAAGAAAGAGACAATATATGTGAAAATATAATCGCACTAATGCAATATTATTTGAAAGCGAACAGCGTCAGATCGGGTGTGAATTTATGCAGGAACTGGAAATTCTCTGATGCGGGACCTTCCCCCAGGGAAGAAAGTACAGTGTCAGGTGCTCATTCAGTGTAATAGAAACCATAGCACAGAGAGGTGTGTACACGGCAACAAGTACACGTGTCGTAAATGTAGGAAGGACGGTCCTTGGGTGTGTGGGAACTGTTAATATTTGAATGTGATGATTTTATATAGCACGGAATGAAAATCTGCACTTCTTAGCATTGCACCATGCAAGATGTCGTATCAATCGCCTACTGTAACTTGCTTTCTTTTTCCTTGGTTATACAGGTAGTTTTGAATAAAAGTGCACTTGTTTTGTTTGCGAAATGAAGTGTCTGCGTGCACTTTTCGTGGCATTACGTGTATTTTTGAGCATGCCCGTTTGAGCAGTATAAAAGTATTGAAAAGTATAACAAAACAACGGGCAGATGGGAGTGTCTGATGATTGCATATAGCGCCGAACTTACTGCTCTTTACTATTCTCTCCTCTGCGTGCCCTGGAGTACAAAAGAAACAGAATACAGACGCGCTATAGCTCTGTGCTGTACCACGATGCATACTAACGCCCCCACCGGTTCTGACACACAGGCGCTGGCGAAGCTGCCTTCTTAGTATCTCACCGTCACTTGATTTTCTTTTTATTCAGTTTTATTGAGTGTTCCTGCCAGTCCCCGCATGTTGCTGTATGCTGGATATTTTCACATGTATTGTCTCTTTCTTTCAGGTGTGTAATAGAAACCACAGCATAGAGAGAAGTGTGTACACTGCTTCTTACAGGAAAAGGCGATGGAAAAAGTGCACTTGAATAAAAGTTAGTATGCATCGTGGTACACTGCAGAGCTATAGCGCGTCTTTAGTGAAAACAGCCGTGTCAGATGGGGTTGTATGGATTGATTCTGAACGCGACTGAGAGAGTGAAAAGTGAATAAAAAAAAAAAAAAGCTAACCTTTACAAAGATCATAAATTGCACCGGCTGTTACAGACTGAAATCAAATGTATTCTTTTATTCTAAAACAGTAAGACTAAGAGCAGTTTACTTCTCAAAATGGAAGGGCGCAGGATCGAACTCCCCACCCCTTGATTCGCAAGCGGGGGCTGAATCTATCGAACCACGGAGTCAGTTACAGTAAACTGGTGTCAATGTCACATGTTAAGGCGGCTTTTTGTTTCTGCAGTTATATGTTTGAATAAAAGTGCAATTGTGTTATTCTTGTGAAAATGTTTCTTTGCTATTTGGACTTCAGGCTTCATACATTATATAGTTTATGCCTACATTTTGTCATCTACTACTAGAATATAAAAAGTTTCTGTTTTAACAATGTGTTGACACAGATTACTGTAGAAACGGAACAGACATGAAATGCGTGTGTTCCAAACAACGATCTATTATTTCCACTCTAAAACTCCACTTCACTCCCAGATACTCAATCAAGGCCTGAGCTGAGAGAAGTTCGTGCACGTTCTAAATTGGTGGGGTGGAATAGCCGGCTGCTCCTAGCTTCTCTTTATCAGCACATTTAGAGAACAAAGGACGCTGGCGGAGAGGTGTGAAGGGATTTAAGAAGCAGTTTAAGGTGGGACGGAATTACGAGTTTTTTCGTAGGCTCTGGTAATTCTAGTGTTAAAAGATACACTTGGTATTTTTCAGGTCAAAATTATTTTCTCGCTATCATGGTATATATTAATTTGCAACATAAAATTGTGAAGCGTTTTTTTTTTTTAATTTTAAAAATACCTGGTCTGTTCTTTCAGTTTACAATGGGGCTGAAGGGTACCAGGTTCCAAACATGAAAAAGGCTTTAACTTCCCAAATACATCCACTTTTCAATCCAATTGAATACACATTTTGAGGTAACAGAAATAATGTAAAACAGTATATCTACGTGGCTTTAGAAAGAAATACATAAAAATAAACAAACTATTTGTGGGCGTCGGCCATTTTGAAAGAATGTTCTGTACCTTATCTTACCGAATGCCTCTCCCTCCCTTTTGTGAAAGAGAAGAAGTTTTGGTCTCCAGGCCACAAAAAGGACATAACAGCACTGGAAAAAACCAGAAAAGAGCGACTCAGCTGATTCCAGGACTACAGGGGATGAGTTATGTGGAAAGATTAAAAGAGCTGATGAAGATAAACAGGAGACATGATTGAAGTGTTTAAAATTATAAAGAGAATTAGTCCAGTGGAGCGAGACAGTAACTTTAAAATGAGTTCATCGAGAACACTGGGACACAGTTGGAAACTTGTTAAGGGGAAATTCACACAAACATTAGGAAGTTTGTCTTCACGCAGAGAACCACAGATACCTGGAATAAGTGATCAAGTAGTAATAACGAAAACGAGAACTAAAACTAAAAATATTGTTTTTTTTGATTTACAAGTATGAGAACTGAAATTAAGGCAAACAGAGAAACTAAAACTAAATAAAAATTTGTAATATGTGAACGAACTAAAACGAGAGCAAAAATTGAGTAAAAACCAAAGAAACAGCAATACCGTTTTCGTTCAATTTTTTGCAGAGGGGTTGTTTGCAGGTCTCCCTGAGCGTTCAGTTATGTTGTGCTGTTTACTAGCCGGTGATCTTATAATTTCGGCCTACATTAGCCATGTGGAGCAACTTCCGTAAAGGACCGTTGTTTGTTTGTTGCGCAAATTTGGTTTGTTGAGTTGAAGCAGTAAGCATGTGTGGATGACGATGGTGAGTTGGCGGGTAGACAGTGAGAAAGTAACATGTGGAAAAACTTTAATTACAGCACAGATGATAATAAAAGCAAATGTAGCATGCGAGAAGAAGAAAAAGAGTGCGGTTTTTAGTTAGTTGGGAGAATACTATAAATCTGAGGGCTCATTTAGCTCGACATTGTCCAACGATTTTAAGTACATTAGATGAGGAAAACAAGACTAAAGCTGAGAAACGAAAAAGAGAAGTTAAGCCACATTACAGTCTGCTGGCGCCAGTGGCTGAGGACCTGGTCTGAGCAGCAGCATCACAGGTGTTCGTCGAACGAATATTTTCACTGTGTGGCTCTCTGTGCAACGGACGTCGCTGCAACATGAACAAATCTCTCAAAATGCGTGCTTGTCTAAACCTTAACAGAGTGTTTCTCAATCTTTTTCCATGTGTGCCCCAGTTGTTGTGGCGACCCCCTCCCCTAAAGTTTTTAAGCACATTTTCAGATTTTTGATTATACTGAGATCCACCCAACAACACTAAATTGTAATTTGGGAATGCTCTATTGGCAGAAATGCTCAAGTCTGGATCAGACTGGGACATCACTAATATTATCTTTATCATTAAAATATACAGCCACACATGTGACACATCTAAAATTAAAATCCACGTGATAAAAAAGATGTAACATTCAAACATTTCTTCGGTTTTCATTAAATTACATGAATTGTTTTAGTAATATTAATATTTCCACATTTTAAATTATTCCATTCCATAATAATAAAAAATGAATTACAAATATTATAAATAGTCATAAGAGTACTTTCACTTTTTATTTCTTAAAAACAACAATTAACATATTAGTGATTACAGAAGTTACGTACAACGGTAATAGAGAGGGATGAGTTGTAACTTGGATTCTCATGTTTGCTTACGGGCGAACAGGCCTACCTACGCACGTGTCTAAAATAGTCTTGAAATGACAAGTGACGCCACTAATTGTAGCAGCCCTTGACTTAATAGAATCGACATGAAGACTGGTGCCTTTATCTTTACTCACGTCTAAACTTTTACATTCTTTAGTAACGTTGTTATACCATCACGAGCACCGTGAAAACTATAAACAGAATAGATGAATAAATGAAACAACATATAATCAATTGCGTACCTCGCTCCATTTACCAACGTTGCAACAATTGTAAAGGTTACCGTTTTAGAGATCAGCATTTGTCTTCCGTTATTTCCTCCCGGTTTCTCCACACACTTCCGGTATTCTACATCATTACATCCCCTATGTGCGCAATGAATTTGCGGTCATTTACACGAACACCACAGAGACCGATAGTCGACATACTCTGTGTTGCAATAAACAAGTTTGTTTCAATAAACAGCTTCTACTTCGATTTCCATTTTTTTTTTCACACTCCCCTCCGCCTATAGATATCATGCCCCACAGGTTGAGAAACACTGGCTTAACAGCAACGTGCTTGCACAGACAGGTTTCTTGGGTTGAAACATTCGATCTTGCCGACTACGCTCATTAGGCCACTTAATCTGTTTCATCATTGATAGTCAAGCTGCGTTTAATGGCATTATGAACTGTGAGTGTATTTTGTTGACTGAAACATAACTTGTATTGAAATATGTGTAGGCCGGAGTATGTGGTCTTGCAACAGAAAAATAAAAACTAAAATTGTACTAATATTATGTAAAATGTCCAGAACTAAATTAAATAAAAACTAAAGTTTTAAACACAGAACTAAATAAAAATAAAACTGGTTGACTCCACTGAAAAATAGAACAAAATAAAAATTAATTGTATGGAATAAAATTAAAACTATAATTAATATCAGAACTGAATTATCACCGGTCTGGTGGACAGTAGGACTCGAATTGATGTTATTTTGGAAGAATTCAGCGGGTAGGACTGGCGAGGTATGTTGGCCTGAACGGCCTGTTCTCACCCCGATTGTTCTAATGCTCTAAAAAGACCATATTGCTATTAAGTAGATTTTCCTATGGCCTTTGTTTAGCCATGGGCGCTCAACAGACAACCCAGAAGATTAAAACAACTTTAAAAAGTGCTGAGCTCCACAGCTATACAAGTTCACGAGCCAAATGAGGCTGGTGGGTCATCTTCTCCCACCTCCGCTTTTCTCAGTCATTAAACACTTATTGCCCACAGGGCAAATATGTATGAGTCAACTAATGTGCGTGGAAAGGCCATATTTCACGTAGCTGTATTTAGCTCTGCATCACAGAGGGTGGCCGTTTTTTTTCTTGTTACCTAAAAGCATTGGGCTATTTATTTTTAATTTAGCCTACTTAAATCATAATTTATTACAATTAGTACCTCTGGCTCAGGCTGTCTGTTTTGCAGCGAGTGCTAAAATGATAAATCTATCACTCCTTTTATTTATAAATGAACCCTCTTTCTGAAAACGGTACGTTAAATTACAGTTAATTAAACACGCAATGCCTTTCAGATGCATTCCGGTGAAGGTAACTGGATGGCACTTAAAAGAAGATTCAATACTGTCAGGCATACAAAGATTAGTTTTGCAAAAGACAGATAAGACCGAGTGAAATTTTACTCACAAATCAAGTCAAACATCCTAACTCAGGCTACCATAAAACTGCCGGCGCTAACAATTACTTCCAGATGACCTTAATGGATGAATAGAAGCTTAAAGGGGATCTACCCAAAGGAAATCATGCAGAAAATAGAATAGTCTACAAACATGAAAAGGTGGGGCGTTACTAACTGAAGAATAGAGTAGTTCAGTGACAATGAGAAAAATAGTTGTAGGTCGTCTGAAGATGTGCATCGGAGCTGTCTGTCAAATAACCGCAAGCGGCGGTAATGCATAATGCAGAGATCCTGCATAAAGGAGTGTGCAGTTTTCAAACAACAATGTATGACTTCGAAAATGCTGACAGAAAATCAAAACGTCCGCCAATAATTTTGATGTTATATGACACGTAAACTGAACAGACATCCCGAGCATTGCTACATTCCCAATTTCAAAAGTGTACTGACCGATAATAGACACCGCTTCTGTTTTCTTTCGTGGGACGATTGTGAATTAGAGGGTAAGCCATTGAACTGTGGACCACTCGGATGTGAGTTCAATCATTATAAGTTCAAAGCAAAGTGATTACAATTAATGACTCCAATTGTGTCCAAATATGCTGCTTACAGACAATTCATTACCATCACCGCTAGGAAATAAACCTAATTCTCTTCACACCGATGCACTGCTAAAGGAAAGTAGAAATAAATCAGCTCCACTATGCACTTGAGATTTTTTTTTTTATTGTTCAGTTTAAATAAGAACAATGGCTGATGTAGTGGCGACGCAGCATGAAAACAGTGGGGGCCGACACAGAGAAAATGATCAGCTGACATCGCCAGGAAGTGCACCATTTACAGGATTCAGCTCACGGTGCAAGGAGGTCGCTTCTGAGTCTGACGTTGTGGGGTCTAGACTCACCGTTGACAGTTCAACATGGTGAAAATCTGCAAACTGATACAATTGGTGTTAACAGTGGGATTTAAACTGTGGACAGGTGGAGTGCTGTGTCAGAGCTGCACAAAAAGGGCGGGGCCGACACAAAAAGAGATCAGATGACGTCACGAGTAAGTGTACCACTCACAGTGTTTAGAGATGGGCTCCGCGCAGCTGACTGATGGAGCTCTGTGCTTAGCTCACGTTGTAAGGCGCTCGCCTCTGATCCCGATGTTGTGGATTCTAGGCTCACCATTGGCAGTTCACCACAGCGCAGATCTTCAAAGTGAAACAATTGGTGTTAAGGGTGGGATTTGAACTGTGGAAGGGTGGAGTGTAGAGGCGACACTGCAGAGAAAATGTATGTATTTTTTTTCAGCATTGTAAAATACGTTTCTGTTTGATTTGTATAATATGTGTTTTTTTATATACACTGCTTTAAAAAGGTAATACGCCTACATGGTGGTTTATTAAAAATATGTGCTGCATATGTCTCAGGTCATTTTTTGGATGGGGTAGGTAGGGGGGCCTCAGCCTCAGGCGAGTCTGTTAAGCGGGCCATGGCATGATAAAGGTTGAGAACCCCTGTATTGTGTACTTAGTAATTTATAAAGTTTGTAGTTACATTTACTCGTGAATGTTTCAGCCAGTATTTCTCCCTTGGCTGGGGTTTAAACTTGTGTTTTTTGTCTGTTTTGTCTAATTTTGTATCTTTTATTTGTATTAATGTTTCTTTTGATTGTTATGTATGATTATTCAGTGTTTTTATTTGATTACGTCCCATGTGTTTTGTGGGTGGTTCCCCAAGGGCCGGGGCCACCTGCCAATCACTGCCAGGAACTGCCCACCAGCCTATATATATATAGGAGGGCCTCCCATAGTTCCTGGCAGTTCTTATCAGACACGCTAGAGAGTAGAGTGCGTCTTGTGGTTACTGTGCTTATTCCCCCTGTGATGTACTGGATATTTTGAACCGGTACTCTGTTTTCGACTTCGCCTTTGCTTTGTCTTGTCAGGCAATTCCTTTGTGCTCTTCGGATCTTGGTTAAAAATATTTTTTTTCTTTTATAAAGATTATTCAAGGCCCATTTTTGGTATCTAGCTGGAGATTTAAATCATATTCCCCATCTAAAGGGCAACCTTTGAAGGCATTTTGGGATTTTTATGTTTTGGGACTTCCGGGTCACGACACTTTGAGCCTTCACTTATTGAAAAAAGCTATACAAAAATAAACTGAGTTGAATTCAGCCCCTGAATCTGTTTGCCACAGGGTTGTTGTAACTTTCTAATAACTTTATAATTCTATTATGAGATTTAAATTAAAAATTCAACATTTAAGGGATGGGCGGCACGGTGGCGCAGTGGGTAGCGCTAATGCCTCACAGTTAGGTGACCTGGGTTCGCTTCCCGGGTCCTCCCTGCGTGGAGTTTGCATGTTCTCCCCGTGTCTGTGTGGGTTTCCTCCGGGTACACTGGTTTCCTCCCACAGTCCAATCGCATTGACGATCCTAAAATTGTCTCTAGTGGGTGTGTGTGTCCTGCGGTGGATTGGCATCCTGCCCGGGGTTTGCTTCCTGCCTTGCAGCCTGTGTTGACTGAGATCGGCTCCAGCAGACCCCTGTGACCCTGTAGGATGCATGGATGGACATTTAAGAGTATTATTGAATTTGGTTTTTCTTAAAAAAAATTACCTGAAGGTCCGTCAGTTATCTAAGCGTTTTGACACTTATCAATAGTGCCTGATGACTCCGACTCTTTCGATACACTAACACAATGTCTTACTGGTATTTCTGAATGGATGAATAGTAATTTTCTCAAACTAAATAAAGAGAAAACTGAAATTTTATTAATTGGCAATAATGGATTCAGTGAGGTTATCAGAAATAAACTTGATGCATTAGGATTAAAAGTTAAGATGGAAGTAAAAAATTTAGGGGTAACCGTTGACTGTAATCTGAATTTTAAATCGCATATTCATCAGACCACTAGGACAGCATTTTTTCACTTAAGAAACATAGCAAAAGTTAGACCTCTTATATCATTGAAAGATGCAGAGAAATTAATTCACGCTTTTGTTTTCAGTCGACTAGATTACTGTAACGCACTCCTCTCAGGACCACCCAAAAAAGACATAAATCATTTGCAACGAGTGCAGAATGCAGCTGCTAGAATCCTAACTGGGAAAAGAAAATCCGAACACATTTCTCCAGTTTTGATGTCACTACACTGGTTACCTGTGTCATTCAGGATTGACTTTAAAATACTGCTTATGGTTTATAAAGCCTTAAATAATCTCGCCCCATCTTATATATCGGAGTGTCTGACACCTTATATTCCAAATCATAACCTTAGATCTTCAAATGAGTGCTTCCTTATAATTACAAAAGTTAAACTTAAAAGAAATGGTGAGGCGGCCTTCTGCTGTTATGCACCTAAAATCTGGAATAGCCTACCAATAGGAATTCGCCAGGCTGATACAGTAGAGCACTTTAAAACACTGCTGAAAACACATTACTTTAACATGGCCTTTTTATAACTTCACTTTAACTTAATCCTTAATGTTCAATTCATCATAATAACTATTCATAGTGGCTCTAAAATCCGTACTGACCCCAACTCTCTCTTCTGTTTCTTTTTCCGGTTTCTTTGTGGTGGCGGACCTACTCAAAGCATCATGATGCTCCAACATTGATGGACTGAAAGTCAGAAGTCTACGTGACCATCATCATCAGGTCCTTCCATGAGAACCCTAAATACAAAGAGGACTGTTTGACTAATGTTAGGTAGATTGCCCAGAGGGGACTGGGCAGGCGGTCTCTTGGTCTGGAACCCCTACAGATTTTATTTTTTTTCTCCAGCCTTTGGAGTTTTTTTTGTTTTTTCTGTCCACCCTGGCCATCGGACCTTACTCTTATTCTATGTTAATTAATGTTGACTTATGTTTATTTTTAATTGTGTCTTCTATTTTTCTATTCATTTTGTAAAGCACTTTGAGCTACATTTGTTTGTATGAAAATGTGCTATATAAATAAATGTTGATTGATTGATTGATTGATTGATTGATTGACATCTCTATAGAAATGAAGTAGAATTAGGAGTTCTGCATTGCTCAAGCAAGCCTTTGAGTTGAATTGTCTGTTTTACCGTACAAATAAAGCTGCTGATTTTTATAATATACTATCTGGTAGAGTTAATCAGAATAATTTATTTGCCTTCATGTCTGATGTAGCATTTTAGTAGCTACTCCAGTTTTTCATACTCTATTAGAAAATATTAGCGAAGAAAGAAAGTTCTGCTGTAAGAGGGGTTGAGAAAATCAGTTTACGATAAGCTGCTAATGCTGGAGAAGTGGTTTAAAGAAAAACGACCTTGTAAGAAGTGACCTTTTTTTGCCACCTCAGTGTCATATTTGCTCATGTATGTCCTCCTGCTACAAAGAGAAATGATAGTAATAATAATGAATACATTTTTTTGCCGACTCAGGTTACTGTAATTGACACGTTCTTGTTAGACAAAATTGATTTCCTTAGGGGACTTTACAATGAAACATACAGTATTTGTTGAGAAGAACAACTGGATTTCTTTCACACCATTAGCATCGTTTTGATTTTATGGGTATATTTTTAATGGTAAATTAATATGTAGAAAATGAAAACATATACAGTAAAGATGCTTGTGAAATGTAGAACTAATGTAATTACCCATCAGTCTGTTTTTTTTTTATTTTCAGTAATACTTTTCAAGAGTTCTCCATAAAACAGGCCTCTGTTGGAGGGTAGCAAGACAGAAGCCACATAAAAGTACGTATGGCAGTGGCTACAAAGCATGAGAAAGACACAGTTAAGATGTGGGAGAATGTTTTATGGTCAGACGAGATAAAAATAGAACTTCAAGAAGGTATGTGTGGCATAAAACAACACTGCTGTGCCTACTGTGAAACACGGTGGTGGCAGCATCATGCTGTGAGGATGTTTTTCATGCACTGGTGTATCTGGTCAGAGTTGAAGGGGTGATGGATGGACACAAATACCAGCACAACATTGCAAGAGAACTTGTTCCAGTCTGCCATTAACCTATGGCTCAGGAGAAGATTCATCTTCCAACATGACAAGATTTGCATTAATTGTGACCAGGATGTACAGGATTAGAAAGGAGGACATTAGAGGGTCGGCTCAGGTTGGATGGTTGGGAGACAAAGTCAGAGAGGCGAGATTGCGTTGGTTTGGACATGTGAAGAGGAGAGATGCTGGGTATATTGGGAGAAGGATGCTAAGGATAGAACTGCTAGGTAGGAGAAGAGGAAGGCCAAAGAGAAGGTTTATGGATGTGGTGAGAGAGGAAATGCAGGTGATGGGGGTGACAGAACAAGATGACGAGGACAGGAAGATATGGTACAAGATGATCTGCTGTGGCGACCCCTAACAGGAGCAGCCAAAAGAAGAAGACTTTGTAATAGCTTTCATGAATAAGCCTTGACCAATCGGCATATAATGTTTAACAGATTAGTATAGCCAGTTTCTGTAGCCGAGGATCAGACCGCCAAGGTCCCCGCCTTTGGCCACCACCCAACTCACACTGCACCCAACCTCCTTGGCCCCTCCCATAGGTGGTGAGCCCATGGGGAGGAGGACCCATGTTACCTCTTCGGGCTGTGCCCGGCCAAGCCCCATGGGTGCAGGCCCGGCCACCAAGTGCTCACCATCGAGCCCCACCTCCAGGCCTGGCTCCAGAGGGGGGCCCCGGTGACCCGCTTCCGGGCAAGGGAAAACGTTGTCCACAGTTTTTATTCTTCATTGGAGGTGTTGAACCGTTCTTCGTCTCATCCCTCACCTAGGACCAGTTTGCCTTGGGTGGCCCTACCAGGGGCATAAAGCCCCGGACAACATAGCTCCTATGATCATTGGGACACGCAAACCCCTCCACCACGATAAGGTGACGGTTCAAGGAGGGGATGGATGGATGGATGGATGGATTAGTATATGGTGGTCCAGGTCTAATTATGCAATTTTCATTACACTATAACTTATTAAGATTATTACATAGAAAATATCCCGAAAAATCCCGGACCATCGAGAAGCGTGCAAACTGACGACATGAAGAATCGTCTTTGCGCTGAACTGGAATCGTCCCTGCATAAATCAAAGTCATCCAGACGATCTGGATCTGTATAATTAAATCTGGACCACCCTGTAGTTAGACTATGAGGCTTCAACACGCATTGGGATGTTTGTGACTGACTGTGAAGCGGCAAGGATGGGGATCAGCACCTCCAAGTTTGAGATCGTGGTCTTAAGTAAGAAAATAAGGTGGACTGTCCCATGTAAATGGGAGGTAAATTGGAGTAGTTTAAGTACCTTAGGGTCTTGTTCACAAGTGACGGGGGCAAAAGGGAAGGTGAGATCGACACACGGATTTGGGAGGCGAGCACAGTTTTGAGGTTGCAGTACTGGTCTGTACCAGTGAAGACAGAGCTGATTAAGAAGATGAAGCTTTCGATTTACCAGTTGATCTACGCCCCTACCCTTACCTATAGTCATGAGCTTTGAGTAATAACTGAAAGAATGAAACTGTGGGTGCAAGCAGCCAAAATGAGGGTTCCTTGCAGGATAGCTGGGCTCTCCCTTAGAGAGGAGGAGGCTTGGAGGAGAGCCACATTGAGAAGAGCCAACTGAATTGATCTGAACATCATCTGACACACATGCCTCCTGGATGCCTCCACGTGTAGGTTTTACGGGCACAACTAGATTAAAGGAGAGCCCAGGGGAAGATCCAGGGCCAGCTGGGAGGATTATATTTCTCAGGTGGCCTGGGAACAACTTGGGATCCCACAGTATGAGTTTGGCAAGTGTGACTGGGGAAAGAGACGTGTAGGCCTCACTGCCAAGATTGTTGCGCCTGCTTGGGTAATTGGTGGAAAATAAAGGAGTGAATGAAAAATGATTCGTTCATATACACTGTAATTCATACATTGGTAACACTTTTTTAATAAGTCATAAACAAATATTATATAGTGTGTGTTGATATCTATCAAAAACATTTATTTATTAATTCTAGTTGCAGTACCTAATCTAAAATTTAAAACTATTCATCCATTGTAAAGATTTTTAACAGCTATGAAATGGTCACCTGTGGAGAGGGAAATCATTGAAAAAACCCTGGCCAAAGATGGAACTTTGAAATGATAGGCGTGGTAGTTCTCAAGTCATTTCAAGGTATTTCTTCACAATCACGGTGTGTATACGGTGTATACATGTGGTCCAGTGAGGCTGGAGCTCGTCTGCAATGTTCACAGGTCGATTCTTGCCCTGGATACATTTCGGAGAATTTTAAACAAGAGAAATACGCTCGATGAAAGATTTTAAGTTGAATGGTTGAAGGCTCTGAGCCCATGAAGCCGGAGTGTATTCCATACATGGCTGCCTTCCACTCCATTTCTGAGATATTTGTTGAAAATTCCTTTCCCCCATCATACCCTGTGATCTTTGAGAGGAAGACACTTTAATATGTTTTTACGAGGGGCAGTCATAAAGTTCCTGGAATTGTGATATAGCGGTAGAGTGAGAGATCAGATTACACACACACTGTTGTGGTGGGGAGCACAGCACGTCTGTAGACCAGTTACGACAGGTCTGGATTGGTTTTGGCGTGTACTGTTGTTTTAATTACCGTTTGAATTAGATGCGTGCATAGTCATTTGACGCAATGTTGCAGTTTGAACAACGTGCTAACATCAAGTTCATGGGCAAATTGGGAACAAGTCCGGTAGTGGCACTGCAGCACTTTCCCCAAAATCAGCTTCAGATACGCAAATCAGCTTCAGATATGCAGATCAGCTTCAGATGCGCTACCGACCATCCTGGAGGGAGGCATTTCTTAGCACACCGTGTTGGAATGAGCCTGTGGCTATAAATCCTCCAAGAGAGCGCCTTCTGGAGGAGGTGGAGGGGTTGTTTTCTGGCTGGCATCCCATTTTTCCACCATCCTCTTTTCCACAACAGCTTCCGGTGTGTCCGCGGTTCACCCTGTAAAGGAGCAGACTTTCCTGATTAGGTTTTTTTTTTCAGGCATTGTGCTTCTTTTGTGCTCATGTTGCTTCCCCAGGAGACCACAGACTGATAGAACAATCCAAATTTTCCACCACCTTCTTTTTTCCAAAACTGCTTCTGGTGTGCCCAAGGTTAGCCATAGCAGGCTTTCCTGATACGTTTCTTCAAGTATTGTACATCTTTTTAGCTCAAATGGCTTCTCCAGGAGACTACAGCATAGACCACCACATTGGCTACTATGGACTGGTAGAACATTTCCAGAAGCTTGCTGCACACATCAAAAGGCTGGAGTCTCCTTACCAAGCCCACTCTGCTCTGGTCCTTCTTGTGTTGTATGGCCACTCCAGTCTGATGTTTATGTGAACCCCAGGGACTTGTAGCTCAACACCACTTCAACATTCTCCACCTGAATTGTGGCTGGTCTCAAAGGCTCTTTGGCACACTGGGTGGCTACCACCACCTCTTTTCTTCTTGATGTTGATGTTGAATTGCATCTACAACCCAAAGTCCTCCATGAGCCTCCTGTAGTCCGACTCATCTCCAATACCAATGTAGCCTATGATGGAGGAATCATCTGCGAATTTCTGTAGATGGTATTGTAACTGGACAGCCATCGTTTGGAGGGCGTAAATGGGAAGGGAGACAGGACAGTTCCCTGAGGTGCCACCATTTCTGACACACAGTCCCCTGAGCCTCACAAACTGCTGTGTTTTGGTCAGGTGGTTCACGATCCAAGAGATTGTGAGGGCATCAGGATGGAAAACCTTGAACGTTTACCCCAGTTGATGAGACAGAATGGAACAATCAAGGAACACAAACCTGACTGCGGTGCTGACTTTTCCTAAGTAGGACTACGTAGGCCATGAGGAGCTGTAAATGAACTATGGGGTCAGTTTGATGATCTACGTGAATAATATACAGCAAACTGCCAAAAAAAAGGAAGACAGAAGCTACATAACACGACTTATCATCATTAGTTGTGAACTGTAACAGGCTGAATTATAAAAATGTCCTGGCTACTGAGGGACATGCAGCTCCACATAAAGATATTTTACTGGAAGTTTTCCGCCATAAATGTCTTGTCCCCCTTTAGCAATAATGAAATGTAAACTTAAGTGACCTGTGAAGTGGAGGAATGATAACAGTGTGAAACAGACCATTTAACGTGGTTTCAAATACTGTGTGTGTTGGAAGGAAAGTGCTCATTAGACTGTAGAAATGTAAATTCTGTAATCATGTGCCTGGGCTATTCAACATTCAACGACCCTCTCACTCCCACTTCTTTAAAAAAAAAAATAGATATTTACATTGTGGACCACCGGGGGGCATACAGCCACCCTAACCCCGACATAGACAGGCAGGCATGGGTCCCAGTCCAACGCACACGATTTATTTACAGTTGAGGAGTGTTTTATCTTTCCCACCTAAGCATAATTCACAGTCCTTTACAACTACTCTTCTTCTTCTTCTTCTTCTCGTCTTCTCTTCTGTCCTTCCCCGTCCACCTCCTTCCGACCCCTCTTATTCAGGTCCTCAGAGTGCTCCAGGTGGCTCATCAGTGTTACCTTGAATCACTCCCAGGTGTGGTACAAGTCCACTATAAGGCTCTGAAGCTCCCCCTGGTGGCCCCCACAGAACCCAACAGGGCTGCACCAAACTCCACCTCCCAGCATGCCCTGCGGGAGTCCGTGGTGCCAGAGCCGCCTAGGAGGGCTGCCCTCTAGCATCTCAGCAATGCTCTCTAACCTGGTCCTTCCATTCCGCTGGTATCCCACCGTATGATATCCTCTATTGATATATAACAATTGATGTTTGCTTCTACAATGTATTTCTGACTCTGGCTTTGTACTGTGCTGCTTCAATGGGCTAATTGTTTAGATTTTTTTTGGACTGGGTGGCATGGTGGCACAGTGAGCAGCATTGCTGATTGACTCTTACCGTGGTCCGAAATGGATGGATTATTAGTGTGGTGCAGTGCTTGAGGTGTAAGCCTTTAAGACTGAGGGTGCTTCTGATTCAACACGTGACCCTGAGGGAGTCACGTTACCTGCCTACATTCTGAAAGTAGAAGTTGTAGGCATCACAGGTAACCTTCAAAACTCAGTCTTGTCTTGGTTAACCAATGGAAGACAACGAGTGCAGGTAGGAGAATAGCCAATGGGTAATCAGTTGGGTCCCTCAGGGGTCTCTCCTTGGTTACTTTTTCCTATGCCATACCGATCTGTGGTGGTGAAGAACATTCTGTACATTCATCTTACCTGGTGGATAGATTTATGTTCAGGCTATGAGAACTGCATGTCTCCAAGAGACAATATCAAAATGGTTATACAGACCTCTTGTATCCCCCTCCCTCTGTCCACAGATACACAGGCACAAATTATGGGCAGAATAGACCACCTTTACAAAATGCTTTACAATGTCTCGAACATGCACAGAGGCCAAGAAAACAGCCCAGGAAAACATTGGACGCCTCAGACCAGCCTGGAGTGAGTATGCCAAGAATTTATCAGGGCTCGATTGGATGCAAGGGCAGGAATTCAGCACAGAGCCGCACTCAGCTGCATTCCTTTCTCATACCGTTTTATTCTCGCTGACAAGTAAGTGGATTCCTGAATTAAATCTGGTGAAATATCTCATCAGCCTTAAAGAGGCCTATTCTTTACAGATTACAGATGCTGCCCACTTTTAAGGCTCTTAAATTCAGATAGGAAAGAAGAAAAAACAAAGAGGTTAGTTATATGCTTACCTAGAGCATCATTTAAATAACTCATTATGGGTAATAATGTGCAGCTAACTTATTGATGCATTAAAAGAAAGTTGTGCTCTAATCATTACAGTGGTGCAGATTGTGATGAATATAAAATGTCCATGGATAAATAGCGAAAAGTAATATATAACAGATAGAGTGATAGATAGAAAATGCACTATATAACAAATAGATAGATAGATAGATAGTGTAAACAAGACGCTTTATAGCGCCCGACCCGGCACAGAATACGCAGAGGCACGTGTTCACACTCAAGGTCTTTTATTTTTTCCTCTTCAGCCGTGGGCACACGTCTTCCCCGTGTCCCACCGGCCCAACACAGTCCAAAGCACAAACACACAAAGAAACCAACACAAACCCACACTTTCCTGCTCCACCACTCCTCCCAGGCAACCTCATCCTCTTCCTCCCAATTCTGGCCTCGATTGCTGGGAGGCAGGCCCTTTTATACCCCACCCGGAAGTGATCCAGGTGCCTGACCAGCTGGTCTTAATTGCACCTCCGGGTGGGGCTGATAAACTGTCCAGTGTGGTGGCTGGCTCTCTGCAGCACCCCCTAGCGGCCACCCCATCTCCCAACCGGGCTGCTGTGGTGGACTCCATGTCCCATGGAGCCACGGGGGAGATTGAGGAGGAATCCACTGCCAGGGAGAGTGCCCCCAAGTGCCCCGGGGGAGGTATTGCAAAGTCCATGATGGCTCCCCCGGGACGTATGCATCAGAGGTGTCCCGGCCGGGCATGGGACCCGGCTGTCTGTCACAATAGATAGATAGATAGATAGATAGCGTAGTTGGCAGGATAAGATAGATAGATAAGAATGGCACTATATAACAGATAGATAGATAGATAGGAAAAGCACTATATGAAAAACACACAGATGGATAGACATCAAAAAGTAATATATAATAGATAGAGAGATAGATAGAAACACACTATATGACAAATAGATAGATAGATAGCGTAGTTGGCAGGATAAGATAGATAAGAATGGCACTATATAACAGATAGATAGATAGATAGATAGATAGGAAAAGCACTATATGACAAACAGACAGATGGATAGACAGCAAAAAGTAATATATAATAGATAGAGAGATAGATAGAAAACACACTATATGACAAATAGATAGATAGATAGATAGATAGATAGATAGATAGATAGATAGATAGATAGATAGATATGAAAGGCACTATATGACAAAGATAGATAGATAGATAGATAGATAGATAGATAGATAGATAGATAGATAGATAGATAGCGTAGTTGGCAGGATAAGATAGATATATAGGCAGACAGCCTTAGTGGATCGGTGCAGAACTTTTTAAAACATGACAGGATCTGATCAATAACATTTTAGAATAAGCTTTTGAACCGAGGAAGCAGATTTTTTTCCCCTCTTTTCTATTCTATTCATCCAGCCATTCATTTTCCGACCCATTTTATCCTAACGCAGGGTCACAGGGGTCTGCGGGAGCCAATCCCAGCCAGCACAGGGCACGAGGCAGGAACAAGGCGCCAGCCTACCATAGTCTATTCTATCTATTTTTATTTTTTTATTTATGTATTTTTGCTATTATTTAAATGCTGATCTAGCTCTCTTTCTCATGGGTGGGGGTTGTTTTGTTTCAAACCTAGTTTTGTTAAACTTGACTTGCATGTATGGAATGTCTTTTAATTGTAATAAAATAAAATATGTTAAAAAAGAGAAAAGAAAAGAAACCCAAAGACTCGCCTCTTTCGAGGTAATTTTTAGGGATTAACATTTATCCTTGGCTCTTAGTGTTCTATTTATATTTCAACTGCTTTGCTATTTTTAAATATTTGAGTGTTTTTAATCATTTTTTTTTTCTTGTTGTGTAATTGGTACAACTAGAGATGACTTTGTTATTTATTATTATAATTATGACTGTTGCTACAGCTTGGAGTCTAACCAAGTAGCATTAGAGGCATAAGAGATATCATCCAACTTTATACGAATTAGAAGAAAATAATAATTACACATGAGCAAAAATGAAATTCTTCTTCTTGCCCTATCGCATATTTACCAGACAACATTATAACTTGTTTTTTTTTTATAAAAGAAGCAGTGTTGCTTAGGTTCTTAAATTTAAATGGTAATTGAAACATCTGTTTGGTAAATGTTTAGATAATTGGAAATGTAATAAATTCAAGATGTTTTTTTTTCCAGGAATATTTAGTTAGGTATGCAAATATGGCAATGCAGAGAAAAGATCTCTATTTACTAAACTGATGCTTACAAATAAAACAGTAGAAGGACGTCCATTGGGGATTATTGTGAAGTCTATGACACTTACCAGGAACGCTTAT
The DNA here is from genome assembly GCF_016835505.1 of Polypterus senegalus. Lineage (NCBI taxonomy): Eukaryota > Metazoa > Chordata > Cladistia > Polypteriformes > Polypteridae > Polypterus > Polypterus senegalus. The sequence goes on along the minus strand of NC_053169.1, from coordinate 94,021,152 downwards.
TGGGTTCTTTTGCTCTCACCCTTGAAGATTAATACACACGTACAGACAAAGTCTCGAGTGGTGCCAATTGTGGCTGAAAATCGTGTAAATTAAGATCAAAACACAGTAACACAGTGAGAAATGTTTGCTCTTCACAGACCTTGAGCCTCCCGTCGTTATTACCTAGGGTGCTGTATCTTAAATGGCGGCACAGGCTTCCTGTACACAAGTTTCTTTTACCTCGTAGTCTACGGCAAGCACAGACAGAAGCACAAACCATTTGAATATTATGGAAGAACGGCACATCGCTTTATTTTTAGTTCTGATTACGCGTCTGATTGAATATTTTAACACATATATGTCTGCATACCCTTTAAGATGGGGTTCCCCAACTCCGGTCCTAGAGGGCCGCGGTGGCTGCAGATTTTCATTCTGACCCTTTTCTTAATCAGTGTCCTGTTTTTGCTGCTAATTAACATGTTAATTGATTTGCTCTTGAAGATTCAGACTACTAAATTGTTTCTTTTTCCTTAATTTGCAGCCAAACAATAACGAGATAGAAAATGAGCCAAATCAAGACCAGCAAACCAGTGTCCACCACACAATATCTGGAAAAAAAAGGAAAGGTGAAGGTCTCAGGAATGCTGATCTGCTCAGGTCCACAAAACTTTTGAAAAGAAAAGATGAAATCACTAATTTCAGAAATGTCTGCGATTTCACAATGAGAGCAGCAACAGGCCATGGAGTTAAAGAACGGGCTTAATTAATGACGAGACTCGGCGCCTAATTAAGCAACTGGTTGGAGTTTGAGGCCCTGACTTGGTTGATCTTCTATTGGTTCCTGCACTTCACATTTCATTTCTGTTTGGGTGCCATTTAAGGAAAGAAATGAATAAATTCAGAGGAACGAATCTTTAAAAGCAAGTCAATTAAAATGAATTCAAAAGGAGTTAATTAGCAGCAAAAGCAGGTCACTGATTAAGAAAAGGGTTAGAATGAAAATCCAGCCTGGCATGTAGGCCCTCCAGCCTGCAGGGAAAAACCTGGGGGTTTGTGGAAGAATTGACACTCCAGCCACCATAAAATAACCTCCCACTGGTCCCATCCCATCTGAACTAGTGTGGTGCTGAGGTGTCACCCATTGCATGGCTGCACTCAAGTCCTAATCTGCGATTCTGAGTAGATTTGTCATGTAGTGAGTGTGGCAAAGTACTGTATCAGTGTGTGCTCCTAATCTCCTCCTCCTCCAACTGAGGGAACACATTAGTTATGGACAAAATATTGGGGCACCAACTGGGTTGCTCTCTTTTATACTTAAAAAGTTTGCTTTTTGCAGTCTTGGTTTTATTGGGTAATTTCAAAAATTGTACAGTTGGTCTTCTTTTTATCCCACTTCTAACACCAATGCAGCACCACTGCCAATTGATAGAATGGATTCTTTTCCCTTTACATGGCTCATTGAGGTGGCTCACAATTCTTAACAGGACTACTCACCTTTGTAGCGATATTTAAAGTTCAGCTTGTGACACCGCAGCCTTGACTTTTTATAGGCTGTCTCCATTTTATTGGGTAATTGCTAAAATTGCACAGTAGGTCATCTTTTTATTCCACTGCTAACACCAATGTGGAACCAACACCAAGTGGTAGAATGGGTTGTTAGCCCTTTACATGGCTCTCTTAGGTGGCTCACTCTTCTTAACAGGACTGCTCACCTTTGCCACACTTGTTGGAGTACAGCTTGTGACACTACAGCCTTGACATTTCTATAGACATAGTCCATTTAATCGGGTAATTGCTAAAATTGAACAGCAGGTCTTGTTTTTATCCCACCGCTAACACCAATGTAGCACCAATGCCAAGTGCAAGAAAGGATCCTTTTCCCTTTACATGGCTCTTTTATGTGGCTCACAATTCTTAACAGGACGGCTCACCTTTGCCACACTTGTTGGAGTTCAGCTTGTGACACTGAAGGCCTGAAATTTTTATAGGCAGTCTCCATTTCACGGGGTAATTACTAAAATTGCACTGTAGGTATTTTTTTAATCCCACTGCTGACACTAACGTGGCTTCAACACCGAGTCCTAGAATGGATCCTTTTCCCTTTACAGGGTTCTTTTAGGTGGCTCACAATTCTTAACAGGACTGCTCACCTTTACCACACTTGTTGCAGTTCAAGTTGTGACACTGCAGGTTTAATATTTTTATAGACAGTCTCTATTTCACGGGGTAATTGCTAAAATTGAACAGCAGCACTTCTAACACCAATGCAGCACCATTCCCAAGTGCTAGAATAAATCCTTTTCCCTTTACATGGCTCTTTTAGGTGGCTCACTGTTGTTAACAGGACGGCTCACCTTTGCCACACTAGGTACAGTTCAGCTCGTTTCACTACAGGCTTGACATTTTTATAGGCGCCCCTGCCTCAGGCACACTTTGGGTGACTCCCGCCTGGCTGATGCAACCTGTCAGCGGCATTGCAGTGTATACAGTGCAGGCTGTGGTCGCTAGAGGGCGCTGTTGCCTCGTGAAACCCAACAGACAGATGTCCAAGACACACGTATAAAAGCCCCAAGTATAATTTTTAATTATCTTCTTCAATAAAATGCACTAAGCACCACAATTCACTATTCTCAATAATCCTAAAATAATCGAATCCTCCACTCCCAGCAGCTCCGTCACACACCCTCCCAACTCCGGCTCGGCTTGCTGGGTCTCCCATAGTCCTTTATATAGTTCTTGACCCGGAAGTGCTTATCCTCTTCTGTTCACGTGACTTGTCAGCACTTCGGGGTCACACAGAGGATCACATTTTTCTTCAGAATTGATTTTCTTCACATTTCTCTCTTCACAATACACAATAATCTCCACAATGCTCTCACCACCACACTGCCCTCCTCCAGTTGAGTGTTCCCTTTCTTCCTCCCAGCTCCGACTCGCCTGGATAAAGGAGTGCTGTCCCTTTCATTAAGGACCCAGGAGTACTTCTTCTGGATCAGATGGAGGATCACAATTTTTCTTCAGCCCGGAGGTACTTCTGTTCCTCTGTCCCCGTTACTTGGGAATAGTTCCAGGCTATACGGCAAATAAAAAATCCCCTTGTCTCCCTGCAGCATCACACGGTGGCCCCCAGGGTACCCAGCAGGGTTGTGAAGCCAAACTCCATCTTCCATGATGCCCTGCTTGAATCCGGGGCACCTCTAGGCTGCAGGGAAGACGCCATCTAGCGTCCTGGATGTGTCGGCTAGGATACAGCATATAGTGTATTTTAAATAAAGACGTCACGGCCCACTGCCTTAGTATTCTACATCACGCTTGCAAATTATACCCTCACATATTTAAATATTTCTATATTTTTATATATATATAATTAAAGTAATTTAATATGATAAACGCTTTAATCAGTTAATAGGTGGTAAATGATTTCAGCCCATGACTATTGTTAACAAAGTGCACCAAAGAGCTCTACATGCTGATTTGTGGCCCCCACTTTAGATTTATTGAATTAAACAGCTCCGCTCTTCAGCAGGGCCATGCTGAGTAATGAGTGCAAACAAGTGCTCAGAACAAGTGGGCCTTTTTTTTTTGTGTGTGTTCCCGGTGAAAAGTACTGCTGCCACAAATGTCTTATTATTCTCCCTTTTCTTTTTGTGGAGGTTTGCATTGTAGAAATGTTTAAGTGAAATATAGCAAGCGTAAACAGAGCACAATAAAAAAAAAAAATATCGCTTGTTTGCAGGACCTGAAAATGTAGTGAAGTATCTTCCCTACTTTATTTTCGGCCTCCTTGTGAGTGACCGTTCCCTATTTTATTGGTGGTATAATAGTGTTGTTAAATAAATGGCTACCGCATTAACATCCCTTCACGGATTGCCTGGTAAATTACACGAGAAAATGATTAGAATACACCTGAGTCGTTCTACACAAGTTAAGACATTAATCCCAGTTCTAATGAAAAGGCTTTACACTTAGCTAATGGAGTAATTCCTAATTACTTCAATTGTGGCGCTAGCTGAGTGCTTAATAACCTTAAATCATTTCTGTAGTCCTTTTGCATTGCCTGGAGTGTGATTAGCGTGGCCTAACTTGACTTATTTATTTATTTATTTATGACGCACGGTCCACCTTAACAACATGACAGGTGTCTGTGTATCTGTCTGTCTTCTCTGGCTGCTATGTCTCTGTTATGTGCCATTCGGTATGAGATTCATAAAAGCAGCGCTAAATGTTTACGATGCACCATCTGTTGGAGTGAAACATGCAATGCATTTTATGGCTACAAATTTATGTGATGCGCCATCTGTTTGAAAAAGGCAATGCATTAGGGGTGGCGGTTGATTTACTTCAAACCTTTTTTTGTAAAACTTTAGTTATACGTATGGAATGTGATTTGATTGTAATAAAATCCATTATCCAACCGGCTATATCCTAACTACAGGATCACGGGGGTCTGCTGGAGCCAATCCCAGCCAACACAGGGCGTAAAGGCAGGAAACAAACCCCGGGCAGAGCACCAGCCCACCGCAGGGCGCGCACACACACACACACACCAAGCACACACCAGGGACAATTTAGGATCGCCAATGCTCCTAACCTGCACGTCTTTGGACTGTGGGAGGAAACACACACAGGGAGGACCTGGGAAGTGGACCCGGGTCTCCTAACTGCGAGGCAGCAGCGCTACCTAGTGTATGTATGTATATATATATATATATATATATATATATATATATATATATCTCACACATTTCAGTTCCAACACAGCTGTTATTCATGTATATAGTGGTATGTTATTTGTGAAACCTGGGCATCGACGGCCCAAACCCCCAACACGAACACACTTGGGTCCCAGGTTCAAATAAAGGATGCCTTATTCAATTTTTTTCCTTTCTCAACACCACAAAGTAGCACATAAGCACAGGTTTGGTTTCTCTCTTCACAATACACAATAATCTCCACAATACTCTCACCACCACACTGCCCTCCTCCAGTTGAGTGTTCCCTTTCTTCCTCCCAGCTCCGGATAAAGGAGTGCTGTCCCTTTCATTAAGGACCCAGGAGTACTTCTGGTGCCAGGGCCACTGCCCTATGGAAGCACATCTGGGTTATGTGAAAGTCTATCGCAGCAGAGAGATTGCATCCCTGCAGCGCCCTCTTGCGGCACCCAGTAGGGCTGCTCTGCCAGACTACATTTCCAGGCATGCTCTGCTGCCTTCACAATGGACACTGATATCCGGGGCTGCTGCCATCTAGTGCGGTGGGGGAGTAAAAAGCCACCAACTACGTCTTTCCTTTCCAGTGGGCTGTCCGTCCATCCTTTCTGGGTCTGATCCCTTTCTCCTCCCTGGCTGGGAGGCTTCTGACAGGCAGATAGGTAGTAAGGAACCATCCCTTCTTCTGGCCAGGATGCCCGTCCAGCTCATGTGTCATTTCCATATTACATTGCCTGGGAAACAGAGCAATATTTAGAGAATAAATATAACAATATAGCAATACAGCTTTTATATAAGGGAATACAGAACAAGGAACTACATTTTCACAAATTTACACCATACAGAGAAACAGGAATGAGTGTTGACAGAAGATGTGCAATGGACAAGGAACGCAAAGCCATGTATTGCAGAACAGTAATTAGATTAGAACCCCTGTGAGACACTCACCATTATATATAGTCACACATGTGCGCTTCAGCAGCCCACCTTCCCCGTTTCCCACCGGTAGAGCACAGTCACAGCACTCTTCTTCCTCTTTTGTTTTTCTCCTCCACTCCTCCTGGGAAGCTTCGTCTTCATCTTCCTCCTCCCAACTCTGGCTCACCAAGTAGTGGCCGCTGACTCCTTTTTTAAGGCACCCGGAAGTGCTCCAGGTGCTTGTTGACACATTTCCAGCATCACTTCCGGGTTGAGCTGCCCATTAAGGCTCAGCAGCAGTTGGCGCACCCCCTGGCGACACGCACGGATCCCAACAGGGCTGTAGTACAATGGAGCCCTGCAGGAGTCCGAGGACCCGCTGAAACTTGGGGTTTGTGAGGTTCTGCCATCCAGTGCTCTGGGGCGGGGAGGTAACGCTCTGGATATATGCTCCCTCCTCCCCGAGTCCTTACAGCATGGAGGCGTCCCGGCCAGGCAAGGGCCCTGTCCCTGTGCCACAATATATACAGGTATATATATATATATACTAGGCTGACCCTCCTTTTAAGGCGACCGACTTTTAAGTTGACCACTTCTTAAGGCAATTCAATATGTACAGTAGATCAATTTAGTATTTTATACAAACTCAGTAATTTGGTTATATTGCATTTGAGCGCTATTACTTTAATACTCGTAGTCTGTTATTTTTGTGATGAAATTTAAACTTTTTTTTCTATATTGAGCTCGCCCTTTTGAACCCCTCTGATATTTACTACGCGGTGAGGCATTTGTACTCCATCAACATTAATTATTTCCAGAGACATAATTTTGTCTATTTTTCCAGCACATCGCGCACAAAAGCAAGGGAGCGATGGGAGCACCAGAACTCTGCTCACATCGCGTCGCTTCGTACCGCAAGCTGCAAGTAGTAAGTCTGTGATAAGCGGAATACCGCTACGCTTTCCACGCACTTGACGGAAGGACAATCCCGACCGCTTTTATATAGTAAGAAAGAAGAAGAAGATATCGCACAGTCTGGAGTAGAAAATCATCTTTTACCTGGCAAAACGAAACTACAAATCCCATCGTGCTTTGCAAAATGGACGGGGCATGTGTGAAACTCCGCACCTGCGTAGCACTCACGGGACGGGAAGGACAATCCCGACCGCTTTTATATAGAAGGATATATATATACTGTGTCCTACTATACTATATATATATATATATATACTGTGGCGGACGGCTGAGTCCCATGCCCAGCCGGGATGCCCCTTTGACACTGTATCTGGGGAAGGAGCCATGGGATGCACACTACGTCCCCTGGAACGTGTGGTGGCAGCCCTCCTGGGTTACATCGGGGCCACAGACGTGGGACTTCAGGGCTCCGTGGCCAACACAAAGCCTGAGGAGGAGTGGAGGTGGATGGACTGGCAGCAAGGAAGGGAATGGAGTGTATATTGTGGTGTTGGTAATGTGTGTACAAACTGTAAATATTCACGGGTGTTGAGTGAACCTGTGTCCAGGGGTTAGGGTGGCAGTACGCCATCCCATGGCTGCTCCCCCAGATCCAGTGTCAAAGGGGCATCCCGACCGTCCACCATAGTATATATATTTATATATACTGTATATATATATATATAAACATCACGTCCATTTTTCAGCCTCATTTATTGACTTCCACATGATGATTCTCATCACGCTCGGCATCATCGATTTCAAGCTTTTTAGTTGTTTTGCTAAGATCAAGAGCAAGCGTTACAAGACATGGATTATCTCAAGAGGGGGTGCCTGCGTTACAAAGAAGTGCTGTTTAGATGACAGTAATGCGGTTCAGACAGAAAAATCAGCTGACGCTCTCTCTGAGGAGGCCGAAATGATCAAATATTGAAGAGCGCGCCCGCATTTACAGATACACTCTTGGACTTTTTTTATTTTGACTTAGTTATACTCATGCAAGCGCTGCCCCAGATGTTCTGACAGAGTAACAGGCCCACACAATCTCACCAGGACAATTTAAAGATGTCAGACCAATTGACCGCATATTTCTGGGTGGGCACCAGGGAATGAGAAGACCAGGCAAAATCATAACATACTTAATAAAAAAAAAACCACCTGAGCCAGCAATCAAACTGGCATCCAAGCACTGAAGGATAGTAAATGCTATTTTTTTTAACTTCATCATTTGCAGTGTCTTCGATTGAAGGAGAAAATCTCCTCCAAAAACCGGTCACCAATTAAGAAAAGGAAAAGGGTTAGAATGAAAACCTGCAAGTCACTGCGGCCCTCCAGGACTGGAGTTGGGACCCCCCTGCTCTATGATTCCGTTAGCCCAGTCCTGGAGGACCCCAGTGGCTGCAGGTTTTCATTCTCACCCTTTTCTTAATTGGTGACCAGTTTTTTGCTGCTAATTAACTCCTTTTCCTTTCATTTCAGTTGTCTTGACTCAGACCCCTTAATCGTTGGATTCAAACAATAACGAGACACGAAACGAGCCAACACTTAACGTCCAGCACGCAATATCTGAAAATAAAGAAAGGTGAACGTCTCAGGTATGCTGATCTGCTCAGGTCCACAAAAAACTTTAACAGAAAAGAGAAAATCAGCACTTTCAGAAATGTCTGCCATTGTACAATGAGAGCAGCAACAGGCCATGGAATTAAAGAACGGGTTAAATTAACGACGAGACTCGGCGCCTGATTAAGCAACTCGTTGGAGTCTGAGGCCCCGACTTAGGCCGGATTTATACTTCACGAGACGCATGCTCCACCGGACACTCCTGCTACGCAACCGTTTTACAATACTATTTATACTTGCCCGCGTACTTTAAGTAAATCTGGAAGAATTCAGCAGGTGGTAGTGCAAGATATTATCACGGTGAGAACAGGTTCGGCTTCACTGTGTTATGAATTGCCTGGAGCACCCATTAAATTCAGATGACACCTTACCGCAATATCTCTGAAAAGGATGTATAATGATTAAATCCATCAAACCAGGAATGTGCCCATTCCAGCTAGCACTGGGCACGAGGCAGAAACAAACCCTGGATGGGGCATCAGCTCATCGCAAGGTGAACACAAGCGCTCACACACACTGGCGTCATTTTAGTGTCACCACATCTGCATATCTTTGGAAGGAAACCGGAGCACACCGTGGAAACCCAGCAGGAAAACATTGCAAACTCCAGGCAGGGAATACCAGGGACGTGACTCCCTGCAAGATCACAGTGCTACTGCTCCGCTGCCATGTCACCCCCATGTGTGTAATTATTAACAGTATTCATTATTTAAATGAAATTAACGATTTATCTGTAAAAGTAACATACATACTTTAATGCATTTCATCATGAAAGTGATATCAAGTATAAATCTAAGGATTCTAAATGGAATATCATAAATGTAATGTGTTCTGTGTGGGGATCAATTGCTGTTTGCCGCTGCTATCAGGGCAGGAGGAAGCCCCAGAAAAAAAAAGACGGCACAAAAGATGGTATGTGGCATCAGGCACATGCGACGCTTGAATACAAAAGCACCACAGATGCATTTGTATGTTGGCATTTTGCTTCACCACATCGAACCATTCATCAAACCTCGAAGCGGGTACACCGATCTCGTAGGATCCACAAAGCGGCTTTCTTTCACGTGTAGATAGCAAACAGAGACTCTGACATCACATTCCAACTTTTATCACACCCCCAATATTTTGCTGGAACTGCAACTCGCGCACGCGTCCTGTTAATTTCTGAGGACCTGCTCAGAGGATGCGTCAGATGAACGCGTGGCAGCCATGATGCGTGCGCGTCCGCGTTCTGAGGGTGAAGTATAAACGAGCCCTTAGTTGATCTTCTGTTGGCTCACTCACTTCACATTTCATTTCTGTTTGGGTGCCACTTAAGAAAAGAAATGAAGCAATTCAGAGGAATGAATCTTAAAAAAACAAGTCAATTAAAATGAATGTAAAAGGAGTTAATTAGCCACAAAAACTGAAAAGGGTTAGAATGAAAACCAGCAGCCACTGCGGCCCTCCAGGACTGGATTTTGAGACCCCTGCCTTAGTCTATCTTTTTGTCATATTCCTTGCTTGGCAGTTCAACTGCACGTAATCTGGCTCTGTGTCTGCTGTACCCCATGTGAGTAACAAAATCAGGTTTTATAAGATAGTGACATATTAACCTTACGCTTACAGCATCCAATTTTGCCACCATCCCCTTTTTCCACGATGGCTTCCAGTGTGTTCGCGGTTTGCCCTGAGACTTTCCTGATACGTTTGTTCTGACTTTGTTCTTCTTTTGTGCTTAAGTTACTTCCGCAGGCGACCCGAAACGTACAACCAAGACAATGCTAGAGTGGCTTTGGGACAAATCTGTGACAGTCTTTGAGTGGCCCAGATGTAAACCCCATAGAACAACTGTGGAGAGACCCCTGAAGATGGCCATTTACAGACACTTCCCATCCAGTCTAATGGAGCATGGGAGGATCTGTGAGGAAGAATGGGATCAACTGCCCAAATGAAGGGGTGTAAAGCTTGTGGATAGTCACCCAAGAAGAAAACCATGATGGAATTGCTGCCAAAGTGGCTTCTACAGTGTACTGAATTAAGGGTCTGAAATGAGAGATTTCACTGTTTGATGTTTAATACATTTGTCATTATAGGTTATTAAGTTATTGAGATGGGCAAAATTGTCAAATGTCAGTCAGTCAGTCATTTCCCAACCCGCTATATCCTAACGCTGGGTCACGGGGGTCTGCTGGAGTCAATCCCAGCCAGCACAGGGTGCAAGGCAGTAAAACACCCTGGGCAGGGTGCCAGCCCACCGCAGGGCACACACACACCCACACTAAGGACAATTTAGGATCACCAATGCACCTAACCTGCATGTCTTTGGACTGTGGGAGGAAACCAGGGAGAATGTGCAAACTCCATGCAGGGAGGACCCGTGAAGCGAACCCAGGTCTCCTAACTGTTAGACAGCAGCGCTACCGCTGTACCAGCGTGCTGCCCCATTTAAAATGAAATCTTCAACACAAAATGTCCCAAAAGTGAAGGGATCTGAACACTTTATTAATCTACTGTAAATATGTTTAACCTGACAACCATAAATAAGAAATTTTAAACCTAATGTAGAGTGTAAGACAGTGACTCCAGTCTAAGTGGATGTTTGCTCGGTGCCACACTTGTCACACACCTGGAAGCCACCATTCCCTTATTGAAATGTTACAATCTGGCTGTGTAAAGGTTTCACTCAGATTTGCAATATAATTTTTCTAATTTAACCAAGTCATTATTTTAATGAAAATGCAGTGAAGTTGTATTTTTAGAAGCGTTAATTACGCCATAATTACTTTTTTTTTTTCCTTTTTGTAGCTGATGTGCTTTGACGTTTTTAGATTTATTGTTATTACTGCATGAAAATTCTATTTGAAAGCTTTTTCACGTGGCACACTCGATCTGACAGCCAAGCTTCCCCTAAATTATAACGCATTGTTTTAAAAACGACTGAAAGCTTTTATTTTTGGATTATGATCTTGGCTGCAGCTCCATAGATCCTGATTTCATTTGTCATGGCTTGATGGGGTCTGTCATTTATTGCGTTCGTGTGGCTCGCCTTTCAGAAGTCTCTAGTTTTCTTTCCCCGTTCTAAGGATTCTAGCAGGGCAAATAGGCCATCGAAAAGTTCATTTTGTGTGTGACTGTGCCATTGGATGGACCGGCGTCCTGTTTGGAACTGGAGAGTTGTGTCTCGTGAGGTAGGCTGAGGTGGGATGGGGTAGGTATGGTAGGGTGGGGTAGTGTAGAGTTGGCGGTGGGTTAGGGGTTTTAGGGGGTTAGGTTAGGGTGCGTCAGGGTTAGGATTAGGGTTACAGAGATGACTGCCCCCTAAGGGGCAAGAGATGTATGGGTACACGTATACATATGGATAGCAGCTACTTTCTCTTCTGCCACAACACTTATTTCTTGGATAAAAAAAGCTTTTGAAATACTTAAAAACACCTTAAAAATTGCTAAAAAGACCTCTTAAAAATATTAATAAATATTACTTTTCATAAACTGTATAAAATTGGTATAAAAACATATAAACACTTCAAACTGCAAATTTAAACAGTTAAAAACTATTTTATATAAAATTAATAGAAGGGTCTAACATGCAATACAACAAGGGATAGATAAAGTATATAAAAGCCATCTAATAATATATTATGGTTACAAAAACTAGCGCTATTTAGGGTTCTAAAAAATTAAAAAATGTTATTAGGATTAAATTTAAGATTAGGGACTCTAAAATTATAAAAACCAGGGTTCAATTTTAAGATTAGGCACCCTTATATTATTTTAAGATTAGGCGCCCCATCTAAACTTTAAGATTAGGGACTCTGGTGTACCTGGCCTTATACCCACGAACCTTAAGTTGTAGGGCAAGTTAGGGTGGGGTGGAGTAGGGGTAGGGTAGGGTAGGGGGCAGATGGGTGTGTTGGGTATGGTAGGGTGGTCTGGGGTTGGGTTAAGGTGGGATGGGGTATGTGTTGTGTCTGTGGCTTCAGTTTGGTACAATCAGTGTCCCAGGTGTTTGTGATTCCTCAGGTGGGTTTCATGGCTTCATAAGAGACCTCAGCCTACTTCTACCCCTTGAAGAAGAAGTGGCTTAGAATGCAGCGGCCTGGACTGTCCAGCTCAGTCTGTTCCCTCCCATGACCTTCATCAGGATAAGTGGAGTGAAAGTGAATGAATGAATGAACACAAGCAACATGGACATAACTTCACAAACTACAGTACTAGCAGACGTCCATCCTGACACATGACTTACTGGTATGGAAGGAAGGACAGGCATCCAGGCCGGGATAAGGGAAGGTTTCAGATCTGGCCAGGAGGCCATAATTGAAGGACCGGGCGAATGAGCTTACCAGGAGCAGGTCATTCCTCCACACAACACGGTTGAACCCGATTAGGACACCTGCAGGGTGGCATGGGAATTAGAGCCTGCAAACGCCTACACTGCAAGATACAAACCACAAAAACAGGATGACCAGATTACAGTTTGTGACAATGGACTTCAGAGAGCCTGCAGAATTCTGGGAAAAGGTCTTCTGGATTAGAAGAGACGAAGATGAACTTCATCAGAGTGATGGCGAGAGCAAAAGTGTGGAGACCAAAAGGAACTACACGAGATCCAAAGCAGACCACCTCATTTGTTAAACATGGCAATGCTGGGGGTGTTATGGCTTAGGCATGTATGGCTGGCACAGGTCCTGGCACACTTCTCTTCATTGATGATGGAACTGCAATGAATTCTGAGGGGTGTAGAAACATCTGATCTGCTAGAGTTCAGTAAATGACAACAAACTCACTGGACGGCACTTCATCCTCCAACATGATAACGAGCCAAACAGACTGCTGAGGCAACAGAATATGAAAGCTGAAAAATGAATGGCCAAGCCAGTCACCTGATTTCAATCCAAACTTTAGGGGAAAAGCCCCCCGAAAACAAGCAGGAGCTGAAGATGGCTGCATGAGAGGCTTGGCAGAGCATCACCAGAGAAGACCCTCAGCACCTGCTGATGTCTATGAATGGTAGACGTCAAGCATTCACTGCATGCTGGTATATGATAACTAGACTTGCCAGTGCTGTGTGCCAAACATGACGGTGCCCTGAAATTGAGGGACCGTGTAGAAACATGTCTGCAAATCCACTTCAATGAAAGTCTGCAGTGTGCACTTCAATCACAACATCTGAATTATATGATTTGTGATTTTAAACTGTGGAGCAGAGGGGCAAATCAAGGAAAAAATCGGTCTTTGTCCCCGACGTTATGGAGGGCACTGTAGCTTCCATTGCCTTCTGTTTAATGGCTAAAGGCATATTCGGCATATTCGTCTCTCTGAAGCTTTTCCGTCACTGACTGTTTATTTCCTGCCTCAAAGACCTGTAAGTGCAAATCTGAAGAAAGTGTCCATCCTCACTAACGGGGCCCGTGTTGTGTGACGGCGCACGCCTCTGCCTCAGTGGCTTTATGTTCTCAGCAGCCGCCCGACAGCGCTGGCATCTTTTATTTTATATAATATTTTGTTGATGATTATGTAAAGAAGCAAAATGGTAATAAAATATCATTACAGCTTATTGATCAATTAGCTGGGTATGCAGTAATTTAAAACATGACTGAAGTGGTAGTTTTGTTATTTACATCTTGGCCTTCTGCTTCATTTTTGTGAACGCCGTAAAAATATGCTGATTAACTGGCATAGTGGCTATGGCGCTGGGCTGTGCAGTACTTATAGTGCCTTATCTATGATATAGTGCCTTTCATCTATCTATCTATCTATCATATAGTGCCTTTCATCTATCTATCTATCTATCTATCTATCTATCTATCTATCTATCTATCTATCTATCTATCTATCTATTATATAGTGCCTTTCATCTATCTATCTATCTATCTATCTATTATATAGTGCCTTTCATCCATCTATCTATCTATCTATCTTATTGTGCCTTATCTATGATATACGTAATGCCTTTCATTATCTTTCTCTCCGTGCAGTGTTCCAAATGCACTATATAGAACTTGCGACTGTGCATCCACTCATAAAACCTGCTGGGGGCACACTGGTGGGACACCATTGTGACCTGGTACTTGTAGTGAATCAAGCCGAGGAGAGATGGCGGATGCTGCTGGAAGGTTCAAGTGAAAGGACTTTGGACAAAAATAACTGAGCTTAGTGTACAAAATGCACCCGCACGGGTAGTTAAGGGTTAAACTTTCAGGTACTCCTGTTCAGAGGTGTATTTTCTTTGAATGTTATGTTTTATCTGTACAGAGACATATTTGCAATTTAAGTGATGGTTGCTCCACCCTCATGCAGCCTGAATAAGTCTCATGGCTGTCGTACAGAGGACCACCCTCTGAGTTCTTCTTCTACCCTCTGAGGTATGTGATATCACTCCAAGCCATGAGGGGACGCTGCCACTAACTTTCTTCTCCTTTTCTTCCTCCACCTTACAGAGAAACCGCCCACTGAGGGAAAGTGACTCCGCCTCTTCCAGATCCCTGGGCTATAAGAATGCAACCTTCCGGAAGCAGGCGTCACTTCTACACAAACACGACCAGAATATTCCAAGGCAGACCCGAGAGACCCTGCAGCTACTTTATTTGCGTGCTGATTATTTTGTTTCCGTCTTCCTCCATTGTGCATTTGTTTTGTGTTGAACTATGAAGTAAATGGGGTTGGCACCCCAAAAATTCTGCTCTTTGGGCTATCAGAACAGGACCTCCCAGAAGGAGGCGTCACTTCTTTCCTGAGCGACCAGAGCTCTGTGACTTGCAGACGGCAGATAGGAAAACCTGACTGATTAATATCAAGTACTTTATTCTCATGGAAATAGTTTTTGTTTCTTTTTACGCCATTGAGACGTTTTTATTTGGACTAATAAGTAAATGGGGGTGACGTATGGGTTGGGACCCTCAAAAAATTCATTGTCATGTGAGCCTGTTATTCCCTCGGATGACCACACAGCACAGGAATTCCGGGTGTAGGCCGGCTGTGTTTTGTGTTGTCTCGGGAACTGAAAGGTGAGTTGAAAGCCTAAAGCCATTAAAATAGTTTTCAATTTCTATACGGCAGTGCTGGGAGTGATTGATTAATGTGGGACCCGGCTGTTTCGGAGGATATCGATGACTTCAGATGAGCTGAAGAAAATGCTGCCTGTTAGCTTTATTTTGTCATGTCTTCTGAGACTAGCAGGATTGAGGAAATATTACAAAGCGCGGGATAGCAGAATACGATTACAGTTAGGGTGGGTAGCAAAACCACTTGTAAAGTGCTTTGATGTGCAAACAAGCTGTTCTTTTCTCTTAACCGCTAATGTTTACCGAAGCGAGAAACATGAATTGATTGTACGTTTATAAAACGGACTTCTTGTTAAAAAGTTACGGAGATCTGAAAAAAAACAAACAAATGATGCTGTCAATGGAAAAGCAGGAAGCAAAGCCGGAAAAAGCGATGGGCTTATTATTTATGATTTCATTATAAGATCTGAGGCCCTGATTGTGAAATATCTGGTGTTCTGACAAGGCCAAGGCCTCACCCCCATGTGTATGGTCTTAGTAGGATGGTCCCGTAGCCCACAGGGGTCACAAGATGCTTAGATTCACACCATCCTAAAATGGTGATTGGTTTGGTTTATTTCGGGGACCCCCAGGAACGCACTCAACCGTTACCCCGTTTATACACACTCACACACTGAGACATGTAATATATCAACTCTAAATGAGTGAATAATTAGGTACACAGTAAACAAAAAGAAGGCAAAAATGATTAGCAAGTGACTTAATGTGTATGCAAAAGCCGACCCAGTTTCCCCGATGGCAACTGTTATTTAAAACAGAACAAGGCCCGACAAAATATTAAGTAAAAAAGATCAAGGGGGGGAAAACGGCTAACAACAAAGTCAAAGCCCAGTCCATCTCCAGATGCAGATGCCGACTGAAGGTAATAAATGTACACGAGTCCAAAGTGAGCGGCTTTCTGTATCGAATTTAAAGTCTTGTCCTACTCTCCACACACGACGATGTCTACCAACCCTGAACAGACCCCTTGAACATCAGGCACGGGACACGAGCACCAATCCCGAAAGCTGTAATCCTCATGTGACTGCGCTTGCACTCTGATGTTTTTGTGAAGTGTTGAAAGACAAAAGAGTCCCTGCCGGCTCACCTTTAAACTCCGCGCCATGCCTTATTTCCCCCAGCAATCCCTGCAGCAGCGCAATGGCAAAGCGTTACCAGGGACTGCTGGGATTTGTAGTCCATTTAAGTAGCACTGCTGCAAGCCATAAAACTAATGCAATAAGTTTTGTACCACAGGAGTGGAAAATGCACATATTGTAGAATGGAGCAGAAAAGCAACATTTCAGTTGTCATTGTGAGTTATTAAGTGTAGGCTGATGAGCAAAAAATGGCAAATGTATCCATTTATAATTAAATCGACAACACAATAAAGTGTGCCGAAGGTGGAGACATCAGAATACTTTTTGAATCCACTGTATATGTTATCCAAGTGAATGACAGCTTGTGACACGAGTTACATTTAGGGGCACTCACCCAGCTGTCCCCATTTACTGTACTCCAGTGGTTTAAACCAGAAACAAAATGCAAAGGTGTGAAATCAACACAAGCGCTGCCTTTCAAGGGCTGCTTACTGTAGGCAAGGTCAGGTCATGATGGAGCTCCGCCTCTCCGCTCTCGCTCAGTCTAGGAGGAACGCCCCCTTCTGGGTGGGTGTGCTTTTATGGTGCAGGAAGTGGAAGGGGAGGAGTCATTTGCCCTTACTGAGCAGTTTCTTGTTACCGTGAAAGAAAAAAGAAGACAACACAGTTAGCGGCAGTGCCACCTTTCAGCCCCTGGTGGGATTACATACCTGGGAGAGGTGAACCTCTGACACCCAAGTGTGACAATATATACAACTACTGGTCAAAGGTTTTAGAACTCTTCCGTTTTTTCCACTTTTGCTTCAAATTTAATCCTCATTGTTGAGGACCTGAGCGGCTGGACCAGACCAGGGGGATGCCCACGTGGCATCTAGCTGCTGCAGATAGAGGGTCATTTTGGGAGGGTGGGACTGGACCGCATGTCTGCCTGAGAGGTTGCCAACCAGGCTGTTTTGTTATGTTGTGGGTTGCGGTAATGCGCTGTACCAGTGCACGCTCCACAACCTAACCTGACCTGATACTGAAAACATAGATATCTTGATGATGGACGTGTGTCTGTCTGTGTGTCACAGTTTCTCAAGGACCGTCTAGCGCTATAAACAAAATACCAAACTCGAAACTTAAGCCTGTTATGAGATGACGATGTGCCAATTGGTTTTTGAGCCAAATCGTGCACTCTAGGGGAACCCTAAAATACTGTCGTTCTGCAATGAATTTCGATCTTCGGTTTTTGATGGATCTCGATGTTTTAGGGTCTCCTGATACCGAAAATATCGATATCTCGATGTGTGTATGTGTGTGACACAGTTTCTCAAGGACAGCGCAGAGCTAAAACGGAAAAATACGAAATTCAAAACTTAAGCCTGTTATGAGAACGATGTGCCGATTGGTTTTTGAGCCAAATCATGCACTCTAGGGGAACCCTCAAATACCGTAATTCTGCAATGAATTTCGATCTCTGATTTTCAACGGATCTCAACATTTTAGGGTCCCCCTGATACCGAAAACATTGATATTGTGATGTGTGCGTGTGTGTCACAGATAATCGAGGACGGTGCAGAGCTAAAACGGAAAAATACGAAACTGGAAACTTACACCTGTTATGAGTGGATGAGGTGCCGATCCGTTTTTGCGCCAAATCGTGCAAGAGAATGGGCATGCTGGAGGAACCCTCAAATAGTGTAATTGTGAATTCTTCTCATCAACTGGCCTATTTTATGATCAGAAAGATCGGCATCAGAGCAGAAAATAATGACTGAAATGTTAGAGAATACTTCGGTTAACTTGGTTCTGGGGTGCAAAGCCTACTGATGCTGACGTCCAAATTTTCTTCTTTCGTGTTATCTGCGTAGTGTGTATGTTGGTGTGCCGGGGGTGCGTTTACAGATTTGTTTGCTGTCATTTATATTTGCGCAGTGTCATGAGGATTGATGTAATATCGTTATTTCCGCCTTGCCTGCTACTCTCCGTCATTTCGTTGGTGGTACGTAAATAATTTTTTTGTAATCTATCAACACAACATGGAGGGGTCTGAAGGCGGTTAAGGGTGATCCGACTCAAATACACCACCGAAAGCTTAGTGACGTATAGAGATATCATCCGACAAAGCATTATAAAACTGCAATCATTTCCATAAAAACTTTGAAAAAATTCTAATGTTCTAAAACTTTTGAGCAGTAGTCTATATGTATAAAAATATTAGCCATCTGAAGAAGTTCACGCATACGAAATATTCATAACATTATGAGCGATGTAGGCAATGAATCCCACAATGTACTGCGAATCCATGGGGCTCCACTCTAAAGGTACGGAGCCTTCATCTGCAGGTTTAAGTACCCGAGCCATCCTTGGGTATCATGGGAATGACACTGAGACTGTGGCGCTCGACTGGCTTTTCAGGAAAATCCTGTTAAGTGACATTTTGTTTTGCTGGGATCTTATTGAATAAAGTTAAAGGCTATTTGTGTTGACAGCGGCTGAAGGAGCCCTAAAGCTCTTTATACACAACTCGACTTGTGGCAGCTGATATCATTTATTTTTTTTTTTTTTGAGGCTGTTAAAGGCAATACTTAAATCCTACCTTAAGACATCATTTTCCTATGGGAAACTGCACGCTTCCCAAAGGATTAGCTGATCCAGAAGAGTATAATGTGATTTTAACAGCATGAGTTCATCACATTTGAATTGAATCTGTGTCTGGGGTAATTTGGTGCCAAAGCAACAGTGAAAATAGTACTAATCTTCTTCAACAATGGAGGCAAATAGCGAAAGCAGGATGAGTTTTAGTCTCTTTAAGAAGAGATACAGAAGATAAAACAGCTTAAATGAGATCTGATTAAAAAGCGGCAAAATCAATACAACATGTATTATTAAATATCCAGCAGTGGCAGCATTATGCCTGTCAGCCTTCTTGTACGCTCTGAAAAAGAGGGCATCTTCTAACAGGGGAGCCCAGAGTTTAGTTACATGAATCAAATGTGTCTAAAACAGCAGAATATTCCTTAATAGTGCCATCCATAGACCATGGAAGCAGGGGGTGGCCACCCAAACCCGCGGTCCTCCTAAAGTGTCCCAGTTTGGACAAATGCAAGGGTACATGGAAACTGGATTCTGGAAGTGCAGCCCTGTCGAGGTCCCTGGGTGCCATTAGAGGGTGCTGTCAGGCGAGGACCTCCCAGGTTTCAATATGACCCAGAAGTGCTGCCAAGGGGACATGCTGTGGCACCAGAGACATTCTCAGGTCCAGCCTGAAAGGAGCCTTATTTTATTGCATTATGCCTGGGGCTTCTCTGAAAACAGTGTTGAAAAGAAATAAAAAATCTTTTATTCGAACCCAGAATTTTGTTGGGTGATGTTATGTCTGCAGTTTGGAGCTCAGGGATGCCTCCATGTGGTGACAATATCTATCTATCTATCTATCTATCTATCTATCTATCTATCTATCATATAGTGCCTTTCATATCTATCTATCTATCTATCTATCTATCTATCTATCTATCTATCTATCTATCTATCTATCTATCTATCTGTCTGTCTATTGTAAATGCTACAAGGATTGGATGGGCATCTCGACCAGAAAAGGGGATCGTTCCTTACCTGGATGGGAGGTTCTGATCAGACAGATGGGCATCCCAACCAGGAGAAAGGAAGGGACCAGACCCGGAAATGATGGTCAGAGTGGATGGATGGACAGCCCATCAGAAGATGTCTTTAGGGACTCTTTATGCCCATTGGGGAAACAGACGGGAATGCTGGGAGTTGTCGTCTGGCAACACTGCCATGCTGAGGACCATTGGTACTACAAGGGGGTGCTGAAGGGAGATGAGCTCCCTAATAAGTGGGACTTCTTTATGACCCAGAAGTACTTTCATCAGGAAGTGGCCCTGGTACCCGATGAACTCCCGTGTCCTTAATAAAATGGACCACACTCTGTTACTCAGGCAAGTCGGAGCTGGGAGGAAGTAGAGCAACATTCAACTGGAGGAGGGCAGTGAGGTGAAAGGAGAGGTGATCTGTAGAGAGAGTAAGGATACTTGTGAGTGTGCTTTTTGTTACTTTGTAGAAGTATCTATCTATTATATAGTGCCTTTCATATCTATCTATCTATCTATCTATCTATCTATCTATCTATCTATCTGTCTATCTATCTATCTATCTATCTATCTATCTATCTAATCCTGCCAACTATGTTAAATCATCTATCTAGCTATCTATTATATAGTGCCTTTCATATCTATTGTAAAAGGCGCTATATAGGCGCCTGACCCGACACAGACCCACACTGGAGACACTTGTATTTATCCTTTTTATTTTTCTTCACCTGTGGGGCATGTCTTCCCCGTGATCCCCATAGGCAAAACACATTCCCCAGTACACCAAAGTCACCCAAAACACAGTCTTCTTTGGCACCACCACTCCTCCTCCTAACTCTGGCCCTTGATTGGTGGTTTTTGGCCAGTTTTATAGTCCACCCTGAAGTCCTCCAGGTGGTTGACTGCCAAGTTCCGGCTGCACTTCCGGGTGTGGTGAAAACACATGTGGTGACTCTATCTATCTATCTATCTATCTATCTATCTATCTATCTATCTATCTATCTATCTATCTATCTATCTATCTATCTATCTATCTATCTATCTATCATAATATAGCACCTTTCATTTCTATTTATCTATCTATCTATCTATTATATAGTGCCTTTCACATCTGTCTGTCTAAAAACCTGTCATTTTCCAGCCTGCTTATTCCAGACTAGGGACCCCAAAAGCATTTCCTCCTCAATGTTAAAGTCTATATGAGATTGATTTGTAATGTCTAGTTATATATTTTACAGATCTCAGGAATCCATCTCAAAAACCCAAACCATTTTCTTGAAAGTTTATTTTCTGACAAAGAATCCCGCTGAGACTCCCCCAGGATGTCGCTTTTATGCATTTCTAGTCCTTGCAATGCAGATTTAAGTTAATAATTTGCCGTCTTTATCTTTGGCTCTTTTCAAAGGATGCAGAGGTAAGATATTTTAGCAGTGTGCCATAAAATTGATTGTTATTTTGAGTTTTAAGAGTTTTCTTTTTTTCACATTTTATTCAGTAAGCGTGTGTGGGTGTATTTTTCCAAGATTTTCTATTCATTTATTTATTATTATTATGTTTTCTTTCTTAGCAGTCCCTGTATAAACAGAACACAAAGCGGCATGCAGGCTCCTTTCTAATACCTTTTAAACGAGTTCTCCCTTGGGGTGGTGTTGCTTTTTCAGTGGCAACAGTTATTGATGAACTAATGTATCGAGGAACTGTGGTAACAGATACTTGGACTAATTGAATCATTTTTAATCCTGATTGTTCTGGATAGCGAGACACTACAGCCTGACTGATAAACAGACAGATTGGTGTACTAAATGGATAAACCTACGGCAGTACTTTAAAGACAATAAAATGGACTCTTGATCGAAAGGACTCTGTCTCCTTTCATTCAAATCATTTTCTTTTCCATTCCTGCCCATGTCCGGCATTTCCTCCAATGATGATCACCATTACAGCCGCCAACTGAGCATCATGAATGTTCGTTCTTACAGGCCGTCACTCATGTACCCTTCCAGGTTTATCAGAGGTAAGCAGTACCACCCCAGGGTGAGAGGGGGCGCAGTCACAAACATCTTTAGGTCTCTTCTGTCATCCTGGCCAGTGAGAAGGCGCCCACCGAGGGCAATTGACCCTGCTACTGTAAAAGAACATATGCCCAGGGGAGCGTTGTGTCAGATTATACCCATCAACCTGGAGCTCCTGACGACAACCTCTTTGACTTCTGTGATGAGAAGACTAAAGTTAATTTCAGACTCTTAACGGCATCAAGTGTTCATTTTATTTAACGCTATTGTGTGGGATTAAAAGGTGTGACCCGGCTGGGACCCCAACACTTTCCAGATGTGATGAATGTCCCCCCAGATCTTCCATAAGGTGATCAAAGAGAATCGCATTTTGTTATTGAAGAATTGAAGATTTCCATAAGCAAGTCACTGAGGAAACGAAGGGATAGCTCCTTTAAACATATTCATACCCTGGGGAGGTTTCACATTTTGTTGTTATTATTATTGTGGTTCCTGCCTTGTGCCCTGTGTTGGCTGGGTTTGGCTCCAGCAGACCCCCGTGACCCTGTATTCGGATTCAGCGGGTTAGAAAATGGATGGATGGATATTATTGTGATTCATTTATTATACAGTGTAATAAAGCACACAACAAATGAAAAAGAGTTGGGGATTAACCTGGTATATTGTGCCATATGAAGAGTAATCTATAGAGACTGATCTCGGGGTTCCAAAACTTGGGACTGATGGCAAGTGAGCACAGCAGGCTTTTAGAGCAGAGGAAGAGGAAGGGCGTGTTTGTAGGAAGGAAGTGGTGAGAAGTCATCTGAGGGTGCCGGTAGTGAGGGGCCAGAAGTGAAGGTCAGGGTTAGGCGGAAGTGATTAGTTTAGGTGGTCTTTTCTTCAGAAGTTCTGTAGACTCAACGTCAACCCTTGGTCTTGCGTCTTGGAGCCCCGATTTGAGTCCTTGGACTGACTCCCAAGCGCACGTGTGTGACAACAGTTTCCTCCAGGGAGACATACAAAACAGATTATAATACATACGAGAAGCAACAGAGATCAAGATCAAAAACCGAGCAAGATGGAGTCGTGCCACTAACTGTATAGAATTGTACCTGCAGCTAGACTGAGACACAGATCCGTATCCTAAATGCAACAGCAGCCATCCCACAGAAGAAACGATTCCAAAGTATTTTATTAAAAAAGGTGTGTTTTCAAAAAAAAAAACATTGAAACATGGATAAGTTGGGTGCAGTTTGAGCAGATGAAAGGAGATGATTCCACAGCTTTGGAGCATTGACCAGTCTTGGAACATCTGGTAAGAGGAGGGATGGTCAGTAGGCAGTTCAGAGGAAGAATGGAGACTTCTTGTAGGGAGATACGGAGGGAGCTAAGATGGGAGATGTTGAGGAACGAAACCATTCAGAGAACCAGAGGTCAAGACAAGAGTTGTGGGCTACATCCCGGCAGAACATCCATAGCCAGATCAAGGAGGTAAGGACTTCAAGAAGACCCCTGGTGCACTTTTTTTTCTTTGTGGGTGCAGCAATGTGCTGTATCAGCGGGTGCTCCTAACCTCTCTCTCTCTGTTGTGCCTACGTGACCACACGGTAATACCCGAACTGTTCCTAAGCAATGTTTGCACTGTTTTGTGTGTCTCAAACCCTCATATACCATAAGAGTATCCCTTATCTACGATGGAGTGTTCGATCAGAAGAAAATATGAAGCTGGTTTTAAATTCAACATCGTTGAAGTAGCGAAAGAAATTGGTAACTGCGCTGCTATAACAAAATTTGATGTGTCTGATGTAAAAAAAATTAAATAAGTGTATCGGAGTCTGATTTTATGATCAATTTTTTGGGTTTCAAGACCCGACTTATACGTGAGTATATACGGTATATATGGCAGCCATATTTGTTTCCTCTTCAGTTCTATTTTGAGCTCAACTCAAAGCCCAACTCTAAACCAACCTTGTTTCAAGTCTATGGGGTGGATCCTGTAGAAGCAGGCAAGCACGGGCACCCTTAGCCCCAATGAAGGCACTCAGAGTCTCAGGACAGGCAGCAGAATTAAAATTTATTGTGCGGCACACAAACAGACTCACTTCAGATGCAATGAGCGAGCAGCCATGGGCGGCTCTTCCATTTATTTTCATTATTCAACTTCATTTGACTCCTAAGATTCCCCTGTTGTAGTTCTACCCCTAATTAATTCCACCATTATTTCTAAGCTGAGGGGTTGTCAAACCCCTCTCTGTCCATCATGTCTGTCTGACAAGGCCTACCTGCACTACCCTACTAGCTCAGCGCTTGCTGCCATTATTTACAGCCAAAGAGTTCGCATTCCATCTCTGAGCGAGGGGCCCATTCCTTTTCCAGCTCTCCTGCACGTCTAACTTTTGGCTTATGAACTATTGGTGGTTTCTCTCTCATACAGAGTGATACAAAATATGCAGTGTCACAAGAATGGACATAAAAAGGAATGGGGCAGCCACCCGTGTATTATGCCCTGGCTGCCAAAGGGTTAATTATTGAGGAGTTGTGTCTGGTTCGATGTCCAAAACAGAACTGACGACATGTGGCAAAGATGGTGGCTTTAAAGGTCTGGACAGAAAGTGCCATCCTCATGGGGGCCGGAACCGGAAGTGACATCATCTGGACAGGAAGTGGCATCCTCACGGGTGATGGGACTGGAATTGACATCATCTGGGCAGAAAGTGACATCATCATGGGCACTGGAACTGGAAGTGAAATCATCTTGACAGGATGTGACATCATCACGGGTGCCTGGAACCCTGTGGAATTTCCCGTGAATGGCCTGCAGAGGATTGAGAGAAAAAGTCAGTGCACCTCGCCACCCCCTGGTCAGACATGGAATTGTCACTATTCGAGCCCTGTGTGACAGTAGGCATAAGTCTTCTTAATCCTAACGCTTACATTTTAATGCTTAGTGAAATATAGTATTTCCTTTTCTCATGTGCTTACAATACTTTTCAAACATGTAGCGATGACCAATTTCAAGAATATGTTTTTCTATATTTTCCAACCCTTTCACGTTGTTTTGTGTATTCTTTTACAATCTGTTATTTATAGAAAACCAAGGGGTGCGGTGGTGCAGTGGAAGGGGTGATACCGCACAGTAAAATGAGACCAGGGTTCGCATCCCGGGTCCTCCCTGCATGGAGTTTCCATGTGTCTGTGTAGGTGTCCTCCGACTGTCCAAAGACTGATGGACTGGCAATAGTAAATTGAGTGCATGTGTTTGCCCTGCAATGGACTGGTACCCCATCCAGGGTCTGTTCTTGCCTTGTGCCCTATGCTAACTGGGACAGGCTCCAGCAGACCTCCGCCACCCTGTTCAAGTTAGAAAATGACTGATGACATATAATAAACATACAAATAAAAAAATTCAAGCACACATTCTCACCCAGAATAGTATTGTGAAACAAACACAAAATAATAATAAAAGTGCAACACAATTCATTCTCCCAACTCACTCTGTGGTAAACAAAATGTTTCTGACTGTCAGGTTGGTTTACAAATATGCAGTTCAGATGAAGAATATCCCGAGAACACAGCACTGTGCCAGTCTTGAAAACCTTTCATTGTGATCGGGTCACTTATTGTGTGCCCATGTACCACATTGCTGCCGCCCAGGTGTCCGACCACCGTCCATGACATTTTGCACCGTGCCCCTAACGAAGGCATCAACCCCACTGAATTTTATGACCTAATAATGTGGGAAACAGATGGATTTTTCTTTTATTATCCAATTTACTGCCACTACACTCTTACACATTTATTATGTCATGTAATTGTAGGAAAAACAATGGTGGACCTGCAAGTCCCAACATCATAAGGTGGACACAATTGTGTTTGTTTGTTTTTTTTTTGTTGTTGCTGGCCTTCCATTTGCCAGAAACAGAATCAAAAGGTGCAAGTATACTATCTGTACACCTTACTGAGTTGTAGATATACTTTACAGTAAATAAATTTGCCATTTTTGCCTATCAACCTACACTCCATAACCCATAATGACAAAGGGAAAACCAGTGGCGCTGCAATCTCTCATTCACAGATGTTTTCAGACCATCCATTCAGTACTTTGTGCCACCCCAATTCCAAAAATGTTGGGATACGGTGTAAAATATAGATAAAAACAGAACGCAATGCTTTGCAGATCTTATAAACCTAAATTTTATTCACAATACAACACCGTTTATTTTTGTTATAGTCCAAAAGTGCCACAATGGGCTTTAACAGGTCCTGCCTTTTGATGGCCTCTCCAGCCTGGACTCTCTAAGAAGAGAAGGAAAAACTCCCAGAAAAACCCTAGTAGGGAAATAAAATGGAAGAAATCTCGGGAAAGGCAGTTCAAAGAGAGAGAGAGACCCCTTTCCAGGTAGGCTAGGCGTGCAGTGGGTGTCAAAAATAACAAATACAACACAATGCACAGAACAGAACAAGAAGAGAGAAGTCATCCTCAATACAATATAATAGCGCAATAGAAATCAACAGCAGATGATATCCCATAATACGATTTGGATTTGTTCAGAGTCCTGGCTTCCCCCTATTGGCCATTCCACAGCTGAGTCAGTGCTGGACCAGCCAATCCGATGAAAGGACTCCTCTACCTGATGATTCCTGCAACCCTCCATCAGAGATGACTTTACCTTAGGCAGGTAGAACAACATGGCAGGTGGGTCGTGGCACCAAGTGCCACATTTGAGTACCAAGAAGAGAAAGAGAATAGGTGAGGGTGGGTAACAAATTATGTTTTAGTGCTAATGACTAACAACAGAAGTGCAGTATGGATAGTCAATCAGCAGCTCTAGTCGGGGTGTACTAAACTGAAGTTCTGAGTCTTTGAAAACTGAAGGGTCATCTCTTATAGTAGCAGGCAGACCACAGAGCATGGTAAACATCAGCTGTCCAAACTGAGTAAATGTACCATTTTAAGAGCAGAACAAGGTCATTGTGAATTTGATGGCAGCAACACGTCTCAAAAACGTTGGGCCAGGGCTGGGTTTACCGCCCTCTTCTTTCACCAACAGTCCATACACGTCTGGGGAACTGAGGAGAGCAGTTGCCGGACTTTTGGGAGAGGAATGTTGTCCCATTTTTGTCTGATATGGGATTCTAGCTACTCAAAATTCCTAGGTCTTCTTTGTCGTGTTTTTCGTTTCATGACGTCCTGAATGTTTTCAGTTGGTGAAAGGTCCTGACTGCAGGTAGGCCAGTTCAGCACCCGGATTCTTCTACTACGAAGCCATGCTGTCGTAATGGACGCAGTATGTGGTCATCTAGACGGGAGCAGATGTTGCTCTAAAACCTCTATATAGCATTGCTGGTGCCTTTCCAGATGTGCAACCGCTAGTATACCCTGGTGATGGGAAGTTCAGATCACTTTACCGACTTGGACCTTTGAGTCTCGTTCAGCAAAATGAACAAATCGTTTTTAGGGTCATTTCGTATATATATAATTTATATATATTTTACATAATTGTTTACTGATAGACAAAGACAATGAAAGGACAAATTAATCAATAATTTATTTGTAACAGGATTATTTATTTATAAAATAACACACCACAGATCCTCAAGAAACAGTAACAATCATAGTGACAGAAATTGACAGAGCTTTTTTATTTATAAGAAAATGTGTTATAGATATTTTTGACATTTTTATGATAATTTCTAAATATGATCCAACATACAACAAACAGAATTTTACGTTAGTATTTGACTGAGGTACTGAGCTGGTAAGTGGTCACGTGACAAAAGAGTGAACGACTCGAAAGATTCGAGGAATGAACTAATCGATTCTCTTTCCGGCTCAGACTGCATAGGTTAAGCTTATGGGGCTGTCACGTGATGAACGAACGACTCGAACCCGAAGACTCGAGAGGTGAACTAATCAATTCTGTTTCCAGTTCAGACTAAGTTGGTTAAGCTTATGGGCCTGTCACGTGATGAATGAACGTCTCGAAAAACCCGAAGACTCAAAACAGGTGAATCAGTAATTCCAATACAGAAACTATAGGAAGTTGCGCAAATGCGCCTGCGCTACTGAACGAATCACTCCTACGAGACGACTCTTCCCGAGTCACATTAAAGATTCGTTCAAAATGAACAAATCGTTCAAGAACGACCCATCACTAGTGTACCCCCATATCATCAGAGATGAACTGAGCGATGATAACAAACTGGATGGTCTTGGTCCCAAACAAAATGGAGGGCACTGTAGTAGCAATGTTATACCCAGGAAACATGATTGTTTTAAGTTAAAATAAATGAAATATAAAAATTAAACAACCCCGTTTGTCCATTTTTTTGTGCGTACCCTCATGCACGGGAGCATCTCATGGGGTCACATGTAGGGAAACAAGGGGGCTGACCACAATTAGTAAACTCAATAGAAGATAGGAAGATACCAGACATCACTTCCAACCTTGACGTCACAAAAGGCAAATCTCCCACCCACGTCAGTCACTGGAAATCTTCGATCATTACACGACTGACAACCGAGGAGTTTGGACATCACAGCAGCCTCAGTTGACACCCTGGCTGCAACTCGGCAGAGTTCTGACCGGACTGGACATCACAAATGGCCGTCTCTCGGGACCACAACCCTTTATGAGGAGGAGCAACCCCGCCTTAGCAGACAGACCCCGTGGAAGTGAGCCTGGAGATCCTGTAGGGTTTACCGTCTTTGTACGGTTTATTTTCTACATTACATACGCGGATACTCCAGACTTGTTGGAGTTGCAGTGCATCAAAATGCGGCTCCTCTGGTATAATAAACTCCTAGTCGTAACCCCCTGTGCCAACGTTGACTTTTTTTTTTTTTCAATGGGTGGCACAGCCTGTTTCCTTGCACTCACATTTTGAACATCAGAGTCTGTCCTGTGTGTACTGCAGGAAAAAGTGAGTGGCATCTACTGAGATAACGGCACTCACATGCCAAAAAGGAACAGAGTCGGAGTAAACAAGGCGGCCTACAGCGCATCCCAGATGGATGCCACGTTATTCTAGACAGATGGAGGTGAGTTACAGGTCTGGAAAATGAAGGTCAAAAAGAGAACGGATGGTCCCCCCGTGCGGCAAAACGCAGACCCGCATTAAACAAGACATAGCAGTGCACATCCCAGTAGAGAGCTGCTTAGCTGCAAGAACAGAAGGCATTCAAAAGTCAATTTAAAAACAGGATGACAAGTTAATAGCAGTGTCTGATACTTAATATGGCAGTGTGTTTATGAACTCTTAATTATTCTGCAGCGTTTCCTTCTTATGTGGAAAGTTAAATTTAAGGGCATCCAAACAAATGTGGTTATTACAGGGCCTAAAAAAAAATGCTCACCGCCTTGTCTTGACGTTTTGAACAACGTTGATTTATGGCGCCCTCCATGATGCTGGGGACAAAGACCCATTTTTTCATTGATTTGCCCCTCTGCTCCACAGTATAAAAACACAAACCAAACAATTCAGACATTAAGATTAAAGTGCACATTGCAGACTTTTTTCTACACAAACCATTTCAGGGCACCATCATGCTTGGCACACAGCACTGGCAGGTCTATTAAAGCCATCGTCTGTTTGAAGTCTGCCATTCATAGCCATCAGCAGGTGCTGATGGTCTCCTCTCTGCCAAGCCTCTCATGCAGCCATCGTCAGCTCCTTCTTGTTCCAGGGGGCTTCTCCCCTTAAGTTTTCTCTTCAGCATATGGAAGACCTGCTCAGTAGGATTGACATCGGGTGACTGGCTTGGCCATTCAAGAATTTTCCATTTTTTAGCTTTGGCTCATTATCTTGTTGTAGGATGAAGCGTCATCCAGTGAGTTTTGGGGTCTTTACTGGAACTTGAGCAGATCAGATATTTCTACACACTTTAGAATTCATTATGCCACTGGCATCAACAGCTCAATCATCAATGAAGAGAAGTGTGCCAGGGCCTGTGGCAGGCATACATGCCCAAGCCATAACATTATAACACCCAGCACCGTGTTTAAGATATGAATGTCCTGGACATTCATTCACACACAACATTCAGGACTCAGGACATTCGCATTGTTGAATCCCATACCAAATGGCATATAACATCGACACATGCATTGCATTTGTCATTCCAACAGATGGCACATCACAAGCTCTGCTTTAACGAACCCCATACAAATTGGCATATAATAGAGACAGATGCATTGTATTAGTTATTCTAATAGATGGAACATCACAAACATTAACTGTACTTTTATAAATCCCATACAAAGTGGCATATAACAGAGACAGATGCTTTGTATTAGTCACTCCAACAGATGGTACATCACATACATTAGCTCTGCTTTTACAAATCTCATACTAAATGGCATATAACAGAGACTTCTGCTTTTCATGAATCACTGCAAACGTTAACGCCAAGGTCTACGTTGATTACTCACATTTCAACCTGCCTTAGACAGGAAGCACAGCTAGTTAAATATTAATTGTTGTGTCAGCTCAATTCATCTTTTTTTATTATTTTACATTAAATCAAGCTGGTTATTGACATAATGAAAGACGTAATCATGTAATCTGTACTAGGAAACCGCATATTGTGCCATAAGCCAGCATGTGTGCAAACATGCATTTTAATCTTGCATTTTGCAGGCTTTTAAGGAGAATTTCTTTGCATTGTTTGAAACTAAATGAATGGAAGTGGTCTGTTTCAGTCAATCAGTCATTAACAGCAGGCCTCCATTACAGTATAGAAGGAGCGGTGGTGTTTAACTCACTAAGTAAAGGTCTGTTATACTGACGGATATTGATCAGCATCGGCAATCTGCATTTAGCAGAGCAAAAAGCACAAAGCTGCTTAGCTTCTCTTTATCTTGCAACCCGATTAAAATACAGGCTCTTTTCCTCTTTATGTATAATTTACTTCTGTTCTAGTTGTTATTTTTCATGTTTCCTTTTCTCAATTTTCTTTTCCATGTTGTGATTTAGACTCAAGTAGAATCTCCTTTTGATTATTCTGTGATTAGCACATGGCATTTGTTCTATTTCAGGGTTCCTTCCCTGGCAGGGATTCCAATCTTTGTTTTTTTTGTCCATTTTTGATTATTTTGTTTCAGTTACTATTGCTTGTGTTTATTATTTGTATCCTTTGTTTTTCATTTTGTCTTTGTTACATGCCATGTATTATGTGGGTGGTCCCCCAAGAGACGGGGCCACCTGCTAATCACAACCAGGAAGTGCCCTCCGCCCTATAAACTGGTTCATTATGAATACGCCAGGGACTTGGTGGGCATTCTATTGTGCTTCTGTGATTGGTTTCTGTTTCTTTTTTTCTGGATTCCTGCCTCCTTTTCTGACCTTCCCTTTGGATTCTGTTTTTGGAATTTCCTTTTGCAGGCATTGCACACTGTTTGTGCTCTTCTGAGCTTCATATTGTAACAGCGCTTTTGTGACATAAACCTTACTTTTTTTTTAAATGCTCCCGTGTTTGCCCATATTACTAAGCCGGGGTTTGACGCTGATATCCCCCTCTAGTGGGCACTTTTGGAACTGTTTTGGGCAGTTCATAACAATGTCAAACGTCAGTAGGTATAAAGATAATTAAAGGACTTCACACGTATCCGAGTTTGCGGATAAAAACCTTAACAGTGCTGTGATGATTTGGTTTGTAACAACAACAACAACATTTATTTCTTTAGCACGTTTTCATACAAATGAGATGCCAAAGAGAAAGTTACAAGAAAATCAGATTAGGTGGCAATAATAAAGAACGTTCTGGTTATGACTTTAAGGTGGATTTTCTTTTCACTTTGTTTTTTATTATGTGTTTGCGCTTGACGGTGGATCGATTTTGATTGTTCTGCTAATGAACCTTCCTGGACTTTGAACTATGTTCCACCTTCTGACCCTTTCTCATTAAAAGTCTGCCTTATCTTCTTTGTGAGAGTATAAAAGTATAGTAAAATAAAAACTTGAAATATAATCACAGCAGTGCTCAGTCAATTTATATTTTACTACATATAGCCCCTTTAAACTGTAAAATTTTCCTGTGATAAGTAATTATGTGATACAGTCAAGCAATCGGGAGGAACAAGGTACAAAAGACAGCTTAAAAATAGTGAATAAAGAAATAAAACAGAACGTTTATATAAAATTAACATTAAGAATCTTTATGAGACCCTGCACTCTGACCCCTGTTTGGCGGCTGGGCGCCATACCCAGCCTGGACATCTGGGGGATTTTACCTCCCCTGGGCCACGAGAGGACAGCCGCCCTGGTTGCTATGGGGGTTCCGGGAACCGAGCTGGGAAGCTCAACCCTATAGGAGCTGGTGGCTACCACCAGGGGGCACCCAGTGGATCCTAGAGCCCTGGATGCCAGCACTTCCGCCGCACCAAGAAGTGTTAGCGGAAGGAATTCCAGGGTCATCCGGTGTGCTTCCTCGTGCTCATGCGGCACTTCCGCCACACCAGGAAGTGCCAGTGGAGGTTCATCAAGGTGCACCTGGAGCATATCCGGGTGAGCATAAAAGGGGCCTGCCTTCCAACAGTCGGAGAGGAAGAGTCGGGAGGAAGAGGACAAGGTTTTGGAGTGGGAAGAGAATGGCGGCCCGTAGAGGACCATTGAGGGGCCCAAGAAAAGGGTGTTTGGTGCTGGAGCACCGTGTGCTGTGCGGGACTCACTTACTGTAAGTGAACATAAACTGTGTGTGGTGGACTTAAGAGCGGTGTCTGCCTGTCTGTGGTAAGACTGGCTCTCACACTGTATAAATGTCAAAATCTGCCTTTCTGAATATAGAATAAAAGAAAGACAATCCCAGCTAATTAAATGAGATCAGTGCTATCAGGTGATGTTACTGATTAGGAATCTGGTTGGAACAAAAACCTGCAGCCACAGTGTGCCCCCCAGGACCAAAGTTGGGAAACACTGTCTTAGAGGGTACCTGCTGATTGGCAGAGATTTCACGGCCATGTGCTTTTGTCCCCACTTGGGGGACGCTCTTCCGTCAGAGCTTAACATGATCAGATTCAGTGCCAACGTTTGACGATGCAGTGTACCTGTCTTCCGCTTCGCCAGAATTGCATTATAAAAAATAAAATTGATTTTATTTGGCGCAGTGGGTAGTGCTGTTGCCTCGCAGTTAGGAGACCCGGGTTCTCCCTGAGTGAAGTTTGCATGTTCTCCCCATGTCTGCGTGGGTTTCCTCCCACAGTCCAAAGACATGCTGGTTCGGTGCATTGGCGATTCTAAATTGTCCCTAGTGTGTGCTGTGTGTGTGCCCTGCGGTGGGCTGGCGCCCTGCCCGGGGTTTGTTTCCTGTCTTGCACCCTGTGTTGGCTGGGATTGGCTCCAACAGACCCCCGTGACCCTGGGTTAGGATATAGTGGGTTGGATAATGGATGGATGGATGTGCTGAGTTTTTAAAAATTTGGTCCTGTTTTACTACTACGTGGGCAAGGCTAAGGCGGGGGGTGGGGGCAGCTAGAAATACATATGTAAAGTTTTTATTATATCTAGAGGTAAAGGCACTACAGTGCATTCCCTCTTGTTATTAGTCCTCTTCCTCTTATAGGCTCTGAATTTATTCCAGCAAATTCAGCCGTGGCTAAGAAAGATTCCAAAGATGCCAACTTTCAGATCCTTCTGTGAGAGCGCCCGCCGCACTGAACCACTTGCAGGTTTGACCTCTGTCTTTATTTTTGCTGTTGCAATAACAACTTTTCTATTTCAAGAGTGCCAAGGTTTAACAGGGTCGACTTCAGTCTCATTAACAGCTGCTGGTCGGATAAAGAAAACAAAAACATCCCCCCCGACAGCAAAGAGTGCAGAATAAATTGGCATGGCGGGAGACCTGTCTGGCAGCAGAGGGTCACTCTGGTGTCATGTGGCAGTCTGTCCCCAGCTTGATGTTCGCCCGCCCTCCCTTAGCCACTGGACAACAAACAGCACTAAGGAAGGCCTTTTCTTTTTCATCTTTCATTTTATTTTTCTGGATTCCCAGCTGAGACGAGGAAGTCGGCCTGTCTAGACTGAAGCCCAGCATGCACTTTGCACTCATTGTGGTAGTCGCTCAAAGGCAGGCAACTCTGTCTTAATTAATGAACTCACATCAAATGGCGCTTCATTAGCAATGAGCTTCACGTTTCTCAACCCTTGAAAAAGTATTTTATTAAAATGTTCACTCCTTGGGGGTACGTTTTATTTCGCTCTTTCCAAAGTGTACCAATCGAAATAAAAACGTTTATTTATAATCGCCATTTAAATCTCGTTTCACACAGAAAAGGGGCCTGTTCAAGTTTCCATTCTTTCAATTGAATTTAGTTCTTCGTAGCATTAATTAGCTCAGCTGCGGTGGGCTGGCGCTCTGCCTGGGGGATTTGTTCCTGCCCTGCGCCCTGTGCTGTCTGGGATTGGCTCCAGCAGACCCCCCCCGTGACCCTGTAGTTTGGATATAGCGGGTTGGAAAATGGCTGACTGACTGACAAATTAGCTCCGTTAAAAGAGAACACAACACGACGTGCATTGCGTCTGTGCAAATATATGTTTGTCCCGCCTACAAATCCTGGGTTGGTGTTGCCTTTATGGAATTTGTGTGCTCCTCCAATGTTCTCTGTAAAAGTTTTCTTTCAATCCTCCATTTTTTTGTAACATGCTGATTAGTGAGTGTGGGTGACTAAACTCAAGCGCATCCAATTCAGAGAGAGTGTGGCCGAGATGAAAAGCTTTTGACCTCTGTGGCCACCAGAGGACGCTCCAGATGCCCAAACCCCGACATCGGCAAACGCTATGAGATGCGGGTAATCAGCAAAGCGCGGCTACGGCTGCCAGGAGAGTTAAAACAGGGCTAGTATGTCAAAAATGGAGGAAAAAAATAGGAAAGGAAAGAACAAGAGATTGGTAACTTGGAGGAGGGAGATTGAAAAAGTCTTTATTGCTGAGAAAAGCACATGCTGCATTGGCGCTGTTGAGTGATTTGCAAGTGAACAGCGTTGAGGGCTGGCATGGAAGTTCCAGAGAGTGCCAAGTCCGACTAAATGAGTGCAGACGAGAATGGACGGGGACAGACGTAATCTGTGTCTAGGGACACCTCGCTTAAAGACTTTGTAGTGAACAGATGAGAAAGTCACTGCAGAATAGGCTCCACCCACAGGGAATTCTTCCTAAAAACCCGCCCACAATTTCTTCCAATCCAGGGGCTTTAAACTTTCAGGGCTGTAGTGTCCTGTTTCTACCCCTGCATTAGACATGTAAGTAAAGTAACTATGGATTGACAAAGATAGCAAAAGAAACTGAATGAAAGATTTGACACTGAGAGGAAATAAAAAGGTAAAATTGCTGTTATCAGTTCAAGAGCAGTAATTCAGCAAACTTCAGTAACTGAAGTTTATATTCGTATACAGGGTGGGAAATGGGGAATTTGCAAATGACGTTCAATGGGTGAATAAACACATTACAAAATACATTTAATGGTGAAATGTATCGTACAGGATATGCAATGAATGATGGTAATCAATATTCATTTTATGTTTTAAATTTGCTTGAACATTCCGGTTGATTTTGCGACTTCTCTCATTGCGTTATGTATCATAGTTCAGTTGCATCACCGATTTATTCATGTGAATTCAAGAGACAGTCTACAGGCTGAGGGGAGAGGGAGGCGGGACCTCAGGAGTATTGACCTCAGGAATAGGGAGGCGGGCGGGGACCTCAGGAGTAGGGAGGTGGGCGGGTTCCTCAGGAGTAGGGAGGTGGGCGGGTTCCTCAGGAGTAGGGAGGTGGGCGGGGACCTCAGGAGTAGGGAGGCGGGCGGGGACCTCAGGAGTAGGGAGGCGGGCGGGTTCCTCAGGAGTAGGGAGGCGGGTGAGGCCCTCCTCACTCACTCATGTCCCAGCCTCCATTCGAGTCTCTCTACCTCGCTCCACATGTTGGAGCGCACCTTGCCTCCACTCAGCTAGCGATACCTGTTTGTTCAGCAGACATTCTTATCTACAGATTGTAAAAGAGTAACGTTTGACATTTTTGAAAGAGAGAGAGATCAGAGCTGCGTGTGTCTTATAGCAGTGTTTTCCAACCTCGGCCTTGGTGGCACACTGTGACTTCAGGTTTTTGTTCCAACCAGTTTCTGTTTTTAATTGGACTCCTGGGCTAATTAAGTGATGTGTTATTTCCCAAGTTCTGTGTTTTGGGAGCAATATAGAAATTAGAAAACTAAGTTTGGTAAAAAAATATATATATATATATATATATATATATATATATATATATATATATATATATATATATATATATTAAAATGTACCAAGCAGTTATATAGAAATAATGTATTTTTTCCTTTTTAACAATATTTTCATCTTGATTTTCATTCTACTTTGCTAGTTGTTGTAATTGCTTAATTCATCCATTACTGATTAGTGGGTCTGATGCTAAAGTAGTTGCAGCTTTTGATAATTCAGTGTTGTTTGCTTGGGTATCTGATCTACTCATTTTTAATTGTCATTAATAAGAAACAACGAAGGGGGGAAACTGCACAAAGAAAGGGCAAAATATAATGAAATATACAAAAGAGAGCTAAACATTTAAATCTGTAGCTAAAGCAGAAATATTTCTAAATGCTGTTGCGTTTTACCTCCCCTGGGCCACGAGAGGACAGCCGCCCTGGTTGCTATGGGGGTTCCGGGAACCGAGCTGGGAAGCTCAACCCTATAGGAGCTGGTGGCTACCACCAGGGGGCGCCCAGTGGATCTTAGAGCCTTGGATGCCAGTACTTCCGCCGCACCAAGAAGTGTTAGCGGAAGGAATTCCAGGGTCACCCCGTGTGCTTCCGGGTGCTCATGCGGCACTTCCGCCACACCAGAAAGAAAACATCATGAAGGTGTTGTCCATTTCTCCGTACACATTTTGACAGCCTGTTTTGAAAATTCTGCATTGCTCGACGTAACATGTTAAGAGGAATGCCAGCGATTTCCTCGTTAATCCTCTCTTAAATTCCATCATGATGTCCTAACTGGTAATGATGCCAAAATTCCCTTTGCGCAGAAGTCACACTTTCACCGTTCTTATAAAAGTCTTGCACGGTGAACGCTTGTTGCGCACCACTCCACGGCTCCATTATAACTAACAGCAAGAGCTTCTAAACGAGGTCACATTGTTCCCAAACAACTGCCAGTGCCGCAGGGGTCACCAACACCTAGGTGCAAAATTTCCTGTATCCCTGCACCACCCTCTATCTATTATATAGTGCCTTTTACATCTATCTATCTATCTATCTATCTATCTATCTATCTATCTATCTATCTATCTATCTATCTATTATATAGTGCCTTTTACATCTATCTATCTATCTATCTATCTATCTATCTATCTATCTATCTATCTATCTATCTATCTATCTATCTATCTATCTATCTACTTCCTGTTTTGCTGTCGCTGTGCATGCTGGGTGGCTGTCTCAAGTGTGAGCGAGTGGAACTGGTGGTGGACGCTGTGAGGTAAGTGTGGTGATTCTTTTTTCTTCTGATATTCTACTTTCTTATTTCTGTCTTGATTTGGTGTAGACAGATAAACTTGTTTTGTACTGAGTGGCTAAGCCGCCGCCATGGGATTCAACTTATATCGGAGGAGTTTGTCCCATTGGAGGTGGAGGTGGGGGTGCTGGCGGTAGGCGAAGTGGTCGGATGTGAGAATATCAAGTCGGCTTCATGAATGAGCGGGTCTATCGTGGTTTTTTTGAGCTCTGTGGATTTAGCTCCCACAGTGGTTGAGAAGGAGGTCGTTATTAATGGCTCCTTTGTACAGGTTTCCCCTTTAGCCGTCCCGTCCCGTAGAGTAACAATTTCGAATGTCCCACCCTTTCTCAAGAATGAAACTATAGCAAAAGAGTTGGAGCGGCATGGACGTTTGGTGTTGAAAATTCGGTACATTCCATTAGGTTGTAAATCGCCGGATTTAAAACATGTCTTGTCATTTAGACGACTAGTTTATATGGTTTTAAATAAAATGGATGACGAATTAAATGTGGCAATGAAGTTTAGAGTGGATGGTTTTGATTACATGATTTTCGTCACTTCTAACGAAATGAAATGTTTTGGGTGCGGGAGTGAAGCCCATTTAATTAAACAGTGTCCTGAGAGATAACAAGGGAACAAGCAAACTGGCCATGCAGATAAAGAAAAAGAGGGGAAGGAAGCGGAAGATCGTCCAGTAGCGGCTGATGGCGCAGAGGCGCTTGTGATAAGAATAGAAATGCCACTAGATCTGAAGGGCAGGAGAATCAAGTGCCTCCCAGAGATGAGCCGAATGAAGGCGGTAGTGAGACTGTAGGTCAAACAACGGCAGCGGCAGAAAGTGTGTGGGGAGACATTGATATGGACGAGGGAGGCAGCAATGAGCCTGAGGAAAAAAGTGAATTTAAACATCCTGCTCAAAAGAGGCAAGGAGAAAGAGAAGATCGGGCACGTAAGAAACTTGTTTTAAGTCAGGGCTCGGGGGTGATTGGAGAGGATCCCGCCTTTGGTCCTTGTCAGGAGGATTTTCCCGTCTTCGCGGAAAACGTCTCAAATGCGGGGAGTGTCGGGAAAGAGAACAATGACGGCAATATCTCCGATGGGTCTGCTGCCTCAGAGCCCCCAGAGTTAAAAGCAATGGGAGGTTACAGCTCTCAAAGTGTAAAAAAGTTTTTGGTGAATACTGTCGGAAAAAAGGGGGTGGACGTGGCTGAATTTTTCCCACATATTGACCTCTTTATATTGTCTATCCATGTGTTGCGGCGAGAAAAATGCAGCCTCTGCGATGTTTGACGTTAAAGAGCTTGTGAGGCTCAAGAATTTAACCAGGAAACTGAGAAAACAGTCCAATCTAAACACCACCTACTGGCTAAGCCCCCTGTTAAATCCACTCCACAGTCTTTGTGGTGGTCCCTGTGTTTCATTGTGTGTTCATCTATATATTCAGGTACCATGGCGAGTGCACACATAGGAACCCTAAATATCAACAGGAGGAGAAGTCCAGATAAGAGGGTCAGACAAAAAGATTTGAATGTCATCTTTCTACAAGAAACCCACATTGATGAGCAAAATCAGTGGGAGTGGAGCAGGGATTGGAAAGGTGGACATTTTTTTTAGTAATGGGACAAATGTTAGTGCTGGAGTCGCCGTTGTATTTCTTGGAGAGCTTCCAGTAGAAGTCTGCAGTACTGATGAGCTGGTGAAAGGGAGACTCCTGAAAGTGACGGTGAAACTTCAAGGCAGTGTCGTCACTTTCATTAACGTGTACGCCCCGAATGAGGGTGAGGAGAGGCTCCACTTCTTTAACAAGTTCAGAGATCTTTTATCCAAGTGTGACCCTAAGGAAGTGGTGGTGTTAGGAGGGGATTTTAATTGTACACTTGACATCAGAATGGACAGAAATAATGGACTAGAGCCGCACCCTCGCTCAGCACGAGCTTTGGGTAAAATAATTAAGGACTTTGGGCTGGAAGATGTATGGAGGGCTAAAATGGGGCCTGTCGGCAATACACGTGGGGGAGGACGAGTGGAAATACGATCTCAATGGCAAGACTCAATCATTTTTACAGTTATAGGCACCTGTTAGGTTTGTTTAAGGTGTGCTCCATTGTGCCTACTGGCTTATCTGATCACAGTCTGGTGATTTGTACACTTCTTTTTAACACGTACAGACCCCATAGTCTATACTGGCATTTTAACACACTCCTCCTCAAAGATCAAAACTTCAAAGAATTATTTGTTCATTTCTGGGGAGGCTGGAAGGCTATGAAGAAGGAGTTCACCAGCTTACAACAGTGGTGGGAGGTTGGGAAGAGTCACATCCGGGCCTTGTGTCAGGAGTATACCAGAAATGTCACCCAAGTATTGCGGTCAGAAATGGCAGCTTTAGAAATTAAAATAGCTGAATTTCAACAGCTACTAGAGAAGGGTCCAAATGAGCAGCTTCAGGCGAGCCTGACTTCTGCTAAACTGGGGTTGGCCCACCTGCTTGAGACGAGAGCTCAGGGGGCGTTAGTGAGGGCCCGTTTCAGCGACTTGACCGAGATGGACGCACCAACACAATACTTTTTTGGTTTAGAGAAAAAAAACTTGCAGAGTAAAATCTTACATTGCATAAGAACACCCGATGGCAGAGAGACACAAGAGCCCAGTGAAATAAGGCAGGTGGTCCGCGAATTTTATGAACTTATGTTTGCTGCAGATGGTGATGGTGGCAGTGAAGACCAACAGGCCTTTTTGCAGGACTTACCACAGCTTCCCAATGCAGATGTGGCAGAGCTGAATAGTGAGGTGACCTTCGCAGAACTCACCACAGCCCTGGGACAGCTGGAAACAGGGAAGGTCCCGGGAAACAATGGCATTCCAGTGGAGTTTTATAAAGAGTTCTGGGATGTCATTGGCCTGGACTTATTGGAAGTGTTCAAGTGGAGTTTTAAAACTGGTTTATTACCTCAAAGCTGCCGTAGAGCCGTGATCACGCTGCTGCCGAAGAAGGGAGACTTGTGTCTCATTAAGAACTGGTGGCCAGTGTCTCTCTTATGTGCAGATTATAAAGTTCTCTCTAAAGCCTTAGCTAACAGGATGGTCCAAGTTTTAGGGAGACTGGTGCATCCTGATCAGAATTACTGCATGGCTGGCAGGTCCATTTTTAATAACATTTTTTAAATTCTGGACATTTTGGCTGCTGCAAAACTGTTTGATTTTCAGACTGGTCTTATGTTTCTTGACCAGGAAAAAGCTTTTGACAGGATCAGTCACTCTTTTTTATGGAATGCCATGAAGGCTTTTGGGTTTGGGGGTCTTTTATTAAATATATTTGCTTACTTTATAGTGACATTTCTGGTATCATAAAGGTCAATGGTGGCTTTGTGCGCGCCTTTCAGTGTCAGAAGAGGAGTCAGACAGGGCTGCTCTTTGTCCGGCATGTTATATGCTCTGGCGTTGGAGCCTTTCCTGGTGCACCTGAGGAAGGTGCTGACTGGTCTCTCCATCCCCAACTGCAACATGGACCCTGTGAAACTCACTGCTTATGCAGATGATCTTGTAGTAGTCATCACTGGCCCGAAGGATTTGGATGAACTAACAGACTGTCTGCGGAATTACAGCAAAGCATCTTCAGCTAAAATTAATTGGATTAAAACCAGTGCAGTGCTGGTTGGGAAGTGGACAGGATGTAGTCCCCCTCGACTGGAAGGGGGTCTGCAGTGGACAATTGGGGGCTTCCTGTACTTGGGAGTCCATCTCAGAGATGATCACTACTTCCAAAAGAACTTGGAGGGTCTGTTGGACAAGGTTACAGCTCGGCTTGCTAAGTGGAAGTGGATACTCCCTCAGATATCCTATAAAGGACGGAAACTGGTGATTAATAACCTGTTGACCTCCAGCCTGTGGCTCAAATGTATTTGTCTGCAACCTCCACCTTTGCTTGTTCAACAGATACAGGAAGTGATCATGGATTTCTTTTGGAATGGTACCCATTGGATACGGAAGGGCATTGTATTCTTGCCGTTGGATGAAGGCGGACAAGGACTTATTGACATTAACAGCCTTCAGACCATTCAGAAACTGCTGTACCCTGTTGAGCAGAGCCAGTGGATGAACTTGGCCATACTTTTCTTTAAACAGGCCAGGCATATGGGACTTGGTAAAAGTTTACACCTGTGCCGCTTGGATAAGGTCAGGACTTTACATGTGCCAGAGTTTTATAAAAGCCTTCTAGCAGCGTGGCAACTACTGTCGATAAAAAAGGACTGTGATGACCTTTCCCCATTTTGGGTCCTTGATGAACCTCTGCTCTACAATCGGGCTGTTGGTACTGCTACAGGACTTTCTGAAAACTTTATTCATCATTTCATAATACTTGGAATAACCAAAATAAAGGACATACTTGACTGGGAAAATTACACTTGGAAAAGTACACAAGTGGTAGCAGAGGAGGCAGGAGTACATTCAGTACGCCTAATGGAGAAGTTTCTGTGGCAGATACTGTAAGATCATCACTGGATAGGGAATCCATGACACTCCTGCACAGAATTTTCACATATTACGACTGAAGCCAACTGACGAAACGCCTTTTCCTAATCTTACTGTATCTCCGGCTGTTGAGGGATGGTGAGACTGATGTTTTAGCCTTAAGTTCTCTTGAGGCGTTATCTCTACCTACAGTGCCGGGGAAACAGCTGTACAGGATTTGTGTGAAGGTGAACAACCTGGAACAGCTGAGGACACGAAAACACGACACACCTTGGAGAGACAAGCTTGTAGCCCCTCAAGGACTGAACCCCGCCTGGAGGTCGCTGTACAAGTCGCCATTGGCCAGTAGGGTGGGAGACCTGCAGTGGAGGTTGGTACATGGGATACTAGCGGTGAACTCCTTCTTATCGATTATATGTCCAGGGGTTTCAGATTGCTGTCCTTTTTGTGGTCTGAGGGAAACTGTTTATTATGCTTTTATGTATTGTGAGAGGCTCCAGACCTTTTTTAGTAAAATTGAAAAAATAGTAGAAGGGCTGGGGGTCCCGTATAATGGCACGGTGTTTGTGTTTGGGGTGAGAATTACAAGACAAACAAGAGAGAATATGAACTTAATTAATTTTATTATCAGGCAAGCAAAACTGTCAATATGGAAGACCCGTAAAAACAAGATTACTGAGAGTGGGACTCAAGATGTTGTTGTCTTTTTCAGAAAAGTGTGTGAAATTAGGATATTAGTGGATTTGAATTTTTATAAGTCTACAAATAATTTAGCACAGTTTAAGGAATTGTGGTGCGTGAATAATGTACTTTGTAATTGTGATGATAATAATTTGTAATTTGTGCTCTGACTTTGGTGTTTTACTTATTTATAAATTGGGTTTAAATATTAAGAATAAGTGGGATTGGAGGGTGGAAACAATGGAAGCTGTCCGGGTGTCCCCTGTCGTCTTCGGCTCCAGGGATATCCAGGCACTGGGGCATAGCCTGCCGGTGGCCACGGGTCCCTACAGGGCTGGGCTTCCAAGCCCTTTACCCGAGGCCCCCAACATAACCAGGACGGACGCCCCGTCGTGGTCTGGAGGAGGCACAAGCCCTCCTCCGGTCCTCCTGGGCGTCCCGGCCGGGCTCCAGCCCCGGCCGGATGCCACAATATATATATATATTTTATTCCAAGAACAATATGAATATGTAATAGTTTGAAAGTGAATATTCATCATTAGGAATGTGTGTACATGTTTTCTGTAAGACTTAAGATTGAGTTTGGTTTACTGTTTTGATTTATTCCTGTGTTTATTCAATAAAGTTTGGTTTAAAAAATATATATATATCTATCTATCATATAGTGCTTTTTACATATATCTATCTATCTATCTATCTATCTATCTATCTATCTATCTATCTATCTATCTATCTATCTATCTATCTATCTACAGTGCATCTGGAAAGTATTCAGAACACATCACTTTTTCCACATTTTGCTATGTTACAGCCTTATTCCAAAATGGATTAAATTAATTTTTTCCTCAAAATTCTATACACAACACCCCATAATGACAACGTAAACAAAGTTTACTTGAGGTTTTTACAAATTTATTCAAAATAAAAAAAAATAAGAAATCCCATGTCCATAAGTATTCACAGCCTTTGCTCAATATTTTGTCGATGCACCTTTGGCAGCAATTCCAGCCTCAAGTCTTTTTGAATATGATGCCACAAGCTTGGCACACCTATCCTTGGCCAGTTTCGTCCATTCCTCTTTGCAGCACCTCTCAAGCTCCATCAGGTTGGATGGGAAGCGTCGGTGCACAGCCATTTTAAGATCTCTCCAGAGATGTTCAATCGGATTCAAGTCTGGGCTCTGGCTGGGCCACTCAAGGACATTCACAGAGTTGTCCTGAAGCCACTCCTTTGATATCTTGGCTGTGTGCTTAGGGTCGTTGTCCTGCTGAAAGATGAACCGTCGCCCCAGTCTGAGGTCAAGAGCGCTCTGGAGCAGGTTTTCATCCAGGATGTCTCTGTACATTGCTGCAGTCATCTTTCCCTTTATCCTGACTAGTCTCCCAGTTCCCCACAGCATGATGCTGCCACCACCATGCTTCACTGTAGGGATGGTATTGGCCTGGTGATAAGCGGTGCCTGGTTTCCTCCAAACGTGACGCCTGGCATTCACACCAAAGAGTTCAATCTTTGTCTCGTCAGACCAGAGAATTTTGTTTCTCATGGTCTGAGAGTCCTTCAGGTGCCTTTTGGCAAACTCCAGGCGGGCTGCCCAATGCCTTTTACTAAGTAGTGGCTTCCATCTGGCCACTCTACCATACAGGCCTGATTGGTGGATGGCTGCGGAGATGGTTGTCCTTCTTTAAGGTTCTCCTCTCTTCACAGAGGACCTCTGGAGCTCTGACAGAGTGACCATAGGGTTCTTGGTCACCTCCCTGACTAAGGCCCTTCTCCATCGATCGCTCAGTTTAGATGGCCAGCCAGCTCTAGGAAGAGTCCTGGTGGTTTTGAATTTCTTCCAGTTACGGATGATGGAGACCACTGTGCTCATTGGGACCTTCAAGGCAGCAGAAATTTTTCTGTAACCTTCCCCAGATTTGTGCCTGGAGACAATCCTGTCCTGGAGGTCTACAGACAATTCCTTTGACTTCATGCTTGGTTTGTGCTCTGACATGAACTGTCAACTGTGGGACCTTCTATAGACAGGTGTGTGCCTTTCCAAATCATGTCCAGTCAACTGAATTTACCACAGGTGGACTCCGAATTAAACATCTCAAGGATGATCAGGGGAAACAGGATGCACCTGAGCTCAATTTGGAGCTTCATGGCAAAGGCTGTGAATACTTATGTACATGTGCTTTCTCAATTTCTTTATTTTTAATA
Source organism: Polypterus senegalus (assembly GCF_016835505.1). NCBI lineage: Eukaryota > Metazoa > Chordata > Cladistia > Polypteriformes > Polypteridae > Polypterus > Polypterus senegalus. The sequence goes on along the minus strand of NC_053169.1, from coordinate 93,976,419 downwards.
AATTTGCAAAAATCTCAAGTAAACTTTTTCCACATTGTCATTATGGGGTGTTGTGTGTAGAATTAGGAAGAAAAAAATTTATTTAATCCATTTTGGAATAAGGCTGTAACATAAGAAAATGTGGAAAAAGTGATGGGCTGTGAATACTTTCTGGATGCAATCTATCTATCTATCTATCTATCTATCTATCTATCTATCTATCTATCTATCTATCTATCTATCTATCTATCTATCATTTTGTGACAATAATCTTACATAGGATACCAATGAAAACTGTATAAATGTGTTTATTGTAAAATAGTAAAACCCATTATTTCCTTGGATCTATTTGCCTTACAGCCCTGGCATCAGATGAGGTGCGTTTCCTCCTTGGCGTGTCCTTTGCCAACCAGCCGTCTGGTCTCTGGAGAGCCGTCTACAGATGCACACAGATCAGAGCTCTGGTTGTGTTTTAAGTAAGTAAATGCCCAAAAAATGCTCAAATGAGAGCCGATCAAATCCATTTGTCACAGGAATACAGACTCCAGATATTCTCACTGGTGGTCAACTGGTCAAAATGTTGAACATTGCTGTTTGTGTGAATGAAGAACTCCTTTCTTTTTCCATTTTTTTGGATGTGTTTTAAATAAAGTGAAATGCGCAGTCCAAATAGTCATCCACAACAAACCAATGCTGCTAATCAACTAATGCAGACCCTTTACTTTCATTTCATTTTTTTTTCTGGTAAAAGTGCACCACAGGATGCTGCCGCCATGCTAAACGCCAACCTGTTGTCAGATTGGACAGATGTGAGTCGGTGCTGATTTTGTTTTTAGTAAACTTTTAGTCGATTCTCCCTTTCTCTTTATCTGATATTTGTATTTCAAGTAAACAGCAGTTGCTCCAAATGGATTGCTAAGAACGCGCTCGCCACTTAAAGGTGCCCTGCAGTTAGGAAGAATACTAAGAATACGTCCTGCCATTTATATTGTTAACTAAATGTCAGCTCCTAAATTAAACCTTCTTAAAGATGGTGGTGAATGGAACATCAGAAACAAGAATTCAACCTTTTATAATTTAATATAAATACATTTATAAATTATAAGGTACTGGAGGGACAAGCCATAAAACACTGATTTATATATACCAGAATGAGGGGACATGTGCAGCCTAAAGGGAAACCAGTTATGAAAGTTAAGGAGAGCACACTGCGGACACTGAGGGGGAATATCATCAAACTCTGGTGATACTGAGTGGGCACTGTTACCCGCTGGGCACCATTTATAAAAGTAAAAGCTCTGTATGCCAAAGGGAACGTGGTCCGTACAGTTCATGGCACACACACAATAGGGTGCCATTTGTGCTACTGAAGCGATGTGCACTCCAGACACCAAGGTGGAGACCCCTCTCATACCCCCTGGTCTTCAAAGTCTTATAAGACTAAGAATACTGACTGCTTGCTATGGAAAATAAGGGATAACATCCATCCCACCTGCACAGGGCTCCAAATGGGCTTCGACTGGCACTGACCAGCAGGTATTCTTCATTTCTGGGTTGATTGTTCTGCTGTAACTGCAGAGATTACCATCACTTCTAGCAGATGGACTGTGAAACTGAATGACCAAGTCCTCATTCTAACACCAGACCAAGTGATTTAAAGCCAGAGTGTATTTCAATGTAGAGGAATAAGGAACCAGAACTATCTATAGATAGATAGATGTGAAAGGCACTATATAATAGATGGATAGATAGCGTAGTTGGCAGGATTAGATAGATAGATAGATAGATAGATAGATAGATAGATAGATAGATAGATAGATAGATAGATAGATAGATAGATAGATAGATAGATAGATAGATGTGAAAGGCACTATATAATAGATAGCATAGTCGGCAGGATTAGATAGATAGATAGATAGCATAGTTGGCAGGATTGGATAGATAGATAGATAGATAGATAGATAGATAGATAGATAGATAGATAGATAGATAGATAGATAGATAGATAGATAGCATAGTTGGCAGGATTGGATAGATAGATGGATAGATAGATAGTGTGGTACATGGCCGGCTTGTCATCCCGGCCAATACGCCCAGACCACCAGATGGAGCCCTCCCTGCAGTATGGAGGTGCCCCAAAGACCAGCAGGGAGTCATGGACTTTGTAGTTTTTATACACAACTCTGCTGGATACCACAGGGGCCGCAAGAGGGAGCTGCAGGGAGGACTGAAAACTTATTTGTGCCCTATAACCCGGAAGTTCGTCAAAGGAAGGGTGACAGGCTCCTGGGGTGAAGAAATTAACTTTTTATCTGACCCGGAAGTAATGCAGGATCACATGGACTGGGGATTGGGAACACTTCCGGGTCAGGGAATATAAAAGGACGAGCTGAGCTGGGTGGAAGAGTGGCAACGCATCTGGGAGTTGAGGATTGATTTATTGTATTGTGATTGTATGAGTATACTGGAGGAGAGGGTGCTTTGTGCACTGTGGCATTTAAATAAAGTCAACTATTGGACTTTTACCTGGTGTCTGGAGTCATGAACAGGGGTTCAAGGGAGCGATAGCGCCCCTATCTATCACAATAGATAGATGTGAAAGGCACTATATAATAGATAGATAGCGTAGTTGGCAGTATTAGATAGATAGATAGATAGATAGATAGATAGATAGATAGATAGATAGATAGATAGATAGATAGATAGATGGTATAGTAGGCAAGATTAAAAATCTAGATGAATTGGCATTTATATAATAGAGAATATATTTAAGAATTTATAAGAATATAAACTAATGATTAATCTTTAATTACTGAGCTCTTGAATTGATAACAGCAATTTTACCTTTTTATCTTCTCTCAGTGTGAAATCTTTTATTCAGCTCCTTTTGCTCAGTTTGTTCGTCTTTCCTCCATAGTTACTTTACTTAGTCGTGGACTGCAGGAGTAGAAATGGTGGTGTGGTGGTAGCGTTTCTGCCTTGCAGTAAGGAGACCGGGGTTCGTGTCCTCCCTGTGTGGTGTTTGCATGTTCTCCCTGAGTCAGTGTGGGTTTCCTCCTGGTGCTCTGGAGGGCTGGTGATAATAAATTGGCCCTAATGTGTGTGTGGTTGGGATGTGTGTGTATGTTCACCCTGTGATGGGCTGGCACCTTGTCCATGGTTTTTTCCGGGCTTGTTCCCTATGCTAGCTGGGATCAGCTCTAGTAGCCCCTCATGACCCAGTTCAGGACTAGATTGGTTAGAAAATGACTGACTGACTTTGGTCTGAACACACACCAGAACGACTATAAAGCAAGCAAATTCAAAAGAAAGAAAAATTTTAACTTGGCTGCCAGTCCCTGTGACGTGCTATACAGATGTTTGCTGTTGGCATAAGGGAGCCCCCTTTGCGATTCTTGACACACGTCTGCTGTATAACTCATTGGCTGAAAGTCTTCAGTGTTGGTGTGTCAGAGAGATGATGTCCATCATTATTCATAATGACACTCAGTTTTGTTTTCATTCTCATCTCCTCTATTACTTCCAGGGGTCCAGAGCACATCCATTAACTGAGCCTGTCTTCTTAATCAGCTTGCTGATTTGGTGGGCCTCTCTTGACGTGATGTTACCAGCTCAGCCCGCACTGACCATCACAGAATTATAGAAGATGTGAAGGACATCACTTCCCACATTAAATAAGCTCAGTCTCGTAAGGATGAAGAGCCTGCTCTGCCCTTTCTTCTATAGTTCCCCTGTGTTCCAAGACCAACCCAATCTGTCATTATTGTGGACCCCCAAATACTTGTAGAATTGGACCACCTCTTCATTCACCCCCCAACTAGAGACTGGACTTAGAGGTTCTCTGGTGCAGCAAAGTCAATCATCAGTTCCTTGGTTTTGCTGCTGTTAAGTTCCAGACAATTCTCAAAGGTCTCCACCAGACTCTTTTCCTCTGTCTCATTCCCCTTATCAGTAGACCCCCATAACTTCAGAATCATCTGAGAATTTCTGTAAGTGACATTACAAGGTGTTATATTTACAGTCGGAGCTGTACAGAGTGAAGAGAGAAGCAGGCGGGCTTGTTCCTTGAGTCCTTGAGTGTCACAAACAGCGGTCTGCCCAGCAGACAGTCCATCATCCAGGACACCAGAGGCTCACCCACCTGCCTATCTCTGAGTTGCCCCCTTAATAGGAATGGCTGGATGGTATTAAAGGCACTGGAGAAATTAAAGCACAGAATCCTCACAGGGCTGCCAACTTTGTCCAGCCTTGTGGAGCAGACAGATGATCGACTCCTCCATTCCAGTGTTTGTCCGATAGGCAAACTGCAGTTGGTCCAGGTGGTCTACCACAAGAGGACTCATATAGTTGAGGACCAGCCGCTCAAAGGTCTTCATGATGTGAGACGTAAGAGCCACTGGTCTGTAGTCATGAGGTGAGGAGGTGCCCACCTAACAATGCAGCAGTGGCACTTTCTGAAGCCTTAGGTGACAGAGGACACCACAAATTTGGTCAGCACATGACATTAATTAATAATAAATATTATGAATTTTTTTTTGGTTGTTTTAATTCTTTATTACAACAATGATTTGTGTTTCATGTTTCTACAATATCGATGCAACAATCAGATCCTATGAAAGAGGGGTGTGCTACGTCAAGCTGAAATGAATCGGGAAAAAGTAGACATTGGTGAGCCTTCCAACCAGATATGAGACGGATGTGTGGGTTAGTGATTCGTTTAATAAGAGTTTGTTTGTATATAAATTTATGGTAATAAAGATTCCTAGAAATCTGGTTTTATGTAGAAATTAATTAATTTGAATGCTTGAGCACACAGTGTGTCAGGCAATTAAAATGCACTAATTAAAGTAAGAGAGTCATTAATATACATCATCATGGATACGATTAATTGTGTTGTCTCTGCTTTGCTTGGCTTTACACCCAGTACCACCGAATCATGCCAGCTATCATGCCAATTCACAGTTTTTATCCTGTAAGTTCACCCAGTCGACTCCTTCATCTCGACCGCGTTGTCCATCATGGCTTTCATCCCCCACCTACAGTGGACTCAGAAAGCATTCAGAGCCCTTCTCATTTTGTTATGGTGCAGCCTCGTGCAAAAATCATTGAAATTCATTTATTATAGGTAGCATGGGTTAACTGGTATCCTGGCATGGACTGATTGGCCCTTACAATGGAAGAATGTGGATGGATGTGTTTTACAATAAACATATTTATGCAGTTTTCATCGATATGCTATGGCAAGATTATTGTCACAGAATGATAGATAGATAGATAGATAGATAGATAGATAGATAGATAGATAGATAGATTTTAATGTAGTGTGGTAGGCAGGGTAAGATAATACATGATTAAAATACATGGTATAGTAGGTGAGATTAAAAATCTAGATACATTGGCAATTATATCATAAATAGATACATAGATAGCACAGTTGGCAGGATTAGATAGATAGATAGATAGATAGATAGATAGATAGATAGATAGATAGATAGATAGATAGATAGATAGATAGATACTAGTATAACAGGGACATCCAGATAGTGTTTGTTACAGGGAAAGTCACTATCTCAGAGTACCCGTTTTATGTCATCTGTTTCTGTCCAGTGATCATTGCATAATAAAAGTTGCTAGGCAACATTAATGGGTGGTGCCATGCATACGTAGGGAGTGACTAGGAATGGAGCCCCACCCATTCTTGCCAGGTGCTTTTAACTACTGGTTCCAACCTCACATGACTTTGAATTGGACTTTGTCATGTGATCATCGCATAATAAAAGTTGCTAGGCAACACTAATGGGAGTAGCCTGACACACAGCTAAATACTAGGAATGGATCTCCTGTCATTCTTGACAAGAACCTCTAACTTTAGGTTGCAACTCCCAGTGACTCTGAATTGGATTTTGTCATGTGACCATAACATAATGAAAGTTGCTAGGCAACACTGGTAGAGGGAGCCAGACACACATAGGGAGTGACTAGGAACGGACCTCTTGTCCTTCTTGACAGGTGCCTTTAATGAATAGTTCCAACTCCACGTGACTTTGAATTGGAATTTGTCATGTGACCATCACATAATAAAAGTTGCTAAGCAACACTGATGGGTGGAGCCAGACACAGATAGGGAGTGACTTGAAATGGAGCTCCACCCATTCTTGAGAAGTGCCTTTAACTTTGGTTCTAACTCCACATGACAAGTTTTGAACATGGAGGGATAGATGGGTTTATATTTTTAAAAATTAGTGTTTGTGAGAAGTCTCAAGTAAAACATAACTTGGCAGTCACTTGGGTTTGTAATTGCAAAGCCCACTGGTTATATGGTATAAAGTAATCTAATTTGAACGGAGAACACCATCCTGCAAGTATTCGGTTGATACTTGCTAAATGATATTGATTTCCTTTTCTACCATTTATAAAAAAAAAAAACTCCCCAGCTTTTCAGAACTGCAGAACGATTGCCGTAAAATAGGTTGGGTGTAATCACACTAAAGTTTCCATTTTCTAGCACTTAAACTGTCAAAAACAAGGCTAGCTTTTCTTTTCTTTACTTTTTTTCCCAGAATGATCTGTTTTTTCTCTCCACTTCCCACACAGCAGGGAACAGAAGACAAAGAAAAAAATAAATAAGTGACAATCAGTTTACAAGCTGCACTAAGTTTCATTAGAAAACACACGCACGACTGTAAAAATTCAGAACGATCCCTCTGAGGCCGATTAAAATATAATCATCATCTTTTAAATGTAGTGACACAAGCTGATTTTTTTTTTTAAACTCTACACTGCAGGCCAAGTTACAAGATTGCGTTACTTCCATATTGTGCCAGTTCACCTCTTCTTCTTCTTCTTCTTCTTCTCCTTCTGTTTATTTTGCATTGTTGGTTCCTGGGAGTCAGTTTAGGGAGAAATTGAGTTCAAGGACTGTTAGAGCTTGATGAGCTTTCAACCGGTCTTAAAATCAGGGAGGATAATTTTGTTATTGGACAGAATGCAACAAAATGGTGTCATTATTTAACTCTGTTGGAATCACCACTAGTTTTACTGAAGCAGCAAGCAAATCAAGGTGTTATCTTTGACACTAGCATGTCGTTTAAAGCGCACATTACAAAACTATCCAAAGCACGTTTTTTTTTTTCCCCCATCTTCAAAATGTTGGAAAATGAAGGCATTTCCTAAAAAGTCAGGGTACTGACAAATGAATTTGTGCATTTATTTCAAACTAGGAGGCTTCACCCCCTGCTCGCTTTGCTTGCCAACCCCCCTGGCCTGCGCTACACGGCAGCCACTTCACGTCTCTGCCACTTTCACCAAACAACTAGTCTTTTCATTCTTGCGGATACACCTCTAGATTGGGAAGAGACATTACTTTCCCTGATGGCAACACGAATTAGACGATCTAAAGTCTCCAACGTAAAGTTTAAAGCCGAATAATATCTACATACTTCTGTCATATCACCTATGTCCATATATTCGATCTCTTTTCGCTTTTACCTTTTCATCAATATCGCATTGAATTTTGATTCTGTGTTTGGAATTCCATCGTGACAACGAAACGTATAACTGCCCGAGAGTGAATATCGTTCACACGTAATGTATCTGACAATAGCATTCACACAATGAGAAATGACTGAACCGCGTGCCTGGTTGTAAATGTTTTAGAAGTGGGCGAAACTTTTTCAAATCTCTTTGCATAAAATCTTGTCTCGCAGGGCTTGAAATTTTCTCTTTCGGAATTTCACCTTCACCAAACAACAAAACTTTTAATTCTCGTGGATACGCCTTTTCAATGGGATGAAACACTATAGGGTGGGGCAGATCTAATTATGCAATTTTCATTACGCTATAACTTATTAAGTTTATTACATAGAAAATCCCCCGAAAAATCCTGGACCATCGCGAAGTGTGCAAACTGATGACATGAAAAATCGTCTTTGCGCTGAACTGGAATTGTCCCCACATAAATCAAAGTCATCCAGACGATCGGCATCTGCATAATTAGATCTGGACAACCCTGCACATGTCCCTGATGGCAACACGAGTTAGATGATCTACAAGTCTCCGACTTAAAGTTTAAATTTGAACAATATATTCGATCTCTTTTCTCTGTTCCGTTATTTCACCAAGTAATAATTTCCGTTTGTTTGCACTAATGTGATCTTGACTATCATTTTTTTGAGACTTTCGAATTTTAGTACTTTCATTATCTCTAACCTGCTCTGCATGTGTACCACGCCAACATTTTTGAATTCTTTACAACATTCTACTTTGTCATTGACTCTTTGTCTTTTATTTCCAGCCCATGGCATGGTTAAATCTCTTGGCACAAAGTCTTGTCTCGTGGGATGTGAAAGTATCTTTCTGAAAAAGTCTCATCTCGTCCCAGGATTCTTTTATTATAATAGTGAGACAGGATTGACAACAACAACAACATTTATTTCTATAGCACATTTTCATACAAACAGTAGCTCAAAGTACAAAATAAAGAATAGAAAAATAAAAGACACAATAAGAAAACAAAATAAATCAACATTAATTAACATCGAATAAGAGTAAGGTCCAATGACTAGGGGGGACAGAAAAAACAAAAAAACTCCAGACGGCTGGAGAAAAATCTGTAGGGATTTCAGACCATGAGACCATCCAGTCCCCTCTGGGCATTCTACCTAACATAAATGAAACAGTCCTCTTTGGATTTAGGGTTCTCACAGAAGGACTTGATGATGATGGTCATGTAGACTTCTGGCTTTTAATCCATCCATCATTGTAGGAGCATCATGATGCTTTGAGTAGGTGGAGGTGGCGCAGGTCATCATCACAAAGAAACCGGAAAAAGAAACAGAAAAAGAGAGTAGGGGTCAGTACGGATTTTAGAGCCACCATGAATAGTTATTATGATGAATTGAACATACAGAGTATCAGGATTAAATGAAGGTGAAGTTATAAAAAGGCCATGTTAAAGTAATGTGTTTTCAGCAGTGTTTTAAAGTACTCTACTGTATCAGCCTGGCGAATTCCTATTGGCAGGCTATTCCAGATTTTAGGTGCATAGCAGCAGAAGGCCGCCCGCCTCACCACTTCTTTTAAGTTTTGTTCTTGGAATTCTAAGGAGACACTCATTTGAAGATCTGAGGTTACGATTTGAAATATAAGATGTCAGACATTCCGATATATAAGATAGGGCGAGATTATTTAAGGCTTTATAAACCATAAGCAGAATTTTAAAGTCAATCCTGAATGACACAGGTAACCAGTGTAGTGACATTAAAACTGGAGAGATGTGCTCAGATTTTCTTTTCCTAGTTAGGATTCTAGCAGCTCCATTCTGCACTCGTTGCAAGTGATTGATGTCTTTCTTGGTTAGTCCTGAGAGGAGTGCGTTACAGTAATCTAGTCGACTGAAAACAAACGCGTGAACTAATTTCTCAGCATTTTTCAAGGATATACGAGGTCTAACTTTTGCTATGTTTCTTAAGTGAAAAAATGCTGTCCTAGTGATCTGATTAATATGCGATTTAAAATTCAGATTACAGTCAACAGTTACCCCTAAGCTTTTTACCTCCGTCTTGACTTTTAATCCTAATGTATCCAGTTTATTTCTAATAGCTTTGTTGTATCCATTATTGCCAATCACTAAGATTTCAGTTTTCTCTTTATTTAACTTGAGAAAGTTACTATTCATCCATTCTGAGATACAAGTCAGACATTGTGTTAATGAATCAAGAGAATCGGGGTCACCAGGTGCTATTGATAAATACAGCTGTGTGTCATCAGCATAGCTGTGGTAGCTCACGTTGTGCCCTGAGATAATCTGACCTAACGGAAGCATGTAGATTGAGAAGAGCAGCGGACCCAGGATAGAGCCTTGTGGAACACCATATCGGATATCATGTGTCTTCGAGTTGTAATTACCACAACTAACAAAATATTTTCTCCCTGTCAAGTAGGTTTCAAACCAATTTAAGACACTGCCAGAGAGGCCCACCCATTGACTAAGGCGATTTCTAAGAATATTGTGATCAATGGTGTCAAATGCAGCACTCAGATCTAAGAGGATGAGAACAGATAAATGGCCTCTGTCTGCATTCACTCGCAAATCATTTACTACTTTAACGAGTGCAGTTTCTGTGCTGTGATTTGTTCTAAAACCCGACTGAAATTTATCAATAATAGCAGGTTTATTTAGGTGGTCATTTAACTGCATAATGACTGCCTTGTCTAGAATTTTACTGGGTCTAAAATTTTCAAGAGCCGAGGGGTCAAGATTATGTTTCTTAAGAAGGGGTTTAACTACAGCAGTCTTAAGACAGTCTGGGAAGACCCCCGTATCTAATGACGAATTTACTATGTCCAGAACATTATCAATTAGTACGCCTGATACTTCTTTGAAAAACCTTGTTGGTATTGGGTCAAGGACGCAGGTGGAGGGTTTTAATTGAGATATTATTTGTTGTAAATCAGGTAAATCTATCCTAGTGAAAGAGTTTAATTTGTTTATAACAGAATGCTGGGGTTTAGGAGGATCCTTAGTGTTGGAGGGATATACGATGTTATTTCTAATATCATTAATTTTTTGATTGAAAAATACAGCGATAGCCTCACAGGTTTTACTGGTTTTTGACCACAGCAATGCAATGTTCACTGGATGTTCAAATTGTTCTTTACACAGCTTCCAGTTAATCCAAAATTCTATTGCAAGACTCATTACAAGAACCAGAAAGTACAAACACATAACTCCAGTCCTCAGGCCCTTAAACTGGTGCCCACGTAAATTTAGGCTCAGATTTCAAAATCTTACTTTTAACTTATGAAGCATTAAATGTCTGAGGCCCTGCTGACTTATCTGAACTTTTAATTTCCCACAAACCAGAGTGCACATTGAGATATCAAGATGTTGGCATGCATAAGATTCCAAGGATTAATAAAATATCAGGGGTTCGAGCTTTTAGTGACAGGGCACCCTAAAACTGCGGAGTGGTCTGCCTACTACTACAGTATAAGAGATGCCCCTTCAGTCTCAGGCTAAAGACTCACAATTGTACTCCTGCATACCCTGACAAGAGCTGCTCATTAGTTCTGCATACTGAATCTGTGTTGTTAGTCATTTGTACTAAAATGTAACTAATATGATATTTATAAACTGTTCCTAACCTTTCTCTATTCTGATTGTCCTTTCGGTACAGATCAATGAGGCATTCCTGGTGTGATTTTGGGCAATGTAAGAAATAAATTGCTATTGTTGTTTTATCCTGTCAGAGCCGGATTTTTTCATATAAGTGATTTAGGCAGCTGAAAAAGATACATGACAAGGCAATGGGCATATAAAATACAACGGGTTCAGAAAGTATTGAGACCCCTTCACTTTGAGCAGGCATTACTGTGTAATACATTTAATTTGAAATGTATACAATTAACGTTTTTATCGATAAACCTACCAAATCTATCTATCTATGTAATTAAGTATGTTTCCTACCTATCTGTTGCAGACAGGTAGAAAGACATGGACATCGAGGCAGGGTTGGGGTACCAGTTGGGTCACCCCTTTTAATCCCAACATAAACTACACCAAACAAAAAGAATGCTGGATGGTATTACAGACAGTTTAAACAAAAGAAAAAGGAGTCTTTGTGATGTTTTGTAATGATATTTAACTCAATAAAGGAGGACTTTGTCAGAACCTCCGTGCTGCTGGCATTTCAGGTCTGACATGAGACACCTTTCTTTGGAGTGTCTGCTCTTTTATAGTCCTTTGACCAGCAGGGATGCAGTCAGTTGCCTTCAGTGGGCATTCTTTAAACTACTGTGGGTGACAAAATAAGATGACAACGTTAGTGACTGTGCCCCCCTCTCAACCCGGGGCGTATCGCTTACCTCCAATAAACCTGGAAGGTGATCCTCCAACTCACATGCATGACACTATCTCTCTATCATTTAGTGCCTTTCTATTCTATTTATCTAGTTAGAGCCTGTTATATATTTCTTTTATATAGTGGCTTTCTGATCTACCTATCTATCTATCTAATCCTGCCGACTACACTGTCTATCTGTCTGTCTGTTCATCTATCTATCTAGGCTATCTAATCCTGCCGATTACACTATCTATCTATCTGTCTGTCTATCTATCTAATCCTGCAGATTACACTAGCTATCTAATCCTGCAGATTACACTGTCTGTCTATCTATCTATTATATAGTGCCTTTCATATCTATCTATCTAATCCTGCTGACTACACTATCTATCTATCTAATCCTGCAGATTACACTATCTGTCTATCTGTCTATCTAGCTATCTAATCCTGTAGATTATACTATCTATCTTTCTGTCTGTCTGTCTATCTATCTAGTTATGTAATCCTGCCGACTACACTATCTATCTATTTATCTATCAGAGGTTGTACAGAATGCTGCCACAGATTTTAACTCCAGCGTCTTTAAGACTGGAGTTAGCAAGTCCAGAATATGAATCAGTAGGTTTATGAGCAGCCTTCATTTGCTTGTTATTTATTAACTTTTTATTTCAATGTTATGTTAACTAATTCAATAATTAAATTCTGTTTAGCTGCATAAGACACTTAAAGTCAGACTCTTTCTGCAATATAGATATATTTTCTGTAATTTATTAAACAACTGCCTACAGTGGCATAAAAAAGATCTTAAAATGATGAGCTAATGTAACTGCAGCTAATGTTTAATTAGCCACAATGCAAAGCTCAAATTCCCCAAGCAGGAATTGCATTGTGTATTATGCGGGTTTCACTGTCAAGTTGGGTTGATGCAAACTCATAAAAAAATGAAAATGTTTTGCATACAAAGGAACATAGTTATTCAACAACAACAACAAAAAAAAAAAAAAAATAACTGTCACTTATTCTGTAAAGAAGCGGCTCTATGGTACCTAAGCGATAATTAAGTGCAATGTTGATTGTTTTATTAACAGGTAGCACTGCACAAATTCACTTTATTCTACAATTCCGCCATCTAATCCCTAATTATAATTACTGAATATTACTTGGAAACAGAAAATTCTATCCCCAATTACCATATTAATTACATGTTATTTCTCTGCAGTTTAAAGCCTGACTGAACACACTAAAATATATTGCACTGATTTACAAGCCTTCGTGCTTTCCCATAAGGGAAGTTTGTTCTCTTGAAACAGTAATCATCTCCAGCAGGGGAGGAAACGTAACCTCATGAATATGATAATGTGATGGAATGAATCAATATTACGTGAAGCTGTAGCCATTCGGCCTGGTTAGTCCTAATCGCTGCTCTCTCTTTACCTGGCAGTCGACCCCCTTTATCAGAAATGATTTCGGCACCTCCTGATGGATCAATGGTTGGACCTAAAGGACTGAATTTCTGGTGACTTTTTTTACTGCAGGCTAATCCATGCATGCAAAGGGCTTCCTTCTTGTCCGGGGTAGGTTTCAGATCTCAATTTGTTTCCAGTCAGTAACAGATGTTGGTTCGAGGTAATAACAAGTCTGCATTAATTAGGTCGCAACTATCTGTATTCCTCACAGCATTGTAGAGAGCGCTCAGCGGCCACACTGCTGTGAAAGTAGAGACGCCCTTCTGCATACTTAGTCAAGAAAAACTCAAATTTACTGATGAGCAAAACTACTCAAGTAGAAGATTTAAATTATTTGATATAAATTGCACTTAAGTACTAATAAATGGAGGATCTCTCCCTGTTTTACAGCCATACGAAAAATTTGGGAACCCCTTTCAGCCTGCATAATAATTGACTCTCCTTTCAACAAAAAAGATAACAGTGGTGTGTCTTTCATTTCCTAGGAACATCTGAGTACTGGGGGGTTTTTTCCGAACAAAGATTTTTAGCGACACAGTATTTAGTTGAATGAAATTAAATCAAAGTGAAAAACTGGCTGTGCAAAAATGTGGGTCCCCTTGTCATTGTGCTGATTTGAATGCCTGTCATTGCTCAATGATGATTACTTGGTTGGATGAGCTCGTTAAGAGTCATGTGTGTCCAATCATGAGTGGTAAAAGGTATTTAAGGTGGTCAATTGCAAGCTGTGCTTCCCTTTGACTCTCCTCTGAGGACTGACAGACAGCATGGGATCCTCAAAGCAACTCTCAAAAGATCTGAAAACAAAGATTGTTGAGTCTCCTGGTTTAGGGGAAGGATACAAAAATCCCTCTCAGAGGTTCAAACTGTCAGTTTCAACTGTAAGGAATGGAATCAGGAAATGGAAGGCCACAGGCACAGTTGCTCTTAAACCAACACAGCAGGTCTGGCAGGTCAAGAAAAATACAGGAGCGGCACATGAGCAGGATTGTGAGAATAGTTACAGACAACCCACAGATCACCTCCAAAGATCTGCAAGAACATCTCGCTGCAGATGGTGTATCTGCACATCGTTCTACAATTCAGGGCAATCTGCACAAAGAACATCTGTATGGCAGGGTGAGGAGAATAAAGCCCTTTCTGCACTCACACCACAAACAGAGTCGCTTGTTGTATGCCAATGCTCATTTAGACAAGCCAGATTCATTTTGGAACAAAGTGCTTTGGACTGATGAGACAAAAATTGAGTTGTTTGGTCAGAACAAAAAACACTTTGCATGGCAGAAGAAGAACACCGCACTCCAAGAAAAACATCTGCTACCTCCTGTCAAATGTGGTGGAGGTTTCATCATGCTGTGGGGCTGTGTGGCTAGTTCAGGGACTGGGGCCCTTGTTAAAGTCGAGGGTCGGTTGAATTCAACCCAATATCAACAGATTCTTCAGGATAATGTTCAAGCATCAGTCACAAAGTTGAAGTTACTTATGCAGGGGTTGGATATTCCAACAAGACAACAACCCAAAACACAGTTGGAAATCTACAAAGGCATTCATGTAGAGGGAGAAGTACAATGTTCTGGAATGGCCGTCACAGTCCTCTGACTTGAATATCATCAAAAATCTATGGGATGATTTGAAGCAGGCTGTCCATCAAATTGAACTGAACTGGAGAGATTTTGTATGAAGAATTGGTCAGAAATACCTCCATCCAGAATCCAGACACTCATCACAGGCTATAGGAGGACAGCGTTGAGAGGCTCAAAGGAGCAAAAGGAGGCTCAACTAAGTATTGATGTCATATCTCTGTTGGGGTGCCCACATTTACGCACTGGTCTAATTTTGTGATGATGCATATTGCATATTTTCTGTTAATCCAATAAACTTAATGTCACTGCTGAAATACTCCTGTTTCCATAAGGCATGTCGTATATTAAAAGGAAGTTGCTACTTTGAAAGCTCACCCAATGATAAACAAAAATCCAAAGAATTGAGAAGAGTTCCCAAACTTTTTCATATGACTATATATCTGTTTTTTGATATCTGGAGCTGCAAAATGGTGGAGCTGCAGGCTATCCCAGCATGCATTGGGCACAAGACCTGGACAGGGTGCCAGCCCATCAGAGGGTGAAAACACATACACACACAAATCAGGGGCCAATTTATCATCGCCAGCCCAACTAACCTGCATATCTTTGGTCTGTGGCAGAAAAACCAGAGCACCCGAAGGAAATACACGCAGACATGGACAGGATTTGGAAACTCCACGCAGGGGAGACCCCGGGCATTGATTCCCCCGTCTCCTCTCCTTAAAGTGCAGCAGCAGTGCCACCACAGCGCTGCCCCCTATTCTATAAATCAGAAATTATTCAGACCCCTTCAGTCTCTGCACACTTTATTTTGACTTAAATTTAATTTTAAATCGATGAATTTGCCATTTTCGCTCAACAATCTACACTCAGTAAACCATAATAGCAAAGTGGAGCCATGTTGACAAATTGGTTTGCAAATTTATTAAAAGCTGATTTTTTTTTCTTCCAAATTAGTATTTCAGATGCTACAGTACTTTGCAGAAGCCCCTTTCGCAGCAACAAGAATCTCAACAAGCTTTGCACACCTGAATGTTGTCTGTTTATTCCATTCATCCTGGCAGATCTTCTTCAGCTCCATTAGACTGGATGGGCAGCTCGGACTTCTCAAGGATCGTTTAAGCAGACAGCTCGCACCTCAATCTGGAGGAAACTACAATGAATGTGAGATTTCAGCTTTTGAGTTTTAATACATTTGCAAACCTTTGTGAAAACATGCATTCACTTTGTCATTACGGGTTATTGAGTGTAGACTGATAGGCCAAAAATATATCCATTAAAAATTAAATCTACAGCATAAAAGTGTGAAGAAAGGGAAGGGTTTTGAATACTTTCTGAATTCACTGTATTTAAATAAAATATTCATCATTGTACTGAAAAACTTTACAATGAAAAAAAAATAATAGGATGCATAAAACCTCTTCATCATCTCTTCCTAACCCTGCTCAGTGAGGACTTGTCCTTAACTCACTCACTCTACACACAACGGGGCTCTGGCTAAGACGCAGCTTTTTATTTCATCCTAGGGTCACTTCAGGACATGCGCCTTTATCAGGGTCTTGAAGTGAAACACATGGAAGAGGAGCAAAAGAAAAAAGAAGTCACAGCATCTAGCGTTAAATAGGAGAGCAGGCAAGGAGCAGAAAGCATGTGGGAGCTCAACTGACGCAGCTTAGTGATGTCTGCTGAATCGTCACTTGAGAGGAGCAAAATCGGGGCCAAAACCAAAGCAGGAGCTTACTAAAAAGATATCACTTTAAGAGGTAAAGAAGTCGAAATTGAACTAACACTCAGAACTTGTAATTAGGAAAGGTGAGAATGAAATAACAAGTTTGTACAATGAAGCACTGCATATCAGCAAAGGGGCATCTCAAGGACAAACCAAACTCAAAATCAATTATTTAGGCACAGCCATACGAGCCGAAGTGTGGGGCCACAAACAGCAGCCACCCATGATAGATAGATAGATAGCGTAGTTGGCAGGATTAGATACATCAATGTGAAAGGTGATAGATAGATAGATAGAAATGAAAGGCACTATATGATTGATAGATAGATAGAAATGAAAAGCAGAATATATAATAGATAGATAAAAATGTAAGTCACTATATAATAGATAGATCGATAGAAATGAAAAGCAGAATATATAATAGATAGATAAAAATGAAAGGCAATATATAATAGATAGCGTAGTTGGCAGGATTAGATAGATAGATGTGAAAGGTGATAGATAGAAATTAAAAGCAGAATATATAATTGATAGATAGAAATGAAAGGCACTGTATGATTGATAGATAGAAGTGAAAAGCAGAATATATAATAGATAGAAATGAAAGGCAATATATAATAGATAGATGGCATAGTTGGCAGGATTAGATAGATAGATGTGAAAGGCGAAAGATGTGAAATGGAAATGTATTATGCAATAGATAGATAGATTTTTGCTATTTAAATTTGGCTTCATTAAGTTATCAGTTGCTTCGCTGTTGTCCTATTTATATAACATATAGTGTAGGATTCTCAACGCCGGTGCTAATGTTTACAATGAGCCATCTGTTAGAATTAAATATGTAATGCATTTTAATGTTACATGCATTACAAGATATATTCCAATAGATGAAACACTGCAAATAGTAATGCTGATAGATAGCATAGTTGGCAGGATTAGATAGATAGATGTGAAAAGCACTATATAATAGATAGACAGATGGATAGATAGTGTGCTGTCTCTCTGGTCTTGTCTCGTAGTGTTACAAGTTCATGAACGCGACTTGCTCTCTGAAATGAATGTTTGCCCATGTAAGTGCCAAGAGGAACCTGTAACTTGAAATAAAGATTGACAGGTGACTATTTCCTGTCTAGTGATTGGCCAATATAAGACATGGGGCGGGTTAACTGTCATCATTGTAATAAAGACCCACAGTGCCACACCCCTTTTCCGTTTTCCCAGCCTACATTTGTTATCCTTGTTTGTTGTGTCTGAGGTAGGAGCGAGGGGTGAGATTTTGGCAGCGATCAGAGGCAGGAAGTAGGATGGCGTTTTGTTCAGATGGCAGAATGCGGATGGCATTTTGTGGGGGGGTCAGAGGATGGATGCTATTTTTAAAGAGGTAAAACTGAGGGTGGGGTTTTGCCGCAGGGAACGGGCACAGTTAGGAGCGAGGATAGAGTTCTGCCAGAGGAAGGCTGTCATTTTGCTTGAAAGAGGTGTTGTAATATGGCATCACAGTACAACCGTGGAATCGGGAAAGAAAGGGCTTATCTATTTAGAGAATTGTGTAAAAATACATTGACAGTTAGGCGTATGCACTTACCTAAAGTGGAAGTGCACGTTGGAGATCAGGCGCAATGTGCTTTTGGGGTGCGCCACTATGCAGAACTGTACCAAAAAGAGGGGGCCACGTGTGTCTAGCAGGAAGTTCAGGCAGGGAGACGTGCCGCGTGTGAAGGGGTGCAAGTGTGCGTTTGAGGTGGAGTTAAAAGAGGTAATCAACCCCAATGGGTTAGGTGAGAATTTCAACGTGCCTGTGATGAGGGGAGCCGGCGATGTAATGGGGGAGTGGGTGAGGTGTCCCTGGTTTAACCCTTTAAACTCTGCCTCATTGACTGTAGGTTGACTTACGCAGAAAGTGCTTTGCTTACATCTCCAGCAATGAGGGTTTCCCAGCCTCTGAAAGTAACATTCGGTATAAATCAATGAATTCACAGTAGCACAACTGTTAGACATTAAATAGAACATGTAGCACAATAATAGACTTTTATACTATGCCACATCTTTCTATCTCCATACGTCTCTTTGAAGAGTTTGCCTGCAGCAAAGGGGCAAAAGTCTGCAGTGTTTGCTTAGTCAGAGTGAAATGCAGCACACTGTGCCTGTCAGGCAGGTTTCAAAAAGACACAGGGGTTTTCAAAAGTGTGCTACCTCTTCTTTTTATCATTTTTCCTGCAGACGCCCTTGGTAATACTCTACATTATCAAATATATGGTTTGAAATATACAGAAGTCGAACTATTGTTTGTTTTCAAGAAAGAAAAAAGAAAAATCCCTTACAGCAGAACACCGTCGGGCTGTGATTCCCGAAACCTTGCACTCTGATCATTATGTCTTGCGTTTCAAAGCACGCTGCACTTCGAGCAAAGCACATGAAGCTTCTTTTTTTTTTTTTGCCTTTGAAGCAATTCTGCATTTATGCAGCCATACAAAGAAAAAAAATGATGAATGTTGCCTACTATTGTGTGATCTTGTTCAAGCAGTCGCCGTCCCCCAGGGTAAAAAGGAATTATGGATAAATCAAATCACCATTTCGCTTGTTCTTTCTCCATTTTTGTCTGGATTGGTAAACAGCTCCTAAATCACACGGCCCCTCATTTTCAGGATTATGCTATTTGCCACTTGCCAGAAAAGTCATTTAGATGGCATCATTCTCATGTACATTAGCAGTGACTGTAAGTGAACGAAGTGTCTGAGAAAATGTCATCTCTCTCGGCTTTCACCGCAGCCTTTGAAGTTTAATGCCAGGATACATTGAGAGATTGGAAAATGATGAAGATCGGTAAGCTTAGGCAGAAAATGGAAATTAAGGAAGCCCGGAGTTGACTAAAAATATGGTGACCTCTGTGTGCTGCTCAACCAACGCACTTAAAGTACTTAAAGTATTGTCATGGCAGGAATTAGCATTGATAATAACCCAAAAGAACGGTCGAAAGTGTTATGAGGCTGGATGTGCAGCCTTCTGATTCATCTGATAGTCGATGATGAGGTTTAAGGCTTTTGAGCCTAACCTTCTCACGTTTTACCACATTCCCAGACAGACAATTCAATTCAATTTGTATAGCGCGCTTCACTGAGAGTGACTGTGACAACATCTCGGGGTCTTTGTGAAAGACTCGCCATTTCCGCTGTTTTGTAGTGTAGTGCAATCGTTGAAGCCAGGAGCTACAATGGCCAGCCCAGAAGAAGCTCAGTCCCCAACTCATATCTGCAGGCTTCCAGCCTAGCAGGCCTAAAAAAATGAGAAGCTGGCATCAAGAAATAGTGGAATGTTAGTCCCACGAAAAGTTAGACATGCTCAAAAATGAAAAGGAACCATCAAAACTCTGGCTTGTAACCGAACGTCAAACAGGATTCTTTATAAATGGATTTCCTTTGGCTAGTGCTTTATTTCTTTTCTTTGTCCCTTTTGTTCCTTTTTTAATATTGGTCATTTCTAGTGATCATTTCTGCTTACGTTGTTGTGTTCATTCGTTTTTTAGTAACTATATTTTAATGCATCATTATTTCAGTTATATTTAATTATGATATTACTGTACTATCTCTTTAAACACCATTATGTTCCTTGTGTTTTGTGGGCAGGACCACCCAGTGCCAGGTTTTATGTTTTTGCCAGAGTTCTACCACTATATAGAAATGAGCTATGCAAAATATCTAGATAGACAGATGGTGTAGTAGGCAAGATTAAAAATTTAGATTAGCAAGAATAGCATTATATAGGATAGATAGATAGAGTTTATTTTTGTATAGCCCAAAATCACACAGGAAGTGCCGCAATGGGCTTTAACAGGCCCTGCCTCTTGACAGCCCCCCAGCCTTGACTCTCTAAGAAGAGAAGGAAAAATTCCCAAAAAACCTAGTAGGGAAAATGGAAGAAACCTTGGGAAAGGCAGTTCAAAGAGAGATAGACAGATGGTGTAGTAGGCAAGATTAAAAATTTAGATTAGCAAGAAAGGCATTATATAGGATATACAGATAGATAGATAGATAGATGGTGTAGTAGGCAAGATTAAAAATTTAGATTAGCAAGAATGGCATTATATAAGATAGATAGATAGATAGATATGTGCTGTCTACCTGGTCTTGTCTCATAGGTCATGAACGTGACTTGCTATCTGAAATGAATGTTTGCCAATGTAAGAGATCTTCACTGAGAGTGCTGTGACAACTTCTCTGAGTCTTTCTGAAGGACTCACCATTTTCACTGTTTTGTAGTGCAAGTATCGTAGCGGCCAGGAGCTTCCTTTGGCTAGTGCTTTATTTCTTTTCTTTGTCCCTTTTGTTCCTTTTTTAATATTGGTCATTTCTAATGATCATTTCTGCTTACATTATTGTGTTCATGCATATTTAGTAACTATATTTTAATGTATTATTGTTTAAGTTATATTTAATTATGATATTACTGTACTAACTCTCTAAACATCATTATGTTCCTTGTGTTTTGTGGGCAGGACCACCCACTCTACCAGTGCCAGGTTTTATGTTTTTGCCAGAGTTCTACTACTATATAGAAATGACCTATGCAAAATATCTGGATAGACAGACAGATAGATAGATAGACAGATGGTGTAGTAGGCAAGATTAAAAATTTAGATTAGCAAGAAAGGCATTATATAGGATAGACAGATAGATAGATAGATATGTGCTGTCTACCTGGTCTTGTCTCATAGGTCATGAACGTGACTTGCTATCTGAAATGAATGTTTGCCAATGTAAGAGATCTTCACTGAGAGTGCTGTGACAACTTCTCTGGGTCTTTCTGAAGGACTCGCCATTTTCACTGTTTTATAGTGCAAGAATCATAGCAGCCAGGAACTTCACTAGCCAGCCCAGAAGAAGCTCAGCCCTCAGCTCGTATCAGCAGGCTCAAAAAATTAGAAGCTGGCTTATAAAGCTAAAATAATATCAAGAAATGGTGGAATGTTAGTCCCATGAAGTGTTAGACATGTCCAGAAAGGAAAATAAACCATCAAAACTCTGGCTTGTAACCCAACATTAAAAAGAAATTAAGTATAAATTTATTTCCTCTCAGAGTTACTCTCCTTTGAATATATAAATCAATATAAATAGCCCTTTAAGTTCAGCATTTTTATGAAAAGACAATGGCAAAAGCACAGGGAAAAAAAGAAGAATTTCAGCAAATGTGAAGTGGATACAAGGAAAAACATACTATTTGTGGGCTTAAGCAGTGGTATATGCAACAAATGGACGTTGATCGAGTGATACAGAGTGGCGGAGAAAATTGAAAGGTCAAGTTCAGAAAGTCGCACAGTGCCTGAAATAAAAAAGAAGTGGCCGAATATCAAAGTCGCCATGAAAAGGTGAAGCATATTAAGGTACAGAGAAAAGAAAAAAAAATTGGGACACGGTGAAGAAAATGAGGCAGAAATGTTGATTTCAATCTCGAAATTTCCACTTTAATATTGTAGTTTATTTTGTCATTAAATTCAAGCGTTGTAAACTTGTTGTAAAATTTAATTTACTAGAGTTTGTCAAACCCCATCATAACTCAAGCAGCACATTAAATGCTTTATATTCTATATGTTCCGTGTGTGAATCACTAAATGCTTGAACCGGCTTTCTCTTTTGTAGACAGGAGTGTGCAGGCACTGAACTCCACAAAGAATACATTACATTATGCATGGTGGCACAGCGGTAGCGATGAGCTGGCGCCCTGTCCTTCCATTTTCTTTCTCCATGTAACCAAACGCCACAATATAAGCTCTGTAACTAATGTCAAACCAGCTGTAAGCTTAGAACGGCGATTCTGCAAAACTTTTAAGGAACATTTGAAAAATCTTCGTAGTGTGTGTTTAACTATTCCATCCATCTATCCATTCAGGTTCGTGGCAGTGCCAGCAAGCGTACAGTGCGAGACAGAAATAATCCCTGGACGGGATCGGATTCTGGAACAAACTACCGAGTCATGGAGTTGAAGCAGAAACCTTGAGAACCTTGAAGAAGGATCTGGATGAGATATTGGGAGAACTTAGCTATGAGCTTACAAACGGGGCGACAAATGGATTGAATGTTCTCATCTCGTTTGTCAAACTCTTTTTATGTTCTTTTGTAAAGATAGGAAGTAATCTCGATCTATTAACTACAAAATGTTCCAAAATTGGATGGTGCTTAAACAAATTAAAGAATGAAGCCATTTCACAACACCCTTGGGAGATACTAGAGACAATTCTGGGCATTCTGAACATCTGAAGTTAAATGCCCTTTAAGGCCACAGCTGGGACACTAATGGTTGGGATCAAGCGGCATTGTGTTTGGCCTGTTTTGGGCAGATCAGCAAACACCCTGGTCTGCTTTGTAGGATTTTATGAAGGCCTCACACCATTGTGGGTGTACAAATACTACGAGGGGGCCTTTTTATTGTTCACAATATACTTTTCAAACATGCCATTTTGCTTGTTTGCTTACCTGACCCTTTCATCTAAAGAGAAAACAGAATCGTAAACGGGCAGTACAGTTATTTCCGTATTTTCAATATTAGAACAGTATTAGGGTTAAATGAATGTCTCAGGAGCCCACCGTGTGTCAGAGGTGAGGATTTCGCCCTTGAGCTTCTTGATGCTATGGTACAACACTTTAAAACTTGAACACAATAAACTTTTGTTAAGGCAGCATACTAGAATAAAGATGAGTTGGCGAAGGTAAGTCTGGAATTTTTATTAATTGCTTCATTAGTGAGACTGTATTTCTATTTATTCATATATGGTACACTTCCATTTACTGTTATAAACATTTTTATAATCAGATCAAAAGTAATGTGTACTTACTGAACAAAATTATTGTGATCGATCTCATTAAAAAAAAATAACTTTAGCATTTTTCAAGCTAAAATGATTTCTTTACAATCACGGTATCTATTCATTTGTCTCATACAATTGTACTCAACAGTGAAGCATTTTTTTTATAAACGTGGAAAAACATGTTCTTGTTTTTTATAACAGAGCTGAAGAGACCCGCGGTCCAAACATGAAAATAAAAGCCTAAAATCTTACAGAATACATCAAACCTTCAAGCCAAGAATGTAATCGAGTATTGATCTGTCTTGAGATTGCACACATATTTCAAAAATGGTGCATTCATGTGTTTTTAAAATGGGAATAAAAAGCAAATTGTAAAACATTTTTGTGAGATTCTGTCATTTTTGCCGATCGTCTCCTTCTGCAGTATGGATTCTCCTCAGAAACTCATTCACCAAGCGCTGTTATGGATGTTATTGAATGTCGATGCCCAGATGTGAATCGTCATCTCGGTTGTATAGACAACTAGATAATAATCAGAGAAACAAAGTCACACTTGTGATCACTCGTAGTCTTTCACTTCATGTAATAAAAATAAGTAAAAGTTCAATTAAACTTTTAACTACAACTCAAAATGTCTTCTTCTTTGGGCTGCTCCTGTTAGGGGTTGCCACAGCGGATCATCTTCTTCCATATCGTCCTGTTTTCTGCATCTTGCTCTGTTAATTTCTCCTTCTTCGTCCAACAGTAGCTCAGTTTCCGCCAGTACCCTTTTGGCTAACAGTACTGGTGGTGGCCGTTATTAACCCAGGCATCAACTGATCAGGTATGGAAATTAGTTTTGTTGTCCGCATATTGATCTGCCAAAATTTTACACAGGATGCTCGGCCTTACGTAACCCTCCCTATTTATCCGGGCTTGGAACCAGCACGAAGAAACACACTGGGTTAAAACTAGCGCCTCATATTACGGACTTGAGTAAACGTCTACCAGGAAAAAACAGTGAAACGTACTAATAACAAATTCCATATCCTCAGCCAGAATGACTCACCATGAGCTATAAAATTCATCTCTCACCATCTGGTCTGTACGACTCTAGGCTGGGCAAGGGTGACATTGCACGGGACATCACATGCCTATGAAATAAATAAAAAAAAAAGCAAAAATCGGAGAACATATGGCATGAGAAAATAATATGAGCAAGCATTGAATCTTGGCAGATGCCTGCTAAATCAAATGATTTCAGGGCACACTAACACCTCTGCAGCTATATTAGACACTCGGCTCACATTCGTGCAGAGCGTCACTTGTTACAAGTCATGGCCGAATATAACTACACAGACAAAAGTAGGATACTATATTCAGCCTGAAGTTTGAAGAACTGGCGATTTACCTGTGGAAAATTGTATTGATTTGCACAGTGTCATTTTGAAGGTTCATGTGACCTCAATAGTCACACCGACAACTTAACAGAAGTTATGCTGTAAATGTGCTGGCATTCTCCAATACATGGTAACCCTCAGTGGGTTACATACAACAGCCTGAGGAACGACCTCTCAAGTATGTTCTAGTCGGTAGGGTTTTCTTTTTGGTTAACACCTTCACTTTTTCTTTGACTCTCGAGTATCGTCTTGTCCTGGAGCAGAAAATCTTAGTGACGGTGCAAGAGGAAGAGAAGTGAATGAGCCATGTGATGTGAGAACTCTGAAGGAGTTCCAAACTGCAGTGGATATGGCTGGAGAAACTTTTTGGACACCCAAACTGCACCCATGACTCCAGATGAAGCCTCACCAGTGTGTTATAAAGCTTGAGCATTAAAGATGAGAGATTTCGGAAAATTGAGAGTCCACCTTATGAGAAGGATTTAGGAGTCATAGTGGACTCCAAGCTATCAACTTCCCAACAGTGTTCAGAAGTCATTAAGAAGGCTAACAGAATGTTAGGTTTTATAGCGCCTTGATGTGTGGAGTACAAGTCCAAGGAAGTTATGCTCAACCTTTATAATGCACTGGTGAGGCCTCATCTTGAGTACTGTGTGCAGTTTTGGTCTCCAGGCTACAAAAAGGACATAGCAGCACTAGAAAAGGTCCAGAGAAGAGCGACTAGGCTGATTCCAGGGCTACAGGGGATGAATTATGAGGAAAGATTAAAAGAGCTGAGCCTTTACAGTTTAAGCAAAAGAAGATTAAGAGGTGACATGATTGAAGTGCTTAAAATTATGAAGGGAATTAGTCCAGTGGATCGAGACTTGTATTTTAAAATGAGCTCATCAAGAACACGGGGACACAGTTGGAAACTTGTTAAGGGTAAATTTCGCAGAAACATTAGGAAGTTTTTCTTTACACAAAGAACGATAGACACTTGGAATAAGTTACCAAGTAGTGTGGTAGACAGTAAGACGTTAGGGACTTTCAAAACTCGACTTGATGTTTTCTTGGAGGAAGCAAGTGGATAGGACTGGCGAGCTTTGTTGGGCTGAATGGCCTGTTCTCGTCTAGATTGTTCTAATGTTCTAATGTTCTAATTTCTAACTGTGTCCCCATCTTCTTGATGAACTCATCTTATATATAAATGTCTACGCATGGAAGTGTGCGTGTTCGTCTGTCCGCCCCAGAAGTGAGAGATGGAGTCGGGGCAAGAGCTCCACCTCAGAGGAAACAGAAAACTCACTTAGCCGTTAATACACAAGCAATGCAAGCACATCGGCAAAACGAAACCTCCAAGGAAAGAGACGCCCAGAGTAGTTCCTTTCAATTACCTGACATCTCTACGTTTCAATTTTTTTCTGACGATTTCAATAGTTTCTATTGCACTAGGTTTTTAACAGCATGGGCTTACACAGCTAGTTTATAAGAGTCGTGACCCACTGCACTAATTTCCTTCATAATTTTAAACGCTTCAGTTGAGTCTCCTCTTAATCTTCTTTTGTTTAAACTGTAAAGGCTCAGCTATATTAATCTTTCTTCATAACTCATCCCTCTGTAGCCCTGAATCAGACTAGTCGTTCTTCTCTGGACTTTCTCCAGTGCTGCTTTGTCCTTTTTGTAGCCTGGAGACCAAAACTGTACCCAGTACTCCAGATGAAGCCTCACCAGTGTGTTATAAAGCTTGAGCATAAAAGATGAGAGATTTCCAACTGTATCTCCATCTTCTTGATGAACTCATTCTAAAGTCACCATCTCGATCCACTGGACTGATTTCCTTCATAATATTAAACACCTCAGTCGGGTCTCCTCCTAATCTTCTTTTCGTTAAACTGAAAAGGCTCAGCTCTTTTAATCTTTCCTCATAATTCAACCACTGTAGTCCCTGAATCAGCCTAGTTGCTCTTCTCTGGACCTTCTTCTAGTGCTGCTATGTCCATTTTGTGTCCTGGAGGCCCAAACTGCACCCAATACTTCAGATGAGGCCTCACCAGTGTGTTATAAAGCTTGAGCATTAAAGATGAGAGATTTTCAACTGTGCCCCCGTGTTCTTGATGAACTCATTTTAAAGTCACCATCTTGATCCACTTGGCTAATTACCTTCAACTTTTTAAACACTTCAGTCATGTCCCTTGTTAATCTTCTTTTGCTTAAACTGTGAAAGCCAAGTCAGAGTCCAGATTTCAGTCCAATGGAGAATTTGTGGCCGGACTTGATCCAAACCGATCCCTTGTGATCACCGTGACACCTGACAGAGCTGGAACAGTTTTGCAAAGAAGACGAATGTGGAAAAAATGGCAGTGTACAAAGCTGATACAGAAAGAGAGACCACAACACACGGACTCAAAGGTGCATATGTAGTAGTGACTTGAATGGTGCGATACGTACTCAATCAATTACTCTGTGTCTTATATTTGTAATTCATTTAGCACACGTTGCAGAGATCGATTTTCACATTGACATGTAACTCTTTTAGGGCTAATTATTATTTTTTTTCTTTTCTCCCAGGGTTGAATATCTTTTCAAAAAAACTCAGTTTTCTAAAAAGCACACAGAACAATGGCTTCACACATAAGTCAACATAAAATATTTATTTTTAACAAATTTCATGGTGTTTTATGTTCCATGATCCTGTACCGGAAGTAAATTCACATACTTATTACAAACTGTTCGTCTTATCACTCTTAAGCTGAAAGGCACTTTCTGGAAAGAAACAGCTACCTGTCTTTGATCTTCGATTTCCTGATCACTTGCATCAAAATCGGAGCCGGATAAGTCAGAGTCCGATTTATCCATAATACGCAAAAAATAAGAAATAAATAAATAATGCGCAGAATACATTGTTTTGAGAATTTGCTTTGCCGATGCTATTCCAGACCTTGTTTATGCTACTCACGCAGGGATTCAACGTCAAGTCAACGAGTTTAAAATTCCTCCTAGCAAAGAGGGTCTACCTATAAAGTAATAGTGAGCTTTCTCAGCGTTTACAGCTGATTATCGCACGATACCCCTGACATCTGCCCTCAACCCCTGCTGTCGACAAAACTTGACATCCACCCTAAAAGAGTTAAGAACCTATAATAATAATATTAAAGTTTAATTTATGTAGCACCTTTCATACATTCAAGGACACTTTACATTTCAATAAACACATTAGAAATTACATACAAGAAAATGAATAATATTCATTGAAGAGAACTTTTTAACAGAAGTTTGAAATGAATAATAGATTTTTCCTCGTGAAGGCTGAGAGGAAGAGCATTCCAAATTTTAGGGGCCATCACACTGAAAGCTCTGCCACCCATAGTTCCTAACCTGTATTAGGTTTAGGGTTAGGTTAAACCTAAGCCTAACCCTAACCTGAGGTGTCACCCACTGCACTTGGGTACCAATCCAGGTGGTTTGGCGCATGGTGGGTGTGGCAACGCATATCAGCACATGCTCCCAACCTCCTCCTCTTCCTCCTCTGTTGAACAACGTCAAAATTAAAAGCCAAATCCACTGTGCGTCAATGTTGTATAATAAGGAAATACGAAAACTTCCAACGGTTTGAAGACTTTCTATTGGCCCTGTAAGCAGCACCTTCTTCCACGTCTGTGCGATTTTTCCTCCCACATCTCCAAATGACGAGCAGGTTAGGTTAGTTGCTGAGCCCCAATTTGCCCCTGTCTTAAGTGGGAGTGTCTGTATGTGCCTAAGCAGGTCACATTGGTTCCTGCTGTGGTTGCTGCCAGGATAGACCACCCCCCACCCCCAGTGATCCTAAAGAGAATAAAGCAGTTTTTGTTACCAGAGGTATTTTAGAAAAAGAGGAAGAAAATAAATAAATAAATTTAAGGAACATCAGAGACAGCGAGTTCAAGAGTTGAAGAGCTTCAAATGTAAATAGGGCTTCTGTATGGCACCACTGTTCTATAAAAAGCGCACAGATAAATGTCAAAGCCCGGCATGGTTACGAAACAAACAGCAGTGACTAATCTGTGACTCTCAAATCTGACTGCGTGAGTCCTAATTATTTACAAATACACTTTATATTTGTGAGGAAACGGACTTAAAGAACACCACTATGACATTCATTCTGAGAAGTTATTAATGGGCTACACTTATAGTGAATAATGTTTTGATTTTAAGTTCAGTCCTGGATTAACATAGGAGTTACATATATTCATGACAAGTGACTTCATTTTAGTGCAGATGGTGTCCTGCATGATGGATGGACTGTCTGTCTGGTGGACTGCAGTTTGTGAGACTCAAGGACTGTGTGAGCAGCACTGAAATTCTACACATGGCACCCTTTACCCATGAGCAGTGCCGGGAGTTTGTTTACTGAATATTAAATTCTACTTCTTTCGGCCGCTCCTGTTAGGGGTTGCCATAGCGGATCATCTTCTTCCATATCTTTCTATTCTCGTCATCTTGTTCTGTCACACCCATCACCTGCATGTCCTCTCTCACCACATCCATAAACCTTCTCTTAGGCCTTCCTCTTTTCCTCTTCCCTGGCAGCTCTATCCTTAGCACCCTTCTCCCAATATACTTGGCATCTCTTCTCTGCACATGTCCAAACCAACGTAATCTCGCTTCTCTGACTTTGTATTCCAACTGGCCCACCTGAGCTGATCCTCTAATGTCATCATTTCTAATCCTGTCCATCCTCGTCACACCCAATGCAAATCTTAGCATCTTTAACTCTGCCACCTCCAGCTCTGTCTCCTGTGCCACCATCTCTTGCCCATATAACATAGCTGGTCTCACTACCATCCTGTAGACCTTCCCTGTCACTCTTGTTGATACCCGTCTGTCACAAATCACTCCTGACACTCTTCCCCACCCTGCCTGCACTCTCTTCATCACTTCTCTTTCTCACTCCTTGTTGCTCTTTACTGTTGATCCCAAGTATTTAAACTCATCCACCTTCACCAACTCTACTCCCATCATCCTCACCATTCCACTGATCTCCCTCTCATTCACACACATGTATTCTATCTTGGTGTTCCTACTGACCTTCATTCCTCTCCCCTCTACAGCAGATCTTAACCTCTCCAGGGTCTCCTCACACTGCTCCCTACTCTTGCTACAGATCACAATGTCATCAGCAAACATCATCATCAATCCACGGGGACTTCTCTCTAATCTCGTCTGTCCACCTGTCCATCACCATTGCAAATAAGAAAGGGCTCAGAACTGATCCCTGATGTAATCCCACCTCCATGTTGAATGCATCTGTCACTCCTACTGCAGACCTCACCACAGTCACACTTCCCTCGTACATATCCTGTACAACTCTTACGTACTTCTCTGTCACTCCCGACTTCCTCATACAATACCACAGCTCCTCTCTTGTCACCCTGTCATATGCTTTCTCCAGGTCCACAAAGATGCAATGCAACTCCTTCTGGCCTTCTCTGTACTTCTCCATCAACACCATCAGAGCAAACATTGCAACTAAACATTAAAGTAATGTGTTTCTTTCCTTACACCTAAGCTGTTTGATTGAAGAGGTATCAATTACTTATATTAAAGTGCACTAATTCCACCCATAGTTAAACTTTTTATACTGCACCTAACAAACACACGGAACCCATCAGACCATCTAAGGGCATAAAAACAGCTAATTAGGTTACTAATAAAGAACTTACATCTCACATCATGAAGACCTTTGAGAAGTTGGTCCTGAACTGTATGAGTTCTCTTGTGGTAGACCACCTGGACCCATTGCAGTTTGTCTATCAGGCAAAGACAGGAGTGAACGATGTAATCATCTGTCTCTTCCAAAAGGCTTATTCTCACCTGGACAAAACTAGCAGCCCCGTGACAATGATTTTTTTTTATTTCTCCAGTGCCTTCAATACCATCCAGCTATTCCTGTTAAGGTGTTAACTCAGAGATCTGCAGGTAGATGAGCCTGTGGTGTCCTGGATGATGGACTATTTGTCTGGTGGACCACAGTCTGTGACACTCAAGGGCTGTAAGAGCAACACTGGAGCACCGCAATGAACAAGCCCATCTGCTTTTATCTTCGCTCTGCTCACCTCCGACTATAAAAAGAACAGCAGGTCATGTTACTTGCAGAAATCCTCAGCTGATTCTGCACTTATGGGGGATATCGATAAGGGGGATGAGACACAGGAGAGGTGTCCGGTGGAGAACTTTGAGAATTGTCTGCAACTTAACATCAGAAAACCAAGAGACTGGTGATTGAGTTTCACTGCACTACAGAGCCTCTAAGTCCGGTGACTATTGAAGGAGTGCATGTAGAGGATGCACTACATTCCCCCTAGAGGTAGTAGAGGATGAGACAACGAAGACAAAACTGAGTGCCGTTATGAACAATGCTGCACATCCTCTCTCTGACAGCAACACTGATGACTTTCAGACAAGGAATTATAAAGCAAACGTGTGTCGGGAAATGTGACGGGGCACCATTAATACCAACAGGAGTACATCTTTATACCACATCACTGGAGCTGTGACAGTCAAGTCAGAAGTTTTGTTTCATTTTAAAATTTTTTAATGAATTTTTCATCCATTCTGGTGTATGTTTAGGCCATAGTGTGTGACTATATATATATATATATATATATATATATATATATATATATATATATATATATATATATATAAAACTGTCTATGTATGTATTTATTTATTTATTGAAAGAGCTGTAAAAAGCCAAATTTCCCCCTATCTATCTATCCTATATTATGCCTTTCTTGCTAATCTAAATTCTTAATCTTGCCTACTACTATATATCTATTATATAGTGCCTTTCACATTCATCTATCTATTTATCTATCTATTATATTCTACCTTTCACATCTGTTGGTCTATCTATTATATTCTACCTTTACATCTATTTATTATATAGTGCTTTTCATATCTATCTATCTATTATATAGTGCCTTTCATATTTATCAATCTATAATATAGTGCCTTTCAGATATATCTATCTATCTCTCTATTATATAGTGCCTTTTAATATCTATCAGTCTATCTATTTCTTATATAGTACCTTTAACATCTTCCTATTATATAGGGCCTTTTGTATCTATATGTCTGCAGCCATACTGGGCCATATCGGAATTACCAATTAGCCTGAATTGCCACTCATGGGATGTCAGAGAAACTCTGGAGATGGCTTTCCATGCGTGGAGATCACAAAGAGGTCAGGCAGACTTCCTCCAGTTTTCAGAATCATCAATGATCTGGACCACTAACCTCTTGTGTCATTCATACAATCGAATCTATCAATCAAATGAATTTGCAAATGTTTCTATAAAAGAGATCTTTGCTGAATGAATAATTGAATGCTTAACTTTTAAAAAGTAATGTTTTATCGACCGTAAAGAATAAATAAATTAAAAGCAGTATATTAAAAAATTGAATTGCCCATTTAGAGATTCATGGATTATTAATATACTTGTAGTATAAACAAGCATTTAAACAGATTGATTAACAGAATCTTTAAGATGCAGCCTGATGTCGTGCTTGAGTGCAGATTATAGATTTATTTTTATCAAAGCTTTAAACAGACTTTTTTTGAAAGTAGACTTAGCATGGATTGTATGCGCGGCACAATCTGAAAGGCTCAGGCACTTCTCCTTCATTTTGCGCCATGCTTTTATCATTTTGAAGCATATCAGTTTAATGCTGAATTGATCTATTATTTAATCAGATCTCTTTCACTTTGGTGTTTCAACTTTTAAACAGGCATGAACAAAGAAGACAAATATTTTCAGAGATGGGTTTGAACAGTCGTTTAGTAAAGAAAGCAAGACCTCTTTGTTCAAGGATGCGCTTTATGACAGTATTTTAATTGCCTAAATAAATCTCAATCTTGTGGAACAATTTTCAAAAATAATTTATGCTTGTTTTTAGGAGCAAAATATGGGAAAGTGATAAAAGATTAACTGCCCGTATTGACTAGCTACATTGTTCTCATTGTCTTACTCTTAGCTCTGCTTGAATGATTCTTTCCTGGCGCATGATTCCACTTTGTCATGGGCTTTAATTTATCTCATAAAACAGAAATGATCTTTTCTAGCATCTTTTGCATCAGCACGCTTTATGGACAGCAGGCTGTCACCGGGAGAACACAACTCTATGGGAATATTCTGTGTTAGATTTATTGTGCTTTATGCTTCTTTCTTGTTTTGTTTGCCACACACTTGAGAGTGGCAAATGGTACTCACGTTGCTAAATGCATCATGGGTAATGCTGATCTACTGAAGTCTATGGTGAAGCAACAACACAAAATGGAAAAAAAAGGGAGTAAGGTGTCAAAAAAAGGAACGATGGGCCTTTCCCCAGGCAGCCTGACCCCAAACCCAAAAGGCTGGTTTTAGTGCCTACTCAGGTCCAAATATGGGGCACAGGCTTTTATCTATTCAAAAATACGTGTATATGTTCCAAATAAACACTGCACTCACTACCACCTGAGGATGGAAAGGGCAAGAGATCAGGAGCAAAGATAAAAGTAAGATGGTAAGGTTTGAGATCTGGGCCACCTCCATATAATGAGGAATGTACCGATCGCTTTTAAATAAGTTGGATGAACTGTCACCTCTCATGGTGAGTCACAGGCGACTTCAGGTATTTCACTTTGCTTTACTGTGGAGAATTGACTTAAACTTCTCATTTCAAATGATATTTTGATGCTGAATGGGTTTCATCTGGTACGATCTGATGGAGTAGAAAATGCAGGAGGGAGACCGAGCAATGGGAAAAAAAGCGAACTCAATACAATTAAACCAAAATGTGTAATTGAAATACATCCTTGCTAGTCTTGGTGCAGTCAGGGATGGACGTGGTTTAAGGGTTCACTAGGACATTACTACAATGAACTTTTACATGTCATGGTGAGTAGCAACGAGTTCAGGTACTGTAGCATTTGATTATTGCAAAGAACCAGACTCAGCATTTTATTTCAGATGCTATTTTAATATTGGACAGTTTTCTTCTCAGACAGAGAGGAAAAGGCAGGAGGAGAACTGGGAATGAGTGAATAAGCAATGGAGAAAAAGGGAGCATGTTACAATTGAAACTAAAACATATTATCCGATCATTGAAATACTGACTAAACGAGTCCATGCCACTGCCTAGGAACATACGTTACTTTATCCTGATTATAATGTGTATGAACTCATCGACAGAAATGATTCACTCTGTTATCAACACTCTAATGATGAATCATTCTGACCATTCTGATCATTCTAGAGTTCTGGTGACTTCAACCAGGGGAACTTTGGAAGGAACAAACTCTTATCAGCACGTGCCATTTGTGGACCGAGCAAGCAGGACGTTCTCTATCCAAATGGCAATGCCTTGTGGTGCAACTGGGCACATCTGACCACATCTTATTTCCACATAGAAACTAGTTATCAGATGACAAAAGCTCTCTTATTACGCAAGCCTGCAGTTCTTATGTTTGCACTTGGGCTGGTGTGGTATATTATAAAATGTACATTTTTATTGAGCTTCTATATTTTTTTATTTCCCCTTGGGGACATATAAAGTTTTATCTATCTATCTGTCCATGGTGATAGCCGGAAGTGATGCCAAATGGAGTCGCTGGAAGTGACATTATGGTGGCCATTTTGAAACCCGGAAATGGCGGCAAGTATTTTTGTTCTGTTTTCCTGTTGGGAGAAGAGGTTCAGGTAAGTACCCCATGATAATCCTTCATCTCGCGATAGTTCACTCACCTTTGGGCTTTTTGACTGTCTCCTAATCGCATGTGTGTCACTCTATCTATCTATTATTCTGGGTCCTTTATATCAATATATCTATCTATCCAGCTATCTGTTCTATTGTATAGTGCATTTCACATTTATTATCTATTATAAAGTCCCTTTAAAATGTTTATCTATTATATAGTGCCTTTTACATCAATCTGTCTATCCTTTATATAGTGTCAATCTATTTCATTATATAGTGCCTTTAATATCTATCTATCTATCTATCTATCTATCTATCTATCTAATCCTGCCAACTACACAATCTATCTATTATATAATGCCTTTCATACCTATCAATCTATTATATAGCATCTTTCAAATCTATCTATCTATTATACAGGGTCTTTTCTATCTATCAAAAAAGCCCTTCAAGAGAGAGAAAACCATAAAACTTCCAAAAAAAAACAATGAAAAATCTTTATAAATTAAGAATTTACTAACAAAGGAAATCAAAACAAGATAACAAAAATGGAAAAGGCTTAATGGAGACAAAAAGGATTAGCTCTAAAAGTCAACCACAAGGCAAACGAGTCCAAAACTTCAACTCAACAACAAAATGCGATATCCAGTAACAGAAACAGACAGAAGACAGAAAACCCAATAGTACTCATAATAGAAAAATCTCAACTCCGCTAACTCCAATGACACCACACTGGGACCATGTCCTCAACCCTCCATATAAATAATTATGGACTCCACTTTCAAGAACCCTGAAAATCCTCCAGTTTCTAAGGGTCTTACACAAACATCAAAACCTATGGGTGATCATACGACCATTACCAACTGCTGTACAAGCTGAAAATCATATAATGCCAATTCGGATTCTTTCAGACCTCAATTTGACTCAACGATATCTTTAAATACACCCATTGTTTATTTTCAAACAGATTATAAAACACATTGTAGGTCTCCTCCACTCCATAAACCTGTCCTTGCCTTTGGTGACTCAAGCTTTTCTTTACTTTTCCCCTTCAAGTACAGGTAAAACTTTTTCTCTCAGATTAATATCCAATATTTTACAGTTTAAATGGAAAGATTTAAAATCCAGTCCCTGTATAACAAAAGTGCTGTGGTATGTTGGTTTCTTAGATTGTTTAACTTTGTGGAAACAGCTGACAATGCAAACTTTAATATCACTTTTAATTCAAGTCTCAGAAAAAAAAAGGTTTTTGTCAGGCTGAGCTCTGATGGGCCAAATAGTAAATATACCTAATCCAGTAACGACACCACATAGAAGCTCACAATAAATTATTGTTAACTTTTTCTTAGACTGTAACACCTCCACAAAAACAGATTCTACAAAAAGACCCAAATGCCAGAATTAGGTGGAGTTCTAATAAAGCTGATAACTTGTTACAAGTGAAAGTAATTTCGTTATAATTTTATATGTCCACTGTCTCTCCCTTAACCCTAATCTCAATGACAGTTTTAATAATAATTATTATAATAATAATTTAATAAGGACATTATTCCTAATTCTATCTAAATCTTGAAAACTTTTTATATGTAATGTTAAAGTTTAATTTAGGGCTCTGATGTTAACTATTATTTTAACCATAATCTTAAAACCCTTTTATAGTGTTAACCCTAATCTTAATCTATTATTATAAGTACCTATTCTAAGATGTCATAAGAAAGAGAAACATTATACTTATGCTATAAACTACAATATACAGTGGAATCTTGGGTTACGACCGTAATTCGTTCCAAAACTCTGGTCGTGACCCGAAGTAATTTCCCCCATAGAATTGCATGTAAATACAATTAATCCATTCCAGACCGTACGAACTGTATGTAAATATATATATTTTTAGTTTTTAAGCACAAAAATAGCTAATAATACCATAGAATGCACAGCGTAATAGTAAACTAAATGTAAAAACATTGAATAACACTGAGACAAACACCCAGGCTCCCTGCTCAGCTGGACCCGAGCCTGCGCTCGCTCGCTCTCTCTCCTGCACCGGGTTTCTCCTCCTGCTTCCTGCCTTCTCCTGCAACCTCCCATTCTTTCCTGTTCTTTTCTTTTTTCCTTTAGCCAGCTCGCGCTTCTATTTATGAAGAGGACGTGATAGTCGTGGCAATCAGCTAGGCCGCGAGTGCGGCATATCAAGATCTCCTTTTGTGTCTAATGTTATTTGAGGAAGATGTATTACATTACCTTTCTTGTCTCCTGTTAAAATTTTGAATACAACTAATCTTGTCCTATTGCGTAGCCCATCACTCAGACATAAATTACACAGTAACATTACAATACATCCTTCTTTCAACAGTAATTGTTGTTAACGGTTGTAGATATTCTTTGGAATATTGTAAGTTGATGTTTTCATCTTCCACACCATCACCACCAACTGTTTCAGCAGAGTCAATTGATACGCATTTAATCAATCTGCTGTGTAACCAATCCACAATTTTCACGTTAATTCGTTTGACTTCATCGTTTCTTACTGCCACATTTAGGTGAATGGGTGATTCTAAACTGGATCTTCGTAAGTATGTGTGTGTGTGTGTATTCATAAGTAAACCCTTTAATGGACTGGTGTCTGTCCAGGTTAAGTGCCGGGATGCACCTGATGAACGTGGTCTTGTTTGAAAACAGTTGTAAGTAGGGCATGACTTGAAAGAATCTCATGGCAAAAGTCTCCGTCTCATGGGACTTCCTTCCAAAAAGTCTCTTCCAAAAGTCACGTCTCATCCCAAGATTCAGTACTTAGGATATAGCGGTTTGGAAAATGGATGGATAATATATATATATATATATACTATATATAATATATACACTTTTGTGCAATGCCCAACTTACAGGGAAAACTTGGGGGATGATGGCTGTTTCAGTGTGGTACTCCGGTGTCACCCGCTGCTCTTGGGTCCCAATCCAGGTGGTGTGGTGGGTGTGGCAATATGACGTGTCAGCGCATGCTCCCAACCTCTCCAGTCCCTCTCTATGCAATTATAACATAGAAGTTTGTGGCAGTGCTACATAAATATACACAGATCAGCCACAATATTGAGTAGGTCCCCCGTCGTGCCATCAATACAGCTTGGACCTGTCAAGGTAAGGCCTCCACCAGACCTCTGAAGGTGTCTTGTGATATCTGCACCCAGACGTTTGTCACCAAGTTTTTCCAGTACATCTCACAGATGCTTAATCAGATTGAGATCTGGGGAATTTGGAGGCTAGGTCAACACCCTGAACGCTTTGTCATGCTCCTCAAACTATTCCTGAACAGTTTTTGCAGTGTGGCAGGGCACATTACGTGGCTGAAAGAGGCCACTGCCATCAGGGAGTACTGGTGCCATGAAGGGGTGTACATGGTCTGCAATAATCATTAGGTAAGTGGGATTTCTTTTTTTGAAATTTTTGATCTGTGGTTGATTGAGTCCGCGGATGTGGATCCTGCAGATATGGAGGCCCGGCTGTATGTATTTACATAAACGAGGGACATTGAAAAAGTTTCCGCACTTTTTTTTTTTCTCTATTTATTAAGAATTTCAAAAACAAATGACATCACTATTCTACACAGTCACCTTCCTTTGCAATACAATTTTCCCATTCACATGGCACTCTCAGACACGGCCAATTACTACTCCTTCTGCCTTCACCATTTCCAACAAAATATAAAAGTGCAGAGACTTTTTGAACACCCCTTGTATAATTTCTCTGTCTTCCAAATCTTTCTTATTCACAGAGCTGTTTGGGGTGGTATGGTGGGCATCAGGAGGGGCTTCCTTATATGACTGTTAATTTATATCCCAATAGTAAGTAATCATGCTGGGGTATGGTGACATCGGGCATCACACACATTTATAGAATGTAAAGAGACGTGATAAGACTACTCCATCATTAAGTTCTACAGTTAGGGATGGTGTCTGAGAAAGCTCTGTCCTCAAAGTGTTCCAGCTTTCCCTTAACGTGTTGCCCCTAGGAGATATTGTTAGGAAGTTCAATATTTACATATATGCTGATAATGCACAACTAAAGCTTTCCTTCATAGTAAATGACATTTCTTCCATTGTGCCCTTAAATAATTCTGTCCATAAGTTTAAAGATTGGAGTGAATTATAACTACTTTTCTTTGAGTTTTGGAAAAACGACATGCTTTAAAATGTCGGAGAAGAAAAGAAACATAAGCAACAATGAGGACCTGTCACTTTTCAATTAGTGACAGGTAAACATTAGTTTTACAAAATCGTTACACAATTCAGATATTATCTTTGACACCAGTCTGTCTTTTACAACAACTCCACCTAAATCAAGCTTTTCCTGACAAAAATATGTAGGACAGGTGGGCCATTTTCTTTTAAATATGGACAGCATTGATTCAGTCATTTATTTCTAGCAGAACCAACTATGGCAATGCTTTATTCTCTGGATTTTTCAATCATTCTCTTTGTAGCTTTCTTGTTAGTGAGAAAGAGCCTGAAGGCAAGTTGAGCGATTGAACTAGGAAATGAACACTGTGTTGTGATTCTGCCACTGAAGAATATCAAAAAGATGTGCAGGCCTCAAGAAACAACAAAACCCTGACCTTTCCTCTCCAAATTTCTGAACAGAAAGAAGCTCAGCAAAATCTTATATTTGTTTTGATCCAATGTTCTCAAAAAGTGTGTAAGGCCCCCAAAAGACCCATAAACCAGGCTAGAATTTTCATTGGCCTGTTTGAAGAAGGGCCTCACCCCATGCAGCCTCAACCCCAAGCTCCTCAGACAGGCTTAATAGGGGCAGACTTTAAAAATCCCAAAATATCTGAAATGTCTGAAAATACACCAAAAATACCTGTCTAAGGGCGGGAAACCATCAAACCTCTGGCTTGAGAGCAGTGCGCCTTAGGCCAAGCTTATTAGTGTGCTGACCAACTGTTCGGTAGCTAACCCGTGCGGCTGGGTTTCCCCTCACCTTATGATCTGCGCTCTTGGCGAATGCCTAATTCACCTTAATTGTGGTGTTGGCCCTGCTTGAGAGAACAGTCTAACAAGGAGTCTTTATAAATGGACAATGAATTAATGGACAGAACATTATGTCAGTCAGTTTCAAACTACTTTGTTTACCTGTTTTGTTTTTTTGGTTTTGTTCTTAATTTCTAATTATACAATTTCTTTTATTAGGAATTTGTTAGTTTTCGCATACCCCTTGGGGTCAGAGAACAGGGTCAGCCATTGTACAGCGCCCTTGGAGCAATTACTGGTTAAGGGTCTTGCTCAAGGGCCCAGCAGAGTAGGATCTCTTGTGGCAGTGACGGGGATTCGAACCGGCAACCTTCTGGATACCAGCACAGAGTATCCTTAGCCTCAGAGCCACCACTCCGCCCCTCTGTGTGTCTAAACAAATCTATGCCTTTAAACGCATTAATTCAGTATTTAGAAGTTTGTAAATTTATTCTTGCATTTACTCAGAGAACTTGTCACAACGTACTGCGGCTATACTGCGTGAAGACGGGTCAGGTCAGGTCAGGACAGGTCAAGGAGCATGCACTGGTACAGTGCATTACTGCACCCACCACATGATGAAACAGCTCGGGATCCTGATTGGCAACCCCCTAGGCAAACAACGCGGTCCAGTCCCACCCTCCAGAAATGATCCTCTATCTGCCGCAGCCAGATGTTAACGTGGGCGTCCCACCATGAACCCACCAAGAAGGAGAGAAGGGATTAGCAATTGTGCCCCCTTTTTATGGAGAGTGTTACTGCTTACCTTTTTGGAGCCCTGAAGGAATCCCTTATGTGATTGTGTTTGACAATGTATTCTATGTGTATTGTTATTTTTTTTTTTTGTGTGTCCTTTGTTGGTAAGGTCTTATTGTCAATGGTTCAGAGGAGATGTCATTCTATTTAAAATGAAATGAAGTCGACTCTGTTTTAAGTGCACGGCCTAAAGATGAGATTGCCACGTGCACTTAATAGGAATGCAACTTGTCAGCCTTGAAAGTAGACCATTCAGTTACCCCACCTACTAGCCTAGTCAAACCAATAAAACATTAATTAAAATAGACTACGGTGATGAATACAGTTGATACATGTATAATGCATACATACACTAATGGACATTTGTCGACTTCTGGCTTCCACAAACCATCTCAGTAGCTCCTGTTCTACATCTTCACCCTTGCCTATTTTTTTTCGTTTTCTGTCTGGATTGCTTTTGCTCTGGCAGTCTTGCAATATCAATTGCTTATTCTTGTAAATCTTCACTGTGCAACTGGGTATTGGACTTCCTCACCAGCAGACCTCAGCAAGTGCATATTGGAGGAAAAACCTCCTCCATCATCACCATCAACACGGGCACCCCACAGGGCAGCGTGCTGAGCCCCCTGCTTTACTCTCTCTACACCCATGACTGCATAGCTAAGTACAGCTCTAACACCATCCTCAGTTTGCTGACGATACCACTGTAATAGGTCTGATCAGCGAGGACGATGAGACGACCTACAGGGTGGAGGTCAGACTCCTGTCAGAATGGTGTCAGGACAAAAACCTCACCCTCAATGTTAGCAAAACTAAGGAGATGACTGTTGATTTCCGCAAACAGGCAACAGAGCACAGCCCCATCTACATCTACATCGGAGGTGAGGCTGTGGAGCAGGTCAGCAGCTTTAGGTTCCTTGGAGTCACCCTCACTGATGACCTTTAATGGTCAAGTCACACAGTGACAGTAGTCAAGAAAGCCCAACATGCCTCTACTTCCCCAGGAGACTGAGTAAGGCCCGGATGTCCCTCATAACCCTGTGCAGATTCTATAGGTGTACTGTGGAATCCATCCTGACAGGCTGCATTACATCCTGGTACAACAACTGCTCAGTTCAGGACTGCGAGCTCTGCAGCGTGTGGTGAACACAGCACAGCAGATCACGGGCACACAGCTCCCTGCGATCCAGGACATCCACACTACACGCTGTCTCAGTAAAGTGAACCGTATCAGGAGGGGCCCCAGCAATCCTGCACTGTCACTTCTCACCCTCCTCCCATCTGGGAAGTGCCTAATGTCCAATCAGACGCACACCTCCAGGTTCAGGAACAGTTTCTACCCAACTGCAATCAGACTCATGAACAATCGGAAACCTTGTTTAACCTCCACTGCTACCTGCACATATACTTCTGCCACTGTTTCTATTTATTCCTAGGATTCTGGTTTTATTTATTTACTTATTATATTCATTTATTTGTTGTGTATGGGTTTTTTTTTTCGTCTATGTTCACTGTCTGCAGAGGCACATGCAAGCAAGCATTTCATTGTACATGGTAAATAACAATGACAATGAAAAATTGAAATTCAATTTTGAAATCTGGCTAGGATGAACGCCATAATGTTTCGCAACAGAGACCTGACTCTCCTTGTTGTCAAGTCTGTTTAAGACATCGACATGTTCAGCTAGAGACAACGATTTGTGCGCACAGGACGACAAAAGTCGACGCCATAGTCAAAAGTCACGACAGTTAACTTATCACATTTGAGTTGGAAGGCTAATCGGTAATGTCATTTGGTGCTAACAGACTTTTGTTTAACGCATTGGCAGTTCTGAGACGACATTTACGTGTACATAAGAACATGTTGCTAAACTCACTGCAGTGTACACCTAGTAACTGCACTGTAAACGGTTAGCCCTCAGTACAGTAGTGGGATTGGACATCAGCACCTGAACGATCCGCCTTCAGCCAGTCACAAGATCTGGGCTAATAAAAAAATGGATTATGTCATTTGAGCCTGTCAATCAATATTGTTGTTTGACTAGTGGATGTGAAGAGACCATGCAGTTAACCGGAGTGAGTCTGGCTGGAGAGAACAGCAATGGGATCAATAATGTGCATGTGCTTAAGCGGATTGTGCGCTTATCGCTAGTGCGCTTATCCAAAGTTATTGCCCATTTACGAGGTGAGACACAAAAATAACCGGACTGGGCTTGGGGCTTTCCTGTAAAACCATCTGGACGTCGGCCGAATGTGAATCATAGAACTACATCCCTCCTACACACTCTCTCAAACCGCCGACCGGCTAGGTATAACCTGTGGAATAGCCCAGTCAGTATTTGCAAGAGTTGCCACTATAATGTCTGGTGAAAAAATCGAACAGGGAATCAACATCAAATTTCTAGCAAAATTGAACAAAACGGCCACAAAAACTGTGTACGGTGATAACAGTTTGTGTCGCACACAAGTTTTTGAGTGGCACAAACGTTTCAAGGAAGGACAAGAAAATGAGGAAGACATTCAACGGCCAAGTCGCCCACGCTCGTCCCGGATGGATGAAAACTTCAAACCGTGAATCGGATTGTTCGAAATGATCGTACTGATTTTTACATAAAGCAGTTTTTGACTGACAAAAACATTCCTGTCCTTAATCATCCTCCCTATTCACCCAATTTAGCTCCCTGTGATTTGTACTTGGTCCTGAAAATCAAAAGTGACCAGAAGGGAACACATTTTTCTTCAATGGATGAAGTGAAGACAGAAACGGCAAGCCTGTTGAAGCGCCTCAAGCAAGAAGACTTTCAGCACTGTTTCAATCAATGGAAGACACATATGGAGTGGTGTAGAAATTGGGAGGAGGAGTATATAGAAGGTGACAATGTTTAGAATGCTGTAAGTCATCAATAAATATATATATTTTTTTTACCAATCTGGTTATTTTTGTGTCTCACCTCGTACTTGACTTTATACAAATAGGGATCCGTGCAAGTCATGTGCAGCTAAGTGGAGTCGACTGTACATCTAAAATTTGTATTTAAAAAACTTTTGTTATGAGATTTTAAAAAAAATGACATTCTTATCAAAATCTTACCAATAAGTTTGATTTTAGCCGTATGTTTCATGTTATTTGCTGAATCTGAACATTATTAGTGTGCACAACACAGCAGCCAGTGCTGTTCAGCTCTCCTCTAACACATTTACGCATTCTATAGAGCGGCTTTATGGTCAAGTAAGTTGTTTTTTTTTAATATTTTTATTGTAATGCCCAGCAATTAGGACAGCTACATGGCAGATCAAGGGTGACACTGCACTGAAGAAACTGTTCTTCAATAATAACAACTGAAAAGGCAGAGGAACACAGAGTGAAAAGCAGAAGCACATTCTCAGGTATAATATCTTCAGTGTGCCCAGGCATTGATGAACATGGGGGCCTAATGGCACTTATCTTTTCAGGT
This sequence comes from Polypterus senegalus, assembly GCF_016835505.1. Lineage (NCBI taxonomy): Eukaryota > Metazoa > Chordata > Cladistia > Polypteriformes > Polypteridae > Polypterus > Polypterus senegalus. The sequence goes on along the minus strand of NC_053169.1, from coordinate 93,932,725 downwards.
TGCAGGCTATTGTTTTCAGTGAGAGGCTGTTATTGGTACAATTACCTTAATGTTAAATCTATAAGCTGCATTCCTTTCAAATGCTGATATAGATTTTTTGAAGAGTTATTTTTTGGTGAATGACACCTAGTTTATTATCTTGTGGCTGTGCAACTCAATACTTGTACTTGTGTTATCTCACAATTTGTTAAGAAGAAATAGAATTTTTTTTTTAAAATAAAATTTCTAATTGTTTCAGAAAATATGGAGTAGGTTACCTGGTTGGCCAGGTGGCAGACCAGCTATGGATACAGCCATATTGTAAAACAAGAAGCCATACTAATGACATGACAGACAGTGTGAATAGTCAGGGACCACCAACTCAAGCTCTCTCAGTATTAAGGAATTTGAAATCTCTTTCCAGAGCTCACTGAATGATCATCAGAAAGATATGATACCCCATGCTCTTGGCCTGGCACGTTCTTCCAGGCATCTTGCACTGCGACACTGTGAATCTCCCAGTGAGAGAATGAGACACTCAGACAGCTGTTCTTTTAAAGTTCTTCATTAGCTCAGGTGCCTTCTTTCAGTAATAAATAAAAGCTGCACCTTGAAATACAAATAGTCTGTTTCCAATATTGAAGAAGAAAAATAAACATTCATAAATCAAAAATTCCTACTTGGCAGTCATTCTTCAGAATTAAAAGTAGAAATGAAGCACCATCATGATGGTCCGGGTCAGATCCACACTACCCGTTCCACCTGGATCATTGATAGTTGTATCCGAGATGAGCTGGGCAAATGAGGACACATAGATCCAGACAAGGGGTAGGTGCAAAGTGAACGGAGCTTTTATTAAAAACCAAGAAAAACTGGAGTTCAAATAAATAGGGCAGTGAAGTCTTCTTCATGAAATAAATAATCCAATAAAAACCACGGGACATGTGGAGGTTAAAATCAGTTCATAAATAATCCTTTAGAAGCACTGAGACTGTTCCTGTTACCACAAACTCACGAGCCCCAATGCTGCCATGTAAACGCCGACATCTCCTCAGTTTTCCTCGTACGGGATCCAGCAACTGAGGAGATCCCCACCGACAGGTGTAGTCAACCCTGGAGTGCTGCACTTAGTCACATACGTCTCCCTCCGCCAGCATCAGCGGGAATACTGCAAATACTGCAAATCGGGCCACTCCTACTCCCTGGCAATCGCTCAGTAAAATGGCTTTTTCGTAGCTACATTTTAATTGTATCCCCGTTAGTCTATACAGGTCAATCAATCAATCTTGATTGATTGATTGATTGGTCTATACAGGTATGGAATTATCACTTTCTTCAGGGCTCTGCCATTCCATATTAATCTGAACTATTCTCTGCTGTCCTTTCCGGTTCTTCTGTGGTGGCTCAAGGTACCACGCTGCCCCCCTGTGTTTAAGAATTGAATGGCAGGTGCCCCAGATGTCCATAATACCATCATCATCGTGGGGGACTGGGTGGTGTTTTAGCTCTGGAACTCCTGCAGATTTTGTTTTTTTTCCTCCTGCCTAACTGGAGTTTTCTTTTTACTTTTTTCTCTCCTCCTGGCCATCCAACCTTACCTTGTTCTTTATTACATTCTGTATAATATTACCTGATCTTGTTTGTTTATGCTTTATACTAACTTATTTTGATTGCTTTGTGTCCTCCCTTATTATGACCTATCATCTACGGGGGAGGAGTGAAAGCTTTAGATTTGTCAAAAACCTCGACATTTTTAGGGTCCACCGAAAACATCTATATCTCGATGATGGGTGTTTCTCTGCCTGTGTGTCCCAGGTTCTTGGGGACGGTCTAGAGCTAAAACGGCTGGATAGAAAAATACCAAACTCGAAACTTAAGCCTGTCATGAGATGACGATGTGCTGATTAGTTTTTGAGCCAAATCGTGTAAGAGAAAGAGGCACTCTGGAGCAGGGGTCTCCAACCTTTTTTCTCCTGAGAGCTACTTTTACAAAATGAAAATGGCAGAGAGATACTCATGTTTTCTAACGTTTATTCTCATAGCTTATTTCAACCCAAATAAACTGAATAAGCTTGTTTTGCCTGAACATTTACAAAATGTTGGTGTCCACAACCTGCAAGTGCATGTTGTATGTCTGTATGCATTTTCTGGTGTATCTCACACTATTGGATTAAAACATGAATGCTGTCAGAACAAAACAATGCCAAATACGCAGATGTGACTTCTTCATTTGTCATTTTGCTCCATGTCACTGTTTCACTTTATTCACAGGTCCAGTTGCATGTGTGATGTCCAGCCATCCATATATCCTAACTACAGGGTCACGGGGGTCTGCTGGAGCCAATCTCAGCCAACACAGGGCGCAAGGCAGGAAACAAACACTGGGCAGGGCAACAGCCCACCACAGGGCACACACACACTCTAGGGACAATTTAGAATCGCCAATACACCTAACCTGCAAGTCTTTGAACTGTGGGTGGAAACCCACAGAGACACAGGGAGAACAAGCAAACTCCATGAAAGGAGGACCCGGGAAGCGAACCTGGGTCTCCTAACTGCGAGGCAGCAGTGCCACCCCATGTGTGATGTGTTTTTTAGTTAGTCAGATGACTGGCACTGAGGTGTATGGTGGAGTGGAGCCACTGAGGTTCACTCTTCTGGAGTCATTTAAATGTTCGTCTGTCAGTCTTGTTCTGAACTTTGATTTCATGACTTTCACGTCAGATTCACAGAGGTATGGAGACCCAAACAAAGCAGACATTTCCAGAGCTGCGTGGTGAAGATTCTTATAGTTATCTGGCTCTACTAAGCTCCAGAAATGCTGTTGAGACGTTAACTGCAAATTATTTTGAAGGTTTACTAATATATCATACAGTGGTACCTTGAGATACGAGTGCCCCAACGTACGAGTTTTTTGAGATACGAGCTGTCACTAGGTCGATTGTTTGCCTTGAGTTACAAGCCAAAATTCAAAATATGAGCCATCAAAGAGCTTGTCGCCACACATTCCGAGGAACTGACGACGGAGGAGTTGACGGAACTACAGCAACATACGGAGGTTCTGCAGGAGATCGGTATCGCGGAGGAGCCAGAGGTGGAGGAGGTCATCTCTTCAAGTGAGATAAAGGAAGTGTTTGCAATATGAGAAAAAGTTTCAGACTTTATTGAAAAGAAACACCCTGAAAAAGTTGCAACTGGTCGTGCAGCGGCGCTATTTAATGACACTTGCCTAACTCATTTCAGAAACGTTCTAAAGGGGAGGAAGAAACAAAGCTCCTTGGACAGGTTTCTATTGAAACGCCCTGCGAATGATAGTGACGAAAGCGTGGCAAAGAAGAAAAAAATTGATTTAAGCAAAAGTAAAGTGAAAGAAAAAAACATTACAATGCGCTAATCGTTTATTTCTTTAGATTCTCTTTTATGTATTAGGTTTTATTTTGTTTGTATACAATATTTGTTCATTATAAATACATTCCGTCTGTCCGCTTTTCACATGAGAATTACTTCACGGATTTAGACCAGGCTTTTTTTCTATTATTTGCTTGAACATTCTGGTTGATTTTGCGACTTCTCTCATTTCACTATGTATCATAGTTCTCTTGCCGTAACGAATCTGAGAGACATGCAGTGGGCCGAGGGGAGGGGCCTTCCTCACTCACTCGCCAGCTTCTGGGCGTGTACCTTAACTCCGCTTAGCTAGCGAACGAGAGAACAATTGAATTCAAATTTGTTTGATAATTAAAATAAAGTGTTACTTAGGTCTTGATGAGTTTCAGTCCGGATATTCTCTGAAGTGTATGCCACATTGAAAAGATAGATTGCGATTCAGATCGTGGATCGTGATTTTGTGTTAAAAGGATTGTGATATGATTTTTTTGAAAGATTGGCCACCCCTAATTTGACTAATCAAGTTTTCATATTTACGTTGGATTCATTAACCCTTTGGCGAGCTACTTGGAAAGAGGTTGCGAGCTACCGGTAACTCGCAAGCGACGTGTTGGAGACTCCTGCTCTAGAGGAACCCTCGAATACTGTAATTCTGCAATGAATTCTGAATTCTTCTCATCAATTGCTATCGTAATGACCTATTTTATGATCAGAAAGATCAGTGTTAGAGCTGTAAATAGTGACTGAAATGTTAGAGAATAGTTTGGGTAACTTGGTTCCTAGGGCGCAAAGCCTACTGACACTCATATCTGAATTTTTTCATCTTATAAAGCACTTTGAGTTACATTGTTTGTATAAAGATGTACTGTATAAAAAAGTTATTGTTGTTGCATCCCTCCCTCACTTCAGGCACCTGCAGCCCACAGGCTCACTCCTGACCACCTGCCTCCATTCCCTTAAGCATGGCTTCCTCTCTCCTTCTCCCTCTCCATCTCTGTCTCTGTCTCTTCCTTCTCTTCTCCATTTAACCTCCACTCTCCATCTTCTTTGGTTCTCTCTTTCTTTTCTATACTGATCACTGTCCCTCTTGTACCGGCTCCCCCTTATATGCATACGTCGGTTCAGTACCTCAGTCGCGAACTGTAGAAAGACAATGGAGCAATCAAGACAGACCAGACCCTCACGTGCAGGCGCACTCCATCTCAATCACTCCACCAACCATCTGAAGCCGCATGAGAACACACACCCACAGAGATCGACGCCTCTTCAATTATTTATTTAAAAACAGACTACTTGCTGTTTAGCTTCACGCCCACTATTCCACAACTATCCCTCATGCCCTATGACTGGTTCCACGCCTTCCTCTTTGCATCGTCAGAGGCCCAATCAGGAATCATGGCCTCTTCCCTTCTCTCTTTCCATACCCGTTTTCCTTCTCTCTTGATCTGTCCCTGTTTTCCCCTTTCCTCAGATCATGCGCTCATCATCTGTCCGATCAAGGGCAGATTTGTCCCCTCTTTTCCTTCCTTCTCTCTCGCTTCGATAGATCGGCCGGTATAGAAACAATAGCGACAGTCTTCCTGGTTTCGATTCTTGCCTGCCGATTGACTTCTTAGTGCGCTTGTTATTTATTTATTTACTCTGGTATAAGCCTGGAAATAAGATAATGATAATAAAGATAACTGACTTTATTCACCATTAAGAATTTGTCATTTTCCGCAATACCGAAGTCGATTTCCTTGGGTTGGTAAACCAATCCAATTTCGAAAAAGCTTCAAGTTGCAGGAGACACTTTTCTAAAATAGTTCCAGGACCTTGCAAAGCTTGGTTTGATTATGACCAGTCATTTCCCTGCTTCTTTACACGTGTATGTGTCTCAGCCCATTCCTATGGGGATGACTATTAAATGAAAAACAGCAGGAATGTCATCATAGTAAGGCTCATTCTCTCCTGACAGAAGATAAACCCGTGTCCTCGCAGGAAACAGCCCAAATGGCCTTAGATAGACGGGGGCAGCCTGTGACGCAGAGTAACAGACAGAAAGAAAAGACGCGGGTCATTAAATGGACACTTGTCCACATCCATACATCGTATTCTTATTTTTTCCTTGTCTAGTCTAGTCAATGCTGGGGGGGCTGTCAAAGGCAGGGCCTGGTAAAGCCCATTGCGGCACTTTTTATGTGATTTTGGGCTATAACAAAAATAAATTGTATTGTATTGTATTCATAAGCTCTCTTTTCTTTTTCTTGTTTTGTTTCCCAACCTCCTGTCCCTGCACATTGCAGAAACCTTTCATTTTCATATCATAATACCATGATAAACTCATCACATTCTTTTACGCTAAAAAGTAAATGAGATTTCAATTATTTTACAACTGATTCATTAAACGACTGATACTACAGAATGCTTTCTTTTTCCTCCCCTACTGTTGCTCATTTCACACCTAACACATTTCTTCAAGAAACAAAACGCAGGCAATACCTTTAATGGTGAAGACAGCGATGCCAATCCACGTTTGCTGCTTCATTTACAATGGTCACCCTTCATGGCAGCTGTATAATCAATTCACCCATTACCGTCCTAAGAACATATCAGATTTTGACAAGTATACAATGTCTACTCTTTTTTGGCATCTGCTACAATAGCATCACACTTCAAATTCCTATGCCATAAATTAGGAAATCTAACAAGAATTATAAAGACTCGTGTTAGAGACATCATTTAAATGAGGTCTTGGAGAAGCAGAGATCATGTCAGAGTTGGGTGTCACGGTTTAGTTTTTGCATTTAGGTATGTCTTAAAAACAATATATATATATATATATATATATATATATATATATATATATATATATATATATATATATATATAAATATATATATATATATATAAGGTCCCAGAGGAATGAGAGAGTGAGGAGGAATAGAATTATTCTCTTTACGCCAATCACCGAATATCAGCCCTGTAAAAGACCTTTGTGGTTTCTCCAGTGTACCTCACTGGTACAATGCCCCTATGCTGCTTTATCTGGTCAAGTATGCCATGTTCCGCCCTTATTTGGAGATCGGAGTAATTACATTCCTGTGGCAGATGTTTGCCGACTGGCAGACCAACCACATGCGTTACCTGGTAGGTAACCACCCATACAATCAGATCGGGACTCAGACTACGAATGCTATGAATGTAATTACTCCGACCTCCAGGCTGTCAAATAAACGAACCACATGCCGTGGCGCAGCATAAAGGGACTTCATCTCTGATGCTGACGTCCGAGGTTCGATCACTGCGAGGGGTGCAGTGGAGTGTGTACGCCTGATGATCCCAAATAAGGGCGAAACACGTGTTGCGTACTCTTTGCATTATTTGACAGTAAACTATGTATATATGAGGTAAGGAAAGGACTGTGATATGGTTTGCATATTTATAGACAACAACAACAAAATTTATTTATATAGCACATTTTCATACAAACAGTAGCTCAAAGTGCTTTACATACTGTAATGAAGAATAGAAAAATAAAAGACACAGTAAGAAAATAAAATAAGTCAACATTAATTAACATAGAATAAGATTAAGGTCCAATGGCCAGGGTGGACAGAAAAAACAGAAAAAAATAAAATCTGTAGGGATTCCAGACCATTAGATTGCCCAGTCCCCTCACTGCCCAGACAGACTCACTAATGGAGAAAATGAATTACGTCTCTTACAATAGTTTTTAATTCCTGAGCTTTTGACACCTGTCAGTTATTATCATGAGAGGAAAATCATTTGACATACAGGAATCAAAGCAATATCTATCTATCTATCTATCTGTCTATCTATCAGAGTGAGATATGCACCATGGTATGCTCCACAATATTTTACTTAGTGACTTGTGGTGCAGGTGGCATCATCCTATGACATTGCCACAAATAAAGTCACTGAGCCCTTCAGTACAATTTAATGTGTGTCAATGGAGACTGCATGGCTATGTGCTTGTCCAGAAGACCTTGACCTTAACAGTTTGGAGAGATGTCCACATACTTTTGGCCTTATGGTATATAATTCTTTCTGTTTTTATGCATTTGGAATGCCATCCTATTTAAAGAACTGTCTCTTAACACAGAGCACAGCAGTGTTATGGATTGAATTGGTAGTGTCTATTATATAGTGCTTTTCATTATCTATCTATCTATCTATCTATCTATCTATCTATCTATCTATCTATCTATCTATCTATCTAATTTGTAATACCTTTCCTATCTATCTAATGTACCAGGCCTATCAATATATATGTGAGAGTGAAATATGCACCACAATATGATGTTAGTAGTGACAAATACTTCTTTAGTTCTCCAGGAATTGATAATTGATTATTTGATAGATAAAATTAGTAAATTAATTAATAGATAAAATAGATTAAATAACAGATAAAATCAATAGATAAAATATATAAAAAAATTTATAAAATTAATCATTTTAGACATAAAGGATACAAAGTTTTCTAATTACATTTCAAACATACAAAAACTATAAATGAAGCACATAGGCACAGTGTTTCTCTTTTGGACTGCAGACTATTAACTGAGTTGTTCAGGGACGCACAGTGAGCTGGGATGGGGGCCGTAGTTTCGGTGGTTGGGGGTTAAAGCCACCATTAATCACTGCAGGGTTTATCATTGGGAGGCCAGGTTTACTGCCTCAGAGTCTTATTAGAGATTCTAGAGCAGAAATGAGAGTGAGAGTCAACAGTGCATTCATTTGCAAGGCATTACTTGATGGATTTGTTGAACACATTAATAACTCAAGTATGCATTACAATACTGTATATATTTATAAGTCGGTACTTGTTCATTTCCTTTGTGAATCTCCTCTGGATACCATAACTGTGTTTATCCAAATCTGTTGAACTACTGTTGAAGGTATGTGATTTTTGTAAACTGGGGTTTATTCACTTCTTCCTAATGTTTCCAATCAGTACTTTAACTACTTAATCTGAAGTTGTCTATCTTGTGTACTGTTGATATTTTTCCATCACAATTTATGGACATCCTATAATAATTTATAAACTTATAATAAGACAAATTCTGCAAATTGGCAATATAGTGCTCAGAAAAAAACCTGTCATTGAATACTAAAAAAACAAAAGGGCTTCTTATCGCTTTCAGGAGACACTATGATGACATACATATTTCCCCCTAACATCAATGGAGATAATGGTGTTACTTCTGTTAATTATTTGCATTATTGTGTGTTTCTTATTTCTTTTGTGTATTAGCTCATTTATACTGTATGCGTCTACGCTTGTTCTGTTATGTTCCTTGTTTATTTGTGAGTGGGCCCTCAAAGCCCATCACCATTAAGGGACTGACCTCAGCCCTATAAAAGTGGAGGAAAACCCATAGTCCCTTGTGGTTCATTGAATGTGCTTATAGTGTTGGTGAGTTCTTGTGATTTAAGGCTTTGTTTATGATTTTTGTTCAGGGTTTCAGCAGTTTTTTTTTTGTTATTTATATAAGATTGTATGTTTGTCCTTTTCATTTCTAGACAGGTGTCGGCTCTTAATCCCCCACTAGTGAGTATTTGAGACATTTTTGAGACTTTTGTTTTAATTTGTTTACCTTTTTACTCTGTTGTTGGATTATTCTTTGGATGTGTGCATTGGGACATTGTTTAGTATGAAATTGTCTATTTTGTAGGGGTGGGGGGTTGATTTGTTTTGAACCTAGTTTTGTAAAACTTGACTTGCCTGTATGGAATGCTATTTGACTTTAATAAACTCAATCAAATTTTAAAACAAATCGCCTAATTTAGGCAACTACTTCTGTGCCATTTGTGGACATTAGAGCCTCATTTCTTTACAAGTATTTATTTTTATTTATTTATAAAGATTCTATGTTTACCCTTTTCATGTCTAGCTGGGGTTTGACTCTTTTTTCCCCCTCTAATGGGCCTTTTGAGTGACTTGGGGATCCCCCAGTTTATGACAGTGCTTGCCTACACGCCGTACTGTGAATCCCCCTCTTCTTTTTAGTTGGATCACTAACCTTTCCTGTGGTACTTTATGAAAAGCTTCTTGCAATTCAAGATAAACACAGATTATAGAGATAAGCAGCAATAAAACTAAGAAACAAAAGAGTGAGAAGATGCCCATCTCTGTCCAAGGGACTGCTCTCAGGCCTGTAAAAGCTGAGTAAAGCCCGCAGTCCCTTGCGGTTCATTGAATATGTTCGAGTTGTTAGTGAGTTCTTCTGTTTATTTCTTTATTCATAACTTATTGTTTTATTGTTTTGACCTTTTTACTCTGTTGTTGGTTTATTCTTTGGATTTGTGCATTGGTACATTGTTCCCCCAGTTTGTGACAGTGCCTGTCTACACACTGTACCGTGAACCCCTCTATTCTTTTTAGTTGGATCAGTAACCTATTCTGTTGTACTTTATGAAAAGCTTCTTGCAAGTCAAGATAAACATGGATTATAGAGATAAGGAGCAATAAATCTAAGAAACAAAAGAGTGAAAAGAAGTTTGAGCTGACTATGGATTATTATATGCTGCAATATCCCTCTCTAAGTGCACCCAGCTTTGATATAAATGCCCCTAAAGGTGTCAGATGAGTTTATTATAAAATCTCACATCTTGCATTTGGGCACTAAACAAAACAAAAAAAAAAATGAAATTTTCATGGTGTATTGAAAGTCTGTTGTTTTTTTTTCCATAGTAAATGCATTTTCTTTTTTTCACACTTTATAAAGTAGGGGTGAAATGGCACAGCAGTCTGCCTGTTATATCCGCATTTACCTTGACAAGCTGTTCAGGGGCAGAACGTAATGTTGTTTCACAAAAAAAAAAATATTGCCATTTCGCTCTGTCAACAATACGCAACAAGATATTTTGAAGGATGATGTGTGTTTGATTTCGAGCTTAAATGAATTTGAATATCCTTAGCTAAGTGATCATTACGTTGTCAGAGGAAATTCATTAACTCGCAGATGAATGTACTTACAGGTGCAGCCTTCCACTGATCTGTTCACAAATCTCTTAAGGTTCAGGAGGTTTGGCACACTTCACGTAACGAGCCATGCCCACAGTGGCACAGACCATCATTTAGTGAGACAGAACAAAACGAAAAAATGGCTACATGTTGGCCTATTAGCATTCGCTGTTCATTATGCTTGGTTCTTTTACAGCTGTTCCCAGAATGCCAATAGGTACTCGACTGCAATATCTTAAAAGCTGGAAAGTCAATCTATGTGTCTGTGTAAATTATGTACATAATTTATAAATGATCATTTACTACATGAGGATATGCAAAATAACCAAATCACTTTGGCTGAATTTGTTGCAGGTCTCGATGACAGATAGACACACACGCAGACAGACATTCATGAAGGCATGTGGACCTCGCATGGAGTTTACATGTAATTGCAACGTGCTAATTCACTTAGCACCAAATGTAAGAACATTTTCATTATCCTTAACGGCCCCATAAAGCCGAACGCATCGCCTCCTCCGAAGGCTTTAAAGCCAAGCGACACGATTTGAGCTCTAAACAGCCGATTTACTTCAAAAAATCTCTTTCTAGCACTTCGCATAACTAACATAAAAAACAATTAATTAATAAATGTCTGTGTTCATTTCTCCCTTCGACGTATTTAAAATTATTGTTGATAGTCCTTTTATAAATAAGCAATTAGACTAAATATATCAGAGGCTGGGCACTTTCCATGTCTTGTAATTTCACGGATGAAAGGCTAACAGCTGATTTGAATAAATGAACCAATTATCACTGAGTGTAAAGTGTTTGATTAAACAGGATAATTGTTGCCATTATTTGCATGAGACATTATCTTTTTTTTTTTTTTAAAAGGGATTTTTTTTCTTTATTTTCTCTGATTAAAAATTAAACAGCACAATGCGCAGCGTGTTTGTGGTGTGTCTATGATCATTTCATTTTTGCGGCTCGTGCTCAAATATAATTAAAAGGGAAAAAGTAAATTGAATTAGTTCATTTTCGCCTATAGGCTAAAAGGCTAAATGCCCCTTTTTCGTCCCGAACTCACTGCAGTCGGTAGCAAAGCTTTTGAAGAACCACAACATTAAATGTAGGGAAGCACACAACAGCAAATGCCGGCATATGTTACACCGATCGCAAACGTTTGAACATCGCCTGTGAAGGGTAACTAATAACTGATCTCTTATGACCCCGTTTTATTGCTTTGGTCACTGCAGTAGTAACCCTAATGAACACAGCCGGTGGGCTAATTAAGCCTTGTCTTTCCATTCATTCATCTGAATCTGCTTGTATGAACTTAGCAGCTCTGGGTGAGAGGCAGGAAGAGACTCCGACTGGAACAAATGCACATGACAGATGACACCACATACTGTACAGGGCAGCAGGCCGCTTTAACATTGGCGGTTCTATTAGCATGAGATGCGGGGGCAATTTGAGAGTCCCTGCAGAAAAATCTACATTGGCATGGTGAAAACACTACATTACAAGCCTCATCGCTCCACTCGGTTTTTAAATATAGGGAAAGTATTGCAATCCTTCAACAATTCCATTTCAAGATTTTGATGAAACTCAATGTTTTAGACTTCCCTGACTTTTTAGTATACAAAGTATAGGGAAAGTATTAGAAATGTCCAAAAATTCAATGTCGAGATTTTGATTAATCTCGATGTTTTAGACCTCCTTGACTTTCTCGTATAAGTAGTGTAGGGAAATTATTGCAATCCTTCAAAAATTCCATTTCAAGATTTTGTTGAATCTCAACATTTTAGGCCTCCCTGACTTTCTCGTATATGAAGAATAGGGAAAGTATTAGAAACGTCCAAAAATTTGATGTCAAGATTTTGATGAATCTCGATGTTTTAGACCTCCCTGACTTTCTCGTATACGAAGTATAGGGAAAGTATTGGAATCCTCCAAAAATTCCTCCCTGAGTCCGAAAATACCATTTTTGGAATTATGCAGGTGTATCTGTCTGTGTGTGTGTTTATGTAAACACGATAACTTGAGTACGATTTCACTTACACGACCAAATTTTGCATACAAGTATTAAGTACAATACATATATTTCTGTCAACATTTTGGCTATTTCCGCTAACCAGAAGTGGTACTTTACCTTTTATTTTTTGAAGTACAAGTGACCGCTTTCTAACTGTAATGTAAACGCATCTGGCCTCTGAAAAGGCACACATGTAGACATTGATATGTTTTCAGCCATCTGCATCACCTTGAACACAATAACTTACATTTTTGAGGTGTTAAAGTCAACAAAATGGACACGCTAGTATGTAGTGTATTTCACTCTGAAGGATGGAAAACAGTTTGTCTGCACTACATTATTTTGTAGAAGAAGATCGAAAACAAGCCGGACGGCAAAGCTTTTTCTGTTTTCGCAGATATTAGAAACATAAAATTGACAAATGAGTGGAAACCATTCAGTCAGTTTGTTGCCTCTCTGTTTAGCTAATAGCTAATCTGTCTCAATATCTCATCCAGATCCTTCTTAAAGGACGTCAAGGTTCCTTCTTCAACTCCATATCTTGGTAGTTTGTTCCAGAGTTCCACAACTCTTTGTGTAAAGAAGAGCTTCCTGGTTTCAATGTACTTCCCATTAATTTCCACTGATATCCTCGAGTACGTGATTCGTAGTTAAGCTGAAAGAATGTTGCCAGATCTTCTTTATCAATGCCTTTGAGAATTTGAAATACTGGATGAGGTCCCCACGCAGACAGGTTTAACTCTGAGTCTGTCACAGCCGGCCACGTCCTCAAGCTCTGAGATGCACTTAGTGGTTCTCCTCTGCACAGTTTTAAATGCCATGGTGACCAGACCTGCACACAATACTCCAGTTGTGGTCTTACTTGAGCGTTATATGGCTTGAGCATAATGCCCCTTCACTTCAATTTCACAGTTTTTATGATATAACCTAATATTTTATTTGCCTTTTTAATTGTTTCTGTGCTTTGCTTAGTCAATGAAAATGTTCAACATAAACCCCTAAATCGTTTTCAGAGGTAGCCTCCAGTAGATCAGAGTCTCCCATCTTGCACTTACGACTGATGTTCCTTTCGTCCACATGTAGCATTTTGCACTTTTCTATATTAAACTGCATTTTCTAGCTGGTCACCCGGTTCCGAAGGTCATCCGGCTCTTTTGGAATTCTTTCTCACCAAGAGACGCGTGGGTATGAAAAAGGAGCCAGCATTGGTGGGACCACGACAGTAGTCACAGATGTAGCTCTCCTCTATGGTTGTTTGCTGTGCTGCCGGTGCTTGCTGATGACGACAGCGCTCAGTCCCTGCGTATAGGCAAAAATACACGGCCACAGATGGAACACATATCTGATTTAGGACCACATATGAAAGTGTCACAAACCTGATTTGAAAAGATGGGATTTCTGTGTCCACACAGCCCTGAAAACATCAGATTTGTGTCACATTAAGGTGAAAATTCAGAATCGACTCACCTGGTAATGTGAACGTAGCCTTAGACACCACACAAACACGGAGTAAGCTGTGATGTTAAGTCAGTATTGATAAGCCATGAGGCAGTGGTCTCACACTGCCAAACGTGGATTCAGAAAGTACTCAGACGTGTTCACTTTCTGCACACTTTATTATCTTGTAGATTTAATATATTAAATCTAATGTAATATATATATACCCATAATGAGAAAGTGACAACATGTCTTTAGAAAAGTTTATTAAGAATCAAACCTGCCCGAAAACATGGTATTCCTTCCACTGCAGTTCTCTGTTGGGATGTTGTTGCCATGTTGTGTTTTGACCTTTTTTTATGGTATATGTGCTACTATGAAAAACGGAACCATAGTTTCATCATTCCACAAAACACCATCATGGAGTGTCAAGGTGGTCTTTAGCAAACTTCAGCTGTGCAGCAATGTTTTGTTTTGTTTTTTTTTTTTGGAGAGGACCGACTTCCTCTGAAATCCTTTCCTCTAAAAAGTCTTTAGGGGTTTATGTTAATACATGCAGCAATGTGCAGAAGTGATTACAAAGGCAAATACAATTTATTTTTGTATAGGCCAAAATCACACAAGAAGTGCCGCGATGGGCTTTAAAAGGACCTGCCCCCTGACAGCCCCCCAGCCTTGAATCTCTAAGAAGACAAGAAAAAACTTCCAAAAAATCCCTAGTAGGGAATAAATGGAAGAAACCTTGGGAAAGGCAGTTCAAAGAGAGACCCCTTTCCAGGTAGGTTGGGTGTGCAGTGGGTGTCAAAAAGAAGGGGGGTCAATATAATAAAATACACAGAACAGAACAGAAGTAATCATCCATCCTTCCATCCATTATCCAACCCGCTATATCCTAACTACAGGGTCACGGGGGTCTAATGGAGCCAATCCCAGCCAACACAGGGCACAAGGCAGGAAAAAAAACCCCGGACAGGGTGCCAGCCCACCTCAGGGCGCACACACACACACACAAAGCAAGCACAATTTAGGATCGCCAATCCACCCAACCTGCATGTCTTTGGACTGTGGGAGGAAACCCACGCAGACACGGGGAGAACATGCAAACTCCACGCAGGGAGGACCCGGGAAGCAAACCCAGGTCTCCATACTGCAAGGCAGCAGCGCTACCCACTGTGCCACCGAAGTAATCATCAATACAATATAAAAATATTACAAATATGGAGCAGAATTTATCAGTAGATGATATCACATAATATGATTTGAATTTGTTTAGAGTCCTGTAGACCTCGGCCATCAAGCTGCCTCCCCCAATTCCATTCCACAGCTGGGCCAGCCAATCCGATGAAAGGACCCCTCTACCCCACGATTCCTGCGATCCTCCATCAGATATGACTTTACCTTAGGCAGGCAAAACAACTTGGCAGGTGGGCCGTGTCACCCAGTGCCACATGTGAGTATCGAGAAGAGAAACAGAATAGGTGAGGGTTAGTATCAAATTCTAACTATCATGTTACTTATGTTTTAGTGCTAATGACTAACAACAGAGATGCAGTCTGTACAGTTAATCAGCAGCTCTAGTCAGGGTGTGCTAAACTGCAGCTGTGAGTCTTCAGCCGGATTTGAAAGCTGAGACCAAAGGGGCATCTCTTATAGTAGCAGGCAGACCAGTCCACAGTTTAGGGACCCTGTAACGAAAAGCTCAACCTCCCACTGTTATTTTACGAATTCTTGGAATCATAAGATCATTTTTTATTGTCTTTGTCACTTTTACAAAAGAACAACGGAATTGAAGATGCTATCGACTCAGTGTAAGGCACAAGTAGTAATAAAAATACATTAAAATATATATATAAATTACACTTGTCATATATACATATTGCGCTGGTTGACTGAAGGTCTATATTACACATTGGGAGAATGATATGGAGCAGTTTTATTTGAGTTCAGGGCCATGCTTGCTTTTGGATAAAAGCTCTTTTTAAGGCAGTCTGTCCTGGTTTTCATTGCTCTGTATCTCCTGCCTGATGGCAAAAGCTGGAAGAGGCAATGGCCGGGATATGGTCAATCCTGTGAAATGTCCAATTGCTTTTTTTGCGGCATCCGTAGGTGTAGATTTGTTCCAGAGTGGGGAGGGCACAGCCAATTGTTCTCTCCGCTGTCCTGGCGAACCTGTGGAGCGCTTTCCTTTCTGAGGAAGGGCAGCTGCCGTACCACACACACAGTCCGTATGTGAGCACACTCGCGATGGAACAGTGATAAAAGGCACGGAGCAGATTAGTGGGGAGATGGTTCTTTCTGAGGATTCTCCGAAAATACAGTCTCTGTTGTGCCTTCTTCAGCAGCTCCTTGGTGTTTGCCCTCCAGGTCAGGTCATCCTCCAGCTCAATGCCCAGAAACCTGAACAGCGGTACCCTCTCCACACAGGCCCCGCCAATGATGTGTGGCTGGATGTCAGTTTTGTTTTTTCTAAAGTCAATAACAAGCTCCTTCATTTTTGTGGTGTTGAGGAGGAGGTTATTGACTCCTGCACCACTCTGACAGCCGCTCCACCTCGTCCCTTGTATGCCAGCTCACCCTCCTTGCCCGAGATGAGTCTGACCACCGTCGTGTCATCTGCAAACTTTATGATCTTTTTGCTGTGGTGGGTGAAAACACAGTCATATGTGTATAAGCAGACTCCATCCATCCATTATCCAAACCGCTATATCCTAACTACAGGGTCATGGGGGTCTGCTGGGGCCAATCCCAGCCAACACAGGGCACAAGGCAGGGACAAACACCAGGCAGGGTGCCAGCCCACTGCAGCAGACCAGTATCTTGAGATCTTAATGTGCGCTCTGGTTTGTAAGTCATGATAAGTTCAGACAAGTAAACTGGACTTCGGCCATTTAATGCTTTATACGTTAAAAGAAGGATTTTGAAATCTGTCCTAAACTTAACTGGGCGCCAGTGTAAGGATTTACGAACTGCAGTTTTGTGTTCGTATTTTCTTGTTCTTGTAATAATTCTTGCAGCAGCATTTTGGATTAACTGGAGGCTGAATAAGGAACAGTCTGAACATCCAGTGAACACCACATTGCAGAAATAAATGCATGAATTAATTTGTCAGAATCCTGTTTATTTGGAAAGCGCCTTAATTTCCCAACATTTTTAAGATGGAAGAAACATGATTTGGACAACTTTGTAATATGAGCTTTAAATGACCTGCTAGAGTCAGAGATCTTCTTTATTTATTTATTTGGTTTGTACAATGCTATATACTGTATACCCTGCCATTCTTTCTTATATTCTATAAGTGCCTTGAGCATGGGAAAGGTGCTATATAAATAAAATGTATTATTATTATTATTATAACTCCGAGATTGCGGGCTAATTCAGTAAAATTATTGGGGATTCCAACTGAGTTAAATGATGACAAAATATTGTTGTGATCGGCTTACCTGGTTAAAACCATTGAATAGAAATCAAGGGATGTTACGCCCAGGCCACATAACGCACTAGCGAGACCACCTCTGGAGTACAGTATGCAATTCGGGACACCACAATACAAGAAAAGACCTAGCAGCGCTTGAAGCTGTGCAAAGGAGAGCAACCAAGTGCATCATGGGACTTAAGGGAATGTCGTACTGGGCCTGACCCAGAGAGAGATATCTGGTTAGTTAAGGTTGGTACTCATCTCACTCCACTGTTCACTGAGGCCGCATTTAGACCTGAGGGTCGTTTCCTCCTACTGCCGTCATACGTAGTCTTGTCTTCATCCACTGCTAGTAGGGTGCAATTTCACATAATAGCGTAATAATTCTTTACATTTACTGTATTTCCTGTTGTCTCACTACTCAAATTGCTTTACACATCAAGTGGAGCCATCTTGTGCTCGTCACATTAGTTATTAGATGTTGAAGGGGTGAGAGATAGTTTGCCAAGTAGAGACAGGGGAAGATTTCGGGGGCAAGGCGATGGTGGGCAGGATATCGAGAAGTACCCAACTCGTTACAAAGAGATCTTTTATGACCGCAGTGATCTCATCTGAAGGACGCCGCCATTTTTACAGCACGGTGTTCACGTCACTGCACTGGGGCATTGGGATGCACATACTGACCACAGGGTAAGCGCCCTCTACTGGCTTCGCACAACATCTCTTCCCGAAGCAAACCCAAGCTTTTCCTAGGTGGTCTCCCATCCAAGCACTGCCTGGGCCTGAACACATTTAGCTTTGGGGTGGATGGCCGGGTTCTGAGGTTGCAGGTGGTGTGGCTGCTGGTACACAACAAATGCCCGGACTCCCTGTGACAGAATCGCAGGAAAGGTTCAAATGAAGAAGAGCAATGTCGAAAATAACAGTTGGGTTACTTTACTTGTTAATTTCCAAATGAGATTACCTACAACTTTAGTTGCAAAAGGGTTTCGCAAAAGAACGATCTTAAGTACAAGAAACTTAGCGTTAAAAATTTTTGCACCCTAGATTGTGTTTGTTCATTAATGTAACCTAGAAGAACATCAGACTATAATTTAAGACAAATTTATACATAAATGTGCTTATTTCCGAAGGGCTCACCTACTTTTTCTTGTCACTGGAAACAGCGTCCAAGTCCATCTAAGTATGCCAACTGGTGCCAACCTCCGCTTTAAAAGAACTACTGTATTTAAAATCAAGATGCATGTATTTAGCTGATTAATTTAGTATCTTTTAATTTTTTTTAAACTTTACCCCCCCCCCCAAGGTGTAAAGAAATAATAATTCAGCAGCAAAATAATTTTTTATTCAGCAAAAGGCACATAAAAATGGATGCCTGCAGCTGACGTTAATTACAGAACGTGTCCATCAAAATAATTACTTTTTTCAAGAATACACATATCTGAAGTCTTATTTACTGAATATTTCTGAAAGGTCTACTTACATGGCAGCTTATAAAAAGGCACTAAATTCACAAAGTACTCCAGTTTAATTCAATAATACACCATTCCCTTAAATCATGTTTCAGAGCCATTATTGATGTGTGCAGGCTTGAAAGGAAAAGAGACAGCAATGAATGACAGGAAGATTGAGGACCGTTGCTAGGAGATGACTGTTACTCATAGCGTGTGAGTGATAGTGGCTGCAGGGAGAAACCGCTCAAAGTGAAAGGAGAAGTTACAGTACAAGAGAAAGCCAAAGTCAGGAGAGTTTCAGAAATTGATTTTTTTTTCAATTTCTTTTTTTTTTCTTTGCTGCTGAGAATAGCAAAGGTGATGGGAGAGCCACGCAATGTGGGAAAGACACGAGGAGACGAAACGGAAGCCTTGGAGCCTTTCCTTTATCCCAGAATTTTTTTTTTTTATCTTAATCAAATGATTGCTTTGCAAACAAATCATACAATTTACAAAAATATTTATTAGACAGAACTGTACATTTCTCAGGAGAAATGAACACTACTTAATGTTTTGTAACAATAGTAAGAGACCTTCCATCACCCATCTGAAAGACTTGATATTTAGAATAGACAAGTAAATAGATACGAAAGACGCAATATGATAGACAGATAGATAGATGTGAAAGGCACTATATAACAGATAGATAGCATAGTTGGCAGGATTAGATAGATAGATAGACAGACATGAAAGGCACTATATAATAGATAGATGGACAGATAGATAGCATAGCTGGCAGGATTAGATAGACAGATAGATAGACATGGAAGGCACAATATAATAGATAGATAGCATAGTTGGCAGGATTAGACAGACAGATAGATAGATAGATAGATAGATAGATAGATAGATAGATAGATAGATATGAAAGGCACTATATAATAGATAGATAGTGTAAAGGCCAGCCCTGACACAGACAGAGGTAGGACACAGGTTCAAAGCACACAGGTCTTTTATTTTCTTTTTCCCCCTTGTGTAAATGTCTTCCCCATTCCCACAAGCACAACAACACAGTCCCAAACACCAAAACACAATTATTTTCCTACTAGCCCATAAAATGATTATTAATTACAAATATAGCATCCAAATGAGTGATGCTGACCTACAAGAAGAAACCACATTTAGAGATTTTCGCAAAATAACATTCTAATTCTCCTGTCCCAAACACCAAAAAAATTATTTTCTTTTCTCTTCTCTTTCTTTCGTCTCCAGCAAGTTTTGTCTCCCTCCTCCCAACTCTGGCTCTCAGAGTGGTGGCTGCTGGCTTCTTTTATAAGGCACCCTGAAGTGCTCCAGGTGCTTGATGGCTCGTTTCCAGCTGCACTTCCGGGTGTGGTGGAAGAACCACCCACAAAGGTTCAGGAGCCACTGCAGTGCCTCCTGGTGGCACCCACAGACCCCAACAGGGCCAAAGAGAACACCATCTCCCATGGAGCTCTGCGGGTATCCGAGGCACCACTGCCATCCAGGGGGGCTGCCATCTAGCGTCCCAGGGAAGGTATTGTGCAGTCCATGCCTGTTCCCCCGGAACATATGCAGAAGAGGCATCCCAGCTGGGTCCGCCACAATAGATAGACAGATAGATAGATAGACATGAAAGGCACTATATAATAGATAGATAGTGTAAAGTTCAGCTCTGACACAGACAGATGTAGGACGTAGGTTCAAAGCAGATAGATAGATACTCTGGTATCATTAAAAGGATGGGACTTGAAAATGTTTTTATATATTATAGAAATGCTGTCCGAATCCTCAAGACTGATCAATATTTTTTCTGGAATAGAAATAGGTGGGAGGTGAGGAAAACTGAGCAGATTCCATTTAGCAAAGTTTGTAATTTGGACAGAGTGGAGAAATTGTGTTGATGAGAGATGAAATTTGGAGTTCAAAGGATGCAAAGACATTATTTATATACAAATTTCAAAGTGATTTAATCGCATTCATTTTCCAAACATTAAAAACTGTGTTAGTTTGAGAGGGTGGAAAAAGGTGGTTATCATGTGCTTCCTACTTTGGTTCCATATTCTGAGTGAATGAAGAACAATCAGGTTGTCAGTATATTAATGATAACTCGTATTTATTGGAGTACAAAGCAAGGAATATAAAGAAGTGCTGCAGCATTTCATTTCTATTGCAGATAAAGCCTGTGTATGTTCATCTATTTGTGTCAATGTCCAGTTTTTATAGCTAGTAATAAAATTAAAAATTAGGTAGTGCCATGCCACCTTCTGATTTAAGTCGTTGTAGGGTCGCCTTTTGAATGCATGGATTTTTCAAATTCCAAATAAATGAGGTTATGATTTTATCTAATTTCTTATAAAAAAGGATTTGTTAATGTTTATGGGAATATTTTGTAATAGGAAAATATACAACTTGACAATGTTAATTCTCCCTGCTAAAGTAAGATGGAGGGTAGACCATCTATGCACATCTTGTTTAATTTTTTTCATGCAAACAGCAAAGTTCTATGCTACACCCCTGTGTATAAAGTAAAGAGAAAAGGAGACAGGACAGTTCCTTGTGGTTCCCCTGTGCGGCTTACATCCATATCAGGTTCCTCACGACCCACAAATGTGATGTGGAAGTTTGGGTTGGCACTCTTCGGCCGGTGAACCCATGTGTGTTCTTTTTGTACTCTTTGATGCATTTGCTTAGTGGTTTTCAGTTTCTTTTCATTTGGGGGTCCTTTATTTCTTCCTACTAGCCCATAAAATGATTATTAATTACAAATATAGCATCTGAATGAGTGATGCTGACCTACAAGAAGAAACCGCATTTAGAGATTTTCGTAAAATAACATTCTAATTCTCCAGGCAATGTAGAGAAGCAATTAGAAATGTGAATGGAATGTTAAACATATATCATTAAAAATTTTGAAAATAAATCAAGGAATGTTATGCTTAAAGTTTTAATGTACTAGAGACCCTGCATCTGGAGCAGTGTGTGAAATTCAAGACACCAAGTGACAAAGATAGAACAGCATTAAAGCTGTATGGGGAAGAGCATCTGGGGATCCCAGAACTAAAAGTCAAGATCTTCTCCAAGGTGTCAACAAAACTGAACCTTGTAAGCGTTCTGCCCCACATACTGTTAACTACTCCTCTTATTTGTTGAACGTTCCCCCCCATTTTCTTGTCATTTATTAACATACCTGTCAGGCACGTCCCACACTCACAATGTTGTAATAAATGTCTAGGAAAGTGACGTAAAGCACGCAGGTCCCTTAACAATAGAATTCCTGAAGCCTACGAAAAAACTCATAATGTTAAATCCCTTCGCACCTCTCTATCAGCGTCTTTTGTATTGTAAATGTGTCGATCAGCACAAGCAGCAAACAGCCTGCTATCCCATCCCCACCTTGATGGAGCTCAGCTCGGGCAAAAAGTTTTCCCTGGTCAAACTGAGGCTCCTTATCTACAGTACATGTGAGGTGCCTAAAGTTGTAGAGGGTAAATAATACAGTGAAACCTCGGGTCACGACTGTAATTCATTCCAAAACTCTGGTTGCAACCCGATTTGGTCGTGACCTGAATTAATTTCCCCCACAGGATTGTATGTAAATACAATTAATCTGTTCCAGACTGTACAAACTGTATGTAAATATATATTTTTTAATGATTTTTAAGCACAAAAATAGTTAATTATGCCATAGAATGCACAGTGTAATAGTAAACTAAATGTAAAAACATTGAATAACACTGAGAAAACCTTGAACAGAGAAAACTAATTCATTCAGTTAGTGTTTAGTTCACGCTACAGCCTTACGAACCTGCTCGCTGTAAACACTTTTTTTTAATGAGTTTTAAGCACAGGGAAAAAATTAACACTTGAAAAATCCGTAATTTATACAAAAACTAACCATAAACAACCAAGAAAACTAACCTTTGCATGCATGCACGTCTGACCGAGAACAATGTACAGGGAGAGACTGAACATGTGTGAAAATCATCAGCGCATACGAACAGGAAGGGAAACTGGTTTGTTCGTCACCCGAGTGTGTGGTCATGAACAGATGCAAAAGTTTGCAGAACTTTTTGGTCATAACACGATTTGTACCTGGTCAGAGGCGTTCGTGACTCGAGGTTCAACTGTACATAGTCATTTTTCGTACTTGCAGGGCAGCTTGGGAGTTCTGGTCCCATAGACTGGCCCTGTCAGGTCCTGTGGAGGGTGCTCTTAGATACTGATGTTACGAGGACCATAATGGTCCTGCCTGACCCGGAAGTGCTTCCCGGGTGCAATAGATTAAGCAACGGAAATACACTGGAGTGAAAGAGAGTCCTCCACTTGAGTCGCATGTGAAGGAGACAAAAGAAGAGAAAGAGTTATTCCAAAGGTATCGTTTAAATTAAAAAGCACATTAATTGAACTTGGACTATTGTGATGCGATTGTGTCAGTGGGTTGGGGGTACTCGTAAACCCCTTAATGGCCACAACATGTCAGAACTGCAGTCCACTGTAGTCAGGCCTGCTTATTAAAGTAAACAAATTTACTGCAGCAGAAGAAGAAGTGTGGGCCGAACATTAAGAGCTTTCGCACTCCAGTAAAAAGATTACTAATACAAATATTTAACGACTCCCCCGGATCCCCCATCTGGAGTTATTTTTGTATTTGTAGAAGATTTCTAAGTGTGTGTTTTTTTATTGTTCTTTGAGTTGCAGCCTAATACAGTTTGCACAGTTAATCCAAAGAGAGAATTTATCGTCCCATTGCTTTTGGGAAAACCCTCAGTATGGGCGACCGCAAATATTAGTGGTAGGACATCCATGTGTAAATTTTGGGTGGTCTGAGAGAAAAGCAGAGTCTCAGGCACAAGAAGAAGCCATTTCTTGACAACACAACTATTTATTCTGGTCACCCAGCGTTTCTCCCTTGGCTGGGGTTCAACCCTGTGCTTCTATGTAAAATAAAAAGTCATGTATCCATGTATTAGCATAAGTTGATATAAAACTTAGTATGATTTTACATAAGCATTAAACTTTGTGTGAACTTTAACACAAATCCGGTATGCCAAGCAAATAGTTAAATAAAGGCATATGCCAAATTTCTGTTTTAATTGAGCTCAGACTGAAACCACCAATATTTAATAGCCCAAAAGGATGGAGAAGGGGGAAAATGATGAATGGAGACAGCCTGAGGTCAGAAAAGGGGGAACACCTGCCAACTGAAGGCCGGCTAGGAAATAAGGGAAGCGAGAAATGGTAATGAATGGCAAAACACGAAGAATATTGTTGGTTTCCGAGAGGGCCTGAAAGGGGACAGCCATAGTGAGGAGTCAGAATAAGCAGTGCAATGGAGCTGTTTTGAGCGAGGTCAAGATGATAAGAAATCCATCCAACCATTTTCCAACCCGCTGAATCCGAATACAGGGTCACGGGGGTCTGCTGGAGCCAATCCCAGCCAACACAGGGCACAAGGCAGGAACCAATCCTGGGCAGGGTGCCAACCCACCGCAGGATGATAAGAAATGATTATATTAAACGCAACTTTTGGCATGTTCGGGGTTCAACTGAGTTTGGCTTAATTGGGTTTATTGAAATAAACTAACTACTCTGTTGGCCTATCCTCTGACTCCTAGAGGCGAGAATCTTTGACGTGTTTTACTCTTCCACACTTCTTGTCGTTTTTTGGGCCACTTATCCTTGTTAATGTGACTTCGTTAATGATCTGTTTTTGTTGCCAATGCCTGTGTTATGTTCCTTGTGTTCTGTGGGTGGGTCCCCAGGAGATGGGACCACCTGCCAATTACTGCCCTCTGCTCTATAAATATGGAGGATCTCCTATAGTTCCTGGTGGTTAATTTTGAATGCCCTAAGGAGTGGAGTGTTTACTTGTGTTTTTGCTGTGCTTGGTTTGCATTGTTTGAATTCATTGTTATATTTTCATTAAAATGAATCTGATACGTTCAAACCAAAATAGTGAAACATTACACAGTAAGCTAAAAATCTGTATCAGTATCGTGAAGACTGCCGATTCAAATCCCGTTAATCCTACTCCATTGGACTCTTAACATGAAAGTTGCTCCAACCCTGCACTCTGACCCCCCGAGAAAGGTCATGCGAAAAGACAATTTCTTTTCAGGGGTTAATAAAGTATATCAAATACAATAAAAAAAAAATCTCTTGAAAACAGCAATTGTTAGTACACAGCATTTACAGTAAATGATGTCATACAGCACCATTTCTTTGGTCAGTGGGGGGCAAGGTTGAAAGATTTATAGCCCAAAGACAGCTTAAAAATAGCCCAATGCTTGAGGGAGACCCCAGAAAGTAGGAGGAGCCAGAGGGCTAGGCACATACCATTGAAGTCCCTTCAGAAATATTTCAGAGTGATAAGGTGCTTTGTGGGCGGCACAGTGGCGCATTGGGTAGCGCTGCTGCCTCGCAGTTAGGAGACCTGAGGTTCGCTTCCCGGGTCCTCCCTGCGTGGAGTTTGCATGCTCTCCCCGTGTCTGCGTGGGTTCCCTCCCGGTACTCCAGTTTCCTCCCACAGTCCAAAGACATGCAGGTTAGGTGGATTGGCAATTCTAAATTCTCCCTAGTATGGGTGTATGTGCCCTGCGGTGTGCTGGCGCCCTGCCTGGGCTTTGTTTCCTGCCTTGCGCCCTCTATTGGGATTGGGATTGACTCCAGTAGAACCCCGTGACCCTGTAGTTAGGATATAGCAGGTTGGATAATGGATGGATGGAAGCTGCTTTGTCGTGTGTGGTGGGTGCAGCTAAGCACTGTATCAGTACAGAATGGGTTTATACCTTGGCACTAAACTCGGTGGGGGGGTCTATATTGGGAGGGGTGCCAGATGGATGAAAAAAATATGGTAAAAAAACAAAATACCGTATATACTCACATTTAAGTTCCTTTAAGAGTCCTCTGCATACGACTGAAAATTAACGTTATGAGAGTTGCCAATGGAAGCACGTAAAATGGAAACAGTGAAAGTCCCAATACTGAGCCCTCTGCGGGGCACCATATTTATCTTCTGAGTGTAATGATGGAGTCTTATAAGTACATTTCTGTACGCACCGGCACCAATGTGAGGCAAACACAATACCCGTGTGCCCAATGTCATTTTCCAGCCTCTGTAATAAAACAGAGTGGTCAATGGTGCCGAATGCACTGCTTAAACTGAACAATATAATTTCTGTGGAATTTTCTTTATCAGAGGATATCAGAATCTCGTTTACAACACAGGTTATTAATGTTTCTGTATTATGACCAGAGCAGAAGCTAGATTGGAATTTCTGAAATTAACTGTGATGTGTAAGGTGAGACTAAAACTGCATGGAGACTACTTTTTCAAGTATTTTAGACAGAAAGAGAAATGGATCAATAATTATTACACAAAGCTCTGGCTTTTTAGGTCACAGTCTGATAGCTGACACTTTTAGTTCATCAGAAAGGAGAGCTGTCAGCAATGAACTATTGATAATGCTAAGTTCTCAACACGGATCTAAACTCAGTGTTACGTGCTTTCTCCAATGTGCTGTGTGTGCACCACGATGAGAAAAAAAGAGAGAAAATTATATAAAGGAGCTAAGTCACATGACCCCGATCCTCCTCCTCTCCCTAGGGCTTCTGAACCCCCTTTACTGGAGATCGTTTTATTGGCCCATGGCACAGTACACATTACCTTTTAACCATGTGTTGGTATTACATGGCAGGTTGTCTTTGCCAGTTTAAATTAAAGTATCTATCTATCTATCTATCTATCTATCTATCTATCTATCTATCTATCTATCTATCTATCTATCTATCTATCTATCTAAATGTTGGCATACTTCTTGTCCAAAACAGGAGAATTAAGAGTTTAGTATTAAAAGGATACAAAAGAGGAAAGGGGAAAGTCCTTTTTATCCATCTCTTCCATTATAAAACCACCAGAGGGCTTTGATGTTCCCAAGGCACATTACAGACCCGAGACATGAGCCCTTTAGCATTGCAAAAAATGTATTTTAGCAGGAGAGGGGTGTTGATAAAACTGTAAATGAAAGTGGAAAACCAAAGGGTTAGAAATGCAAACTCCATACCGATAGTGAGCAATCTGGGATGTCAGCGTGCTGCAGCGGTTAAGCCTTTGGACTTCAAACCCTGAGGTTGTCGGTTCAATTCCCATCACGTAAAGTGAAAACAGTGAACGAGTACTGCAGGACACCATATTTATCTTCTGAGTGTAATGATGGAAGACTGTCGGCGCATTTCTCCACGTACTGGCATCATGAAACTGCATAAACATGAGCAAGTCACTTGTCCTGCCTGTGTTCCAATTGGAAAAAGAAATGTGACCAATTGTATCTCAAATGTTGTAAGTCACTTTGGATAAAGGTATAAGCCAAATAAATAAATGTTAATCAGAATCGAAGGCCCGGACCCGTAAAGGCAGGGAGCCGCTTAGGTAACAAGACTGAACATTCGACAAACAAGTTTGACGAGAAAAAGGAGCTACAGTGGGGGAAATAAGTATTTGATCCCCTGCTGGATTTGTAAGTTTGCTCACTTACAAAGAAATGAACAGTCTCTAGTTTTTATGGTAGTTTCATTTTAATGGAGAGAGACAGAAAATCAAGCAAAAATCCAGAAAAAAACACATTACATAAAAGTTATACGTTGATTTGCATTTCATTTAGAGGAAGAAGTATTTGATCCCCTACAACCCAGCCAGAATTTGTGCCCTCACAGATTTGGTGCATGCCCATGTGGCACACAGATTACAATCGATCAATCAATCAATTCCTGATACTCCTGATCTCGACTCGTCATGCGTATAAAGCACACTTGTCCACAGCATCAACTTCTTCCATTCCAACCTCTTCACCAACATGGGCAAAACCAAAGAGCTGTCAATGGACATCAAGGACAAGACCTGCACAAGGCTGGAATGGGCTACAAGACCATCGGCAAGAAGCTTGGTGAGAAGGTTGTTCTCTGGCAAACTTAAGGCGGGTCTATACATGTGGCTTCTTGAGCAGGGGGTCCTTGCGGGTGCTGCAAGATTTCAATCCATTGTGGCGTAGTGTGTTACCAAAAGTATTCTTGGTGACTGTGGTGGTCCCAACTGCCTTCAGATCATTAACAAGCTCCACCCGTGTAGTTTTGGGCTGATCCCCCATCTTTGTCATGGTCATCCTCACCTCATGAGGCGAGATCTTGTATGGAGCTCCAGACCGAGGGCGATTGATGGTCATTTTATATTTCTAGTTCGTTTAGACGTGTAGTCAGACATGTGCCTATTTGTCTCTTCTGTTGCCTTGCTCATTACAATGTATAAATGAATCATTAAGCTTCAGTTACCTTGTGCTAACAGTCTGAATAGATAACAGCAATGTTAGCTTTTTTATTTTCTTTCAGCGTCAAGCCTTTTCAGTTGCTATTGCTCTTTCCCTGAAACCCCAGTGGTTTTCAGTGTATGAAATGGAGGAATTGAGAGTGGGTGTTTTAGGAAGAAGCTCTGTGGGCACAACCTTTGTGGCAGTGGATTCTGCTACTATTTAATAACCATGGCTGGCCCCACTAGACAACACATTACACAAGATACAATTGCACTTTTTGATTTGTTGATATTTTAGCGTTGGTAAAAAGTTACTTCATACACTATATAAAAGAACTACGGTAGCAAGACCAAGAAAATGTGATAAAAACCAAAGGCAAAATTAAGTTATAAAATCAGAAATGGTCAGTACTAGTTATTTCTGCAGCTTAATCTCACTTTGGCCTTCAAAAAATCACAGCATCTGCTAGATATTATTATCTGTCTACCATTCAAATCGCACCAAAGGTTGTCGCCTTCTCACCAAGCTTCTTACTGAAGGTCTTGTAGTCCACGTAAAGTGAAAACAGTGAAGGTCCCAGTACTGAGCCCTGCAGGACACCATATTTATGTCCAGAGTGTAATAATGGAAGACTGTCGGCGCATTTCTCCACGTACTGGCATCATGACACTGTGTGAACATGAGCAAGTCACTTGACCTGCCTGTGTTCCCATTGGAAAAAGAAAAGAAATGTGACCAATTGTATCTCAAGTGTTGTAAGTCGCTTTGGATAGAGGTATAAGCCAAATAAATAAATGGTAATCAGATTCGAAGGCCCGGACCCGTAAAGGCAGGGAGCCGCTTAGGTAACAAGACTGAACGTTTGACATGCTGAAAGTCGAAGAAAGACAAAGAGGAAAACAAAAGCAGCAGCTTTTCTACACGGGGGCCTTGAGACCTCAAACGTTTCCATTATTCCTTTTGCATAATTGCTAAGGTTCTTACACATTTTACTTGCCCGGAATTGAGTGATTCATTTCTTATCAACATGCAGAATGATTGTGATTCATGCGTGGTGCTTTGCTGTATACATGCAATTGGCTTATCTTGCTAATTACTTGCTCTGTTAGAACACCTACGCCTTCATAGATGGTGCACTGCTGATTAAATAAAGCCCTGCAAGATAAAGTGGACTTTTTCAAGCAGGTGATCCTACATAGTTGTTATCATTCTCTTCTGTGAGATTAGCTGTGTCTCTGCCACCATGCCAGGCTTTTTTTTTTTTGTTCTTTTTTTACCTACTGATAACACAGCTAATTGACATTGCAAAACAATTGGATTTATTCTGAATTGCCTTTCATGAAAAAGTCGCTTCAGAATTTGCCTGCTTCAAACGTTGCTCCGCACTTTTCCAGATAGCTCTGCGTTAGTTAGAAATATCTATTCACTCTTTTGTTGTACTTGTTTAGTTTTCTGGTAGCCATGGAAACGTTCAACTCTTTCCCCGCAGAAATTGGTGCATGGTGGGCATTCAATTTATAAGATGTTGCAGACGGACCGTATCCAGCGTCACAGACGGCCGGGGTTTTTGCCTGGCCAGGACACCTCTTCTCTGGGCAGAACAGTACCTCCCCCCAGAACGGTAGATGGCAACAACCCATGGGTTGCAGTGGTGCCTTGGACTCCCACGGGGCTTTATGGGAGATGGAGTTGTCTACAGCCCTGTTGGGATCAGGGGGGTGCTGCAGCTGCTCCTGAGCCCGTATGGGCGATCCTTTCACCACACCTTGTGTTTTATAAGTGTGCCTCCCATCTCTGTCTGTGTCGGGTTTGGTTGCTGGCACCTTGGAAAATTTACGGTTGTCAATCGTCCAATAGGAAATACTTGAGTCTGCAACAAAATAATTGATGATGGCACACGAATTTGCCAAAATGTCAGTGTGTCGAAAGGCACGTGATCTACCAAAATGTAAAGGCTTTGTCTTCTTCTAAAGCGTGTCTTACATCGCTTTCTCCACTTTCACATGGGCCATCTACTTTCTCTTTGGTTGCCCTCTTCTCATTCTTCCTGAACACCACCATATACATAATTCTGGAACAAACCCAGCAAACATGCACACAGTGCACCCCTTGTGGGCAGACCTTGGGCAGTATGGGCTTTGGAAAATTAAATTCAATATCACACTGGCCAACTATAAGAGCTGCAACAAGGGCCTCCTTAGCAAAGTTCCCCTAGTGATAACTATCTACTATAATTATCGCCACCACCACCTGATCAAAGCACCGTGATGTCCCTACATTGATGGATTAAAGGCCAGAAGTCCACATGACCATCATCATCAAGTACTTCCATGTGAACCGTGAATACCATGAGGACTGATTGAGGTCATTTATGTTAGGTAGAATGCCTACAGTGGGCTGGGTGGTCTCCTGGCCCGGACCCCCTGCAGATTTTGTTTTTTTTCTCCAGCCATCTGGAATTTGTTTTTTCTGTCCTCCCTGGACATCAGCCTGAGGCTGGGGATCTGCACTGGCAATTGGAAGGTAGCCGGTTCAAATCCCGTAAATGCCAAAAGGGACTCCGCTCTGTTGGGCCCTTGAGGAAGGCCCTTAACTTGCAATTGCTGAGCGCTTTGAGCAGTGAGAAAAGCGCTATATAAAAAGAATTTTTACTATTATTACTTTTATTCTATGTTAATTAGTGTTCATTAATTTTATTTTCTTATTTATTTTGTCTTTTTTCTCTTTCTTCATCATGTAAAAGCACTTTGAGCTACATCATTTGCATGAAAATGTGCTATTGAAATAAATGTTGTTGTTGTTACTATCTATATATAAACTCCTAAGCCTAAAAGTGCAACGATTTTGTGCAACAATTTTATGGGATTTTTTATGTCACTTTTTTGTCACGCTTTAAATCGGGCTTATTTTAAAACCTATATATATATATATATATATATATATATATATATATATATATATATATATATATATATATATATATATATATATATATATATATGTGTGTGTGTTTGGTATCATTTTTTTCAGAATTTATCGAACTTTAATGTGATGTTGTTAGATTTTCAGATTCTTATTCTGTTTTTAAATTATAAACTAAAAAAATGTCAAGAATGAGAGATGAGACCTTATGCCAAAAGATTTAACCACGTCCGGGGCCGAAATTAAAAGACAAAGAGTAGGACAGCTGCTGTACAGGCTTTTAAATGTTCGAAGCGCTACGCGAGATGCAGATCACTCGACATGGCAGTGGCAGCAGCAAGTCAGCAGCTGATCAAGCAAAGAGGAGACAAAAAAAACTATTTGTTTCCCATTGTATCACCATTTAAGAGGGGGTTTCAGAGGAGTGACCGCGTCTCCTTGGGGAGCATTCAGCCCCCCTATTCACAACATGAGCGTCAGCGATGCGAAGTGGATGGTGCGTAGCGCAGGCCAGGGGGTTGGCGAGTGTAGCAAGCAGGGGGTGAACCCCCTAGTAATAATAATAATTTGCATTTATAGAGCTTCTTTTACAAACCCAAAGTTGCTTTACCTACAGAGTTAAAAAAAACAATCACACAGAAAACTTCACTTTACTACTTCAATTTAGCACACCCTGACTAGAGCTGCTGATTAACTGTACAGACTGCTCAGTTGTTAGTCATTAGCACTAAAACATAAGTAACATGATAGTTATAATTTGTTACTAACCCTCACCTATTCTGTACTCAAATGTGGCACTTGGTGCCACGGCCTACCTGCCAGGTTGTTTTGCCTGCCTAAGGTAAAGTCATCTCTGATGGAGGATCGCAGGAATAGTTGGGTAGAGGGGTCCTTTTATCAAATTGGCTGGCCCAGTGCTGGGGGAAGCAGCTTGATAGATGAGGTCTACAGGAGTCCAAACAAATCCAAATCATATTATAGGATATCATCTACTGTTAAATTCTGCTCTGCACTTGTAATATTTTTATTTTTATACTGTATTGAGGATTACTTCTGTTCTGTTCTGTGTATTGTATGGTATTGACCCCCTTCCTTTTGACACCCACTGCACAGCCAACCTACCTGGAAAGGGGTCTCTCTTTGAACTGCCTTTCCCAAGGTGTCTTCCATTTTTTACCTACAAGGGTTTTTTGGGAGTTTTTCCTTGTCTTCTTAGAGAGTCAAAACTGGGGGCCTATCAAAAGGCAGGGCCTATTAAAGCCCATTGCGGCACTTCTTGTGTGATTTTGGGCGATACAAAAATAAATTGCATTATATTGTATTGTAAGACAAAAGTTTGTAGAAGAGGAAAGTTTTGATTTAAAGGTGGAGAAAGAGGATCAATCTCGGAGAGTTCCACAATTAGCACTGAAGGAGCTGCCCTCCCAGGGTGGAGAGTCTTGTGCGTGGGATAATAATGTGGACCTGAGAGAGCAACAAGGTGTGTAAGAAGCTAGGAGCTGAATGAGGTAAAAAGGGGCAAAGGTCATGTAGGGCTTTGAAGGTGAGAAGCAGAATCTTGAATTTAATCCTTGATGGAACCAGTAACCAGTGACGCTGGGAGAGAACAGGGGAGACGCGAGCAGAGCGCTTTGTGTGGCAGCGGAGTTCTGAATGTGCTGTAGCTTCTGTATAGTTTAGGTACAGTAATCAATACGAGACATCATAAAACAATGAACCAGAGTCTGAGTATCATTAAAGGACAGAAATGGACAGAGGCGGGCAATGTGACGGAGATGACAGAGTGAAATTTTGGAAAGAGACCTAATGTGTAGCTCAAAGTTAAGTGATGAATCAAACAAAACACCAAGATTTCTGACAGCAGGAGCAGATTTGACAAGTGGAGCATCAACAGAAACAGAGAAGTTGGTGGTACAAAACGGGCAAATAACTGTCAGTAGAAGTTCAGTAAGTCCCTCATTTGCTCATTGTTGGTTTGCTAACACTGGCCAATGTAATCAACTACCCCAAAGTGTCCCACTTTTTTATTCAGTCGTGGAGTTTGTTTATATCCTGGGTCCTGCCTGCGTGGAGTTTGCATGTTTTCCCCCTGTCCATGTTGGCCTCCACAGAGTGCTCTTCATTCCTCCCCCAGTCCAACATCATGCAGGTTAGGTGAACCTGGTGATGCCACATTGGCCCTATGCTCTGTATGTGTGTGTTCACCCTGAGATTGGCTGGTGCCCTGTTCAGAGGTTGTTCCTCTCTGTGCCCATTGCTTGCTGGGATAGGTGCCCAGCAACCCTATCCTGGATAAGCAGATAATGAAAATGGACTGATGGAGTTTTTTTCAGGTTGATGACCAAAGTTAGGCTCCCAGACTGTTTGCCCTCACTGGAACAGTGTTTTGGGGCCAGTGTTGCCCCGATGTACAAACCCCAATTTTAGCCATTCATTGTTGGCTGCCCACATAGGGCCAATATGTATACCCACACTGGGCCTACCCTGGCCCAATGTCAGAATGTGTGTAGTTGAAGCAGAAACCATGACCAAATTTAAGAAGATTAAGATTCTGGACGAGATATTGGGGACAGCTTAGCTATTAGCTACACAAATGGGAGATAAATGGACTGAATGGTCTCCTCTCGTCTGTCAAGTTTCACTTTTGTTTGCCTCTTTACTCATACCATGACCTTCTATAGACTGGTGGGTGTGTCTCTCCTGATCCTGTCCAATCAATGGAATTGACCACAGGTGGGCTCCAAACAAGGTGTAGAAACATCTCAATGAGGATCAAAAGAATGGGATGCAACCTAAGACAGGTTTCAAGTGTCAAAGCAATGGGTCTGAACGTTGTATCAATGGATATTTCAGTTTATTTATAAAAAAATGTGCAAAACGATCTAAAATCCTTTTTTGACGTCGTCATTCTGTGGTGTCGAGTGTTGCTTGATTAGGGAAAAAATTAATTTAAATGATTTTAGCACCCCTGGGGTTTGTTCTCCTCCTACTCTCAATGCATGCATGGAATAGGTGTTGTTCAGGGTCATGGGGTCTAGTGGCTGTGGGTCATTGGTTGGTGAAGAGAGATTCACTGATCTGTGCTGTGATCTTCGCCGAGTCAATGGAGGCTCTCGAGACACTGAGTGAGGAGTCTGAGTGTCTGGGCTTGCGAGGGTCCTGATAAAAACCAAGAGCCAGACCTTGAATGACCTCTTAGGCACGGCCGTCTGCAGTGTGTCTGTCTGTGGAGAGAGTGTCGACCTCGTTGAGAAGTTTACTTACCTCAGCAGTGACATTCATATATCGGGTGTCTCTTCCTATGAAGTCAGTTGACGGATTGTGAGAGCATGGGGGGGGTCATGAGGTCATGGAAAGGGATGTGTGGAGATCCCAGTATCTATGGGAAAGAACGAAGGTCCAAGTCTTTAGAGTCCTGGTGCTTCCTGTCTTGTCATGTGGTTGCGAGTCATGGATACTATCCAGTGACCTGAGAGGAAGACTGGACTCCTTTGGTACTGTGTCTCTTCAGAGAATCATTGGTACCGCTGATTTGACTTGAAGTGTCAGTTCACTTGATGAAGTGTCAGTTATGGCACTACAGCCATGTGGCGCGATTGCCCAGGGGTGATCTGACTCACAGATTTCTCATTGTTGAGGACCCAAGTGTCTGGACCAGGCCAAGGGGACACCCACGTAACATCTGGCTGCGGCAGATAGATTTCTGGAGGGTTGGACTGGACCTCGTGTCTACCAACCAGGATCCCAAACTGTTTCGTCTTGTGGTGGGTGCAGCAACGCGCTGTACCAGTGCTTGCTCCCTAATCTGAACTGACCCTGCACACGACTGAAACACAACCAAACATTAAGAAAGTGAAGGGTCTGCACGCTTTCTGAATTCACTGCATAATCTAAGACAATTCAAGGAAGTTGAGAAAGAAACATCTGATAACTTAATCCAGTGACTTTTAAAATTCTAACATCAATGTACAGGGGCTAAAATAATACATTTTCAAGTGTTTCAGGCTTCATAATTGCGTGACAGCACTAACTTAGGTGATTTATCAGTGTCAAATAAAACCCACAGCACATCTTTGATCTGCTTTTTTGATGAATATGACTTGTTATAAACTAGATTTAGAGTATCAGACAAATACTAGATGGCTGGCAGCTTTTAGTTTTACATTATATGAAAAAAACAACGCAGAATAGGAAGGACCCTGTAAATAAACAAACCTTGGGATGAATTCTGAACAAAATTTAAAACTCACAGAAATCCCAAAGCTTTCGAGATTTAGGTCATGCTGACTCCTATACATATCTGAAGTAATTTCTCAGTGTTACCAACCTCTACAACACTACAGGGTAACAACGTCTGTGTCTGTGTGTCTACAGTTTCATTTTTCATGTTTTCATGTTCTTTCTGTACAAGTGGAACCGTTCAGAATTATAATCAGAATTTGAATTACAGATATTTTTTGTTGTTACCATTTTCGATCTTTCTGTAAAAGAACCAGATTGCCGCAGGGGGTTCTGTGGTGGGAGTGATATTTTGTATATAAGTTGATAAATATGTTGCATGACTTTATTTGTACAAATTGTAATATTAGTGTTTCATCAGATTTTTTGCATCTTTCACATCTAACTAACCAACCCCTCCGAGTCTTTAGGGCTGACTCGGGATGTGAAGTTGATTACACAGTTGATGGAGATGCCTCAAATTGGTTTGGCAAGGACCTTCTATAAGCCTACCCAACACTTGAGGGCAGGTGTAAAAAGGTAGTGTGTGCCCCCCTTGGTCTGAAATATGGCTGTTTGAATCAGAGGCCATTCTGTACCATAACATGCGATTGGTCGGAGGATTTGAACAGAGAATGTATAAAGATGGTCGCTTTACCCCTCCAACTCTCCCTCTCTCACACCATGGCCAGGAAGAGAGAACACAATGAGGAGTACAATTCGGCAGCCATATTGAGAAGGGCCTATGGCCTGTCCTGAAGAGAGCTGAGTAGGAATGATATGACCTGACCAGAGAGATTTGAGTATAGCTGACCGTACTGACCCCTACTCTCTTTTCTGTTTCTTTTTCCGGTTTCTTTGTGGTGGTGGTGGCGCAGGCCACCACCACCTACTCAAAGCTTCATGATGCTCCAACAATGATGGACGGATTAAAAGGCAGAAGTCTACGTGACCATCATCATCATCAAGCCCTTCCGTGAGAACCCTAAATCCAAAGAGGACTGTTTTATTTATGTTAGGTAGAATGCCCAGAGGGGACTGGGCGGTCTCATGGTCTGGAATCCCTACAGATTTTACTGTCCCCCTGGCCATTGAACCTTACTCTTATTCGATGTTAATTAATGTTGATTTATTTTATTTTATAAATTGTGTCTTTCATTTTTCTATTTTTTAATATGTAAAGCACTTTGAGCTACTGTTTGTATGAAAATGTGCTATATAAATAAATGTTGTTGTTGTTGTAGCTAACGTCTGTGTGCCACCTGGAACTACATATCTAGCATTTGTCAGGTTGTAAAGTTATGGTTTGCCAATATTCACATGTACTTTGCCTCACTATTTCTATTTTATGAATTCCATCAATAATGCATTACTCCTGCTTGTCTAATTGCCTGAAGTTATAGACGTAGAAGGGAAGGTGGGGAGAAGTGCCAAAGTACAATAGCTGGTAAATAATGCTAAGTCTATAGGATTTGAGACATTCTGATAAAGTCTACACATAATAATGTACAAAAAGGGGAAAGTAAAGTCACATAGGACTCTACTAAAACAAAACAGGTGCTACAGTTAAAAACAGGAAAGGAAGTCTGGACATAGCTTGTAGAAAAATACTTTGGACAAAGTGAAATAAATATATATGCTGTGAAATGTGCCAATAAATACAGAAAAAGGACATTTGATGTTAGCATAAATAAATAAATGTGTCACAGAATATGTTTCTTGTTTCTTATTTATTTCATTTTGTCTGTAATATTCATTCAACCGTAACATGAAATACGGCTTCTTGGATTTCAAACTGTCACTTTCATTCATCAAAGCTGGGAGGGTGAGCTCTACTGAGTGTTGTTTTTACTTTCTCATATACAAAGTGTAGGCTAAGTATTGTAATCGCCGAGACATTTTGTCGAGATTTTGATGAACTTCAACATTTTAGACATCCTCGACTTTCTCATATACGAAGTGTTGGGAAAGTATTGTAATCGTCCAAAAATTCGATGTTGTGATTTTGATGAATCTCGACGTTTTAGACCTCCCCGACTTTCTCGTATATGAAGTGTAAGGAACGTGTCGTAATCGTCCAAAAATTCAATGTTGGGATTTTTTGTTGAATCTCGACATTTTAAACCTTCCTGACTTTCTTGTATGCAGAGTGTAGGGAAAGTATTGGAATCTTCCAAAAATTGCATTTCGAGATTTTGATGAATCTCAACGTTTTAGACCTCCCTGAGTCTGAAAATGCCATTTTTAGAATTATGTCTGTGTGTCTATCTGTGTGTAAACATGATAACCTGAGTACACTTTCACTTAGGTCAAACAAATTTTGCATGCAAGTATTAGGAACAAAACTTAGATTTCTATCCACTTTTGGGCTATTTCTGCTAACCAGAAGTGGTACTTTACCATTTATTCATGCAGCTGCGTAGTCCGATTTATTCAACTTTACTTTTATAATAATAGTTCAATAAATTATTCATTTGATTGATTTGTTGTTGATGGTTCTTTAATGTACATAATATAAAAATACACCCTGCGGTGGGCTGGCACCCTTCCCGGGGTTTGTTTCCTGCCTTGTGCCCTGTGTTGGCTGGGATTGGCCCCAGCAGACCCCCGTGACCCTGTAGTTAGGATATAGTGGGTTGGATAATGGACAGATGGATGGATATAAAAATATAATCATTGTCTTGCGGTTTACTCCTCAAATATCCATCCCCATATCTAAGTATACGAGGAGGTCTTTGGGAACACCACTCTCGATTTTTGGATTGGTGAATCCCGTGGATGTACGTGTTTTGCATGACTTGCGAAGCCTGTGGCTCGTGCACATTGCAGCTGCATACAATGACTATGAGTGCAAGAAAAAGTTACCCAGAAATCTCGTGCAAAGTGCCGACTTTAGTTCTATCAACTGTGTAATCCTCATTAGCAGCCAACATCTGAAGTGCCTGCTGTAAATATGGCATTTAATGGATGAGGGTGATTAAGTCTGGTGTACCAGCATTGCTGACACAATGCATAGTGTAGAGCATATGAAGAACTGAGGTCTGCCAAAGCTGTTTGGCCTCAGAATAAATGAATCACAGGTTGACGCAGGCCATGGAGACGTGATGTTTGTCAGCACCATCTTGGCATTACAGATGGCTTATGCATTAATGGCACGTGACAGCTTCTAATTAACAAAAGCAGCTTCAGTCTCACTAGATGCCCTTATCGCAATAAGAGTGCAGTAAAGTGATCCGATGGCATTAGGAGAACCGGACATTGCTGCAGATTGCCTTTTCATGTTGGCAAAAACGCGTTAGGTTTAGTGTATAAAACACAAGGTGCTGCACAAAATCAAAAACAAACAATCATGGAAATAATTAACAGAAGTAACATTCATTGAAATTTTAATATGAAATAACACACAATATTATAACAGCTCGTTGATATGAATTATTAGATTTCTTATCACCAAGCCATTACTATAATATATTATATTTATTATATTATAATAATGTGTGTGAGTCATCATTTCAATGGTTTGCCTGCATTTCCACACTTGACCAAGGGTGTCGCCATTTCCCAGCTTCTCCAAAATTTTGCATACACATGACTCAGAATTGCTGTAAATATACCATACATGTGTTCCCCGGTCATGCTTTCTTTTATAAATCCTGACATTAGCTTGGGAAGATGTGTATGCACATTTCAAGTTTTATAAATGAGGGCTCAGGTCAGGGTCTATGTTTTCTGCTTATGAATAAATGCGTGTATTTAGGCACACATGCATATAAAACAGACATATTAATCTATCTACCTGAGAGTATAAATAGTAGTGTTTTACATTACATCCCAAATTAAAGATCAATAGTATTTTAATGCTATATGGTATAGCGGAACTACTGTACTTCAATTTTGAATTTTATTTTTATAATCACAGCTAGTCAAATGGCGTGTGACTTTTCAAATTACCATTAGCCATAATCTAAACGTTTTCCGCCTCAAACCCCCCGAGATAAATCTAGCAGGAAGACAAGTCTATTTTTATTTCTGTGGCAATCTAAAGGTGAGTTGCAAAACCCTGGGGATCTTCCTCATACTGGGATATTAAACATGATTTCCTCTTTTGAATAAAAGTGAAAAGAAAAAGGTTGAAGTGCTCCGTATTCATACAGATTAGGCTGGGCTTTAGGCCTGCAATTGTCAAAAATAACATATTGGAAATTGTGTGCAGTTTTGCAGTGAAATCGTTTATCTATGTCAACATATATGATAGACATCAGATTATTTAATCTAAATTGTACTGAAAAACGACAAGAAAAAGATAATACGTATATCTATTAAAAATTGCACAAAATCTCGAACAGAAAATAATTTAGAGTAATGGAAAATGCAGTTCTTTGTATAATTACAGCACAGTCTTTTTAGCATTTGCTGCTCAGCACCTTATTAAACAGTTACTTGTCTCTTTTTCTCCAATTTTTGCAGTCGTTTTATTACGTCAAACTTGAAGAGTTTTCTGCGACTAGGCAGAAAGTTCTGGTAGTTTTGCTCAAGAATTGTGTGTCATAGTTCCTTTAACAAAAGTCTTGAGTGTTTTTTTGGTCATATTGAATGTTGATTACTTGCCAAGAGACCCAAAACACATAAGTCCCAAACAGTTCCAAAAATACTCACTAGAGGGGGGAATACCATCAAAAAAACCCTGGCTATTAACAGAGCTCTACATAGAATGTTTAAAAATATATTTATTAATACAAAAGTGCTCTGTTAAAGAAAAGAGTTATGTGAAGCAGAAAAGGCAAAAGGAGTTGACTATAATAAAGACAACCTGATAGCAAGTTGCAGTACAGTAATCCAATGGCGAAGTCAATAAAAACAGACCAGAAGCTCAAAAATCGAGAACGATCCGGCTGCAGGTCGCAGACCCGGCCTTCCATACCCCTGGCTTTCCATAGTCCGCCCCACGACCACCCACAGTCCATAAAGAAAGAAGGAGAAGAGCTGCTGTATAGTTTTTCAAAAATCGAAAAAAGAAAAGGAGCTGAAAACGTTTTCCGACATGGAACAATGGCACAACAGAACCAGGTATGGACTCACAGAATGAAAAGCTCGGTATGATTAAAGAAACTTTAGATCCGTTAAACAAAACTAATGAGATGTACGATTATATACTGTATAGCGAATCCAAGTGTTCTCTGTTTATCGTCATTCCTGACATTTTCTTTTTTTAAACATATCGTTTTAATTATTTTTAACCTCTTTTATTATTTCTTTTTTAAATATTTGCCATATTATTTCATCTATATTAACTTTTTCACTTATTTATGAGATGTTATGTAGAGAATCTGCAATATTAGGGTACACTATGAAAGGTATTTATGTTTATCGTCGTCATTAACGTATGTTAAATATCTTTTTATAAATAGCTATTTATAAAAGCACGTTATCACTTTCTGCCAAATTAATATTACATATTTTTTTCTTGATTTCCTCAGTCACATTTCTCTATAAAGGCAGAGAATATAAAAACAACTTTGATTACATTGTTTAAATATCCAAATGAATCCAAGTGCCTTCTTTGTAAAACGCAAAGAGACCACAGCATCCTGCTGCCTGCCTCCTGAGTCCTAAAGACCACGTTGTCAAGTATGCCAGGCGTGTGCGCTTAAAAACAATACTGACGTTTAGGTTTCCGAACTGGAACTTTTTTAAATACAGTTTAAAAAGCTGAGCATTTTCCGTTGTTTGGCAGGTTATACTATTTACAGAGTAACACAGGGGGTGTCCCAAGTGGCCAATTCCATTGTTGTTTTTGTTGAAATGTCATTGTCAACAGTTTACTATTTAATATTTTTCTTTGATTCATTTTTTTTACCCCTTGTATTAGGGCCTTCCAAGTCAGATGAATAGCCATGACTGTGGAATGTACATGTTGATGGTATGACCATTTCATATTGTAACTATCTTTTTTTGTATGTCTGTATTTAATGTTGTGTCCAGGTTTCCAAAGGACCATTTTGTGGTGTCTCTGTATTTCATCCTCAAGGCCCCCTTCACTTTTAATGAGGTGTGTCTCAACTTTAGTCCTCTCTTCATTGTATCATTTGTAGAGGGAGGATTATATCTGGTTGCTGGTTCCCGTTTTTGTCACCTTCTACAATTTGTGTTGGATATTTGTCCATCCATCCATTATCCAATCCGCTATTTACTAACTACAGGGTCACGGGGGTCTGCTGGAGCCAATCCCAGCCAACACAGGGCACAAGGCAGGAAACAAACCCTGGGCAGGGCGCACTCACACACCATCACACACCAAGCACACACTACAATCACCAATCCATCTAACCTGCATGTCTTTGTATTGTGGGAGGAAACCCACGCAGACACGGGGAGAACATGCAAACTGAATCCGGGGAGGACCTGGGAAGCAAACCCTGGTCTCCTTACTGCGAGGCAGTGGCGCTACCCACTGCTCCACCGTGCCACCCGGTTCTAGCAACTTCCACAGTAAAAATGACCAACAGGCCATGTTAATTCATTCTTTTCAGCTCAGTATTATTCTTTCTTGTAGAAGTCAAGAATGGCTGCGCATGTAGTTGTGTCCATCTTATTATAACCGCCTGTACTGCAATGGTAAGACCCCTTGGATATTTGTGTTATGTTTAATTTATTTTATTATATTTGTTTCTTTTTTTTTAATTTCAGCATACTGTCCATAGTGGTTTTGAAGTTCGAGAAATGCCTACTGTCCAATGTATGTTTATAATGGTTTGCATAAATATTTTTGTAACATTAAACTCCTTTTAACAACGTGACTCTGCTCAGTCCTCTTTAGAATGACATGCCAGCTTTGAGGAAGTGCTGGTGTAGAATGTTGCTTGAGAACTCCAGCCCCAAGGGGTAAATGAAATTTAAATTTCCTTTAATAATTTGTATTCACTTCTGCGGTAATGTGGCAAATATACTTAGCCACATTGTAAATCAAAGACAAATAGTCAAAATATTTACCATTATAAACTTAGTGCTTCTTTTTGAAATCACTGAAGTAACTGCTCACATCGGACTGAGCGAGCAAACGTCTTTCTAAATGAAGTCCAACAACCAAACAAAAAATTAGAAGGTACAGAAATAAGGGACAGCCAGGACAGCGCCATTTATTGTGCTTACTCTTTTGATTCTTTTTAAAAATTTCCTTAGGTAAATATTATTTTCACTGTTTTCAGGTTTAGAAGTTATTGAGCCATTAATGAGAAGACAAAGTAAAGACTTGGCACTACATCTGAAATGAAAAAAAAAATGTCTTGCCATTCTGTTCCTTAGCACTGCGTTCATGCAGGTTTCATGTCTTTTCTTTTAGAAGAAACGTCAGCCTCCCTTCAACAAACATCCAGCACAGGGCACCGATGAGCAGGGACAGACACCTCACTTTATAAACTTCCATAAGAAAGATGAATTACATTTTGTTGATGCTGGCTTACAATGCCTATGGTATAGTGAATAAAATGTATAAAAAGACTTCATGCCTGTCTCAGATGCCGACTGTTAATCGTTAAGCAGTAGGAGTCAAAGCCCAAAAGACTAAAAGCCTGTTTTACATCTTATGACAAATTGTAATATTAGTACAACTCTTCAAGGCCTTAAAACATTTGAAATGCATTGTGTGCTGTGTGTGTTAATAATAGTGTATTGTAAGACACATTGAAGACTTGTAGAATCTGTGATCGAAAGCAATAATGTTAATAATTTATAACAAATTAAATATACTGTACATTATTTTTTTTACTTTCCTTTCATTCCTTGTAAATGTGGAAGAAAAGCATATAAGCTTTATGATGAGCATTTAAAGAATTTTCTTTTCTTTTTTTTTTTTAATAAAACGTATTACAGCAACACGGAATCCTTCAGCATCTTACCGAGGCAGAGAAGTGGTGTGCTGAGAATATTTCTGTGCTCAGCGGGCGAGTCTCACTCCCTTCATTACTGTCAATGGACAAAGACGACATTGAGGAAGCCCTTCAGAAATTTGATTTGCTATCTGAATTTCCAGAAGAAGAGGAGAGGGAATATGTCTTTAGACGTATTTTTTTCACATATGGAAGACATGCATCTGTTTTTAGATAATGTGAGAGGAAAAAGGAAAATGACTGTGTTTTGTGAGAAAATGTAACAAACATACGTGTCACTCAATTCTTGTTCTATATTTTATATAGCTTTAACTTTTTTGTAATATATATTGCAAACCAACTTCATCTTTACAGTCCATTGTCTCAGATCTGCACTTCTTTATAAAGTAGGGCAAGGCAATTTTTATTTATAAACCACATTTACAACAGCAGCTAGAACTGAACCAAAGTGCTGTACAAGAAAGGGTAAAGAGGCAGTTCAAATATACCGTATGCAAACAACACAAAACTGCAAGCATGACCATGCATTACATAAAAGATAAACTTAAAATACCCATGCATACATATTTCTAATCATAAATGTACTTGAGCCAACATATACAAACAATGTCAACCTCTTGCAGTGTCAAATGGCAGCAAGAAGAAATAAGACTTTAATGATGACTGGAGCGGACCTAACATAATAAGGTGAGCCATTCCAGAGAAAAGGAACAGCCACTGCAAACACCCGATTCCTCCTTTGCTTCAGCCTTGACGTCGGCACAACTAAGAGCATCGGCCTAGTAGACTGCAGGGCTCTTGTTGGCACATACAAGTGAAGAGGATCCATTCAAACATTTGAAAACAAGAAATAGAATTTTAAATTCTGAAACGGACCAGAAGCCAATGAAGCGAGGTCAGTATTGGTGAAATATGGCCTCACTTACGAGAGCCATTCAGTAAGCGAACAGCAAAGTTGTGGAATAGTCGCAAGTGTCGTAACAGGGCTTGACCAACACCTATATACAAAGAACTGAAA
Organism: Polypterus senegalus; assembly: GCF_016835505.1. Taxonomy (NCBI): domain Eukaryota; kingdom Metazoa; phylum Chordata; class Cladistia; order Polypteriformes; family Polypteridae; genus Polypterus; species Polypterus senegalus. The sequence continues at coordinate 93,888,717 of NC_053169.1, read as the reverse complement.
AAGTCCAAATGAGATGTTGTAAAAGCTTGGGTGGCCTTTTCAAGATCACTGAAAGAAAGAAAAGCTTTTACCTTAAAGTCTCAGCTGGAAAATCTTCATTTAACCTCACAATTTATCTGTTTGTCGAGTTTGAATGAGCTGTCACAGATCACACCTGGGCTCCCAACTGAAGCTTTATGATACGTATATGGCAAGGGGTCCAAAAGCAACATCAGAGACACTCAAACTTTCTTAACTTTTGGACACCATGATCACAGTTGTGTTATCATTTAGTTTAAGAAGATGCATTGCCATCCAGGTTTTAATATCATTCAAGCACGCATAGAGGGTCTGTATTTTCTCGCTTTGATTTTAGTGGCAAATATATTTAAGTGTCATCAGTATAAAGAAGCCATACTTGTTAACAATGGAGCCTAAAGGTAACATGTATATCAAAAAGATAGCTGGTCCAACGATGGAACCCTGTGGAACCCCACAAGTAAGAGGAGCTACAGAGGAAGAAAACTCACTCAAATGAAAAGCTCCTATTTCTTAGATAAGATTTAAACTATTTCAGTGCATTACCTTGGATGCCTACATACTGTTCAAGGCAGGATATAAGAATCATAAGATCCATGGCATCAAAAGCTAAGGTATGATCTAGCAGTACAAGAATGGCAGAATCTCCAGCATTAGTACTTGGGAAGAGGTCACTGTTAACCTTTAACAAGGATGTTTCAGTGCTGTAAGAACATCTGTATCTGGATTGAAATTGTTCCAGAATACTATTTTTATTTAGAAATGTTTGAGTTAGGACAACTTTTTCTAAGACTAGATAAAAAGGGCAGTTTAGAAATTGGCCTGAAATTTGACACAATAGAGGGTCCTTACTTTGTTTTTTATAATATGTTTCTGCACCACAGCGTGTTTCAAGGCAGCAGGAACACAACCAGAAATCAAGATAACATTTATTAAGGTAACAATTCTTGGTCTGATGGAATCAAAAAAACCCTTAACTAATCAAGAGGGGACACTGTCCAGGGGGCAATTTGTAAGGTTCAATCGTTACACCAAATCAGACAAAAGAGACAATGACACACGCAGGCTCAGAGTTGTCAAAGACAGCTGAATACACTATGGGATAGGATGAATCCTTAGCAAGCAGTGAGACCGATGACCTAGTAATGGTAATCTTATTTACAAAAAAGTATATCTCCGTTTGGAGAGTAAGTTGGGGTATGCGACAAGTGACAAATTCCTAATACAAGAAATGGTATATGGCAATTAAAGGATTTAAAATCACTAAAAAATTGATGTGCAATTATTGCATCGACCCAAACAAAACATTTTTAAAGTTAAGTTTAAAATATGTTAGTTCAGTTCCAAAATAAATAAAAAAGACATAAGACTTTATGGAAGTGCAACTTTCAATAATGCAATTTTTTACATTTCTTTAGAAAAACAAATGATACAATATCTATTAAGCAACTTAAGAGATTTGCTTCCCTTTTTTTGATAAGTACACACTTATAAGTTAGGGTCCCAGGGAGAACAATTATGCATTAAAATTAACACTAAAATTACCAGAGCCTATGAGAAAACTCATAAATCCGGCCCACCCTAAATCTGTTCGCACCTCTCCGTCAGCATCTTTTGTCCTGTAACTGTGCCGATTAAGACAAGTAGCAAGCAGCCTGCTATTTCATCCCCCACTGTCGCAGAACGTTCACTAAGTTCTCCCAGCTCATGCCTTGTTTGATTATCTGGGAGTGAAGTGCTGGAGTTTTAGAGTGGAAATAATAGATCATTATTTGGAACACATGCATTTCATGTGTGTTCCGTTTCTACAGTAATCTGTGTAAACACATTGTTAAAACAGAAACTTTTTCATATTTTAGTAATAAATGTTATAAAATGTAGGCATAAACTATAGAATGTGTGAAGCCTGAAGTCCAAAGATCAAATAAACACTTTCACAAAAGGTTCAAGGTCAATACAACAGCTTCCATGGCGTAGCGCTAAGATTTGCCGACTTATAATCAAGAGTCCCCAGTTCAATCCTGACTGTCTCCTACATTTACTGTTTTCAGTAGTGAGCTGCCCTTATTGTTAATATTATACAGTGCACACATATATTTGGTTTGCGTCTGTAACAGACCGTGTACATTTATAGTACTGAATCTGAGGTTCAGCTATTGAACAGAGTTACCCTTCGGGTATCCTCAGAGTTGTTTTCTTGTAGTCAATTGATGTATTTTTCATTTGTTGTACTTGTGTTGCTATTTTTTTTTTTTTACTTTAGAATTTACAGAACAATGGAAAAACGATTCCCATATTGTCATTATATTTGGTGGTATGCAGCTACAACACAGGGCTCACTGATAATATCTTCTTCTCCTTTCGGCTGCTCCCGTTAGGGTTGCTACAGTAGATCATCTTTTTCCATCTCTTCCTGTCCTCGTCATCTTGCTCCATTACCTCCATCACATGCATGTCCTCTCTCACCACATCCAAAAACGTCCTCTTAGGCCTTCCTCTGTTCCTCTTACCTGGCAGCTCTCTCCTTAGCACCCTTATCCCAATATACCCAGCATCTCTCCTCTGCCTATGTCCAAACCAAACTCACTGATAATATCAATAAATATATTTTAATAAAATCTAAGCCGTGTGCATCATAATAATTGCACAAAAAGTGACATTTATAGCAAACGTTTTGTATTTTTATTTGAAGTATGAGCCCGAGTGTTCAGGTTTGGATGAGGACAGGTAATCAGTAAAGCTGGTAAGTGAACAACCTACCGTATTTGGGTCTATAAATATTCATGAATCAATATCTCATCATAGATTGCTATGAATTGTATTTTTGATGGCTGTCAAGTAGATTTTCAGTCAGCAATGGACGAATCAGTGACCCGCGTCACCCTAGCAACTTGACATTGCTTTGCGGTTCAAGGAATAAATTACAGAATTTAGTTAAGTGATTTCTTACATTACAGTCGGAGAAAAAAAAAATCTGAAATGTGGTCTTTGTTGATGCGATGGAAATATCTGCCAGACTTCAGATATCTAAAAGCAGATGGTTTCTGTTTGCTCTTAATAATAATAAATTAAGCAAAATGTAAAAAAAAAATGGTGTCAGTTGAGCTGTAGTATTAAGCAAATGATGCCTCCTAATAATAAATAAGAAAAACAGGTGTTATCTGAAGGCTGCTGCTTTGATACTGAAGTAGAATGTGTGGGAAAAACGTGAAGGAAAATAAAGGGGAAATATCTGTAGGAAAACCCACCAGAGTCATAAGTCAATGTCAACTCAAAGAAACAAACTAAGGGTCTGTTTTCAGTTGTGATGTTGCTCATTCATGAGTAAATTAAGTTGTTTTTAACGTTTAATGTGGGATGTATAAATGAAGATTCAACAATGGGGACAGCACTGTGGCACAGCAGTTAGAGCAATGGTCAGATCGAATTTATTCAGGATACAGGCGATTGGTGAATCTCCGGTAGAGTGGACAGATACCCTTCACATACCATTAAGTGCCACCTTTACAGCCCAGACTTTTTCTTGTATTCACATTCGACGTGCACGGTCAGAACTTTGAGCCACAGGATTTCCAAGTCAAGCAAAGCACTTGCGTCCACTTGGTTCACCAATCAAAAAACAGAACTTGCTACAAGCCCACCCTCTCGACTTTCATGAGCGAAAGTGATAGTTTTTCTCTCAGGTCTTAATAAATAAATGAGGAAATAATTACAGTATATATTCGCATATAAGTCAGCAGGTCTTGAAACCTGAAAAAATCAGACCCTGACTTATATGCCCGTTCAAAAATGCAACACTTAATTTTTTTAACATCTTCTTGCCTCCTCCAATCTCGCACCAGTTTCTCAGACGCATCAAGTTTTGTTGCAGCAGTGCAGTTACCAATTTCTTTCACCACTTCAATGACTTTTAATTTAAAACAAACTTCTTTTTTTCTTCTGATCAAATACTCCATCGTAGATAAGGGATGCTCTTATGATAAAGGTGTATGAGGGTGTGAGATACAAAAAACACAAATCAGTGCAAACGTCACTTCGGAGTAGTTCAGGTATTACCATGTGGTCACGTAGGCACAATACATAGAAAAAAAAGGGCCGTGTGTTCTGTGGTTACTCTCTCAGGTGGGCGTTAGCATATCATAATCCCTTGGACCAATAGCGTGAGTTTTCCACATTCAACTTATCTGACCGGCATTATAAAATACTGGAAATTATACAGTAAAATCAAGCCTGTGGAAGAACTTATCCGCGACTATATACGGTAAATAATTTATTTCATTAAATGGAGACATAAAATAATAACAATATATATACACACATTTCACAATGTTATTTATTTATTATTCACATTTCACACTACTTGGATATTTATTTTATTTTGTCAGTACTGTTTATTGAAAAGATTTGGTAAAGTGTTTTCCACAGTGAATATACTGTATTCGCTGTTGATCATGTTCGCCAAATATTTTCATGTAATTTTGCTGCACAGCTATCTTAGATTAACATTTTTCTCCGAGCACCCCAGTGTGACCTCACAGTGTTGTAGCAGCCATGTGTGGAACGTTTTATGTATGCATAATGCAAGATCATTACCTTGCTGCTTCGGTCATGTGTGATGTCATGATCTAATCTGTACGCCACACTTACACTCTTTATGCATTTAAATAAAAAAAGAAAATTTGCTGCATTTTAGCTAACCATAATGAGTAAATTATGAGTACTGTCACTGGATTTATAACACTGATCCCTATGCACTGGATGTACAGAGCCACATGGCTAATTTTTTTCCTGTGATTTTGCTGTGAGGCCATCTTAGATGAACATTTTTCTCCCAGCTCCCCATGAAGCTTTGTGAGGCCAGGGTGACATCACAGAGCTGCAGCAGCTATGTGCAGAACTTTTTATGTATGCATACAGCAAGATCATTGCCAAGCTATTTCGGACATGTGTGATGTCATGATCTAATCTGTACTTCACTCTTCCACTCTGTATTCATTTACATAAAAAAAAAGAAAATTTACAGTATTTTAGCTGTCCATACTGCGGTGGGCTGGCACCCTGCCCGGGGTTTGTTCCTGCCTTGCCACCCTTTGCTGGCAGGGATTGGCTCCAGCAGAACCCCGTGACCCTGTAGTTAGGATATAGCGGGTTGGATAATGGATGGATGGATAGCTCTCCATAATGAGAATATTATGTGTACTGCCACTAGATTTACGAGGAGCATTCAAATATAAACAGGAACGAACAGAATTCCTTTGACTGCTTGTTGACCCGTTCTTGGACAGCATCAATAATGTCCTCATTCGACTTGAATTTCTCCCATCCTATAAATTCTTTAAGTGGACCGAAGAGATGATAGTCGCTCTGTGTCATACACTCTCGACTGAGAGAAACACTCATCCCCAAACTCATTTTTATGTATCAAATAAATCTGAGATGGAATGACTCCTTCTCATGTCAAAAATGTAATAATAACTCCACCACTGCTCAGACAGGTTGATTACAACTGACAGGAAGGGGGGAAAGAGCAGCTAGCACTACTAACGACAACTTCAAACATGAATGCATTTGTCCAATGAGTCATATCTACCTTGCACTCTTTATAAGAACAGAACATGAAAATTCCTGCTTATAATTGAACGATCCTCGTATAACACTGATCCCTGTACACTCGATGTACAGAGCCACATGGCTATTTTATTCCAGTAAACTTGGTAGATGAACATTTTCTCCCAGCTCCCCATGATGTTTTGTGAGGCCAAGGTGACATTACAGAGCTGTAGCAGCCATGTGCAAAACTTTTTATGTATGCGTACTGTAAGATCATTGGCAAGTCGCTTCAGGCACATGTGATATCACAAAATAATTGGTGTTTCAGTCTTTCACTCTGCATGCATTTAAACTAAAAATGAAAACTTGCACTATAGTAGCTGACCATCGTGAGAATATTATGGTGATACTTGTTAGGGATCCATCTGGTGGTGCCAGGGGAGCTTAGGGGAAGATGGAGGTCCGACTCCTAACATCCCAGCAGGCTCAGAAGGCATCTCTGCCTGCTGAGAAGACCCAATGGCATGAGCTGTGGAGATGGAAGAGAGAAAGGTATGCTGGGCTGGCTGGAAATAATAACCCGACGTCTGGATTTTACATTTGGGTTGGTTTTAACTACATTAAATGCACTGGATTTTATGGTTTATTTATTTTGAAGAGACTTTGCAGTGCACTTTATTTGACTCATTGAGTTGATTGTAGAACACTACCTACTATATAACAAAGTGCTAAGGTCCCTCTGAGCAACTTGATGGAATTGTTTGGCTTTGGTGTGATGGGTCAGTTCGGTGTTGGTGACACAATTGTATGATGAAGTGCGGGAATAAGACACACGAAGAGAAGTAATGGTGTTGAATGCATGCTGAGAGAGTCACCTTTATAAAAAAAAGTACAAAGTTGGACAAGAGAGAGAGGTGAGAAAGGTGCCTCGAAAATGAAGACAGCGTCTGAGAAGCAGGATTTACAGGAACGCATTTGAGAGACGGAGCACCAGTGAAGAGACGTTCAGACACACGAGAATACAGAGGAAAGGCACTGAAGTTGTACATAGGGCAAAAGTAGGAAATATTTATTAACTATTCTATTACTTGTCTTTTACCACTACTGTGGCTGCTAAGAAATATAAGTACTTATACTCTGCATTGTAGTCTTGCTTGTTATATGTCTTCTCTTCCCGGCTCACCCTGATCATGACTATCAATGATTCTGGGTTTAATAGGTGATATCAGATTTAGGCTGAACAAGAACAATTAAAAAGACACTGCACCGTTATAATCCATTTAAAATTAGTTCAGTTCTTCCTTCCTCATTGATGTCAGTGGATTTCACAGACTTTGTCAAAATTCACAAACAATTCTGTGATTTTGCCAAACTCCTCTCTATCAGTATGGTGCGCTGTTTAAGGCTTTGGACTTCAAACTCTGACGTCGTGGGTTGAAATCCCACCACCGACACTGCCTGAAACTGAGCAAGTCACTTAACCCGCCTGTACTCCAGTTGGAGAAAGTAAAGAAATGTAACCAATTGTATCTCAAATGCATGTAAGTTGCTTAGGCTAATAGCATCAGTCAAACAAATACATGAAAGTGTAAAAGTTGTCAGAAATATCCCTCCATAACTGTCCCATTCACAAAAATCTATATTCACAAAGTGACGATTGGACAATTGGTCTCATTCTTTGAGGAGGGCTGCTGCCGTACACGGTGCGTTATAAGTCTCCACAGAACTTCTGTATTTAAAACATTCTTGAATTAACTCCAAGGGACGAGCTAAAATGTGAAGTAAAATATAAGATAGCTAAGAACTGTTAAAAATTAACAAATGATTTTGGTGTGAAATTCCCCAGAATATCATTTGTATTTTTTTTTTCCTTTTCTGATTAATGGCAATTACTAGTCCTTCAAATGGTTCATCACCTGTATAATTATGACAGGTGACCTTTGATCACAAGCTAATAAATCATGTGGCCTCTACTTCACAAAGGGCAGGTGTAGAACAGGGATATTATCAATCACCCACTGCTGTGGGACGTCCTGGAACAGACACATTGTATATTCTGAACAGATTGACGACTAGTAGGTCTTTTAGGCTGCGAGAGCTAGACATGCACACTCCATTGAACAGGCCAAGGGAGATGACTGACAGCATTATGTTACAATTGGTTGCATGTAGAAGTCAGCACTTACTGGTAGATCTGAAAGGAGCGTGCAGCAAATGATTGACGCAAGTAGCTGAGCTGCTTATGAGCAGATAGGCATGATGAGATGAGAGAGTGAGAGAGAGATAGAGAAAGAAAGAAAGAAAGGACAAATGTATGAGGATAGCAGTTGGGAGTGATAAATGAATACATACGTTCATATGCTTATATGCATCACCCATCATTCATTTTTTTAACTAGAGTGACACGACAGATCAAGTTGAAACTCTGTACGTTCGGCATTCTCCTAAAGATCATGTCTACAGTGTAGTCCATCCTTACACATTCTACCTCAGCCTAAACAAGAATAAAGTTGAAAAAAAGAGTATCACATTTAAGTTAAATTTTGAAAGTTTCAAACTGCATATGATAAGAATTGCTTCTATTTTCATGACTGATTATTGTCACACATGTGCGAATAGGAGACAGCTAAAGGGCCTGAGTAATGATAATACCATATCAGACCAGGGGGGCGGCAGGGTGTACTGACTGTCTTTCTCAGTTCCCACCATGCTCCGGCGCTTTGGATGATGTCACTTCCGGTTCCGGCCACGATGACATCACTTCCTCTCCAGTCTATTAAAACCGCCATCTTACCTGCAGTCTGGCAGTTCTGTTTTGGACTCAGTCTTGTGAAGATCTCTGTTTGATTATTTTCAAACTTTTGCAGCCAGGATATAATATACAGGTGGCTGTCTCAAACCTTTAGAATGTCTGGAGAGTATTTCTACTCACATTTTAAAACACATTTTTTTAGGTGTGTTTGCATATAATACGAGGAGCACCTATTGTGGTAGCCATGTCCTCCTGTCTGTTGAATCTACCTGAAACAACTCAGCCCTCTGTGGACCAGTTTTTTTTTTTAATGTGTTGTACTTATTCTTCAGACAAATTTGTCAACCCCGTTCAGTTTTCACTAAGATCACCACCATAAGGTTGCGTTTTTCCCTTTGAAAAGCATCAGTGAATCAGCAAACTCAACTCTCTTAAAACAGAGACATTCTGCGTGACTTTAACAGCAGTTGAGTTTATCATTTCAATTTGACCTTGACACCTCTTACACCCAACTTGTATATTTTGTACATTTTCTAGTTTTATTCTTTCGACAACCGCTTGGATTCCCAATTCAAAGTATGCCAGCAACTCATATGGCGGTACCCTTCCCTTGCTGCTTTAGGTACGTTTAGGTGCGTTAACTATACAAGCATACAAAAAAAAAAGTCACTTCTCTAATCTGCCTGCTTATACGATATAAGAGAGGTCCCTTCAGTCTCAGCTTTAAAATCCAAGCTGAAAGACTCAGGACTTCAGTCTGGCATACCCTGACTAGAGCTGCTGATTAGCTGTGCATAATTCATCTCTGCTTCTTAGCAATTTGTACAAAAATATAAGTAATATTTAAAATCTGTTACTAACCTTCTATTTTATAAATGAACAACTATTAAATTAAAGCTCCAAAACACAAACATCTAAAATGGATTCACTGGGTAAGAAAATTTCACAATAGAAAAGAGAATCAAAAAGTGATTGCCAGTGAGGTTTTCTAAATGTGGATACTTTAGGGTGTATAAGGAGTGGATGTAGAGATTTAAGCTTAAGGAAAATTAATTTAAAAGGTTAATCACAACAGAAAAGAGAATGCAATGTCAGGAGTGAGCCCTTTCTTGTGCCCGCCCACTGCTCGGCTACTCTAGTCACATGTTCGGAGGGCCAAATGAGGGAGCCCAGTGGGTGGCATCATGTAGCTTGCGCCCTTGTAACACCCATCATGTTGCGCTCCCTTGCATGCTAGTGTTTCACCAGTTTCCATCACCGTGCTTTGACCTGTTTTTTGGATTCTGATTTTTGTTTTGTGCTTTTTGGAAACTTTATCTGACCTTCTGTCCGTTTCCTCAAGTATTCTTCTGGATCATGGACTTTGAATAAACAATGACTTTTTTTTTTTTTTTTACTATTTTAGTATTCATCTTGCCTCTTTCCTTGTGTTGGTTTGTCCTGATCTGCTCTCAAATAATGACACATGCTGTCTAGCGAGCTTGAGGAGCACTGACTTGCTGCAAAGGTGACTGCATTTGAAAGCACAGTCGGGCTGCATGCTGCTGACAGACTAATGTCAAGGGGAAAAATAAATAAATAAATAAATAAACAATTCAACCTAAATCTTATTTGACAAGAAAGAAGGACCACTGCTTTAAAGTATTGTAGTAATAAGACTAAGTCTTAAATCCTATACGCAGAAGGATTAAAAATACAGCCAGCAGCCAAATGTATGCATTGATGTGTCAAACACTATAATTTCTTAATTTTAATAACAACTCACAAGAGAGTTGAATGATCATTGCATTTTTCAGGCAAACCCCTTTGTTCGAGTAGCTATAGAAGTGAGTTTAAAACACTTTACAGTTGGATTCCATCTGTTTTGTCTCGGTAGAGTTCTCTATTACTCTGCTTTCCCCTTTTGTATTATTAATATGTAGCCTTTGTCACAATGCCTCAAACCCCATAGACAGCACTGTTTATCAAGAATTGTACTTTATAACTTTTCTCCACCTTCCCTTGTACATTTATAACCTCAGGCAATTACACAGAGTAAAAGACAAGCCGGAGTTAAGTTACAACTTAAAAAAATGTATTATTGATAATATTCATAAAATAATAACAATAAGCAAACTACAAGTGAATACTGGCAACCATACAACCTGATAAATGCTGATGTGTAGTTTTAGGTGGCACACAGACTTGCAGTTACTTTAAATGTCTCTAATTAAGTCATCATTTTATGGCTTTCTTCAGGACGGGCCACATGCCTGTCTCAGTATGGCTGCCAAGTTGTGCTTCTCAGTGTGGACTTCTCTTCTTAGTAATGGTGTAAGAGAGAGAGAGAGAGAAAGGGAGGAGCAAATCAAATGTATTTATGGATTCTTTGTCCAAATCCTTACACCAATAGGGCATCTTGCTGCGGAATGATCAATGATTCAAACCAATCCCAAACAGCCATATGTCAGACTAATAGGGGCACACAGTACCTTTCACACCTGCCCCCAAAACCATTTGTCGAGCTGATGCTTGCCAGTTAGATAGTCTGGCTTTTCTGTAGGGGTTGATTGAGAGAGTCCTGCAGAGAACCAAACTGGTTTTAGGCTGACCCTGTCATAAAGGTGCCACATGAGAAGTTGGGCATCAAACTTCTCATACTAAAAGAAGTGGCAGTTCAGGGGGTGGAGTGTAGATGACTGCAGAATTGGCTCAGACACAAGAAGCAGAGGGTGATGGTGCAAAGAACCTCATCAGAATTGGGTGAAGTTAGGAGTGGTGACCAGCAGGGGTCAGCTGCTATTTTTAATATCTATAAATGATTTAGATAGGAATATAAGTAACAAGCTGGTTAGGTTTGCAGATGATACCAAGATAGATGGATTAGCAGATAATTTGGAATCCGTTATATCATCACAGAAGGACTTGGGTAGCATACAGGCTTGGGCAGATTTGTAACAGATGAAATTTAATGTCAGTAAATGTAAAGAATTACACATAGGGGGTAAAAATGTCAGGTTTGAATACACAATGTTCGGAAAATCGAGATTCCACCTTATGAAAAGGATTTAGGAGTCATAGTGGACTCTAAGCTATCGACTTCCCGACAGTGTTCAGAAGCCATGAAGAAGGCTAACAGAATGTCAGGTTATATAGCGCCTTGATGTGTGGAGTACAAGTCCAAGGAGGTTCTGCTCAACCTTTATAATGCACTGGTGAGGCCTCATCTGGAGTCCTGTGTGCAGTTTGGTCTCCAGGCTACAAAAAGTACATAACAGCACTAGAGAAGGTCCAGAGAAGAGCGACCAGGCTGATTCAATGCTGATTCAGGGCTACAGGGGATGAGTTATGAGGAAAAATTAAAAGAGCTGAGCCTTCACAGTTTAAGCAAAAGAAGATTAAGAGGTGATATGACTGAAGTGTTTAAAATTATGAAGGGAATCAGTGCAGTGGATCGAGACTGTTATTTTAAAATGAGTCGTTCAAGAACACGGGGACACAGTTGGAAACTTGTTGAGGGTAAATTTTGCTTAAACATTAGGAAGTTTTTCTTTACACAAAGAACGATAGAAACTTGGAATAAGCGACCAAGTAGTGTGACAGACAGTCAGACTTTAGGGACTCTCTAAACTTGGCTTGATGTCTCTTTGGAAGAAATAAGTGGACAGGACTGGTGAGCTTTGTTGGGCTGAATGGCCTGTTCTCGTCTGGAGTGTTCTAATGTTACAAAGACTCAGTCCTAAAAGGGGGGCGAGGGTTCTTAAACATCAAACCATTGCTGTTCCTATCAACAATATAACACTAATATTACATTGCTTTGTCTAAGTTACAAATAACGACATACAAAATATTTATCAACTTGTGTGCAAACTCTCACACCACAACTCCATCAAAATAAGTAGATCTGAAAATGAAAGGAGACTGAATGCCATCAAGTATTTTTTTGGAAGGTTTCGATGTTATACCTTCAGCTATGAGGCTTGGTAAATTGCTCCACAATCTCAAGACCCTCAAGCTTCTGTCTTGAATGTACTTCCTCATAATTTCCACAAGTTACGTAAACTAAAGAAAATGGCTTGAGCAGCTTAATGAATGGTTTCCAGAACTTTAAAGACGTGGATTTGATTCCCTCATAGTCCTTACGGTTCGATTCGGTTTCATTCACTAGGAGTTGAGTAGACTTTGATTGCTCCTTTACTTGAGACAGGCACTTGAATGTTTCAAATTTTTTAACGTTATTTTCAACGACACCACGTTTGAGGGTTAGTAAAGCATCCCACAATGCTTTGGGACGGTGTGATGTTATCATTAGTGCAGCTCGATAAAAGTTACCACATGCAATACTAATTCATCTGAGATTTTTTTAAAGTATAAATTTAGGATTTAGGACTTTGATTTTGAATTAACTTTTCTGGTTTTGTGGTTTGATCTCTGCTGTTAACCTTTGCTATTTTTTTTTTATCTTCTCCTGGTCCTCCCTTCATAAAATTTCCCTGGCTTTTATTTTGAAGTCCAAACAACAGCATGCATCACATTAGATAAAGTCAAAATATAATTGAATTGCAAGTGATTAATCAACCATCCATCCATTATCCAACCTGCTATATCCTAACTATAGGGTCACGGGGGTCTGCTGGAGCCAATCCCAGCCAACACAGGGGTGCAAGGCAGGAAACAAACCCCGGGCAGGGTGCCAGTCCACTGCAGATTAATCAACCATTCACATTGAAATGCTGAGGTTGTGGAGGTTTTATTTTGGAAGTGCTATCGTTTCTTCCAGAGTGTGATTACTGACTGACTGATGCGAGGTGCGTTTATTGCCAACAGCCGCCAAGTTAGCGTAATGCAAATGAATTTTTCAATGTTGACATCCACTTAAGTTTGAAATATAAAAAAATAATAGATGCAGTGTACCGCGAATTGGAATAGTGGAGAACGGGGTGGCTTAATTGAAACCTGGATGACAGGGTGGGTGATTAGCTTACAAATTAACTTATTACTATATTAACCACATTTTTTTTTTTTTTAATACATAGAAGGCGTGACTGTTCATTGGTGGATGACGTCGAGCAGGTGATGTATGATTGACTTAATCCGGACAGGATCAGAATAACGGATCGGTAAGGGTTAAAACTAAACTGACGGGTCCTGCTGACAAAAAAAAAAAAATTTCTTCTCCCTTTCCTCCCATTCTTCATCTTATTATGTGATACTTGCAATCTCATTAAATTTCGCTTCATTCAATTTCTCAACAATGTGAATGTGACTGGAAAGATATCACCCAATTTACATAGCATGAGATGGGTGGGGGGGGAATGCATTTCTTGACAGCATTGACCCTTAAACTAGACAGCATCCTACAAACATGTCCTTCTTTCCTTAAAAAATTTAGATAGTTGCCTTTTACCCCCTACTGGATGTTTATCCGAAGAAGGAATAGGTCACCCTTCACAGGATTTCTTGCCATGTGACAAGCAGATGGATGACTCACTCTGCACAGACTGCAAATTACGTGCGCTAAATAAACATCCGAATATCGGGATTCACATTAACTGGTCCAAAGGTCCTTGGCTGCTTTGTACACATAGTGTGTATTACATTATTAATTATGACTTGAATGGCTTTTAATGGAAAAAAACAAAACCGAAACAGCCATCACTTAAATTCTGCTTGTAAAACATGTGGGATTTCATATATCAACATTCATAAAGTGCCATTGTGTGCCTGCTGTTAAACGCTGAAGCTTGACTGCAGTGTCAGCATGCACAGAATCTGTTCGAAAAACACAGCCATATTAGCAAAGGATGCCACTTGGGCAAATTCGTTCATCTCTGTCCTTTTTTAAGCTCTTATTAGAATGATTGTGAATTATTTATCAGAATTAACAAATTTAATACCCCTGACGGCACATTGGTTATTATTGCTGCCTCACAGTTCCAGAGCCTCTGCTTTAATTATGATGTAGGTAGTTATCTGCACGGATGAACTTCTTCACGGTTACCCTGGGTCACGAAAATGAACATCTTTTTTTGTTTTTTCTTTGTTTGTTCTACCACTAGACTGACTGATCCCATCCATTGTAACCTTACATTATCCCTGAGATAACCCATCTGTGGGTCGCCACACACACACACCATTACCCCCAAGTTTGCACAACCCTAGTGAAGTGCAGGTATTGATGGGCGCTGGCTCCTGGATGGCATTTGCCACGACAGGAGAGCTGAATATGGGCTATCGGGGTGTAAGGCGCGTAAAAAAGAAAGTGATTTGTCGTGTTATAATAGCGATGTAATAGAATAGAAAGGGCAGAGCGGGCTCTTTTTCATTAGGAGACTGTGATCCTTTAATGTGGAAAGTCACGTCCTTCACATCTTCTACAACTCTGGGGTGGCCACTGAGATTTTCTGTGCTGTGGTGTGCTGGGCAGGTAACATCACTTCAAGAGCTGCCCACCAAATCAACAAACTAATTAAAAGGACAGGATCAGTTATGGGATGCTCTCTGGTCCTGCTGGAGGTTGTAGTGGAGAACTAAAACAAAAATGAGTGCTATTATGAACAAAAGCTGCACATCCTCTCCATGACACACTAACACTGAGGACATTCAGCCAATGAATTACCCATCAGAAGTGTGTCAAGACTTGCAATGGGGGGCTCCTTTATACCAACAGAAATACACCTGCATAATGAACACCTCATTGGGATTGGGACTGCCAAGTCAGAAGTCTTCTTTCTTTTTAATTTTCTTCTTTGTTCAGACAAAAGTTTTTTTATATATTTATTTATTTATCTACCTATTTATGTATAGTTTTTATTTATTTAAAGAGCTTCTGCTAAAACCCAAACCCCAAACCTGTCACTTGGGGGACAAATAAAGATCTATCTATCTGTCTGTCTATCTACAGTATAGAAATTCGCACAGATCATTATAGATTTATAGAAGATGTGGAGGACATCACTTCTGACATTAAAGGAACACCATCTCCTAAGGAAGGAGAGCCTGCTCTGATCTTTCTTCTATAGTTCCTCTGTATTCTGAGACCAGTCCAATCTATCATTAATGTGGACTCCCAGGTACTTGTGTGAGTGGACCACCTCTACACCCACTCCTTGAATAGTTGACCAGACATAGAGGCTCGTTGATACAAAGAAAGTCAATCCCAGCTCCTTGGTGTTAAGGTGCAGACAATTTTCTTTGCACAAAGAAAGTTCTCTATCTGCCTCCTCTCCTCTGCCTCAACCCCTTATCAATACACCCCATAATTGCAGAATCATCTGAGAATTGCTGAACATCTTGGTATTACGGTCCAAGGTATACCAAGTGAAGACAATGGCAGAGGGGCCTGTCCCTCGTGGTGCTCACAGAGTTCCTCCATGTTCAACACTAGCCTGTCTTTGATGTGGACCCCCCCATGTACTTTTAGGAGTGCACCAACTTTACATCCACTTCTTGAATAGTGACCGGACATAGATGTTTGTTGATGCAAACAAAGTCAATCACAAGTTCCCTAGTTTGCTGATGTTGAGTTACAGACAACTCACAAAGTCCTCCACCTGCCTCCTCTCCTCTGTCTCATCTCCCTTATCAATACAACCCATAAGTGCAGAATCAGCAGAGAATGTCTGCTGGTGACCTGACCTGCTGTTGTATTTCTAGTCAGAGGTGTACAGAATGAAGAGTAAAGCCGGCAGGCCTGTTCCTTGTGGTGCTCACACAGTCCTGGTGTCCTTAAAGGAATGCATTCTGCTAATGAAAGAGTGTCTGCTCTGCCCTTTCTTCTCTAGTTCCTCTGTGTTCCGAGTCCAGTCCAACCAATCATTAATGTGGACCCCCAAGTACTTGTAGTAGTGGACCACCTCTACATCCACTCCTGGACATAGAGGCTCATTGATGCAAAGAACGTCAATCACCAATTCCTTGGTTATGCTGATGTTACGAGAATTTCTGCCAGTGACCTGACCTGCTGTTGTATTCATTGTCGGAGATGTGGAGCGTGAAGAGTAAAACAGACAGGCCAGTTCCTCATGGTGCTCAAATAGTCCTTGAGTGTCACATTTATAGTCGGAGGTGTGGAGAGTGAAGAGTAAAGCAGACAAGCCTGTTCCTCATGGTGCTCTCACAATCTGCCCGTCAGATAGTCCATCATCCAGGATACCACAGGCTCATCCACCTGCATGAAATGTCCTAACTTTCTGGCCATGCCTTGTGCAGTATATTCTAGTTTTATACTAAATTAAATCCTGGTGCTGCTGTGTCACATTTTAAAGTGAAAAGGCTTTATATAAATTAAAACATGATTGATTGTGACTGAAAAAAAAATTACAATAGCACCGAGAGATTGAGGGAGTTAAGCGTTCAGTTATTTAAAAATGAAAGTTGGTCAGATTGTGCTCACCATTTTTGTTTTCTTATTTAAACAATTCAAGATGCATTGTATAACAAAATGGAGATTGCTAAAATTCTTGAGAAATTTCCATTATTTATTTATTTTACAAGAAATGGATTAGGTTTACAAAAAGAGATTAATATTATATTGCAGTAAGCTTCCACCATTCTTTGTCACAGATGGTGAATAACATAGCATTTTGCATCTAGTCACAACAAAGATAATATTCTGAATTAAAAATTGCAAAACTGAGCATTTCTTATTTAGCTGTGCATATTTTAAACCCCGAATGGGTACTCTGCAAAATAATAACAGATAAGCAGCAGATTTTAACAACTGCTTTACAAATGTTATCCACACTACATTAACTGTTTCAGATTTGTTAAATTTAATATTTGTATAAAACCGCTCACGTCTGTCTAATTTAATGGTGCGTGTCCCGTGTAATATTAAAGCAAGTACATCATTTTTTTTCCCCCACTAATCATTTCAATCCCTTAATAGCATGGCAACCTTTTCTAAATAGTAATTAATTTTACATTTCTATAAACACATAATATTCTGTGGGGAGAAAAAATAATCTGGAATCTTTCTAACTCAAGGAACTGTATCAATAATTTATGAATAATAATTTATTTCCTGTATGTGTTAAATAATATGGTGAGACGGAGGTAGAAAATAAGTCAATTTATTTATTTATTTTTTAGCAAATCACTTCATACTTTTTAATGTGTTTTTAGCATTAAAAATTAAGAGCGTGAAGCAGACCAGGGATGTAAATTATTATTTGTAATACAAGAACCAACAGGGTGTCACATGTAACTTGTAACGATTGAGAAAATTCACCTTTTTTGTCTTATATTTAGCCAATGAAGAAGACATTTGTTTTCTATATAAGATAAACACAAATCATTGAACATGTTACTTTCATAAAGCAACAGCTGCTACTATGCCCCGTTATTTTTTAATTGTTTGTAGATTTAGTTCTAACATTTGTTATGCATCTGCTTTATAATTATGCTTTTGAATATAAATAAACTGCTGTAGAAGGGCCTTAACCCATCAGCAGGACTCATCGGTATCTGCTCCTTTGGGCAAGGAGGGACAGGATGAGCACTGCCAGAGCCTACAAAATGACCTCCAGCAGGCAGACAGGGCACTGGTGTGAATGTCTCTGTCCAAACAATCAGAAACAGACTACATGAGGGTGTCTTGAGGGCCTGACAAAGTCTTCTAGTGGGTACCAAATGTTTCTGACCAAACAATCAGAAACAGACTCCATCAGGGTAGCCTGAGGGTCTGACTATGTCCTTTAGTGGATACTGAATGTCTCTGACCAAACAATCAGAAACAGACTCCATCAGGGTAGCCTGAGGGCCTGACAATGTCCTTTAGTGGGTACCGAATGTCTCTGACCAAACAATCAGAAACAGACTACATGAGGGTGACCTGATGGCCTGACAATGTCCTCTAGTGGGTACCAAATGTCTCTGACCAAACAATCAGAAACAGACTACATGAGGGTGACCTGATGGCCTGACAAAGTCTTCTAGTGGGTACCAAATGTTTCTGACCAAACAATCAGAAACAGACTCCATCAGGGTAGCCTGAGGGCCCAACGTCCTCTTGTGGGTACTGAATGTCTCTGACCAAACAATCAGAAACAGACTTCATGAGGGTGGCCTGAGGGCCTGACAATGTCCTCTAGTGGGTACCAAATGTCTCTGACCAAACAATCAGAAACAGACTTCATGAGGGTGTCTTGAGGGCCTGACAAAGTCCTTTAGTGGGTACTGAATGTCTCTGACCAAACAATCAGAAATATACTTCATACGGGTGACCTGATGGCCCAACGTCCTCTAGTGGGTATCGAATATCTCTGACCAAACAATCAGAAACAAATTACATAAGGGAGGCCTGAGGGCCTGACAATGTCCTCTAGTGGGTACTGAATGTCTCTGACCAAACAATCAGAAACAGACTTCATGAGGGTGGCCTGATGACCCAACGTCCTCTAGTGGGCCCCATGGAGCTCAATTGGCATTTGCCATAGAATACCAGAATTGGCAGGTCTAACCCTGGCACCCTGTGCTTTTCAAGGATGAGAGCAGGTTCACCCTGAGCACATGTGACAGTTGTGAAAGGGTCTGGAGAAGCTGTGGAGAACATTATGTTGCCTGTAAGATTGTTCAGCATGACCGGTTTGTTGGTGGCTCAGTGATGGCATATCTGTGGAGGCATATCCATGGAGGGACGCACAAACCTCTACAGGCTAGGCACCTTGACTGCCATTAGGTATCAGGATGAAATCCTTGGACCCATTGTCAGTTTATTTGTACAGTTAGTATTTACTGTTCATGCCGCCTTTTTCATTCCTTGCAAATTCCAGGGGCGATAACACGTTATACATTAAAACATTTAAAATTTTTGACACTGCATATTTTGTCTCTTCCGGGGCTCCTTTCTGTCTCATCTCCCCAAGACTCTCTCTCCTGAACCTACTTTCCCGGAAAAGACACCACATCCAGGAATCAAATCCGGGTTTAAGTTACGTGAGTTGGAAAACGTGTCACGTGTGTGTGTCAGAGGGTCGCCTACCCTGGTATGTAGTTCCACTCTGGATCGAGAGGGGGCACTGCAGTTAACTGCATTCTCTTCTTTTACTGAGAAACCAACCTAGCGAGGGCCAGAAAAAGCACAATGACGACTGTGATGGACAGAATAACTCGCCTATGAGCAGGCCCTGATTTTGTAACTGGAAGTGCCAATCACAAGAGTTTATTGTGTAGTGAGAAGTCAAGCAAAATGACACATTTGATTGGCTAACTAGAAAAATTACATTTTCGAGGCAACTCAGGCCCCTTCTTCTTCTTTGATCACATCTTGCGTGAAGAAGGGGCCTGAGTTGCCTCGAAAATGTAATTTTTCTAGTTAGCCAATAAAATATGTCATTTTGCTTGACTTCTTACTACATCCATAATGGCTAACACGGTACTACTGACATATATTGTGTATAATATTAGTTTATTACTAGACGGTGGATTTTGTATGTTCAGATGTTCCTTGCGTACTTTTGCTTTTCCTCCCGTACGCCCAAGATGTGACTGTAAATAATTCTGATGTGGTTGTGTGCGCAGATGTGCACTGCTACAGATGGCTGCATATTTTGGATTCCTTTCTGCCTCACACTCCTGAACTGGATTAGACTGGTTTGATGATGGATAGACGGTTCTACCATCTTCCATCCATTATCCAGCCCGCTCTATCCTAACCACAGGGTCACGGGGGTCTGCTGGAGCCAATCCAAGCCAACACAGGATGCAAGGCAGGAAACAAACCCCGGACAGGGCGCCAGCCCACCACAGGGCACAAATGCACCCACACACCAAGCTCACACTAGGGACAGTTTAGAATTTGCAAATGCACCTAACCAGCATGTCTTTGGACTGTGGGAGGAAACCCACGCAGACACGAGGAGAACATGCAAACTCGGACCCGGAAAGTGAACTCGGGTCTCCTAACTGTGAGGCAGCAGTGCTACCCACTGCTCCACCGTGCCACCCAGTTCTAGCAACTTCCACAGTAAAATGTATTTTACCAGTAAAAATGACTAATATGCCATGTTAATTCATTCTGTTCGGCTCAGTATTATTCTTTTTTTATTCTTCTTTATTCTTTCTTGTAGAAGTCAAGAATGGCTGTGCATGCAGTTGTGTCCATCTTATTATAGCTGCCTGTACAGCACTGGTAGAACCCCCTTTTTATAATGGTAACAAAATTTAAATGCCTTATTTTCTACTTAGCTTAACTTCCATTGAGACTCGGCACCAAGGATGAAGATCCTCCATCGGTGCTCCTCTGAATGAACAGCCTTGTGTTTCTATTCAGAACGTGTCACCTGCCTGCTCCAACAGCACAAAGCAAACGTCAGCCTTGTAATCCAATGGTGAATGGCGCTTTTCCAGCTCATTGAGTGCCATGCCAGGGTTTATTCAGAATTATTCAAATAATGGTTCATACTGTTATAAAAATATTCTTTTGGTGAGATTCTAATATACTATTGGCAATATAAATAATTTTTCAAACATAAGCAGTCATCTTGTGAATAACCAGAAAGAAATTGCCTTGAAATGATTGCAATATACAAGTCTTTTTTTTTTTGCTTTTACATTTATAATTGATTTGCACTGCCATATAACTCACACAATTTCAAGGTAACACACCAAACGCTTGTTGGCAGAGTAGGCTTCCTGATTCAAGACTTTTTAAAGGAAACGCCAAAGTTCATCTTGCAGGTAGAAGTCCTTCCTCTGTGTTCTTCTGTATTGAAGAACAGTCTTGATTTTCTGTCCTCTTTTTATTAAATTATGGAGTCTTTTGACCAGAATAGGCTGAACCATTCCTCAGGGTGACCTTACTGGGCTGATGTTTTAATAAAGATAGTCTGACATGCACATGGAACACATGGAAGTGTGTGTGTGGGTGTCTGTCCGGCCCAGAAGTGAGAGGTGGAGTCAGGGTAAGAGCTCCACCTCCGAGGAAACAGAAAACTTGCTTAGCCGCTAATACACAAGCAAGGAGAGAATGTCGGCGAAACGAAACCTCCAAAGAAAGACAAAGTTGCTTATCCGCTAATACAGAAGTGAAGCGAGCACATCAGCGAAACAAAACCTCAGAAGAAAGGCAAGGACACTTAGCCTCTAATACAGAAGCGAGGCGAGCACATCGGTGAAATGAAACCTCAGAAGAAAGACAAAGTCGCTTGGCCGCTAATACAGAAGCGATGCAAGCACATCGGAAAAACAAAACCTCAGAAGATAGACAAAGTTGCTCAGCCTCTAATACAGAAGCGATGCGAGCACATCGGCGAAACGAAACCTCAGTAGAAACACAAAGTCGCTTAGCCGCTAATACAGGAGCAAGGCGAGCACATCAGCAAAACGAATTCTACTAGGAGAGAGACGCTCAGAGTAGTTCCTTTCAATTACCTGACATCTCTACATTTCAATTTTTTTTCTGACGATTTCAATAGCAGCATTAGCTTACACAGCTAGTAATACTAATAATAATTCTTTACTTTTATATAGCACTATTCTCACTATTCAAAGTGCTTTTCAAAATGAGTGGGGAGCCACTTCTGCCACCACTAATGTGCGTCACCCACGTGGATGATGCGACGGCAGCCATTTTTGCACCCGTATGCTCACCACACGTTAGCTGTTAGGTGGTGAAGTAGTGAGAGAGAGCCAATTAGAGACAGGGGATGATTAGGTGTCCAGAATGACTAGGTCATGGTGGGCAATGGAGCCAGGACATCAGGATACACCTTACTCTTTATGAAGGATGCCCAGGGATCTTTAATGACCATTTGAAGGACAGAACCATTTTTACAGCATGGTGTCCCTGTCACTGTACTGAAGCATTGGGATCCATATTTGGACCACAGGGTAAGCGCCTCCTGCTGGCCTCACCAACACCACCTTCCAGCAACTTCCCAAGCTTCTCCTAGATGGTCTTCTATCCTAGTATTGCCCAAGCCTGAACATGCTTAGCTTCAGGTGGATGACCCCTTCTGAAGTGATGGAGGTATGGCTGCTATGTTTTGTATCTTTTGCATAATAAACAGCAGCCAGCATCTCTGATTGTCTAACTACCTCTCAGCTCTTCACCACCTAACAGCTCATGTGTGGTGAGACTACTGGGGCAAAAATGGCTGCCGTCTCTTCATCCAAGTGGACGCTGCACATTAGTGGTGCTTGAAGTGGCTCCCCACTCACTATGAAAGGTGCTTTAAGTAATGAGAAAAGCACTATGTGAATATAAAGAATTATTATAATTGTATAATTTGTTTTCACTCTTTTAAAATATTTATATTGATATTCCGGTTCTTACAAACCAGAGGTGATTGTAGGGACTCTTGGGGCTTCCAGGCAAAACAAAGAAATCTCTCCAAAATGTATTAACATTATTTTAGTGCAAAGTCTAAAATAATAGGATCAATTGCAAAAATGTAATAAACAAAAATTATTTTTATTTTCTATAAAACAACACAAAAAGCAGCATTTGTACAGAAAATAGAAAAGCAATAATATTAGAATGAAGTAAATTTAAAAGTAAAAAAGAATATGAAAGCTAAATGTAAGGCGCACACAGTAATAAAAAGAAATACAAAATTGCTCATTGTAGTATTAGAAAAAAAGAACTGAAGAGCATGTAATGTCATTTTTTTTTTTTTTAAATGGCTCGTTCAGACATTACCATAACTTTCAGAGTTGCTATTTGCTGACCTAAAATCAAAGGCGTACAGGAGGAGTCCGGTCACAAAACATATAACGGACAGGAAGAGAACAAATTGAGCTTTAGTTTAGCACATCAAGGTCGCCTCATGTAGGACGGCGTCTGGTATTTATAACTGATGTTCCTGTTACGCACGTGTAGCACTCTAACGTTTCTTCATTAAACTGCAGTCTTCAAGTAGTCGTCGAGTTCTGAAGCTTTTCCGGGTGTTTTTGAATTGTTAAGTGTCTGCCATTGTGCCAGTTTTAGAAACCTCTGTGAATTTCACACTAATTACACTGAAATCTGGGTTATTACTGTAAATGAGATGGGGTAACGGTAAAAAGGACAGACCCCCGAAGAGCTCCATCATTGATCTCACCACACATGGAGCAGCCTCCTCTTATCGGTACTCTTTGTCTCATGGCGGTTAACCAACTTGAGTTCTGGTTTTGCAGGTCACCTCTGAATTGAAGACCCGCCTCTGCCCTTCATTCATTGGTCAAGAGTCCTGTCTTCAGTTCACAAGTACAAAATTATAGGAGTGCATTTTCCTGTTTACGATGTGTGCTGCTTTTTCTGAACGTAATTAATAATATTTCAGCAAAAATAAAAATAATGCATGCGTCTTTGCACGTCTTGAGCAAACAGCTGGATAAATGACACGTGGATTAGGCAACTCGAGTAACGTGAGAATTTATTTCTTTTCTGTATGGATGATTTTCACGTTGTTGCAATTACCTTTCATGATAATATCATTTTTTTCCTCTCCTTCTGCATGAACACATAAGATTAAACATTTTCTTGGCCGTCACTACAAACATTTTTGGGTAAGTAGCATATTAAAAAAATATATTTTGGGACGGAGTATTCATTTAAGAAGTAGATGGCAATATTGACCATTAAAAGCACAAAAAAAAATCACGTTTAATTTAAATTCTCTCCAAGATTGTTAAACATACAGCTGGCAAGTTGATAAGTGAAGCTAAGAAGATGCCAACAGCAAAAGTGAAGAAGCAAAACCAGGGAAAGATGGAATAAAATTCAAACATTGGAAGCTAAAAAGAGGCCGACAGCAAAATTAAATGAGGAAAAACAAAAGGAATTGAATTAAATTGAAGATAGAAAGAAATGAAAGGCACTATATGATAGATAGATAGCTAGATAGAAATGAAAGGCATTATATGACAGATAGATAGATAGATAGATAGATAGATAGATAGATAGATAGATAGATAGATAGATAGATAGATAGATAATACTTTATTTGTCCCCAAGGGGAAATTTTAAAGAAGCTTCAAAAAATAAATATAATGAATATAAAAAAATGAACAACCCAAACACACAACATAATGTTGTAGTTTGTGATTCATCTGTTTTTTTTTTGTCAGTTATAAATTCTTTTTCTATTTTTAGTATGCTGTTTAAGTTTAACATTCTGTTTCTGACATCATCACACTGCCATTCTGGGAATTGTGTTCTTGTACTCTTGTTCAGCCATTCTGAGTAGTTTTCTTCCTGGTCATGGCCATCTTGTTTATGGTTACTATGCAGGTTGCTAGCAGGTGATTCACGTCATGTGATGCATGATGTCATCTCCTAGAAAGTATTTAATATGGTGGCGGGTTAGTGTGGATAGCCTGATAATGGGGTGATCCTAAATAAAGAATCTTGTTGTCTATTTGCTTAAATGCTTTTTAAGGATCCTGCTATTTGATGACTTTGTCCTTCTATTACTTTGATTGTTTGCTTCACTGCAAAAAAATGCACATGCAAAAACTAGAAGAAAATGGAAGTTTTTTTTGTTTTTTATCTAACAAACAAATTTGCTAATGGAGTTAGAAAGCTTATTAAACACAAGTTTTTTTTTAAATAGCCAAAACAGGTTTTTCATTAGTCAGTATTTCTTTTGATAAGAAGAACAAGATTTAATAGCCTGATATAAAAACGTTTCACTTGCTTCATTTTCATTTTTTACAAGGTGTAGCCTTTTAAGGTGATTAAAAACACTGTTAAAGCACAAGGGGCTCCCATTAAGCATTTGTTAATGTTAACAGTCCTCTACTTAGTCAAGACCATTTTATTTTTTCTTTCCTGGATCAGATCCATTTTATTTTTCCCTTATAATTAACAAGATTTTAAAAAGCTCTTGACGATAATCCACTTTGAATTAAATCAGGGGTCCGGCCTGGTGGGCTGTAGTGGCTGCAGGTTTTTGTTCCAATCCAATTTCTTAACAATGAAACACCAGTTCTTGCAGCTGCAGCTGTTTTTGCTCAATCAAGTTAGCTCTTTATTTTCGTTGTCTCGCCTGTTAAGATTCCCCACCCGTGATTCCTGCTTTTAGCCTAAAGAGGTGCATTCCTGATTTTTAATGGCCGTCTATTTAAAATGACCAACGAACCAACAGTTCCCCATTGCACTTGTTTGTAGTTCCACCTGACACTGGTCACCAATTAAGAAAAGGGTTAGAATGAAAACCTGTAGCCACTGCGGCCCTCCAGGATCAGAGTTTGAGACCCCGGTATAGATTGTGTGTGTGTGTGTGTTCATCCTGCAATGGGCCGTCCAGGATTTGTTCTCCCATTGTCCTAATGCTTGCTAGGATAGGCTCCGTCTTCCAAGCAACCTTGTCCTGGATAAGTGGGTTTAGAAGATGGATGGGCTATAATAAATAAAAGCATTTTATGAAGCAATTACTTTAACACAGAGACAAAAAAAAAGGATATGTAGCATTTCATTTAGTTATTAAAATCGGCCTAATTATGCCTCTGAGAGGCACGTCTAGCACATACAGAGAAAAGAAACTGTCAGCATTTAAGGGAAGCTTCCATTAAATTAACGATAAAGATGATTTGGGCCATTCCCTTCATTAAAGGGTTGAAATAGCTTGAAAACGTCGATAACGTGGCCAGCCCTATTCATCTGAGTCGCTGGTCCCTTTTTTTTTTAATTTATTTTTTTATATGTCCATGAAAAGACAATCCAGGAATGTGCTAAATCCTTTTAATGTGCTTTGTGTTTAATTTGAAGAGTGTATTAAAGGATCAGCAGCTTTTATAAGAGTACAGAGAGCGCCATGGCATGTAAAGCCTGGTTTTGACACTTTGTACGAGGTCTGAGAGGACTAATGGAACAGCTGCTCTGACATATGGAATCGAGCTAATTTATTGGCACAAAAAAACATTAATTACAACTGACATTAACACATGCCCTACAAAATTATTATTTGCTCTTATAAAAATTAAGCAGCTATTAAATGAAGCTTAGAAAGATCAAAACTTGATCTTTCCCATTTCTTAAGCACTCTTTGTGGCCCCACTGTATAATTTACAGGTTTTATTATTATTATTGTTATTAAAAGAATTGATACACGTAATGATTACAAAATGGAGTCCGGTGAATTGGCAAAATAAAAGTCTACATCTAATATACCACAATTAAAAAATCATTTCTACTTTGTGTCATTAACTCTTAAGTGTGGGACGAATACATTTATGTTTATTTACCCAAAGTGACTTACAAAGGAGGTCAACAGAATCCAGTAACATCAGTCTAGGACAGGGGTGCCCAACTCTGGTTATGGTGGGCCGCAGTGGCTGCAGGTTTTCATTCTAACTGTTTTCCTAATCAGTTTTCACTGCTAATTAACTCTGTTTCACTTCATTTTAATAGCCCTGTTTTGAAGGATTCGGTCCTCTGAATTGATTCTTACAAATACATTTATGTTCATTTACCAAAAGTGACTTACAAAGGAGATCAACAGAATCCAGTAACATCATGGTAGGGCAAGAATGTCAAACTCCCGGCCTGTTGGGCCACAATGGCTGCAGGTTTTCATTCTAACCCTTTCCCTAATCAGTATTCACTGCTCATTAACTCCTTTTCCATTCATTTTAATAGCCCTGTTTTTAAGGATTTGGTCCTCTGAATTGGGTAAAATAAACAAATATAATCATAAGAATCAAAGTGACTTACAAAGGAGGTCAACAGACTCCAGTAACCTCCGGCTAGGGCAGGGGTGTCCAACTCTGGTCCTGGTGGGCATCCCAGTGGCTGCTGATTTTCATTCTAACTCTTTTCCTAATCAGTTTTCGTGGCTAATTAACTCCCTTTCTCTTCATTGTAATAGCTCTGTTTTTAAGGATTCGGTCCTTTGAATTGATTCTTACGAATACATGTATGTTTACTTACCCAAACTGCCTTACATAGGTCAACACAATCCAGTAACCTCAGGCTAAGGCAGGCATGTTGAACTCCCAGCCTGGTGGGTGTCCCAGTGGCTGCAGGGTTTTCATTCAAACCCTTTTCCTAATCGGTGACCAGTTTTCGCTGCTAATTAACTCCTTTTCCATTCATTTTAATAGCTCTGTTTTTAAGGATTCAGCCCTCTGAATTGGGTAAAATAAACAAATATAATCATAAGAATCAAAGTGACTTATAAAGGAGGTCAACAGAATCCAGTAACATCAGGCTAGGACATGGTTGTCCAGCTCCAGTCCTGGTGGGCCACAGTGGCTGCAGGTTTTCATTCTAACCCTTTTCCTAATTTTCACTGCTAATTAACTCCTTTTACCTTGATTTTAATAGCCCTGTTTTTAAGGATTCAGTCCTCTGAATTGATTCCTTTTTTCATTAAATGGCTGCCAAACAGAAATGAGATGTGAAACGAGCCAACAGATGACCAACTAAACAGGGATTTCAAACTCCAGCCAGTTTCACTCCAACCAATCTCTTAATGAGAAGCCAATTGTTGCTGTTAATTAAAGCCGTTCTTTAATTCTGTGGCTTGTTGCTGCTCTCATTCTGCCACAGCACACATTTCCAAAACTGTTGATTTTCTGTTTTTCCTAAGAACACCGTCAAGGTGTTTGGATGACCTGAGAGATCAACCTGACCGAGACCATCACCTTTCTTTATTTTCAGATATTCTGTGATGGGCACAGGTGAGCTGGTTATGGGGCAGCTGTTCTTGTGTCTCATTATTGCTTGGCTGCTAATTAAGGAAAAAGAGACATCTAAGGCAGGGGAGGACCACCGTGGCTGCAGGTTTTCATTCTAACCCTTTTCTTAATGCGTGACCTGTTTTTGCTGCTAGTTAACTTCTTTTGAACTAATTGTAATTGACTTGCTAATGAAGACTCAGACCCCTCATTTGTTTGTTTTTCCTTAATTAGCTGCCAAACAATCATGAGATACAAAATGAGCCGAAACAACTGGTGTCAGTCATACAATATCTGAGAATAAAGAAGGATGAAGGTCTCAGGAGTGTTTGTCTACTCAGGTCCCCAAAACATTTTTACGGCACTCTTAGAAAGAGAATTTTCAGAAATGTCTCCAATTGCACAATGAGAGTAGCAACAGGCCATGGAATTAAAGAACGAGTTTAATTAACGACGAGACTCGGCACCTCATGAAGCAACTGGTTGGAGTTGGATGTTCTGACTTAGTTGGTCTTCTTTTGGCTCACTCGGTTCACATTTTATTTCTGTTTGGGTGCCATTTAAGGAAAGAAATGAAGCTATTCAGAGAAGCGATGAAGAAGTTTAGGGAAACAAATCTTTAAAAAAATAAATCAATTAAAATGAATGGAAACGGAGTTAATTAGCAACAAAAACAAGGCACTCATTAAAAAAAAAAAAAGGTTAGAATGAAAACCTGCAGCCAAGGTGGTCCTCCAGGACTGGAGTTGGCGACCCCTGATATAAGGGGCCCGAGTCAAGTTAATTAAAACTAAGGCAAAAGAAGTTAATTAGCAGCAAAAATTGGTCACTAATGAAGAAGATGGTTAGAATGAAAACCTGCAGCCACTGTGGCCTTCCAGGACCGGAGTTCAACACCCCTGGTCTGCTTTGAACAAGGATGTCGGGACATTGTTACAAATGTTATTCACCCCAAGTGAAGCTAACATAATTAAAATATGATCAAATAAGAATATGAAAGACGTCCACTGCGTGAAAACCATTCCTTAATAATCTAACAAATTCACAGAATGGCAGGGTTTTCGATTTCTCGTTCGACACGCTGAGGGAGACAGCAGTTTGGATGAAGATGGGCAGCTTGTTCCACCAACTATAAGATACACATAAAAAGAGCTTGGATTAAAGTTTGATACCACCCAGAGGTGGCATCTCCAGACACTGTTCATTGGCAGAAATGAGTGGGTGAGAAAATAAACAAGAGAAGTTCACCCCTTCCTCTTCTTACTCTTGCTACTTGGGAGACCCATGATTCTCTATCCACTGCAACAAACCCCACCGCCACCAAAGATGACCTCTGCTGTCAATATTCCTCTTCTTATACCTCCACCCCCCAAACCTCCACCCCCCTCACAAATCCTGCAGGACGCCTCACTCTGCTTTCCCCAATTACCAAGTGTGCCTTTTGTTATCTACAGTGGTGTGAAAAACTATTTGCCCCTTCCTGATTTCTTATTCTTTTGCATGTTTGTCACACAAAATGTTTCTGATCATCAAACACATTTAACCATTAGTCAAATATAACACAAGTAAACAAAATCCATCCATCCATTTTCTAACCCGCTGAATCCGAATAGGGTCACGGGGGTCTGCTGGAGCCAATCCCAGCCAACACAGGGCACAAGGCAGGAACCAATCCTGGGCAGGGTGCCAACCCACCGCAGGACACACACAAACACACCCACACACCAAGCACACACCAGGGCCAATGTAGAATCACCAATCCACCTAACCTGCATGTCTTTGGATTGTGGGAGGAAACCGGAGCGCCGGAGGAAACCCACGCAGACACGGGGAGAACATGCAAACTCCACGCAGGGAGGACCCGGGAAGTGAACCTGGGTCTCCTAACTGCGAGGCAGCAGCGCTACCACTGCGCCACCGTGCCTCCCTTGGTTTTTATTATTTAGGGAGAAAAAAAAAATCCAAACCTACATGGCCCTGTGTGAAAAAGTAATTGCCCCCGAACCTAATAACTGGTTGGGCCACCCTTAGCAGCAATAACTGCAATCAAGCGTTTGCGATAACTTGCAATGAGTCTTTTCCAGTGCTCTGGAGGAATTTTGGTCCACTCATCTTTGCAGAATTGTTGTAATTCAGCTTTATTTGAGGGTTTTCTAGCATGAACCGCCTTTTTAAGGACATGCCATAGCATCTCAATTGGATTCAGGTCAGGACTTTGACTAGGCCACTCCAAAGTCTTCATTTTGTTTTTCTTCAGCCATTCAGAGGTGGATTTGCTGGTGTGTTTTGGGTCATTGTCCTGTTGCAGCACCCAAGATCGCTTCAGCTTGAGTTGACGAACAGATGGCCGGACATTCTCCTTCCGGATTTTTGGTAGACAGTAGAATTCATGGTTCCATCTATCACAGCAAGCCTTCCAGGTCCTGAAGCAGCAAAACAACCCCAGACCATCACACTACCACCACCATATTTTACTGTTGGTATGATGTTCTTTTTCTGAAATGCTGTGTTCCTTTTACGCCAGATGTAACAGGACATTTGCCTTCCAAAAAGTTCAACTTTTGTCTCATCAGTCCACAAGGTATTTTCCCAAAAGTCTTGGCAATCATTGAGATGTTTCTTAGCAAAATTGAGACAAGCCCTAATGTTCTTTTTGCTTAACAGTGGTTTGCGTCTTGAAATCTGCCATGCAGGCCATTTTTGCCCAGTCTCTTTCTTATGGTGGAGTCATGAACACTGACCTTAATTGAGGCAAGTGAGGCCTGCAGTTCTTTAGACGTTGTCCTGGGGTCTTTTGTGACCTCTCGGATGAGTCGTCTCTGCGCTCTTGGGGTAATTTTGGTCGGCCGGCCACTCCTGGGAAGGTTCACCATTGTTCCATGTTTTGCCATTTGTGGATAATGGCTCTCACTGTGGTTCGCTGGAGTCCCAAAGCTTTAGAAATGGCTTTATAACCTTTACCAGACTGATAGATCTCAATGACTTCTGTTTTCATTTGTTCCTGAATTTCTTTGGATCTTGGCATGATGTCTAGCTTTTGAGGTGATTTTGGTCTACTTCTCTGCGTCAGGCAGCTCCTATTGAAGTGATTTCTTGATTGAAACAGGTGTGGCAGTAATCAGGAAATTGAACTCAGGTGTGATACAACACAGTTAGGTGATTTTTGAACAAGGGGGCAATTACTTTTTCACACAGGGCCATGTAGGTTTGGATTTTTTTTCTCCCTAAATAATAAAACCATCGTTTAAAACTGCTTTTTGTGTTTACTTGTGTTATATTTGACTAATGGTTAAATGTGTTTGATGATCAGAAACATTTTGTGTGACAAACATGCAAAAGAATACGAAATCGGGAAGGGGGCAAATAGTTTTTCACACCACTGTATGCCAGGGGGTCCCCCAACTCCAGGACTCCCGTGACTGCAGGTTTTCATTCTAACCCTTTTCTTAATTGGTGACCCGTTTTTGTGGGCTGAGCCTTTTCAAAATCAAAATATTCAAATGAATTACAAAATCCAAAACCAGTGTCACACACATGAGCAAGGGAGGTAACTAAAGGGCTTGAATGAGGGCAATTCCGAATCTGACCGGAATGTTGCAGAGTGCACGGATTCTTTTTCTTAGGAAATTCTGCCTGGCCCTGTTGACTTTAAAATTCTGCTTATGGTTTATAAAGCCTTAAATAATCTCGCCACATCTAATATATCGGAGTGTCTGACACCTTACATTCCAAATCGTAACCTTAGATCCTAAAATGAGTGTCTCCTTAGAATTCCAAGAACAAAACTTAAAAGAAGTGGTGAGCCGGCCTTCTGCTGTTATGCACCTAAAATCGGGAATAGCCTGCCAATAGAATCGCCAGGCTGATACAGTAGAGCACTTTAAAACACTGCTGAAAACATATTACTTTAACATGGCCTTTTTATAACTTCACTTTAACTTAATCCTGATACTCTGTATGTTCAATTCATCATAATAACTATTCATGGTGGCTCTAAAATCCGTACTGACCCCAACTCTCTCTTCTGTTTCTTTTTCCGGTTACTCTATCACCACCACCTACTCAAAGCATCATGATGTTCCAACAATGATGGATGGATCAAAAGCCAGAAGTCTACATGACCATCATCATCAAGTCCTTCCGTGAGAACCCTAAATCCAAAGAGGACTGTGTCATTTATGTTAGGTAGAATGCCCAGAGGGGACTGGATGGTCTCATGGTCTGGAATCCCTGCAGATTTTATTTTTTTCTCCAGCCGCCTGGAGTTTTTTTTTTGTTTGTTTTTTCTGTCCTACCTGGCCATTGGACCTTACTCTTATACGATGTTAATTAATGTCTTTTATTTTTCTATTCTTCATTATGTAACGCACTTTGAGCTACTTTTTGTATGAAAATGTGCTATAGAAATAAATGTTGTTGTTGTCATTTCCGGGTCCAAACCTATGAATGAAGACCTTTTCCGGTTCCAGCCTCCTTAATGTCATGTCTGGGCTCGAGCCTATGGTTGAAGACCCTTCTGGCCCCGCCCCCTTTGACGTCACTTCCAATCCTGACCTTTTAAAAGCCTCCACCTTTCCCATATTCTCTCAATTCTGTTTTGGACTCTTATTTGTGCACACCAGTTCTACCATTTGTTTGCAATTTTGCAGCCAGGAAAACGATATATGAGTGGCTGCCCCAAACCTTCTGTTCAAGTTTGTGACATCAGACATTGTAGCAAAAAATGAATTTACGGTTTCAGTATATTTCACAAGTACATGTAGAAAAATGTGATAATCGTCATGCGTGATCTTCAGTCATGAGCGACTCTTGGCTACATGTGGCTCTCCATACCTTAGATTTTGACAAAGTGGTCCTTGATCCAAAAAGCGCAGCTATAGAGAAATGATCAGAAATGGACCAACTTCTAAAAATATTGTATCCTTAGTGTCTTATACGGCCTGAGAATTTGATTTAAATGTAGCCCATTATTTCCATCCCTCACAAACTGCTTCAAACAGTATACATGGATTTGCTCCTCAGAATATGTCAACATGTGCACTATCCTAAAATAATCCTGATGCAGATTTATTTGTCTTGAAATAACACCGTAAGCTGAATCTCAAATAAATAAATAAATAATGAGACAAATACAGCATGGTATCTGGCATAAATATCACCATCAAAGTGTAAATCTCAAAAATTGCTATATGTCCTCTTAAATTTTTAATTGCCAGCTGTGTGCTGAAAATAGATTTGAAATGAAAAGGAAGAGCGAAATCAATCGGGAGAGCTGGCAGAGATTTTTTTTGAAAGAATTATTGCTAGATTTTTTTTTGTATTTATATAACCCCCCATTTATACATAGCTGAAAATGAAGCACTACAGCCCCGCACTTTATGCTTCTGATGTACCAGTGACATTGTGGTTTACCACAGCGGCACGTTCACGTCGGGCAACGGCTTCACCGCTCTCTGCAAACGCTCGTTAGCCAGCAATCGGGGAGCGTTGGCAGCCTGTACCGCCTTTGTACAGATGATGTGATAATTAACCGATTCCTGCATAATCCCAGCAAACAAAGGCGTCTACCGTCTCTTTGTCGCTGGTTTAAGTGTATTTAATAACTGTGATGCATCTGTGTACTCAAATGACTCAATTCCTGTTTTGTGACAGCTTTAATTTTACGGATCGGGAAAGCCACAAATTTATCATTTCTTTTCATGGAGCAACAATAAGCATACATGCCTGTTATTTTAATGTGCACAATAATATGGATAGAGAGAAATGGTATTTACGTGTAGCTGACATTTTGAGCGTTCCTGCTTGCCATAGTTCGGTCTTATTGTATTTTACAGTCTGAAGTTGTGCATAGTAGTTCTGCACTAATACCTTTCGGAGGCTTTGAGAAGAAATGTCCGTTAGGTATGAGGGATTTTCAAAAAGTTTCCGCACTTTTCACCATTTCCAACAAAAATATAAGGCAGGAGGAGTAGTAATTGGTCGTGTCTGAGAGAGTCATGTGAATGGGAAAATTGCATCACAAAGGAAGGTGACATATATATATATATATATTTATATATGTGAATTTCCCCTTGGGACTAATAAAGTATCTATCTATCTGTCTATAGAAATGTGATATAATTTATTTTTGAAATTTTTAATCAAGTCAAGTCAAGTTGGGGAGCATTCACTGGTACAACGCATTGCCGCACCCACTACATGAAGAAACAGCTTGGGATCCTGGTTAGCAATCCCCTAGGTAGACTAAGAATAAGGGTCCAGTCACACCCTCTGAAAAATGACCCTCTATCTGCCGCAGCCAGGTGTTACGTGGACGACCCATTGGCCTGGACCAGCCACTCGGGGCCCCCAACAATGAGGATCTTATGAGCCGGATCACCCTTGGGGAAATGTGCCACATGGCCGTAGTGCCGTAACTGACGCTCCCTCACAATGCAGGTCATGTGCCTCATCCGGGACTCCATGAGCAACACAAAGTCAAACCAACGGTACCCAAGGATTCTCTGAAGAGACACAGTACCAAAGGAGTCCAGTCTTCATCTCAAGTCACTGGATAGCATCCATGTCTCGCAACCATATAGCAAGACAGGGAGCACCAGCGGCCTCATGTATAAATGGTGCGTACGCACAAAAATGTTGCATACGAATGTTTCCACATTCAAACCGTGATGTAAAAAACCTAAACTTGGTGTAAAGCCACGCATATTTCCACGGTAGCTCATACCCTGGCGTACGCAAGTTCTGCACTCAGTTTTGCAGACTGGCGGCACCCTGCCAAAGCAGTGCTACTGTTCCAGTGTGGTTTCCTTTTTTTTTTTTAGATCCACATCCCTGACGCAGCTTTATAAATACACGGAAATTAACTGCATATTGTTTACTAGTTTAAGGCATCTGATTGTAATTAACCAGTAACAATATAATGGTCCACAGAATGGTCAAACTATTCTAAATACCATAACTGCTTTAGCGTTGTTACTCTCACTGCACCTTCTTCTTCTTCTTCTTCTTCTTTTTCTTTCAGTTCCTCCCGTTAGGAGTTGCCACAGCGGATCATTTTTTTCCATATTACTCTCACTGCACCACTCGAAGTATTTATATCACTGTATCTGAGTGTGAATCACAGATCTACAGCAGCTGATTGGAAAGAGATTTATCGGGATACAGCATGAAGCACACGCTGCCTCAGCCATGCTGTCTATTAAACTGCTCTCATATGACAAACGCTTCAGAGCCTTTCCTGTACGGACCTCGCGGTTCAGAAAGAGTTTCATCCCAAGAACTCTAAACGCGCTCAATCAGTCCATCAAGTGCTCCTTGTAGAACTCTTATCAGTGCAATCGCCTGACTGTAAACTTGCGATGCAGTTATAATACTGCACAACCTGAGCCACTTTACGTATAAAGCGCGTATTTACATATGATGACAATATTTTTAAGATGAAATGCAGCAAAATAAAACTTTAACTTAATTTAAATAATCTATATTGTTAATAAATAAACATGTGAGGACACGTTGTCGCAGTGCTAGCAAGGAGCTGGTGCTCCATTCATAGATTGTCCCTGCCTCACGCAGGTCGCGCACGGCGCAGCAAACATCTTACGTGAGACATGAACAGTCACTGCGCCGCCGTGTTCTCATGTTTAATAACATGCTTTAATTCCTATCATCATGAAAATTATATCAAGTATACATCTCAGTATTTTAATTATTCAGAGAGCTGTAATATCACGAATGTAATGGATTCTGTGACCTGTCGGAGGAAGAGGAAGCCCGGAAGCACGTAGTGATTCACACACATAGGCACATAGAAGATCAAATACAAAACAAAGCATTTAATGTGCTACTTTAGTTACGATGGGATTTGAGAAACTAGTAAATTAAATGATTTTAAGATGAAGTTTATGATGTTCTACTTTAATGACAAAGTAAACTACATGATTAAAGTGGAAATTTTGAGATTAAAGTTGACATTTCGTGCTTTTTTCCCCCACTGTGTGCCTTTTTTTTTTCTCTGTACCCTAATAAGCTTTCATATGACACTCAGAAAGTGGGCTACGACTCGCCTTTTCACGGCAACTTTGATATCTGACAACTTCTTTTTTATTTCGGGCACTGTGCGACTTTGTGAACTTGAGCCGTCGAGTTTCTCAAACACGCTATGTCACTCGATCAACTTCCTTTTATTGTTTATGCCACTGTTTAAACCAACAAGTAGTACGTTTTTCTTTGCCTCCACTTGGTATTCACTGAAATTCTTCTATTTCCCCCCATGCTTTTGCCATTGCCTTTTCACAGAACGCTGAGGTTAAGGGCTATTTATATTGATTTGCATATTCAAAGAGGCATAATTCTGAGAGGAGATGGGGTGGGACAGCAGGCGCGTGCACATGCATTACTTTTCACACTGACCGGGATTTATGTAGCGGAAGAACGTGGAAGCTGCCGTTCGCACAGATTTATGCATCTGGATTTTTGTGCGTAAGCACATTTCCGCTTTTGTCCGTACGCCATGTTATAGTGTGAATTCTATGCATGGCGTTATGCAAGAGGCCCCAGGACTCTAAAGATTTGGACCTTTGTCCTTTTGCATAGATATCGAGAGCGTCACACAGCCCTTTCCAGTGACCTCATGACCCCCCATGCTCTCACAATCCATCTACTCACGTCAAAGGAAGAGTCACCAGAGACATGAATTTCACTTCCAAGGTAAAAAAACCTCTCGACGAGGTCGACACTCTTTCTTCAAACAGACATATTACTGATGGCTGTCCCCAGGAGGTCATTAAAGGCCTGGCTCTTTGGTTTTTATCAGGACCCTCGCAAGCCCAGACACTCAGACCCCTCACTCAGTCTCTCTCGAGCCTCCATTGACTCCACAAAGATCACAGCATCGTCAGCAAAGTAGAGATCCGTGAATCTTTCTTCACCAACAGATGCCCCACAGCTACTGGACCCCACGACCTTGCCCAACACCCAGTCCATAATTTATTTTTGAAATTTTTAATAAATAGAGTTTAAAAAAAAAAACTACAAAATCTTTTTGAATGTCCCTCGTAAGCATGTCTCTCCCTAATCTAAGAAATCTGATTTCTCATGTGAATAAAAGTCTTTATCACGTCACCATTCTCAAATGCAAGAAGCATTTCACTGACTGGGGTCCTTCTGATTTTCTGACAATACTTTTTTTGAAATTTATTGAATGTGGAAAATTGAGAGTGATATTATTATTCCTAGGAAAAATGGTTATCTATTTATTTATTGATTTTGGAAACTCTGCAGTTTTTCTGCTAAGTGTGATTTGCACAGAGCTGTGTACCCAAGGTAATTTTGTGCAACTCCTACAATCAAAGGTGACACCTACAATGTCCTTATTGTGACATCTTGTTAAGTGCTTTGAGCTACATTCTTTGTTTGAAAATGCACTCTAAAAACAAAATATTGCAATGACTAGATTTGCTTAGGTATATGTGTATAATAGCCGTGACGTGTGTGTTTCTGGGACACCTGAAGGGCTCTGGTGATGGTAATTCTCCTCCAGACCAGGAGCTAGCGCTGCTTGACATAGTAAACTCGTCATTAGATACGGGGGTCTTCCCAGACTGTCTTAAGACTGCTGTAATTAAACCCCTACTCAAGAAAAGTAATCTTGGCTGCTCTGCTTTTGAAAATTTTAGACCCTTTTCTAACCTGCCTTTCTTGAGTAAAATTCTAGAAAAGGCTGTCATTATGCAGCTAAATGACCACCTCAATAAGCCTGCCATTCTTGATAAGTTTCAGTCGGGTTTCAGAACAAACCACAGTACAGAAACTGCACTCGTTAAAGTAGTAAATGACTTGCGGGTAAATGCAGACAGAGGCCATTTATCTGTTCTCATCCTCTTAGATCTGAGTGCCGCATCTGACACCATTGATCACAACATTCTTAGAAATCGCCTTAGTCAGTGGGTGGGCCTCTCTGGCAGTGTCTTAGATTGGTTTGAATCCTACCTGGCAGGGAGAAAATTCTTTGTTAGTTGTGGGAATTATACTTCAAAGACACATGATATCCGATATGGTGTTCCACAAGGCTCTATCCTGGGTCCGCTGCTCTTTTCGATCTACATGCTTCCGTTAGGTCAGATTATCTCAGGGCACAACGTGAGCTACCACAGATATGCTGATGACATGCAACTGTATTTATCAATAGCGCCTGATGACCCTGACTCTCTTGATTCACTGACACAATGTCTTACTTGTGTTTCTGAGTGGATGAGTAGTAATTTTCTCAAGCTAAATAAGGAGAAAAGTGAAATTTTAGTGATTGGCAATAATGGATACAATAAGGTTATTAGAAATAAACTTGATGCATTATGATTAAAAGTCAAGACATAGGAAAAGAATTTAGGGGTAACTGTTGAAAGTGACCTGAATTTTAAATCACATATTAATCACTAGGACAGCATTTTTTCACTTAAGAAATATAGCAAAAGTTAGACCTCTTATATCATTGAAAGATGCTGAGAAATTAGTTCACACTTTTGTTTTCAGTCGACTAGATTACTGTAACGCACTCCTCTCAGGACCACCCAAAAAAGACATCAATCGATTGCAACGAGTGCAGAATGGAGCTGCTAGAATTCTAACTAGGAAACGAAAATCTAAGCACATTTTTCCAGTTTTGATGTCACTACGCTGGTTACCTGTGTCATTCAGAATTGACTTTAAAATACTGCTTATGGTTTACAAAGCCTTAAATAATCTTGCTCCATCTTATATATCAGAATGTCTGACATCTTACACTCCAAATCGTAACTTAGATCTTCAAATGAGTGTCTGCTTAGAATTCCAGGAGCTAAACTTAAAAGAAGTGGTGAGGCGGGCGGCCTTCTGCTGTCATGTACCTAAAATATGGAATAGCCTGCCAAAAGGAATTCACCAGGCTGATACGGTGGAGCACTTTAAAAAAACTGCTAAAAACACATTACTGTAACATGGCTTTCTCATAACTTCATCTTAATGTAATCCTGATGCTCTGTATGTTCAATCAATTATCATTACTATTCATGGTGTTTGCTCCAAAATCCATACTAACCCCTACTCTCTCTTCAGTTCTTATTACGGTTTTCTTTGGTGGCGACCTGCACCACTACCATCTAATCAAAGCACCGTGATGTTCCTACATTGATGGATTAAAGGCCAGAAGTCCACGTGACCATCATCATCAAGTCCTTCCATGAGAAACCTGAATACAATGAGGACTGATCATTTATGTCAGGTAGAATGCCTAGAGGGGGCTGGGTGGTCTCATGCCCTCTGAACCCCTGCAGATTTTATTTTTTCTCCAGCAGTCTGGAGTTTTTTTTTTTGTTTTTTGTTTTTTCTGTCCTCCCTGGCCATCGGACCTTACTTTTATTCTATGTTAATGTTCTCTTATTTTAATTCCTACTTTGTCTTTTTTTTCTTTTTCTTCATCATGTAAAGCACTTTTAGCTACATTATTTGTAAGAAAATGTGCTATAGAAATAAATGTTGCTGTTACTTAATATCTTTCCTTATCCTCCCCCTGCAGGATTGAAGACTGACACCTGTACCACCTATGATGTCACTTGTTATATGCTCACCCTCCTGGCCCCGCCTCTTCTTTCCTTGATCCCATATAAGCAGGTCCTATTCCACCTCACTGCAGTCTTGTCTTGGAGTTCAGTCTGAAAAGACCTGTGTGGTGGTGGTGGGGGGATTGATGTTGTGTGTGTGTGTGTGTGTGTGTGTGTGTGTGTGTGTGTGTGTGTGTGTGTTTGATTTTTTTTCCCCCCATTATTTTTGGCATTTTACAATATAGGGTGATCACATACATGCCCCAATCCTTTATGGCCTGCCCATGTCATTCTTAACTGAATCAAATATTATTTGTCAGATACAATTTAGCACATTATAGTGAAATGCTTAGTTAAAGAAGTTAAAGAAAAATAGAAATATTCAATATTTTTAAAAATACATATTTAAAATGTGGATCATCTATCTAAAGAAATGTCTTTTTTTTTATTAAATATTTGTTGACCCAAGACACAGATCATGCAATGTTATCAATTATCTGTACATACTGTTTGCTGAATTGAAAATATATACTCTACACTGTGCTCGAGCACTTTTCCGAAAGTGAAATATCTGGCCTTTCGTAAACTGTAATCTCCTTCTTCTTCTTCTTCTTCTTCTTTCGGCTGCTCCCATTAGGGGTTGCTCTGGAGGCCAGAATGCATATTTTTGGCTGACCACCAGCTGGGCCACTCGGAGGTTGCTTCTGGGCTACATATGGCCCACAGGCCTCCATTTCAATAAGCCAGGTTTATCCTACAAACCCGTACAAATCACAAGTATACAATACGATATTTTGTTATTTTTATGGTCAAAATGCTTCTTTTTAGATGTAGTGACTCCCTCAAGTCCACCATCTTTGTGTTTCTCGGTCTAATATTCTCACTAGTAAATTTTGCTGACTGTCTCTGTCTACTAAACAGAATTAAATCCATTTGTTATGTCCCTTTTTGTAGCCTGGAGACCCAAACTGCACCCAGGACTGCAGATGAGGCCTCACCAGTGTGTTATAATGCTTAAGCAGAACCTCCTGTGACTGGTAGTGCACACATCAAGGTGCTATATAACCTGACATTCTGTCACCCTTCTTAATGACTTCTGAACACTGTCTGGCAGTTGATGGTGTTGAGTCCACTATGACTCCTAATTCCTCCTTTTGATTCTTCAGACCTCCTATTGTGTATTCAAACCTTACATTTTTGCTTCCTATGCGTAGAATTGGGGGTCAGGCTGCCTGGGGTTATACGTATTCTAAACAGACTAGAGAAGGCCCTGACTTAGTTTAGGGGTCTTTTAGAGGGCCACACAGCTCTTCACTATTTCAAGTGCACTTGGATCATAGCATCCATTATAAAGCTACATAAATTGGAGTTGATGGCTTGAATAATGGGCCATAAAGTGATTTAGTTATTCATTGTTTACAAAGCTTTGTCGTGGTTTATATGGGTTAAATCTACAAAAAAATCCAAATTCTTAGAAACTGAATATATATTTTTAAAACTTCCTTCCTTCAAAAGATATACATAACTAAGGTATGACTGCGGAAAAAAATCCATTATAGCTACCTGTAAATATCACTTTTATGAAATAAATACGCATATGTGAGTGGCGCTGATATTCAGCAAATAAATATGCAGAAAACGGTATTGTGCTTTCAGACTACATTGGATTATATTACTTTTACACTGGAGCCATCCTATTTCGGACATATGAAACTCTCTTTTATTGAATATTAAAGAAGAAAAGCTGTATTGAAACATAATGAAAAAAGTCAATGTAATTTATTTTTCCTTTTCTCCCTATAAACAATAAGCACAGAAATCATTAAAGGATGTCACTCTTTTGCTCTGAGGAGAGAGGAAAATAAAGGTCCACATTTTTTCTTATAGGTGTGTTCACAAAATGTGCCGTGCAAAAGATTTTTTTTAAATCGTGGTTCTTCAATATAATGTCAAAAATGAGGTTCATCCTCTGAGAGGTGCGAATGAGCGATTCTGAAAGTGCTGCGATCGGAACCAGGGCCTATGATCTTAACACTCTAATGACTTCCAAAAACTGTTGTCTTAATGATCACCCACTAGAAAGTATGGCGGTCCTTAGTCATAAATCGAACACGGCCCCTTTGGGTTAAAATGAGACCAGTGGGTGTCCAAAGGGTGGGATGACTTGGATAAATGTGCAGATTCTGTTCATCAACTACATGCGCTGCCTTCAACAGCACCAAGCCAGTTGGCTATCACACACAACAACTTGGGTCTTAACTGCCACCTGTGTCACTGGATTTTAGATTTTCGCACTAACAGACCACAAACTGTGTGATTGGGTAAGCTCCTCTCTTCATCCATAATATTGAACATTGGGGTACCACCGGGCCGTGTGCTGAGCCCTCTCCTTTACTCCCTCTTCACGAATGACTACAAACTTGCCCATGATACTAACATCATAAAGTTTGCAGACAACACTACAGTGATAGGCCTCATCTCGAATAATGACGAAGATGTCTATTTAGAGGACGTCAAGAATCTGAAAAACATCCTTGCACTCCATTCCAAGAAAACAAAGGAACTGATTCTGGACTTAAGGAGACTGAACTAAAGCAGTCATCATCCCATCAGCATTAATGGCGAGAGGGTGGAGACAATTCAGAGTCTCAGATTCTTGGGAGTCCACGTCATCAGGATCTGTCATGGGCAACAAATGGGACCAAGAGAGGTATTCAAAGGATTCACTTCACTGTCTGAGAAGCCTGAAGAAAGCACAACTCACACAACAGCTGCTGGAGAACTTCTAGAGGTGCACCACAGAGTCGGTCATTACACCTCTGAGAACAGGAAGACCCTCCAGCTTATGATCAAAACGGTTTGAAGAATTACTGGTGCTCAGCTACCATCACTGGAGCAGAAAAGCAAAGAACATTTGTAAAGATCTAACCCACTGTGGCCACAGAATTTTTAATCCTGTGCCCTCTGGCAGGCACTTCAGAGCCCTGTATGCCCACAGTACCAGGCTGAAGGACAGCAATCAGCCTATTCATTGCACAGCAAACACTGACCCATCCTATAATGGAGACCCCCCTACTGATTAATCAGAATTTCTGAATCTGAATTTTTGGAT
The DNA here is from genome assembly GCF_016835505.1 of Polypterus senegalus. Lineage (NCBI taxonomy): Eukaryota > Metazoa > Chordata > Cladistia > Polypteriformes > Polypteridae > Polypterus > Polypterus senegalus. The sequence goes on along the minus strand of NC_053169.1, from coordinate 93,846,128 downwards.
ATTTAAACATATATTTTAAACTTCTGAAGCTAAATTAATCTTCAGTGTGGGACCCTAACAAAGACCTCTTGATATTCTAAGTCAATTCAGTCCTATACTTTGTCTTTCTCAACTACTGCAGTTACGTGTTCAACAAAAATACACAGGCGATTTAGTCTGGCAGGATCTTCCCCTCATAAACCCATACTGGCTCTTGCTTCATGCAATATTTTTTGATATAACTACTTTTCTAATTTATTTGTTACTATAACTTCCATAATTTTGCAGTGAAGTGTCTGACCTATAAATGATCAGAACATTAGAGCAATCTGGATGAGACCAGACCATTGAGCCCAACAAAGCTCTCCAGGCCTATCCATTTAATTCTTCTAAAAAAACATTAAGTCGAGTTTTGAGGGTCCCTAAAGCCCTACTATCTACCACACTACGTAGTCACTTATTCCATCTGTCTGATGTTAAGGGTAAATTTTCATTAATTGTATAGCATCCTTCATCAACTATGTATTCATTTTATAGTGCCTTTCATCTATTAATTGTATAGCGTCTTTCATCAACTTTGTATCAATGTATTCATTTTATAGTGCCTTTCATCTATTAATTATATAGCATCTTTCATCAACTTTCTATTAATGTATTAATTTTATAGTGCCTTTCATCTATTAATTGTATAGCATCTTTCATCAACTTTCTATCAATGTATTCATTTTATAGTGCCTTTCATCAACCTAATAATTGTATAGCGTCTTTCATCAACTCTGTATCTATTAATTTTAAAGTGCCTTTCATCTATTAATTGTATAGCATCTTTCATCAACTATCTATCTATTAATTGTATAGCGTCTCTCATCAACTATGTATTAATTTTATAGTGCCTTTCATCTATTAATTGTATAGTGTCTTTCATCAACTTTCTATCTATTAATTTTAAAGTGCCTTTCATCCATTAATTGTATAGTGTCTTTTATCAACTCTCTATGTATTAATTTTATAGTGCCTTTCATCTATTAATTATATAGCATCTTTCATCAACTCTCTATCAATGTATTAATTTTATAGTGCCTTTCATCTATTAATTGTATAGCATCTTTCATCAACTATCTATGTATTAATTTTATAGTGCCTTTCATCTATCTATTTATTAAGTGTATAGTGTCATTATGTGTCTGTCTGTCTATCTTTGCTTAATCTTAAATAAAGATATCATAGTAAAAATGTTGAAAAGGGAAAGGTTAGAGTGCCACTCTGTGAAGGTTGCCTTGGGCTACAGGAGCACTGGCACCACGCCTCATGCTAATCGATGGCATCTCATCTTATGTGGTGGCTCAGTTCTGACATTTTACCCCACTACTAATAAATCTGTATTAGGAAGATAGCCACAATAAAATATATTTTCAGATTAAAAAAAATAACACAAAAAAGCAATGTGCTCTACTTCTTGTACAATCATTTTGTTTCATGTAATGGACTGGACCTACGGTGTTCATTGTGCATTTTCTTTCTTGCTATTTCATGACAGGTAGTAACAACATACAGTTTGTTGCTGTAAATGTTTCTTACGGATGCTCGGTTAATTGAGCACTTCTTGGGATTTTAAGCTTTGCCAATCGAGGGCCTTTGGTTTCCCAAATACATGAAGTCGAGTTACGCCAGGTCTCTCATTTTATAAGCTGGTTATATTACATTTTATTAATACTTCTTTGTAAATGTCTTGCTGCGCTCATATGAAAAGACAACACTATACCTCCTGTGGGACTTTATTTTTTTTTTTGATTGTTTGTAGCAACCACACACAAAAGAGCTGCATAAGCTCATCTCCCCGTGAAACATCCTGACAGAATGCCAGTTTAGTCACTAATAATAATGAGACTGGCATCAGCAAGATACTCTAATGAATGCCTGTTTTTAACCTCCCATCAATATTCCAACAGCTGTTCAGCACCCGGCACCAAGGACACACAAACAAGAGGTGTGTCTGCCTTAAAGGCGCAGTCTTTATATGGGGTGTGTGTGTGTGTGTGTGTGTGTGTGTTTTCTTCCCCTATACAGACTAATTAAGGGATCAAGCTGATAAGAATCGTCCAGTTCTCATGCTTTATTTCTTTGACTCATTCACTGGAATAATCATCATTGTGTGTTGATGCCTGGAGGGAGAGGGGAGCTGTGGCAGCTGTGGGGTTTTTTGATAACTGGTGCCTCATATCCCTGCCTTGGCCTTTGCATCTGCCTAATCACTTATTAATTACACGTTGGTTTACTGGCTTGATGCTGCTTAGGCTTTTATTGACAGACAAAACAGACGTGACAAAGTCAAAGCTTGGTTTTGGGGGAGGTGGGGTTGGCAGAGAATAAACATCGCCAACCTAAAATGCTGAAAACTGTCACCATTTGTACTCTTTGGGGTCTTGTTATGCTTAACTCGACTTCAATAATTTGGGTCTCATGTTACATAGTTGAGTAGTATGGAGTTGGATATATTATGTATGCGTGTTTTTTTTTTTTTTGTTTTGTTTTTAAATTAAAAGTGACATATACTGGAACAGATTTTACTGAGAATGTTACAAATCTATTTGGAAATGAGAAGAAAACACTGTGGATTCCAGCCTAGAGCCAGAAGACTAGGCACAGGTACGCCAAACAGATGATTCACAGCCAGCGATAATCAATTCGACGCTTCTGTGTAAATCAATTCCAGGGTCTGCCCTCGAGACAAAGCAGAAATGGCTCTTGCAGTGCCCCTCTTCTGGACTCCGTAAAATGGCTAATCCTTGACAACGATAATTATTGAAAAGGCTAATACTTCATGTTTCACAATTCTGCTTAGGCTACTTGTCTTCATTTGGTGTTGCAGTTCTTTTCCTGACTTGTCGGTTTATAAGTTTGAAGAGGTGGTTTTTTATTTTTTTTAAATAATTTATTATTATAGTTTAATAATTTTGAGGTAGATAAAATGAAAAGCTGTCAGACATCAAAAAAAGTAAATATTTTGTAGCTATTCTTTAATTTAATAGTTTCTTTTTTTATGCACAATTTCATGTGACCACCCAGCATATTCTGTCTCCTATATAATAAAACTGATTTTGTGAAGAAAGAGGAAGTGCGAGTGTGAGACTCATGAGGAGGAGTGAAGGCGAAGGAGACACCCTGGGACAGAGTTGCCTTCAAAACAGACAGGAGGTGAGAATATAGGCAGGCTTTATGGGAACACGTTCAAGTGGCGGGCAGCGCTGGTGAATAGACGTTCAGACAAATACAGAGAAGACGTGGACATAAACGGCGAGAATAAAGTGGAAATGTGGAGAATAAAGTCAATGTCTCGACTTTAACCTCAACATAAACGACGAGAATAAAATCAACATGTCGACTTTAACCTCGACATAAATGGTGAAAATAAAGTGGAAATGTGGAGAATAAAGTCAACGTCTCGACTTTAACCTCAACATAAACAACGAGAATAAAATCAACATGTCGATTTTAACCTCGACATTAGTGATGGGAAGTTCGGATCATTTTACTGACTCCGACCTTTGAGTCTCGTTCAGCAAAATGAACGAATCATTTTTCGAGTCATTTCGTTCAATTCTGTTGCCGGCTCAGACTGCATACTAGGTTAAGCTTATGGGGCTGTCACGTGATGAACGAACGACTCGAAAAACCCGAAGACTCGAAACAAGTGAATCAATTCCAATACAGAAACTATAGGAAGTTGCGCAAATGCACATGCGCGACTGAACGAATCACTCTCACGAGACGACTCGTTCTTCCCGAGTCACATTAATGATTCGTTCAAAATGAACAAATCATTCAAGAACGACCCATCACTACTTAACATAAATGGTGAGAATAAAGTGGAAATGTGGAGAATAAAGTCAATGTCGCCTTTAACCTCGACATAAACGACGAGAATAAAATCAACATGTCGACTTTAACCTCAACATAAACGATGAGAATAAAGTGGAAATGTTGACTTTAACCTCAACATAAACAGCGAGAATAAAATCAACATGTCGACTTTAACCTCGACATAAACGACGAGAATAAAATCAACATGTCGACTTTAACCTTGACATAAACGATGAGAAAAAGTGTAAATGTGGAGAATAAAATCTACATGTCGATTTTAACCTTGGCATAAATGGTGAAAATAAAGTGGAAATGTCGACTTTAACTTCGACGTAAATGGCAAGAATAAACTGGAAATGTGGAGAATAAAGTCAACGTCTCGACTTTATTCTTGACATATACTTTTTTTTCTTCATTGTGTCCATATTTTTTTTTTTCATCTCCATGGCCCTAATACGCTTCCAAATAAATTTGAACCAAATATTGTCTCCTGTATTCAAAAACACATCATAAAAGGTGACCTCTGTTTTATGTTATTTTCTGAGGTTCAGTAATCCATTTGACAGAAATGAACAGCTATTGCTCCATTCTTCAAAATGTATTAGTAATGGAAGGGGATTTGCAAATTAAGTGAACTCTCATACCTGCTTATTTCTACAGATCTGATTTAGAATGTAGAAGCACACAAAGTATAAATGTGATTTTTTTCTTTTTTCTTTTTTGTTCTTATCCAATCCTCTTTTTCAGCTTTTCACATCTCAATATGATTAGATTGTAATCGCACATAAATCATCAAGAATGTCAGGACTCCAAAAAATCCAAATTACGTGAAAGATCAACATTTTATAATGTAACATGAAGAAATGATCTATATAAGAACATTTGATGTCACCTTCTCATAATAAAGCAGCCTCTCATGAAATATTGACAGAAATATGGGTCATTATAAATCACCCTGTCAGATTTTCATGGGTCTTCATTTTATATTGTCATGGCACTATAAACTATTTCTGCCACTACTATTTTTGTATTTTTTTTTATCATCTCAGCAGCTCAAAAATGGCATGTAGATTATTTTTGGAAATAATGCAAGACAAATAGCAGGTAAGCAGAGTGAAGAAGAAAACCAATCCATCTGAGAACAAACATGAAGCAGACGGTGAAATATGAGAGAAAAATAAAAACAAATGATGCACCCAGTAAGGATTGTCATGCATGGGGATCACCTACAGAGTCTAAAAAAGAGGAGCGATTCCACCCCAGACCGGGAAGAGGCACTGTCGCCAACTATTCTCACTCTCCATCTGCCCTACTGAGAAAATCCTCAGCGCCTGACTGTAGTGTTCTTTAGGTTGAAGTAGAGACATACTCAGAATAACGTCTCGAATGCTGTTTATTTTCTAGCAACTCTCCATAGAGTGTTCAAGGAAAAACGCACCCATCACTCAAGACATCATATGTCCCAAAAGACCTAGACTATACTAATCAATACCTGAACATAATATAACCGAGAAAAGCATTATCAAGCAATCATATACAAAATTGACTCCACCTCCAGGGCTTGGAGAAGGCACCGCCCCTCTAAGTGGGGACCCAATAGATAGGGGTGTGCCTGATGCACGACAACTCATTCTGACTTCGTACCTGAAAGTGGAAGGAGCTCCTGATTTGCCTGAAGCACACAAAGTTGACAGATTTCTCCAATTAATGCAATGCTCAAGGTTCATTCTTAACTCTATTCTATATTTTTATTTAATGATATTAAAATATTGTCTGAGGTGGCGACCCGGCCGGGATGCCCAGGAGGACCGGAGGAGGGCTTGCGCCTTCCCCAGACCATCTGGGGGTGACCGCACTGGTTCCTTTGGGGTCCACAGGTACAGAGCTTCGAAGCTCCAACCTGTAGGGGCCCGTGGTCACCGCCAGGGGGTGCCCCCATGCCTTTGGAGCCCTGGACCTCAGCACTTCTGCCACACCAGGAAGTGCTGTGGGGAAGAGGAGCAGGGACACCCGGAGTGCTTCCGGGGATACAGCCGGCACTTCCACCACACGGGGGCGTGACGGTGGGAGATTGACGGGAAGCACCTGGAGCACATCCAGGTGTGAATAAAAGGGACCGCCTCCCTTCATTCGGGGCGAGAGTCGGGAATGGAGTGGACTGAGCTTGCTGGAGGAGGCAAGGAAGCAGCCTGAAGAAAGTAAGGCATTGTGTGGCCAGGACTTTGGGGACTTGTGGGGTTGTATGGTGCACTTGACTTTTGTATACAGCATAGTGTGAATAAACATGTTTGTGGGTGAAATGAACGTGTCTGCCTGTCTGTGTCTGGGCCAGTCTCCACAATATATAATATATTGTTGCACAAAAAAGACCAAAGTGCCCACGCGCTAACTCTGAGTGCTAGACCTGGAGCTTGAGCACCCACTGAATTTTAAAACCCACTGTAAAAATGGCACTGTCCTTTCGGATGAGATGTAAAATCCAGGGGTCCTGGATCTCAGTGGTCATAAAATCTCCTTGGGCGTCCTTCGTCAAGAGTACAGTAGGGTTTGAGTCACTTACCATGCCAGTACTTGCATTTTAGAATGACGAAAAGAACTCTGCACTTATATAATGTCATCGGCTAAATACTGAATATTCTCTTCTTATGCACCATAAAGCATTTATTGGATCTCCCTCAAATTATTCTGCGAGAAATGACTACTTAAAAATCTCACTCACTTAGGATCTTTCTACAGCATTTTTTATATATATATTTATTTTTTTAAATTTTTGGAAAGTGAAACTCATTTGAATTCGCTGGTCTCCTCAAGGGTTTGAGGTATCGGCCCATCTGGCCCTGCTGACTTATCCACTTTTAAGTACTCTCTGCAGCTTAGGAACCAAGTCTTTGCAAAACCTAAAAATCTAATTTATTTTGTCAGATACGGTTGGTCAGCATTTTTTTCTTTTTTCTTCTTTCGGTAAATGGCTGTGGGAAACAGCTGTTGAAGAACTGATTGAAAATTCTTATTTCTGCTGTAGTTTTCCCTTCTTTGCAATTTTTCTTGGAACACCAGGTGAAATTCCAGTGTGCACCTCTTTTGCTCTGCTATTATCATATTTTATATTTTATTGATGACTTTAAACTGCAGCATTCAGCCCTTCAGACGTTAAGGTGCAATCCGTTTGAGTCGCATTTTCTCCATCCAGACCTATCATGCACCTGTGTTGCTCCACCAATATCTGACTTTTTGCCTTGTCCGTAAAAATATTTATATATTTCTCCTGTGCTATATAAACAAACAGAAAAAGACATATGGCTTGCAATTCTTAAATCTGAATTGCAATCCTCATTTTCATGAGTGTGCTATATCCACTATGTTTGGATTTTTGAATGCCAAACTGATTTTTTCATGTCACTCTCTGTGTTTTTCCCAGTTGATTCTGGGGTTCGTCAGTGGTGTGTTCTGCTCCTACTCTGTTCAGTGCTTGTATGGACTGGGTGTTGGGCAGGGTCGTGGAGTCCAGCGGCTGTGGGGAATCTGTTGGTGAAGAAAGATTCATGGATCTTGACTTTGCTGACGATGCTGTGATCTTTGCAGAGTCAATGGAGCCTCTGATGGTGGCTCTCGAGAGACTGAGTGAGGAGTCTGAGTGTCTGGGCTTGCAAGGGTCCTGATAAAAACCAAAGAGCCAGGCCTTTAATGACCTCCTGGGCACGGCCATCAGCAGTGTGCCTGTCTGTGGAGAGAGTGTTTCCCCGAGGGTGATCCGGCTCGTAAGATCCTCATTGTTGGGGACCCGAGTGGCTGGACCAGGCCAAGGGGTCGCCCACGTAACACCTGGCTGCGGCAGATAGAGGGTCAGGAGGGTGGGACTGGACCATGTGTCTGCCTGGGGGGTTGCCAACCAGGATCTCGAGTTGTTTCGTCATGTGGTGGGTGCGGCAACACACTGTACCAGTGCACCCGACTTGACTTGACTCTCTGTGTGACATAAAGTTTGTGATGGCCAACATCAACACTTAAATCCGACAAATAACGGTTCTTGAAAATAGATTGTACTTTATTTGTTTTCAAGGGGAAATTAAAATGTTTATAAGACCCCCGTAACTGTGTAGTTAGGATATAGCAGTTTGGTTAATGGATGGATGGATAAAAACTCAAGGAAAATGTAAAAATGTTAACAAAGCGCCAGCCTCTCAAACACTCACACACACACACACACACACACACACAAACAAAAGAACTTCAGGCTTGGATAAGAAGAGAGCTGCTGCCATCTGATAACGGGCTGGGAGGTAAGATGGGGTCAGATCTGCCCAGTTGTACCACAGGCTTTACATTTAAAGGCATTAAAAGGTCCACAAGTGGCACATGCTGATAGAAGTTTGTTCTTATTAAAGTTCTCCTGGTTGAAGTCGCCAGCATTATCGGGTCAGAATGATTCATCATTAGAGTCTTGGTAAACAAAGTGAATCATTTCTGTTGCTAGTTTTCTGTGTGCCATTGTAAATGTATTGTGACAACGTTTGCAGCGCTGAAAAGATATTCTGATATTTTTTTGTGTTATTTATAGGGGTTCATAGTGTGAAACTGGGACCATCCCTGTCACTGGGATGTCTGGTCGCCCTATTAAATGATAGCATTAATTATTTAATTGAAAGGTTGCTAATTTGAATCCTATAAATGCTAGAAGTGACTCTACTTCATTGCGCCCTTAAGGAAGGTCCTTAACCTGCAGTTGCTCCATCCTGGGTATGACGTTAATCTGCATCCTGCCTTGCAAGCTGGTTGTCCAACTTACAGGGAAAACTTAGAGGTTGGTGGCAGGATTGGCACTCCAGACACTCTACCAATCCATTCGAACTAGTATGGTGCTGAGGTGTCACTTGTTGCACGACTGCACTCGGGTCCTAATTTTGGATCCTGAGGTGGTTTGTTGTGTGGTGGGTGCAGCAACATGTTGTACCAGTGCAGGCTCCACCCCTTTCCTCTCTCTCAACTGGTTCATCCATTTTATTTGTCTGGAGATACAACACAAAAAGAAAGAACTGAAAATAGCACTCGTGTCCCTGTTATCGGCATTCAAAAAGAGGATTTGAGGAGAGGTTTCATCTGGGTTTAGTAGAGCTCTGTCTTGCGGATTGCTCTGGTCAAAAGTGACATCTCCTTCTAGGACATCCGAGATTTTATGGCAGAAGGATTGGAAGGGGCGGGGCTAAATACCTTCACTGTCCAGCTTTTTGGTTCAGTGGGGGAAGAAGAAGATGAAGGCGGTGTTAGTGGAAGCTCCCCTTCTCGTCTTGGCAGTTTATTACATACCTCAATGGAGCCTGTGAGGAGGTTCTCTGACGCGCATGCGTGACTACAGTTGCCCTAACCCTGACACCAACAATCAGGGCACAAGTTTTGCCACACAGCACACAATTAATTAACAGTTGGGGAAGCGTTTCTTCTTTGCTCCCCCAAAGTACAGCACAGTCCATACAGCACCACAGTCCCTTCTTTTTGCCAGTCCTTCCATGTCCACTGCTCCTCACAAGCTTCATCCACTTCCTCCTGACTCAGGCCATTGAATACTGGTGGCTGGACCCCTTTTATTGGATACCCGGAAGGACTCCAGGTGTCCAACGATCTTCTTCTGGCAGCACTTCCTCCACACCAGGAAGTCCCAGAAAATGTCCAGGTGCCCCCTGGTGGTGGCCACAGGCCCCAGCAGGGTTAAGCTTCCATGCTCCAAACCCGTGATCCCACTGCAAGCCAAGGGGGCTGCCCTTTATCAGACTGGGGGGAGAGAATGTCCTGAAGAAGCTCTTTTCCCCGGTCCTTCCAATGTCAGGGCTTCCCAACCACAAAATTTTATATATATATATATATATATATATATATATATATATATACACAGTGGAACCTTGAGATATGAGTTTAATTTATTCCAGCACTGAGCTCGTATAGCGAATTTCTCATATCTAGAACAAACTTCCCCATTGAAAATAATGGAAATCCAGTTAATCCGTTCCACACCCCAAAAAATTTAAACATAAAAATCAATTTTTCTAACAAATAACACTGATAAATAATATATACAAGTGGAACCTCGGTTTGCAAGTAACTTGGTTTACGAGTGTTTTGCAAGACAAACTAAATTTTTTAATTAATTTTGACTTGATCAAACGAGCGATGTCTTGCAATACAAGTAGTATGGATACACTTTGTCTGCTGAGCGTCATGTGATCATAACTGAGCTGATGGTTTTTCTCTCTCGTGCGCGTCTCTCTCTCTCTTTAGCTCTCTCACTCGCACACACGTCTCTCTCTCTCTCTCCTCTTGAGGGCAATCGTCTCCTATTCTCCGTCTGCATGTCCGCGATATTTTTGGATACGGCGAACTGCTACAGCGAAACAATGAAATCACGAGCGCACAAACACTGAGTGAGCTGACGGGCTGGCAGTGTCAGCTTGGGTGAATCCCCGAGTCGAGGCGGATCGGGAAACGAGTCACGCATACCCACAGCCTGGCTCGTGGTCCTTTACGCGAGCCAATGCTCATATTTAGATCCGAATTTTTCTCTCATACTTTCCTCTTATCTTGAATTTCTGGTATACAGAGGTGATTGTATCTCAAGGTTCCACTGTGTGTATGTGTGTATATATATATATATATATATATATATATATATATATATATATATATTGTGAACGCTGGCCGGACACAGGCAGACGGACAACATAGTTTCACCACACACCCTTTATTATATACAATATTTACAGTTTTCGTGCACTACCAACCCCAGTGCCTCCTGCACCGATCCCCCAAAGTCCAGGCCTCACAGTCCTTTTGTCTTTCTCTCCTGGCCGCCTCCAGTCCTCACTCCAGCTCCGCCTTGCTTCCTCCCGACTCTCGCCACGACTGCTGGGAGGCGGCCCCTTTCATGGGAACCCGGATGGGCTCCAGCTGCTTCCCGCACTCCTCCGCAGACACGCCCTTGTGTGGCGGAAGTGCCGGCTGCGCCCGAAGCCGTCCGGTGTCCCTGTCGTCTTCCCCAGCACTTCCTGGTGTGGCGGAAGTGCTGGGCTCCAGGGCTGTTCAGGCAGCGGGGCGCCGCCTGGCAGTGGCCACGGCCCCTACAGGGCTGGGCTTCCATGCCCCTTACCCGAGGCCACCAACATAACCAGGACGGACACCCCCTCGTGGTCTGGTGGAGGTACAGGCCCTCCTCCGGTCCTCCTGGGCGTCCTGGCCGGGCTCCTGCCTCGGCCAGGTGCCACATTATATATATGTACATGCACACACAGACACACACACTTAGAGATTTTTATTTTTTTTTTGCCCCCTGCTTGCTTCACTCGCCAATCCCCAGGTCGGCGCTACATACTAGCCTCTTTCTGGTTCTGCCACTTGTGTACGTGGATGCGGATGTACAATTTAAACAGATTTTAATTTTCATTTGATGTGTTGCATTTGCATCAATGCAACATGTCCGTGATTGAATTTTGTTTCTTTCTCTCTATTAAATAAACCGACTTTTTCGAATGTTTGTCTCTGTGATTTGTTAATTGTCTTTGCAAAAGCTATTTTAATGGGAAACTGTTAACATTTTAATACAAATGGCTTATCAAGATCTCCTTTGCTATGTAATGTTAATAAGCGGATGAGGTACTACATTACCTTTCTTGGATACATCCTTCTTTCTACAGTAATTCGCGTGTTGTAAGACCAGACAGTATTAACAGTTGTAGATATTCTTCATGATATCGTAAGGTGATGTTTTCATCTTCCGCACCATCACCACCAACTGTTTCAGCAGAGTCTATTGATACGCATTTAACCAATTTGCCGTGTAACCAATCAACAATTTTCACGTTAATTCATTTGACTTCATCGTTTCTTAGTACTAGGATTGCCCGTGCACTCATTTTTTCTGTTGATAACTTTTGGGATGAAATTCTTCCATAAGATTTGGAGTCCAAAGACATGCAGGTTAGGTGCATTGGCGATCCTAAATCGTCCCTAGTGTGTGCTTGGTGTGTGGGTATATGTGCCCTGCAGTGGGCTGGCACCCTGCCCAGGGTTTGTTTCCTGTCTTGCACCCTGTGTGGGCTGGGATTGGCTCCAGCAGACCCCCATGACCCTGTAGTTAGGATATAGCAGGTTGGATAATAGATGAATGGATGGATGTTTGAGATATCTCAATGAAAATTAAAGTATCTCAACAAAATTCTTTGAGGAATAAGCATGCCACAATTCAACAAAATTGGTCCACTGAGCTTTTTTCATGCGAACAGCCAGACGTGGGCTATCACATTAGGTGTGTCGCACATTGCAGTAAAAACACCTAAAAAGATTTGAAATGATTGGGTGTTGGCTAATGGTCGGAAACCGAAAGTGACTGATGATTCAGTGCAGTTGCTATGTCACTAAATAGAGAGGGTGTGGCCAGGAGCAGACTGCATGCAGGGGGTGTGGTCAGAGGTGTGGTGGCAGGCGTGTTCAAGGGTGTGGCCTGAGCATTGAATCACGCCAGTTCATTCACTCATTCACTCTTTTAGGATTTTGCAGTCCAAACCAGCAGCTTTATGGTTTACAGTCTACATGACAATAACAGGACAAGAAGCGGATAGATGGCAACAAAGACATTCTCTCCCCTCTGGCTGACATTGTGCAAATATTCAAAGTTAATGCACACTGAAACTTTACTGATTATTCAAATACACGTTCACAGCTGTTATTATTAAAACGCCTTTATGCATGAAGGTTAAAATATTTGTTCTGATGCTCTTTAATATTCAGTTGTTTAATTGTGCATTCATTTGTGACTAACATACCACCTCTCGAAATAAAATACATTTTACAAATGTTCATGTAAGCGTTAATGCATTATTTATATAACATAAAAACGACCATTCAGGACAGCACATTTACTACATTTGTTAGCATCCATTTGTCAGTTTTATGTCTGCGACAAAACAGCTTCATAGTAGAGCAGCAGAGGGCACGAACAAAATGCTCTTGTGCATTAGACCAAGAAAAAGTAAGAAACTGTGGCTGCCGATTTGAAGTATTACCCAAATAATTTACTTTTAATCACGCCGGGGAGCGGGTTTTGTGTAAGTCGTGGGAATCATGCATAATTTACCATTGTTCAACAAAAGACAGCAAGTCGAGAATGATCTATTTATGGTAAACATCAATCTGGAGTCATGGATCCATTAATAGATAATGAAAATGCTATTGAAATGGCTCCCAGATACATTCAATAAGTATATAATTATGTCTTTACTAACCCATTCCAAGTATGTATTTTATAAGGCTTATGATTTACTGACAGTCTTCGTAAATTAATTTAAGTAAATGAATACATTCTGCTTGTTTTATATTCTCATTATGCCCCTGTTGTTTCGGTCTGTAATTACATTACATAGCTTCCCAGTGTTCTCATTCGTCTAATAAACTGTCAAGTTTTATTTGTAGAGACTTTTTAGTAGTGAGCAGCATGACGGCACAGCACTTAGTGCTGCTGCCTCAAATCTCACGCCTGGTCGTTGTCTTTGATTATCTTTTTTTCTTTCCTTTACAAATCTCCGTTTCCTCCCACTCCATAAAATTCATGGTGGTGAGCGATTCCAAAATGGCCACGGTGGGAGCGTGTGAGTGGACTCTTAGAAGGAACTGGTGGTCTATCTGGAGTTGTTTCCTGCCCACTGTTGCTGAGATCTGCTCCATGTGACCCTGAAATGGATTCAATAGAATGGTACGATATGGTAAGGTGAATCGGTCCTGTGAGGGGTGTGATAAAGGGCGCTATATGAGCGCCGACCCGACACAGACTGACACCAGAGGCACGCGTAAAATAACTATAAATAAATAAACTTTTTATTTTTCTTAACCTGGGGGCCACATCTTCCCCGTGTCCCTTAGGCACAACACAGTCCCAAGCACTAAGCACAAACCCATCCATCCATCCATTTTCTAACCCGCTGAATCCAAATACAGGGTCACGGGGGTCTGCTGGAGCCAATCCCAGCCAACACAGGGCACAAGGCAGGAACCAATCCTGGGCAGGGTGCCAACCCACCGCAGGACACACACAAACACACACTAGGGCCAATTTAGAATCGCCAATCCACCTAACCTGCATGTCTTTGGATTGTGGGAGGAAACCGAGCCGGAGGAAACCCACGCAGACACGGGAGAACATGCAAACTCCACGCAGGGATGACCCGGGAAGCAAACCCGGGTCTCCTAACTGCGAGGCAGCAGCGCTACCACTGCGCCACCGTGCCGCCACTAAGCACAAACCACGCACAATAAACCTCTTCATCTCTCTAAGAGATCCTCCACTCCTCCCAGGCAGCTTTGTCTCTCTTCCTCCCGACTCTGGCTCCCCTAGTGGTGGTTGCTGGCTCCCTTTATAGCCCACCTGGAAGCACTCCAAGTGTTTGATGACCTGCATCCGACTGTACTGCCGGGTGTGGCAGAACAACCGCCCCATATGGGCTCAGGAGGCCGTGCAGCTCCCTCTGGTGGTGGCGGCCATGGAGCCCAATAGGGCTGTCCCGAAATTCCATGCCTGTGGCCCCGATGGGAGGCTGCCACCAAGTGTTCCGGAGAAGATGTTGTGCTGCCCATGGTTGTTCTCTCGGATCATGTACAGAAGGGGCATCCCGGCTGGGCATGGGCCCCGGCCATCCATCACAGGGATTAGTGGATAAAGGGGTGACATTGATGGATTGTTGACACTAGTCAATGAAGACACATTTAAGTGAATCTTATGGATTTGGGGCTGCTAACCACAAGAATCACCTTTTCATTTTCCTGTCTTGTACCATTTTATTGCAATAAACAATTTTTGTGATTTCCTGTTATAATTTAAACCATACAACTTGAGCTTCAGAACAGGTCCCCCACCTGAAGTTAAGCTAAGTTCAGGCCAAATCAGTACTTGGATGGGAGACCATCTAGGAAAAAATTTGAGTTCCTGCTAAAAGAGGTGTTGATGAGGCCAGCAGGGGGCGCCTACCCTGTGCATCCCAGTGAAGTGACGGGGACACTGTGCTGTAGTTGTGGAGGCGTCCTTCGGATGAGACGTAAAACCGAGGTCCTGACTCCCACATAACAGCTGATGTGTTTGGGCTACTGGTGCACAAATGGTTGCCATCGCATCATCCAGGTGCATGATACACGTTGTGGTGTCAGGAAAACTGCCTCCAGCTCAACGTCAGCAAAACCAAGGAGCTAGTGGTGGACTTCAGCAGGAGACAGCAGCGGGACTATTAGCCCCTCATCATTAACGTGACTCCAGTGGAAAGGGTGAACAGTTTTAAATACCTGGGGGTTTACATCTCTGAGGACCTGATATGGTCTGAACACAATCAAGTTAAGACCAAAAGGGCAAAATGGAGACTGTACCATCTCCGACAGCTTAGGAAGTTTGGGGTCTCTTCAGGGATTCAAAAAAACTTTCTACTCTGGCATTGTGGAAAGTATCCTGACAGAACATTACATCCTGGTTTGGAAACTGCTGTGTTCAGGACCGTAAAGCCCTACAGAGAGTGATCCGTACAGCAGGACGCTTCTGTAGGTCAGCTCTACCATCCATGCAGGACATTTACACCAGAAGATGCAGGACCAGAGCTCTCAGGATTATCAAAGTCTCATCTCATCCCAGCAATAGCCTGTTTCATCTGTTAAAATCAGTGTAGCACCCTGGCCAGGACAGAGAGACTCAGAAGGAGTTTCTATCCTCAAGCCATAAGACTGTTAAATCAGAACATGCCATCTCATCAGTGACCCTCCACATACTTAGACTGGACTGTGATTGTACCATGCCATCTACCCATACCTTGTTCTGAGAACTGGTCTGTCCTTTAACACTATGAACCTGTCTAACATTGGTTCTGCACAATAATCATCCATCCATCCATTATCCAACCTGCTATATCCTAACTACTGGGTCACGGGGGTCTGCCGGAGCCAATCCCAGCCAATACAGGGCGCAAGGCTGGAAACAAACCCTGGGCAGGGCACCAGCCCACCGCAGGGCACACACACCCCCCAATGCACCTAACCTGCATATCTTTGGACTGTGGGAGGAAACCCACGCAGACACGGGGAGGACATGCAAACTCCACGCAGGGAGGACCCGGGAAGCAAACCTCTGGTCTCCTAACTGCGAGGCAGCAGCGCTATCCACCGTGCCACCCTACAGTACAATAATCGCTGCACTATTGCAATTTAATACTTAATTCTACTTTATTTCGCTTAATTTTACTTATTTATTTATGTCCTATTATATTGTTATCTTTCAATCTAGGGCTTTTTGTTAATCTAACTGATATTCTTCTAACTTTGCACAGTTTTGATAAGCAGATCAGGATGCATTTGACTGTGTGCTGTCCTGTATATCTATTCATGTGACGAATAAAGAATCTTAAACCTAGTGGTGCTTGAAGTAGCTCCGTGAGAAAAGTGCCATATAAATGTAAAGAATTATTATTATAATTCTTAATATTATTATTATATTGTCATGTATGTACGCTATGAGATTATCTTCCTGGCTCTGTTGAGGAAAGCGATACCACTCCAAGACGAAAGGGGGCGCTGTCACTAACTGTATCTTCTGTTTTAATAAACTGTCCAGGAAGGTCGACTAACCCCGCCCCTGATTCCCAGACCCCACCTCTTATGGCCGGATACCATAACAGCAGACAGGACCCAGAAAGTGGCGTCTCACTCTGACCAGAACTTCACAGGGGACAGAGGTTAGATTAGATTAGATTGCATTATTTATAAAAGCACATTTCAAACAACAGAGGTTGTGGCAAAGTGCTGCACGAAGATGCATTAAATAAACACAATGCAAACAATCATGCAGAAGCAGATTAATAAAACAACCAACTATAACATCCACCACAATCCCATTATACACAATGAAAGGCGTAAGAAAACCAGGTCTAAAGCCGACTTTTAAAAACCTCGATAGATGATGAAGTCCTGATGTGGAAAGGCAAGCCATTCCAAAGCCGAGGAGCGACAACTGAGAGAGCTCGGTCTCCCCTCGACGTCAGCTGAGATCTTGGAACTACAAGAGAGTCATCATCCAGATGACCTTAATGCTCCTGGGGCCACATAGGAGTGAAGGAGGTCACAGAAGTATTTTGGAGTGAGACCATGTGAGGCTTTAAAAACAAACAAGAAGATTTTAAAGCCAATGCAACTTCTCACTGGTAGCCACTGGAGAAAGGCTAAAATGGGGGTTGATGGGAGAGATAGGATCCTTTGTTTCTTGATCCAATTAAAAATCTAGCTGCAACTGAAGGCGTCACAGAGCAGATTTCGGCAGTCCCACATATATGGAATTACAATAATCTAGCCGAGATGTAATAAAGGTATGAAACTACATTAAACAAAGTCATTCGGTTGGTGTTCCAACACTCGTTGACGACTATTTGTCGTCTGTCCCACCAGTCACAACGTATACAGTGGAATGTGTGGAGTAATTTTTTAATTGTGGTCATTTAAAAGTAGTGACACTGCTACTAGGAATGCAGCTCGGATATACCAAGGAAGGTGAATGGGACAGCTGTGCTAAAGAGAAAGAACTGGCCACTCCGTTAGGACGCAGACCTTACTTGTCGACTCAACGGTGCTATTTTTGCCTCCTCTTCATTTTAAATTTGGACTGGGGGAAAAACCAATTGTGAAAACGATATAAAGGATATGAAGGATTTCGATATTTGAGACCGATGTTTCCACGAATGGAATGTGTCAGTGCTGACCGGCTATTGTCGAACACTTAAAGGAGAAGCATCAGACTCCGAGTACAAACCCAAATCCACGGCAACATAGTTTTAGCTCAATTGAACTAACGTGTTCATATCATTAAGTGATTAAACACACTAGATGCAGTAACATTAACCTCTTGTTTCTTCAAATATCTACGTGATACCAACAATCACTATGATTATTTATTTTTAGTTTGAAACTGTATATTATAATCACCAAAAGTTTCTCAGGAAGCATGTAGTGGTCTGGTGCTGCTAAAATTCACACCGTCGAAGAGACGGTGAATTATTTATTTATTCTTGGTGGAGATTCCTGGGATGCACCCAGCCTTGGCTGGACCCTCACAAGCACACACTCACAAGCAGAGACAAAAAAAACAACTGGTATTAAAACAATTAAAGAATGTATTAAACACTAATAAATGAAATATAACTACACGCTAAATAATCCAACCCCAGTCCCCTTACGGCGATGTACAATAAACACAAACAAACCACAACAATAAACACTCAAGACAACGTCCTTATACAGTCCAATAGCAGCTGAAATGACATGGTGTGAAGATCAGAATCCCAAGAATGAGTGAAACAGTCCTACTGGTAGTCCTGAGTGGCAAGGGGTGAGATTTTCAGGAGCGCTCCTCTTGAAGACACACGACAATTAACCCACCACTACACACGCGACAGGCAGGCACGAGATGGTTCATTCATCTAACGTGACACGATCCAGGGGCACAATTGACTTTTTAGACAACACGTTGGACAAGATACACAAAAACACTGATGTCCTGTTGCTCCGTCAGGCCTCCCTTTTCAACTTTCCTGCTGGCCTCTTCCTTCCCCAGCAGCCCCTATTTCCATTCCCAGCGTCCTATACAGGTAAACCCCCTTGGGCTGCTGGGAAGTGTCTTTCTCCCCACAGTAGCATTTCTACAAGCAAAACATCTGGAAAAATGTGTTTTCTTTTGATTTCATATACCACACGTACTAATAATAATTCTTTAGATTTACACGGCACTTTTCTCAATACTCAAAGTGCTTTTCATAGTGAGTGAGGAGCCACTTTTACCAGCCCTAATGATAGCATCCACTTATTAATATAAGAATTTGGGCACAAATTGGGAGCTGACGCTCTGTGGGATGCCAGTTCATCAAAGGGCACGCTAATGTATGCTTCTACAGGGGGCCAATTAGACATGTATGTATGCCTTAACACACACATGGCCATGGAAAGAACATGTTAACTCTCAAAAGAAAAATCTTAAAATGTTCGGACAATCGAACAAGCCATTCAACCCAACAAAGCCCACCAGTCCCAGCCACTTAGTTCTTCTCAAAAACCATCAAGTCGAATTTTGAAACTCCCTAAAGTCCTACTGTCTACCACACTACTTGATAGTTTATTTCAAGAGTCTATGGTTCTCTGTGTAAAGAAAAACTTCCTAATATTTGTACTAAATTTACTCTTAACAAGACTCCAACTGTGTCCCTGTGTTCTTGATGAACTCATTTTAAAGTCCCTGCTGGAGCACAAACAGAAGAGGACAAGCGCCTCGGTCCTCCTGATGCTTTAACGCGTAACAGGTAAATTAAATAATCTTCCTGATTGTAAAAGTATAAAATGGAAGCAAGGAAAACAAAACATTATCTCTCTAATATATCTCTCTCGATTGTAAAAGGAAATCTTGAGACGAGACTATTTCCACGAGATTTTTTCAAGCCCTACGAGACAAGACTTTTGCCAGGAGATTTTTTCAAGTCCCGCCCTCCTCTCAACCATTTCAGGTTAACGGCCCACGCCCGCGGTCCTCTCACCTCTCATTCGTGTGAATGCTTTTGCCAGACACAGTTCCTGCTCTCTTAGCTCTTATAAATTT
This sequence comes from Polypterus senegalus, assembly GCF_016835505.1. Taxonomy (NCBI): domain Eukaryota; kingdom Metazoa; phylum Chordata; class Cladistia; order Polypteriformes; family Polypteridae; genus Polypterus; species Polypterus senegalus. The sequence continues at coordinate 93,826,645 of NC_053169.1, read as the reverse complement.
TTGCGTTTTCCTCACTTTAAGTTCCCAATTGAAGAAGTATTATGTCTAAACCTTATTGAAGAATTTCATCCCCGAAGAGTTATCAACAGAAGAAATGAGTACACGTGCAATCCTAGCACCGAGAAACGATGAAGTCAAACGAATTGACACCAAAAATGTTGATCCGTAACACGGCAAATTGGTTAAACGCTTATCAATAGACTATGCTGAAACAGTTGGAGGTAATGGTGCGGAAAACATCAACTTACAATATCACAAAGAATATCTACAACCGTTAACACCGTCCTGTCTTGCGCCGCACAAATAACTGTAGAAAGAAGGACGTATACAAGAAAGGTAATGTAGTACATTCATCCGCGGATAACATTACACAACAAAGGAGAACTTGATATGCCATTCGTATTAAATGTTAACAGTTTCCCGTAAGAATAGCCTTTGAAAATCTACAACTGTTAACACCGTCCGGTTTTCCACCACACTAAGTCCCTTCATAATTTTAAACACTTCAGTCAGCTCTCCTCTTCATCTGTTTTTGCTCTGTTAATCTTTCCTCATAACTCATTCCCTGTAGCTGTGAATCAGCCTAGTTGCTCTTCTCTAGTGCTGCTATGTCTTTTTTTTGTAGGCCTGGAGACCAAAACTGCACCCAGCACTCCATCATGATGACCACGCTGTATTGCCTTTTATCTTTCTTAACGCCATCACACATATGCGTCGGAGGGTCTCTCTCCAAATTACTCGTCAGTATGTGACGCCACAGCTGCTAACTGTCTTGTCTTTTTCCTTCCTCCACATTCCACGGAAACCACCGAGTGAGGGCAACTGACTCCGCCCCTTCCTGTCCCAGGGCTATAAAAACCCATCAGCCCAGAAGGCAAAGAGCAAAGGAGCCTCCACAGTCTTTAGACGGCAGACAAAAAAACAGCCATAATTACACCCACCCCATTATTCTGGTGGCCACAGTTTTCGATTCCTTTATTTTTTTTACGCCATTAAATATTGTTTCTGTTCAGACTGTTAAGTAAATGGGGGAGAGCTGGGTGGGCACCCCAAAAATGTATTTTTGTTTGAGCCGACCACAATGCAAAACGAAATTATACTTTGTATTGAAAAATATCGCTTCATTGAACGCATTTATGAATGAAGTAATCACATTTAAATAGGAACACATAAACTGTGCAGAAAGATTTATTTTTTAGCTTGCATTTACGGTATTTATCAATAGCAACAACGGTAAATCATGAGCCGCCTTTGTCTCAAGTCATAAGAGCTGACTTAGCTGCTGAAAACTAATAAAAGGAGGAAGCAGAGCACACATATCATGACCAATAAAACCACCCGGAGTAGCAAAATAAATCTGTATATGAGTCGCTTTTCTCCTTGACTGTCCAGTATATGAATGGCACGGCGCACTGATATGTGGCATACATTACAGCGTCCCATCATTCTTCACATTTTAGATTTAATATTCGAGACGCAGCTTTTGTTATTCCTCGGTGATTAAAGAACGCAGAAGCCATCTCTATGATAAAGCATTCAGCAGTCCACTACGGAGAAGAGCACCGGCAAAGTCAGAGTTAGGTTTTATTAATAATACAGAGTGTCACAGGAGGCATATTAAGATATTAAATGGGCAATGCTTCCGTGCAAAATATATTGTTTTAATAAATAAATACCAGCTGGGCAAGAAAATGCTCACTCATACAAAGAGAGCATCCCAAAATGAAAATTAACATGTATTTGGAAGCTAAGTAAATGTTTCAAATAGTCCTCTCATAGAGCAGTGCTTTTTATTGATGGCACGCACTGGCGTAGAGGACGTCTGGTGTGAAAACAACGGGAGAGTAGGAAAGGAGACCCCACAAGAATCGAAAGGGAACAGGGGAAAATTTATTAGATTAGATTAGATTAGATTAGGTCAAACTTTATTAATCCCTTTGGGAAATTCAAATGCATACAGCAGCAATACCATATAAAATAAGAATATATTGGGCCAGGTTAGGTTAGGTTGGGGAGCGTGCAGCGTTATAGCGCATTGCCGCACTCATCTGATGACGAAACAACTTGGGATCCTGGCTGGCAGACACGCGGTCCAGTCCAGTTGTTGCACCAACTACACAACGAAACAGCTGGCAACCCCCCAGGCAGACACGTGGTCCAGTCCCACCCTCTATCTGCTGCAGCCAGGTGTTACATTGGCATCCCCTTGGCCTGGTCCAGTCACTCGGGTCCTGGATCACCCTCAGGGAACCACGCTTCATGGGCATAGTGGCGTAACTGACGCTTCCTCACAATGCAGGTAACGTGCCTCATTCGGGACTCCGTGAGCAACACAAAGTCAAATCAATGGTACCCAAGGATTTTCCGGAGAGACACAGTACCAAAGGAGTCCAGTCTTTGTCTCAGGTCACTGGATAGCATCCATGCCTCACAACCATATAGCAAGACAGGAAGCACCAGGACTCTAAAGACTTGGACCTTCGTTCTTTTGCAGAGATATCAGGAGCGCCACACACCCCTTTCCAGTGACCTCATGACCCCCCCCATACTCTCACAATCATAGGAAGAGTCACCAGAGTCACATGAATGTCACTGCTGAGGTATGTAAACCTCTCGATGAGGTCAACATTCTCTGCTGATGGCTACGCCCAAGAGGTCATTAAAGGCCTGTGAGATTATATCACATGACCAGTAATGCAGCCAATCAATTGATGAATAAAAATAAGCATAACAAGTTAAACTTAAGCTATTAACCCTCAAGAGGACATCCATCCATCCAACCATCTACTTTCATTGATCTCTTAATCTAATTCCAAAGTAATGTAAGACCTTAGCAGAAGTGGCTGCAAGGCAGGAAACAACACTCCTTTGTACTTGGGACAAAGGAAACCATCCCACTTGAACAGAGGAGAACATGCACTGACTTGGGTGGGGATGTGAATGCAATCCTCTGGAACAGTCAGAGAGCAAACCTCAAAGTGCCACCACCTGAAACCTCCTGAAAAACCTTCAGGGTACCAACTCTGGTGACCGGAAACGAAATGATTTCTGTTGCTGGCAGACCAGGAAAATTAAAAAAGAAAAAAAAAATACAATGTATACAACTTTTTTTTCCCCTGATGTTCACATGAAGTCTGATCATATTCAATACTCACATTTTTTTTTTTTTGGCGTCTTCCAACTTTGCAAACTTTAGACACAGCACTAATGCAGTGAGATTGCATGAGACGGCATTACTAATTTGTTTCAGACAAGCTGCCATTAGTAAAATGAGAACAGCTTGCAAGACAAATCGACATTAAGTGGCTAATTAACGAGTAATTTTCAAAATATACAAAAGACAATAAGGAGTCGATTGTGTAAAGAAGAAGTGTTGGAGCAGACAGCCACCTAGAGACCTTCGGAGGAGGCAGCACCAGCAGGAGCCCCTCTGATTAGCCTTATAAAGACCAGTGGCACCACTTAAAGTACATTAAAGTCATTTACAGGCCAGACATGATAAAAACAAAACAAAGCTGAATGGTAATCATGTCCCAATAGGACTGAAAATCCTTAGTTTAAATTCTTAACACTTAATAGCACTGATCCGAAACGACACAATTTATATCCCTCCGTACAATACAATACAACACAATTTACTTTTGTACAGCTCAAACGTACACAAGATGTGCCACAATGGGCTTTAACAGGCCCTGCCTCTTGACAGCCCCCCAGCCTCGACTCTCTAAGAAGATGAAGAAAAACCCCCCCCCCCCCAAAAAAAAACCCTAGTAGAGAAAAATAAAATGGAAGAAACCTTGGGAAAGGCCGTTCAAAGACAGACCCCTTTCCTGACCCCACAGAAGGCCAAATAAGATTTGATGGTTTATGTTGGCACAGCATTCTCATTTTAGTTGCAGAACAAATTCCTCTTTTAAAGAGAGTCCAAATCTGTTGGTACCCCTCTACGAATAAAGAAGAACCCACTGCTGTCTGAGAAATAACTTGAAACGGAAAAAAAAAAAAAAAAATAAAAATCATTGGCACCCATCACTGTTTTATTCCATATTCAACAAAAAAAATCAGACTTTGCTTTACAGTTTCGATTCCTTTTCAAATAATAACACAAAGGAAAATGGCGTGGAGCAAAAAAGACAGGACTCTTAACCTAACATTTGGTTGCGTAACATTTAGAGCGGGGGTCCCCAACTCCGGTCCTGGAGGGCACCAGTGGCTGCAGGTTTTCATTCTAACCCTTTTCTTAATTAGTGACCTGTTATTGCTGCTAATTAACTTCTTTTGAATTCATTGTAATCGACTTGCTCTTGAAGACTCAGACCCCTTAATTGTCTCTTTTTCCTTAATTAGCAGCCAAAAAATAATGAGATACAAAATAGGCCAAAACAACCGGTGACCATCAGACAATATCTGAAAATAAAGAAAGGTGAAGGTCTCTGGAATGTCGATCTGCTCAGGTTCACAAAACATTTTACCTGAAAAGAGAAAATTAACAATTTCAGAAATGTCTGCTATTGTACAATGAGAGCAACAACAAGCCACGGAATTAAAGAACGGGTTTAATTAACAACAAGAATCGGCGCCTAATTAACCAGCTGGTTGGAGTGAAATTGGTTGGGTGTTGAGGCCCTGACTTAGCTGGTCTTCTGTTGGCTCACTCGCTTCACATTTCATTTCTGTTTGGCTGCCATTTAAGGAAAGAAATGAAGCAATTCAGAGGAACGATGAAGAAATTCAGGGGAACAAATCTAAAAAAAACAAGTCAATTAAAGTGAATGGAAAAGGAGTTAATTAGCAGCAAAAACAGGGCACTAATTAAGGAAAGGGTTAGAATGAAAACCTGCAGCCACCGGGGCCCTCCAGGAATGGAGTTGGGGACCCCTGATTTAGAGTTTGCAATCCCTGCACACAATAGATTCCCAGAGTTCCCCATGAGTCTTCTGCACCTGCCCACCGGTCATTTGGCCCACTCGTCCTGAGCAAACTGCTCCAACAGGGTCAGGTCCGCAGGGGTCTTCTCCAGACAGCATGTTTCCGTTTTTTCCAAGGATGCTCCATAGGATTCAGATCGAAGCTCTAAGAAGGCCAACATTTGGTTCTTAGCAATTCTTGGGTGCTGTTTAATCCCATCGGAGGATCCATGACCTGTGACTGAGATGGAGCTTTCTGACACTGGGTGGGCAGTGCGTTTCACTCCAGAATGTCTTGGTGGTCTTGAGATTCCATTTTTCCCTGTACACACCCAAGGCACCCCATGGCAGATACAGCAAAGCAGCCACAGAACATAGCCGAGCCTCCTCCATGTTTCACAGCAGCTATTGTGTTCTTCTCTTTGAAGGCTTCGTTTTTCTGAGCTGATGTGACTTGCCAACAAGCTTCAGTGTTGTCTCATCTGACCACAGGACATTTTCCCAGAATCATTGGTGCATGTCAATATACATTCCAGTCTGGCTTTTTTATATAAGGTCCTCCTGGGTCATCTTCCATTGAGCCCACTGTCACTCAAGAAGCAACAGACGGTGCAATCAGACGCTGGTGGGCCTTGACCTTGGAGTTCTGCTTGTATATCTTTGGAAATTGTCTTGCTTATTGTCTGCCATTCTCACAGTCCTTCTGTCCATTACTGGAGCCGATATTCCTCTTGTGGCCTCATTCAGGGAGGATGGCTACAGACCCACGGACCTTAAACATCTTAATAAACTTCACAACTATTGTCACAGGAACATCAAGGTGCTTGGAGATGGTGATCTTCTAGCCTTTGTTTTTCACATGCTTGCCTGTCATTTTCTTTCTGATCTCCTCAGACGACTATCTCCTTTACTTTCTTTGGTCCACGTTCAGTGTGGGACACACAGTGACACCAAACAGCAGAGGGACATCTTTTCTCCATTTAAAGAGGCTGAATGACGGATTGCATGATTGGAGGACGTGTGTGATACAAATTCAAGAAAACAGAGAGTTTGAAAAATCAATGAATCCAGTTATTCAGGATACCTTCTTTGGGTACCAACAAACATGTCCAGGCCATTTTAGAAAATCTTTGTAGAATGAGCAACACTTGATTTGCTTTATTTGATGACATCTCAAAGGCATGCAGATATACTGGGGACAACAGCTTGTGAGAGACGCCCGGCCGGGACATCACTGAAATGAAAGGATGGGGGAAGGCAGCTGCTTGTGGACACTGCCTCCCCCAAAACGCTAGATGGCAGCTCCCCTGGAATGTAGCCGTGCCCTGGATTCCCGCAGGGCATCCTGGGACTTGGAGTTGGGTTTCTCAGCCCTGTTGGGTGCCGCCAGGGGGTAGCTGTGAAAGGACATGGGGAGTCGTACTTCCCTTGTGGCTCAGAAGTACTAGGAAGTCATGAGGACAGAAGCTTGAAGTACTTCTGGGCTGATTAAAGACTTGGAACTCTATAAAGGACTGCTGAAAACCCAGAAAGTGAGCCAGAGTTGGCTGGAGGTGGGCAAAGCTTGCTGGGAGGTGTGGAAGAGAGAATTGTGTTTATTTAATTGTCTCTTGGTGGGTGTGGTGCTTGATGGGCACTGTGAAAGAAGAAATCTTTAATAAATATCTTCTTAGTGCTTTTACCCGGTGTCCTGAGCATCTGTCTGTTGGGTTTAAAGGGGGCAACAGTGCCACCTAGTTTTCACAGGCTTTACTTTTCACAAAGCAGGCACTTTTTCAACAAGCTGTCAGGGGACCCAACACCTTTGTCCACGGCTGTAAAATAAAGTTTTATCATGTGTGGCTTGGAAGACATCTTCATGGTTCATCTAAAGGTAATTACACTCCCAACCAGGAGGTGGAGCTGTTGCTGAATGCCTTTTCTCTTCCTTCCTCTGAAGGAGCACTGATCGACAGTTGCGACCTTAATGACGTCACTTCCTGTTTCTCACCTCCTGAACCCACCACTTCCTGTCCTCCATCATGAAAAAGCAGAGACTCAACTCTGAAAAGGCCAAAACATATTTTTTGAATTGTATTTTGGACTGCCAGTTATAGGGGGATCACTACGGCGTCCCGACTCCTGTTTCTTGTGTCTTCATTATTGAGGTTATTATTTGAGTTCTGGATGCATCCAGTCTATTTCACATCTAACATCTTGTTGAGTGCACAAAAAAATGAAAATGACAAAACGTTACGTGTCGTCGTCCAAACTTTACACTTCCAATCAAGAAACATTATGCTCATGTTTAATGTCTAAATATTTTCGATAGTAATAGAAATTTGGCTTTTGTTACCCTCTGATAGAGGTACTAAAGGATCGAAAATAACGTTGTATTCATAACGACTTTGAAGTAGTCTAAAAGGAGTACCCTACATGCTTATATTTGAAAACTGTCACTTTAAAACTTCTGGGAATGACTCTTAGAGGGCTAGGAACACTAATAAAGAATCAAGAAACAGTATTACGTTTCTGATTAGCAATCTCGAAATAGCATTAAATGACACAGAGAAAGTCCAGAGACTGCAGGAAATGAGTTATGTGGAAAGTTTACAGTTTAAGCAAAGGAAGATGAAGAGTAGACCAGACTGGGGTGTTTAAAATTATAATTGGAATTAGTCCAGTAGATTGAGACGGCGAATTTGAAATGAGTTCGAGAATACAGTTGGAAACGTGTTATGGCTACATTTTTGCACACGTTTTTCTTCCCACAGAGAACCACAGCCACATGGAATAAGCGAACAAGTAGTGTGGTAGACGGTAGGACTTTAGGGACCTGCAAACCTCGACTTAAGTGGAAGGGAACTGGCGAGCTTTGCTGGGCTGACTGGCCTGTTCTCGTCTGCATTGTTCCAATGTTCTGATCACATTGCCTAAATTAACAACCCTTATTTTTTTACCAAAGTTTTCTGACCCCTCTTATCCTAATTAAGACATGAACCCCCTGGGGTCGGTCGATGTGGCACACTGTATCCAGCAGGGGGCACTAGCTCTCTTGTTGGAACAAGTTCTTTTGTAATTGCGGCATATTACATTACCCGAAACTATATACAGTAAACCCTCATTTCTCACGGTTAATCCGTTCCAGACTCTACCGTGATAAATGAATTTTCGCAAAGTAGGATTCTTTATTTATAAATCGAATATTTTCGCAGAGTATAGAAAACCTGTTTATGACCTTCTAAATACGTTTTTTAACATTATTAGAGCCCTCTAGACGTGAAATAACACCCTTTAGTCACCATTACACTCATATTACCCAATATATTAGACAAAATAAGAGAAAATAAGACATATTAGACGTTACAAATATCATATTATTACTAGGCAACCCGCCTTCTAAAGCGACCGACTTTTATCCTCAATTTGTGTGCGCTCCATGTGTACATCAGGCATGTAAGTGTAGGGAATGAGAACATTAAAGTGCCCATTCATAACATCTCCCGAAAACCTACGTTTTTTTATCCCCTCGAGTGCCTGTCCAAAGTCGTACAATGTCAGCCCGAATCTGTACCACTAAATAAGCTATAGATGAGAATAAGCAAGCACCATCTCCCCTGATATTTACTACGCGGTGAGGCATTTGTACTCCATCAACATTAATTATTTCCAGAGACATATTTTTGTCTATTTTTCCAGCACATCGTGCACAAAAGCAAGGGAACGATGGGAGCACCAGGACTCTGCTCACATCGTGTCGCTTCGTACTGCAAGCCACAAGTAGTAAGTCTGTGATAAGCGGAATACCGCTACGCTTTGCACTCACGGGACGGAAGGACAATCCCGACCGCTTTTATATATTAGACTAGCAGACCTGTGTTTCCTGAAGAGGCATTAGCTCTCTTGGAAATGTGTTCTTTTGAAATTGTGGCATATTAAATAACTAAACAATATCGTAATATACCAGAAAAGGCGATTTTCCTCCCATCGTGATTACGGCGGTACAAGAATCACATGAGAAAATATATCTTTTAGCTTACATTTACTGACGGTTAACGCGGTTACAGACGGGGAGGCATATGGACAGACTTTATCCAGGTGGGAAATCTGGATCAACACAGTCAGCCATTTTCTCGTCCCCACGCTGGGAGGTTTTTCGAACTTTGTCGACACCGCCTCCAAGGGTCTGGCTGTTGTCCAAGCCTTTATAATGTCTTGATTCACTTGCTGGTCTTCTCTGTCTCCAAACAAGGGCTGAATTCTTCCTCCACAAAATACAAAAATATCATAGTGCTTACATGCTGGTTCTCATTCTCCCAATAAGGAATGAAGATTTTGTGCTGACAGAGGACAGAAATACACTATCCTGTGTTTAAGCTGACTATACAAGCCTCCAGTTGTCTTTGGGTATCTAATCCAATGCTTGGCTAGCAATTCTAACTGCTGAGCCCCTGTGTGCCAAATTTAACATGCACATGTGAATAAAACTCATAACAGTATTGTCCAGATATAGTGACATAAAGAAAAATGTCATATAACAACCTGGCACGCTTCGCTGCACGTTTATCCGGCTAGTTTTGGCAGGGGATCGTGGTTTTTCCAATCTAGACGTCCTGTCTTTTTCTGATTCTTTTAACCGCCTGGTTTCGGCAGCCAATCATCCTTTTCCCAATCTAGAAATCCTGTCTTCTTTAGATTCATTTAACCGCCTGATTTTGGCAGCGAAACGTTTTTTGTTCTAACGTAGAAGTCGTTTCTTGTTGAGATTCATTTAATTGCCTGGTTATGGAAGCCAAGCGCTTTTTTTCCAACCTAGAAGACCTCTCTTGAGATCCGTTTAATGGCCTCGTTGATTGCATGTCTTCCAAGGTAGTTTCAATACCCATTTCTTGCACGGAGTCTTCTCCCCTTGTATGAGTGACTGTGTAAGTACCGCGTGTACTAAACAGTAAATTAGTAAAGGAAAACTACTACACACTAAGGAAAAAGAACTCAAGACCACGTCAGCTGGGGAGCTCAGCTCGGAGTGAAATGAAGTGAATGAAGTGACGTGAATGGGAGGGGAGATGATCACGTGACTCCCCCGCCCGCCTTAACTCTCAATCCCTCCACAAACACACAAACACAGTCTCTCGGACCCCAACTCTCCTTTATATATATATATATATATAGATTATTGTACTGTATATTTAATTACACACACACACACACACACACACAGTTCTTACACACAACCACTAACCTATGAAGGCACCACCTCAGTAGGAGAGTCTCCAGGTGGTGCAGCATCTTCAGCAGGTGCGTCGTTGTCTTCTTCCGCTGAAGGAGTACTAGGAGTAGGCAGTGGGTGTCTGGGTGCGCGGCTGAAGAACATCGCGATAGGCAGTTGCTGGCGCTGTTTTTTCATATGCGTGAGGAGGCTTTTGTAGGGTATTGCCATCTTTAATCATATCCAAGAGTTTCACCTTCTCCTGGATAGTAAGCATCTTCCTCCAGCGCTTAGTTTTATTGTCAGAAGGCTTAGAAAAAGCAGCACGTTTAGGAGCCATCGTGGGGCTTAGATAAAAGTTCTCAGAAAGTGCATGCATAGTGACGTAAGCGTGTATGAGAAAAAATCGCGATAGAGTGAAGCCGCGAAAGTCGAAGCTTGATATAGCGAGGGATCACTGTAGATATAAAATAAAAAGGTGGTACCCCTCCCTTAGTGATACAGTGGTAAGAAATCACATAGGAGAAATAACTTAGCTTACTTTAATGACGGTTTATGTGGCATAACAGACGAAGGAAGCCAGGACAAGACCTTCGGGAATGGGAGCTCGATGTGTAGAGTCTGCCATTTTCATCACTGCATTGGATTTTCCAGATCGGATGACGTTGTCTCCCATCCGTCCGTCGCCTTCAAAGGTGTGCCGGGCAATGTTCCAAGGCTTTATACTCTTTCTTCATGTGCAGGCCCCCACTTAGGTGAATAATACAATTCCAAACAAGGCAAAGAGAGGATAAAACTTCATGCTGACTCTAACACACAGAAATGGTGCGCGTTGCCCATTTTGCAGTTGTCCTTAACTTGTCTTGTCTTAAAAAGCTTGCCTAGCAGTTCTTTCAGTATATGGTGAACCCCTGTGTGCTAAATCTGGCCTTGTGGTAGCTGTACATGTGAGTAGAAAGAAAAGTAGATTTAAAATATTTGCAAAGAGCACAGTGACCTATTAAATTTATATCCTGATTACACACGCACAACGTCAAGTCGTTCTGACCATTTGTTGCTGAATACACCCTGTTGCATTACTGTGCAAAAAATGGTCATATAATAATCTAAAACTTAGTTGTTTTTTTTTATCTAGATGATCAAAAATAGGGAGGGATGCCCACAAAATTTGCACTTCTTCCATAATGAGACATCAAGACTAGACATCGAACGGTATATCACATGTGGTGTTTTTCTTTTACCGGTGAGCCAGCGGGCACCCGATATAAAAAAAAAAAAATGAAGTGATTGCCAAGCATTCTGGGAATTCTTAGGAACACAACAGTATTTACTAAAGTATCCTTTGTACCCTGAATGGACTGGTGCCCTGTCCGGAGATTGTTCTTGCCTCATGTTCTTAAGGAAGGCTAGCGAGTGCAGATATAAACCCTTGACACATATTTTTAGAAAGTCACTGTGCACTGGAGAGATTCCAAAGGACTGGAAAATGGCAAATATCATCCTATTTTATAAAAAGGGGGGCCCAGCAGATCCAAGCAACTATTGGCCAGTAAGCTTAACATACATCACAAGAAAATTAATGGATGGAATTATTAAGGATAAGATTGAGCAACACATGGCAAGGACAGGACAGTCAGAAGACGGAGGTCATGTTTTACTAACGTGCTGGAATTCTATGAGGAGGCAACAAAAGGATCCGCTCAGAGTGGAGCAGATGATATTGTTTATCTGGACTTTTAGAAAGCATTTGATAAGGTGCCACATGAGAGGGTGGGCTTCAAACTAAAAGAAGTGGCAGTTCAGGGGGTGGAGTGTAGATGCGTGCAGAATTGGCTCAGACACAGGAAGCAGAAGGTGATGGTGTGAGGGACCTCATCAGAATTGTCTGATGTTCAGAGTGGTGTTCCACAGGGGTCAGTGCTTGGGCCTTTGCTATTTTTAATATCTATAAATGATTTAGATAGGAATATACAGTGCATCCGGAAAGTATTCACAGCGCATGACTTTTTCTACATTTTGTTATGTTACAGCCTTATTCAAAATGGATTAAATTCATTTTTTCCCTCAGAATTCTACACACAACACCCCATAATGACAACGTGAAAAAAGTTTACTTGAGATTTTTGCAAATTTATTAAAAATAAAAAAACCGAGACAGCCCATGTACATAAGTATTCACAGCCTTTGCCATGAAGCTTCAAATTGAGCTCAGGTGCATCCTGTTTCCCCTGATCATCCTTGAGATGTTTCTGCAGCTTCATTGGAGTCCACCGGTGGTAAATTCAGTTGATGTGACATGATTTGGAAAGGCACACACCTGTCTATAGAAGGTCCCACAGTTGACAGTTCATGTCAGAGCACAAACCAAGCATGAAGTCAAAGGAACTGTCTGTAGACCTCCGAGACAGGATTGTCTCTAGGCACAAATCTGGGGAAGGTTACAGAAAAATTTCTGCTGCTTTGAAGGTCCCAATGAGCACAGTGGCCTCCATCATCAGTGGAATAAGTTCAAAACCACCAGGACTCTTCCTAGAGCTGGCCGGCCATCTAAACTGAGCGATCGGGGGAGAAGGGCCTTAGTCAGGGAGGTGACCAAGAACCCTATGGTCACTCTGTCAGAGCTCCAGAGGTCCTCTGTGGAGAGAGGAGAACCTTCCAGATGGACAACCATCTCTGCAGCAATCCACCAATCAGGCCTGTATGGTAGAGTGGCCAGATGGAAGCCACTCCTTAGTAAAAGGCACATGGCAGCCCACCTGGAGTTTGCCAAAAGGCACCTGAAGGACTCTCAGACCATGAGAAACAAAATTCTCTGGTCTGATGAGACAAAAATTGAACTCTTTGGTGTGAATGCCAGGCGTCATGTTTGGAGGAAACCAGGCACCGCTTATCACCAGGCCAATACCATTCCTACAGTGAAGCATGGTGGTGGCAGCATCATGCTGTGGGGATGTTTTTCAGCGGCAGGAACTGGGAGACTAGTCAGAATAAAGGGAAAGATGACTGCAGTAATGTACAGAGACATCCTGGATGAAAACCTGCTCCAGAGCGCTCTTGACCTCAGACTGGGGCGACGGTTCATCTTTCAGCAGGACAACGACCCTAAGCACACAGCCAAGATATCAAAGGAGTGGCTTCAGGACAACTCTGTGAATGTCTCTGAGTGGCCCAGCCAGAGCCCAGACTTGAATCTCATTGAACATCTCTGGAGAGATCTTAAAATGGCTGTGCACCGACGCTTCCCATCCAACCTGATGAAGCTTGAGAGGTGCTGAAAAGAGGAATGGGCGAAGGATAGGTGTGCCAAGCTTGTGGCATCATATTCAAAAAGACTTGAGGCTGGAATTGCTGCCAAAGGTACATCGACAAAGTATTGAGCAAAGGCTGTGAGTACTTACGTACATGGGATTTCTCAGTTTTTTTATTTTTAATAAATTTGCAAAAACCTCAAGTAAACCTTTTTCATGTTGTCATTATGGGGTGTTGTGTGTAGAATTCTGAGGAAAAAAAATGAATTTAATCCATTCTGGAATAAGGCTGTAATATAGCAAAATGTGGAAAAAGTGATGCGCTGTGAATACTTTGTGAATACTTTGCGGATGCACTGTAAGTAACAAGCTGGTTAAGTTCGCAAATGACACCAAGATAGGTGGATTAGCAGATAATCTGGAATCTGTTATATCATTGCAGAAGGACTTGGACAGCATACAGGCTCGGGCAGATTTGTGGCAGATGAAATTTAATGTCAGTAAATGTAAAGAATTACACATAGGAAGTAAAAATGTGAAGTTTGAATACACAACGTGTGGTCGGAAAATCAAGAGTCCACCTTATGAGAAGGATTTAGGAGTCATAGTGGACTCTAAGCTATCGACTTCCATTAAGAAGGCTAACAGAATGTCAGGTTATATAACGCCTTGATGTGTGGAGTACAAGTTACAGGAGGTTCTGCTCAAGCTTTATAACACGCTGGTGAGGCCTCATCTGGAGTACTGGGTGCAGTTTTGGTCCTCAGGCTACAAGAAAATGTCCAGAGAAGAGCAACTGGGCTGATGAGATGACGAGTTATGAGGAAAGATTAAAAGAGCTGCGCCTTCACAGTTTAAGAGGTGACCTGACTGAAGTGTTTAAAATTATGAAGGGAATTATTCCAGTGGATCGAGACGGTTGAGTTCAATGAGAACACGGGGACACAGTTGGAAACTTGTTAAGGGTAAATTTCACACAAACATTCGGAAGTTTTTCTTTACACAAAGAACGACAGACACTTGGAATAAACAACCAAGTAGTGTGACAGACAGTAGGCCTTTATGGACTTTCAGAACTCCACTTGATGTTACTTTAGAAGAATTAAGTGCATAGGACTGTCGAGCTTTGTTGGGCTGAATGGCCTCTTCTCGTCCAGATTGTTCTAGCATCCTAAGGTTTGCTGGGATAGTTTGCAGCCTGCAGTGACTCTGTTCAAGATCAAGCGGGCCTTAAAAATGGTATGGCATGGTTTATAGATTGTTCCAAGGATGCACTGCATCATGGGAGTATTGTATTATAAAGCCCATGTCGTAATACATTTTGTGTGTGGATTAAGTGTATTCATGTATGTGGGACGGTGGCACAGTGGGTAGCCTTGCAGTTAGGAGACCCGGGTTCGCTTCCCAGGTCCTCCCTGCGTGGAGTTTGCATGTTCTCCCCGTGTCTGTATGAGTTTCCATCAGGTGCTCCGGTTTCCTCCCACAGTCCAAAGACATGCAGGTTAGGTGCATTGGCAATCCTAAATTGTCCCTAGTGTGTGCTTGGTGTGCGTGTGTGTGCCCTGTGGTGGGCTGGCACCCTGCCCGGGGTTTGTTTCCTGCCTTGCGCCCTGTGTTGGCTGGGATTGGCTGCAGCAGACCCCTGTGACCCTGTAGTTGGGATATAATAGGTTGGATAATGGATGGATGGATGTCTGTGGGGCGGGTGGCACAGATGCACCTTGCCTCAGGTGGCATTATATAACACACCGGCCCTGTTACTACTTCTATGGTGGCATCATATTTTGCATATCTCTAAGTATACCCAATATTCCACTTGAATAAATATTTTACACTGCCAGCCTCTCGCACTCTGCAGTCATTATGACAGAAACATAGCAAATGATGTGACTTTGACGATCAGCTTGTCTAGAACTGCCACTACCAAGAAAGTCACTGCAACAACCTCTAACTCACAAAAAAAAATAATAATTTCACGTCGGGGAACACAATGTCATATTGCAGCACTGATGTTCAATGAGGAAAGGAACTGGTGAAGTCTCTCCAGTTAACTGACGTTCCAGATGTTAAAATGCAATATACTATATAATCAAAGCTGTGCCCTAATTAAAATGTAACAATACGTGAAGGAAATAGGACTCCATCGAGTGGCGCAATAAAGAAAAGAGTTCTTGGCACAGAGCGGCACTCCATAGTCATCATAAGCTGAAAAGAATTTGAGCCAAGGGTATAATTGCTCCTCACTCCAAACGTGCATGAGAAAGAGCAATATGAATGAGGTGGGAGAACAGGGGCAAAAATGGGCATGCTAATTAGATGACAAACTCATTTATAAATGTGCCTAACGCAATACAAAACTGTCACTTTGTATTGTGAGAAGCCGTTGTGATGGAGGGATGGTGGGCCTGTGCTACAACAGCAGCTACGAAAACCGGTGAATGATGATTTAACATGGCAAGGGAGTAAAAGGCCGGCTCTCTCATCACAGCGAGGTACATCATTTCTCCTTGACATGTCTTGGATGGATGATGAATATGCGGAGCGTCCCGGGGGCTATGAGAGAAAGGTGGTCTCAAATTATAACAGTGATTCTGTGTAGGAGACAATCCTAATGATACATACGATATGTGAGTACATCTGCCATAAGCTGGAAAAGTATTTTTCCTCTGTGAGAACCTGGGATGTTAACTTAAATGGCTTCAGGTATCCATTGAAAGGGAGATGCACCCCCTGGTGGTTTCTCCTGAACATTTCCATTCTCGAGCCAGACGTTTCTCTTATTTTATTGAACTTTTTCCTCTATAAATGTTTATATTGTAAGGAATTGCTTGGCAGACAAGGAGTATGTCCCAACAGGATATAGAGGGACGGAGAAGAATCCCCAAAGCAATTTCCCTGACACTGACGTAAATATCATAACAGCATTGTGGATGGACAGCTGCCTCGGGGACACCGCTGCATAAGTGCCACTTAGCCCTCAGAGCTAAAGGGGCACCAGGGTCACAAGGAGGCGCTGCTATAGATGCCAAAAGATATGATATGAAAAAGCCTCACTGGTAGAGGAAAATAGAAAATGACTTGGCAGTAATTCAAAGGTGTGTGATCCTGTGTGTGTGAAGGAATATGATTATATAATCTAAATTAAAGGTCAAGTGTTTGTATGGCTGTCTGATTGCTATGTCTCTACATTTGGTATTGTATTCATAAAAAACACTGCTAATATTTGTGAAGTGCCATCTCTTGGAATGGCAAATGCAATGAATTTTATTACTACCAATGTTTGCGCTGTGCCATCTGTTTGAATGATGAATGCAATGCATTTTATTACTACAAATGTCTGTGATACACCATCTGTTGGAATGACAAATGCAATGCATTTTATTACTACCAATGTTTGCGCTGTGCCATCTGTTTGAATGATGAATGAAATGCATTTTATTACTACAAATGTCTGTGCTGTGCCATCTGTTGGAATGATGAATGAAATGGATTTTATTACTTCAAAGGCATGTGAGGCACCATCTGTTTGAAAGAGATTCTATACATTTTAGTACTACATGCATTACAAAATACATTCCAGTAGAAAGTCTACACTAATTGCTAGATTTCAACCTTCATCTTAAATATAAAACATAAGAGTATGTTACATATGCACTACTGTAAAAAAATTACTACATCAAATTCAGACCCCTGAGTACAAAGCCCAGCACCATCATTTATTTGTCATAGTCAGGTGGGCTTTAAAAGGCTTTATGCACCCCACCCGACACCACCACTCAAACATTTACACTTCAATGACACGCAGCTTAGGCTGATTGTTGGGTCCAAATGTGACGCGGGGGTGTGTGAGGCGGTTTGAAATGGTCGGAATATGCAAATGAGTTTGCAAAATCTATCAATAAACTTTCAATGCAGTACAACTTTCTGTAGAAGGAAATTAGTAATGAGTCCTTTAATTAAAAACTTTTGGAAATCATTTTCTAAAGCAAAATCCCTGTTTATTTTTGATAATAAAGTTTCAATAGGCAAAATACATAATGGTTATCAAAAGATATAAAGCTATGAAACAAAGACTTTTACAGGTTTATGGGGTCATCTAATGCCATTTGTGATTAAATTACATTTAAAAGCTTTAAGATGTAATAAAGTCTAAATGCGACGCAAGCTGTGTTCCCAGTTGGAAGGTGCGTGGATGTAATTTACTTCACAGTACATGTATGACTACATTTATTTTGGCACTTGAGGGTGATTAATGATTCATTTCCCAGTATTTAGTCGTAAGACCGGTAATTTTCCACAGTTAGCTACCTTCACTCACACCAATCAATTTTATGCACACATACTGATGCCATGCCAACGCTACTCAGACTTCTGACCAAGCTAGCAATCAAGCCGGAGTCCCTGGCACGGTGATGCAGGCATGCTATTTTTGCACCAACGCTAAAACATCTGTATGAGGGGACCCAAAAAAGTAACAGAATGGTTAAAAAAAAAACATTTCGGGAACAAGAAGAAGTCACAATGAGTGAGATCTGGTTAATGGGGTTTGTGGGTGTGAAGCTACAACCACATTGGTTTTGGTCAAAAACTCTTTGAAAGACAACAGGGTGTGTGTAGTTGTGCGGATTACTAGGTCGGACAATGTTGAAAAATGGGATTATCCCTTGAAAATCCGCTGATGGCTCAAGGAAAAGAAAAATCACCAAAGTCACCTGAACGATTGTTGAATTCACACCAGAAACAGGCAGTTGATCAACTCGGCATGATGCCACTCAGCGGACTGATTAACCAGACTTGTAGGCACACCATACCTGATGGCATATTCGAGAACTACACCATACTGCTGTGCTATTGACTGATTCCAGGAATTATATATACAGTGCATCCGTAAAGTACTCACAGCGCATCACTTTTTCCACATTTTGTTATGTTACAGCCTTGTTCCTTAATGGATTAAATTCGTTTTCTTCCTCAGAATTCTACACACAACACCCCAAAATGACGACGTGATAAAAGTTTACCTGAGATTTTTGCAAATTTATTCAAAATAAAAAACTTGAGAAAGCACACGTACATAAGTATTTACAGCCTTTGCCATGAAGTGCCAAATTGAGCTCAGGTTCATCCTGTTTCCCCTGATCATCCTTGAGATGTTTAATTGGAGTCCACCTGTGGTAAATTCAGTTGATGTGACATGATTTGAAAGGCACACACCTGTCTATAGAAGGTCCCACAGCTGACAGTTCATGTCAGAGCACAAACCAAGCATGAAGTCAAAGGAATTGTCTGTAGACCTCCGAGACAGGATTGTCTCCAGGCACAAATCTGGGGAAGGTTACAGAAAAATTTCTGCTGCTTTGAAGGTCCCAATGAGCACAGTGGCCTCCATCATCCATAAGTGGAAAAAGATCGAAACCACCAGGATTCTTCCTAGAGCTGGCCGGCCATCTAAACTGAGCAATCGGGGGAGAAGGGCCTTAGTCAGGGAGGTGACCAAGAGCTCCAGAGGTCCTTTATGGAGAGAGGAGAACCTTCCAGAAGGACAACCATCTCTGCAGCAATCCACCAATCAGGCCTGTATGGTAGAGTGGCCAGATGGAAGCCACTCCTTAGTAAAAGGCACATGGCAGCCCGCCTGGAGTTTGCCAAAAGGCACATGAAGGACTCTCAGACCATGAGAAACAAAATTTCTCTGGTTTGATGAGACAAAAATTGAACTCTTCGGTGTGAATGCCAGGCGTCACGTTTGGAGGAAACCAGGCACCGCTCATCACCAGGCCAATACCATCCCTACAGTGAAGCATGGTGGTGGCAGCATCATGCTGTGGGGATGTTTTTCAGTGGCAGGAACTGGGAGACTAGTCAGGATAAAGAGAAAGATGACTGCAGCAATGTACAGAGACATCCTGGATGAAAACCTGCTCCAGAGCGCTCTTGACCTCAGACTGGGCGACGGTTCATCTTTCAGCAGGACAACGACCCTAAGCACACAGCCAAGATATCAAAGGAGTGGCTTCAGGACAACTCTGTGAATGTCCTTGAGTGGCCCAGCCAGAGCCCAGACTTGAATCTGATTGAACATCTCTGGAGAGATCTTAAAATGGCTGTGCACCGACACTTCCCATCCAACCTGATGGAGCTTGAGAGGTGCTGCAAAGAGGAATGGGCGAAACTGGCCAAGGATAGGTGTGCCAAGCTTGTGGCATCATATTCAGAAAGACTTGAGGCTGGAATTGCTGCCAAAGGTGCATCGACAAAGTATTGAGCAAAGGCTGTGAATACTTATGGACATGGGATTTCTCAGTTTTTTTATTTTTAATAAATTTGCAAAAACCTCAAGTAAACTTTTTTCACATTGTCATTATGGGGTGTTGTGTGTAGAATTCTGAGGAAATGAATCCATTTTGGAATAAGGCTGTAACATAACAGAATGTGGAAAAAGTGATGCGCTGAGAATACTTTGCGTATGCACTGTATGTATATATATTGTAAGAAGAAGAGACATGAGGCATGGCAAGGTTTGGGGCAGCCACCCGTTTAATCCGGTTTCCTGGCTGCAAAAGTAACTGATTCATCACAGTCAAGTTTACCCAACAGAGTCCAAAACAGAACTGCCTGCCAGAGCAAAGGCAGGAGGCTTTATAGGACGGAGGGCGGAAGTGACATCGTCCTCGGTGCCGGAACCGGAAGGGATGTGTCCCTCTTCGAGGTGTTGGCTCCTGGTGGGTTTTCCCGGGAAAGAGCGTTAGCGTACCCCGCCCGGGCAGAGGTATAATCAGTCCTCTCTAAGCCCTTCAGCTGCCTCCCATGCACACGTGTGTGACTATATATATATATATATATATATATATATATATATCTATTGTATATATAGATATATATATATATATACGATATATATATATATATACATATATATATATATATATATGAGGTGTGGCAGAAAAGTAATGAGACTGATTTTTTATTTACCAAAGTTTTTATTTTTTTCAAACATCAGTGTTATCCCCTTCAAAGTAGTTCCCTTGGGCAGCTACACACCGATGGAGACGTTGTTCCCACTGTTGGTAGCAGCGCTGGAAGTCTTCAACCGGTATGGTCTTCAGCATGTCCGTTACACTCTTTTGGATGTTTTCTAAAGTCCGAAATGACGTCCTTTGAGGACATTTTCAGTTTAGGAAAAGGAAAAGTCACACGGACTGAGGTCAGGTGAATAAGGGGGCTGGGGAACCACAGGAATGTGTTTTTTCGATTGTCCTTCTGCTCAATTGTGAGGTTTTTTGGCACCATTTTGGCACAGACCTTTCGCATGTGCAAATATTCAGTCAAAATTTGATGAACGGTAAATCTGTTCAAATTTAATTGTTCACTCAACATTCTTGATGTTAAACGACGGCCTGATCTCACAAGAGTGTTCTCACGTTCGATGTTTTCATTGGTTTTTGAAGTTGAAGGCCTCCCTGAAAAACTTGAGCTCGGATTAAAGAATGTTCCCCATAGGCCTGTTTTAACTTTTCAAACGTCACACTTGCCGATTCTCCAAGCTTAGCACAAAATTTAATGGCACAACGTTGCTCCAGATTCCGCTGTTCCAATTTGCGTGACGCACAACCAAAAACACAACTTCGCTAACAGCAGTCACAAAAATCAAGTAGTTAACGGAAGGAGTTGAAACTCACACTGAGCTATGGGAGGGTACTGATGATACACAGGCTCTATCAAGGACAACAGCGCAGCGCTGCCAGGTCGCTTGCAGTGTTGCCAGTCTCATTACTCTTCTGCAACACCTTGTGTATATATATATATATATATATATATATATATATATATATATATATATATATATATATATATATATATATACATATATACAGATAGAGAGAGAGTAGATATATATGTATAACACTATACTATACTATACTAACCCGTTATATCCTAATACAGGGTCACAGGGGTCTGCTGGAGCCAATCCCAGCCAACACAGGGTGCAAGGCAGGAACAAATCCCGGGCAGGGCGCCAACCCACCACAGGTATATGTTTATGTATATGTATAAATTTATATATAATTGGGGAACAGAGAACAATAATAATGAGTTGGGGCACCACATGGTGAAGCTCTTGTAACTGGCAAATTTGTCTGAATACTTTGTGACTCCACTGTAAGCAATTTTGTGTTTCTTTACCTTGGTACTAATGTCTTTTAAATTAGGTAATAAAATGCTGGGTGGTGCGGCAGCACAGTGGATTTCCCCTTGGGATTAATAAAGTATCTATCTATCTATCTATCTATCTATCTATCTATCTATCTATCTATCTATCTATCTATCTATCTAAGAAGACCTGGGTTTGCTTCCCGGGTCCTCCCTGCGTGGAGTTTACATGTTCTCCCCATGTCTGCGTAGGTTTCCTCTGGGTGTTCTGGTGTCCTCCAACAGTCCAAAGACATGCTGGTTAGGCGATCCTAAATTGTCCCTAGTGTGTGGGTGTGTGTGTGTGCCCTGCGGTGGGCTGGCGTCCTGCCCGGGGTTTGTTCCTGCCTAGTGTCCTGCTCTAGCTGGGATTGGCCCCACCAGACCCCCGTGACCCTGTGTTTGGATATAGCGGGTTGGGTAATGACTCACTGACTGATAAAATGCCTAGCTGTTTTACACCAGAAGTCATTTTTCATTGGAACAATTAAGAAGGTAGACACCCTTAACTTTCAGCACACTTTGACAAAGACAAATTCACCACAATATGAACTCTTGTGCTAAAACAAAATGCAGAACTTTGCCTGGTGGGATAAATGTGCCCAGTTTCGCACCCTTCTCCAATACACGAGAAAGCAAATTATAAAAGGAATAGAGTTCAAATGAAAATGCTGCTGAATAAAGAGGGGCTAACAGAGTTTTACAGAAGTGCGACATGCACCGGGAGCGAGACACGGAAGCGCTCCTTAATACAAAGCATTTTCATGTAGGTGTCAGTCAGAGATGCACTAACAGATGTGCTTAGTACAAGCGCACTGAGCTCTGTACAAGTGCTTAAGGTATCTCAATTATATCAGGCAATAACAAGCCAAATGAAATTATAGTAAAAAAAAAAAATAAGTAATTAAAAACAAATCCGATTTTTTTTTTCCTCATTTGAGGTCTATATTTTGAGTAGCTGACAGCAGAAGAAAACTGATGAGTGCAGCAATCTCTGAGAGCACAGCCATGCTTGCTCATCAACATTACTGCTGTCTCTTCACAACTGGGTTTTGACTTTCCGCCCAACTCACTTTATGAGAAATCTCAGTGGGACTGGCAAAGGTAAAAAGAGCAGAATCATGTCCTGCCGCTGTGTGTGAGACAATCCATCCTCGTTTCACTTAGTTCTGAGATTTCTACTCACAGCTAATACACGTCGTTCCTCTGGCTTTACCAGTATTTTCAGGGTTTGTTCCAGCCTGTTTTGCTTATCATAAAAAGGTGGCGTTTGAGACGGTGCCCAGCTGGCACGATATTGTAGGGGCAAGGACACTTCAAGGTTGCAGGGTAAGGAGAGAGAGAGGCCCTGTGAGTCTAATTAGGGGTGGTTTTGGGGTCAGTAAGGGCAAGAGAGTCTTGGGACACCAGCACATGGGAGAGAAAGAAGCAGCATGAAGGGAAGTCTGCAATGTTCCCAGAGATTGGTAGAGGATGTGTAACCCAGCAGTGGGGCGGCTGTTTTAGGGATCTAGACCTTTTAAAGATGAATGAACACCAATCTAATCTAATCTGGTGTGAATGGAGATATGGGCCTGACTGTAAGTGACCCCATGATGGAATTGGATGCAAACAAGTGCAAAGTCGAGAGAAGAGTGGGACAGATTGTGGCTAAGAGTAAATGAGAGTGAGAGAAAGACAAAGGAGATGGGAAAGGTGGTGCTTTACTAGGTAACTGTGGTGGGCAAGTGGGTGAACCACACCACCTGACAGACAAGAGTTAAAACATTTAAGAGCAGTCAGTCAGTCATCACCCAACCCACTATAACCTAACACAGGGTCACGGGGGTCTGCTGGAGCCAATCCCAGCCAACAAAGGGTGCAAGACAGGAACAAATCCCGGGCAGGGCGCCAGCCCACCGCAGGGCACACACACCTACACACCAAGCACACACTAGGAACAATTTAGGATCTCCAATGCACCTAACCTGCATGTCTTTGGACTGTGGGAGAAAACCGGAGCACCCGGAGGAAACCCACACAGACACCGGGAGAACATGCAAACTTCACACAGGGAGGACCCGGGAAGCAAACCCAGGTCTCCATACCGTGCCGCCCTTAAGAGTGGTCCCAAACAGTGATTTTTGTTTCTTTGCACTTTTAACTTTTTCCACTTATGTATCCCTTGGCATTGCTTTGGAGTCACACCATGAAGTACCTCAGTTTGTAGGTTTGCCCCATGGTGATCTGGCAGTGCTCAGTTACAAACCCAAAACGTCTGACTTAGATGCAGCCTTCTTACACCTTGAGCTAATAGGAGTACCCCCTAGTCTCGGCAGCGCGGAAGACCACTTCTGAACACTGCAGCCCCCATCTTTTTAGTCCAACACCTCCACTACACTCCACCCATCCCACTGTGCAAATCCCACCCTTGACACCAAATGTCCTGCTGTGAACTCGCGTGACAAAGCATTTCAGTTTGCTGATGTGTGCTGTGCTGAAGGAGACTAACAGTTTACAGAGCATTCAGATTGACCCCCAGGCCCCCTCTTTAAAAGGGAGTGTCACACTGCCACCTGTTGGCATGGAGCTGTTTTGGCCATATGCAGGGTTGCCAGACTCCTGTGAGGGTGCTGTTTGTTTTACCGCCACTGACAAAGAGGTGTCGCCTTGATCTTCTAGACACCATGTCCTCCAGCCCTGGCCAGCTGAAGCTCCGTGTCACGGTCACACTGCTTCTCTCTGTCGTACAAGGCGTTCTGCTAAGAGACATCACCCTGCCCAGTGCCATTGTGCCTGATAACTTTCTGAACAATTGGCACCCCCTTCCACTTCTGTATTTATATCTGTGTAATTAATACTTCATTATAGGTTTTATCTATTTTCTGTACATTGGCAAAGTGCTTGTAATGAAGTAGAGTTTGTTAGGTGATTATTATGTGTGCTCTTAAAAGTGCCTTATTATTTATTCAGTGGCTGATGATTGCAGCTCTTGTACTGAATTTTGTACGAGGAACTGATTGATGGCATTTCATGTGAGCAATTACTCACTGTGAAATATGGCTTATTAGTTTAAAATAAATTGTACATAATGATAGATATTTTAGCTAAGCATATTTATTTGTGATGAAACTCTTTTAGCAGATATATATGTATATATATATATATATAGATAGGCTGCAAGAAAGCACTCGCAACAGATCTGCTGTAAATGGGTATTTAAAGGTTAATACATTAGTGCACACTCCTTCCCCAACTATCTTAGATAGGAATTGATAGGAATCGAAATCATAAATATGTAATTAACACTTACTTCAGTATGAATTATTCAGGACTACAAATATAATGTGTCACTGCAAACTGGAGGCTGAAACAAGTGCTGTCTTTCAGCAGTGACGGTCACCAGATCAATAGAAGGACATCACATTTTTTTTTATTAACCAGTTTGTCATTTATATCACCAGCACTGAAACAAGCAGAATTGTTACAACAACTAAAGTAATATGGTGTGACAATAAAGAGTCATAGACATCATAAAGATTTGGGGCACCCACCCGTATACTGTTTTCCCAGCTGCAAAAGTTGAATGTGAGTAGCACGATGTGCATAGAACAGAGTCCAAAACAGAACTGATTATCCAAGACAAAGATGGAGGACATCAGTCTTGAGTCTCTGTCATAGGTGGTCCGAGATCAGATACGTATCCGATTGGTGGTCAGGTGACACGAATGTGAAGGGTCATAACGGAATTATGTAGGGTTTTCTTTTTGCCTGTATGCATGAGTTCCATTGTCATCAGCCAGAACTGGCAGCACTGCAAAGCAACAATGGAGGAGAGCTACAGATGTGACAATATTCACGTCGCACCGTTCTCATACCCACACGTCTCCTGTTGCAGCAGTGCCAGGAATATCTGTGAAAGCAGCAAAAGATAGCTTTCTAGATTATTTTCACCTTCTCGACCTAATCATGTACAGCAGATGGTCTGTTTGCCATCCTCCAGCTCAAAATGCGACATGTAGCTACTAGCGCCTCCATTTTGTTGGTTTTAATGCCACGAGTTGTCCCACAAATATGACGTTTTGTCTTGTGGGTGACGCAGATGTGCCATTTCAGATGCCAGATGCATTCATATTACAGTGAAATTACGGGCAACTGGTACTTACGAATGTGAACCGTCATGACAGGCAAATTGGTTCAGAGCAAACAATCGGAATTGAGCAACGAGGCTTGTAATGTGAATGCAGTAAGAAAAATCATTACATTTGGGTACTGTGAATGCTCAGTGTCAAAAAAGCCAAATGAAATCCAGCCTGTTCCAGTGTTGTATAATAAGAAAATATGGAAACTTCAAGGGGTGAATACTTTTTTATAAGCTATATAAAGCATCTATGCCTGACTAGTGCTTTCTACATGAGCCCAACAAGGTGGCACACTCTAGGCTATCACATAAATTGTCAACAGAATAGACCAATTGTGTATTGAGCTCTCATGCCATGGTGATGTGCCTGTATAATCTATAAGATGATTGCACATCCATGAACTCCTGGATTAAGGTCTCATGCCATGGTGATGTGCCTAGCTCATTGATGTGATAATTCTACTTCCATGAAACATGTGTATTGAGCTCTCAACCATTGATGAAGTGCCTAGATCTGTATTAAGATAATTCATTTTCTACGAACCCATACATTGAGCTATTGTGCCATGTTGACCTGCCTGTATCAGTGTTAAGATAATTCATTTTCCATAAACCCATGCACTGAGCTCTAGATCAGTGGTATGAGAATTCAATTTCCATGAACACATGGATTGAGCTCTCATGCCACGGTGACGTGGTTAGCTCATTGATAAGATCATTCTGTTTCTATGAATCCATACAATGAGCTCTTGTATAAAGGTGATGCGCCTAAATTAGCGAGAAGATAATTGATTTTCCATGAACCCATACATTGAGCTATCATACAATGGTGACATGCCTGGATTAGTGTTAAGATAATTAATTTTCCATAAACTCGTGCATTGAGCCTTCGCACCATGATGAAGCACCTAGGTCAGTGATAAAAGAATTATGTTTCCATTAACCCCGTGTATTGAGCTATTGTGCCATGGAGACACTAGTAAATCGATGATAACAGAATTCTACTTCCATGAACCCATGCATTGTGCTCTCATACCACGGTGATGCACCAAGATAAGTTATAAGAAGATTCTACTTCCATGAATACAAGCATTGAGTTCTAGTGTCATGGTGATGCACCTAAATCAGTGATAACATAATTGTATTACCATGAACCCATACATTGAGCTCTCGCATCATTACGAAGTGCCTTGAGCAGTGTTTGATAATTAATTTCCTATGAACCCATACATTGAGCTAGCATACCATGGTGATGTGCCTGTATCAGTGTTAAGATAATTCATTTTCCAGAAACCCATGCACTGAGCTCTAGATCAGTGACATGAGAATTCAATTTCCATGAACCTGTGCAATGAGTTCCCATGCCATGGTGACGATCCTAGATAAGTTATAAGATAATTCGACTTCCATGAACACATGAATTGAGCTCTCATACCATGGTGATGTGCCTAGCTCATAGATACGATAATTCGACTTCCTTGAACTCATGGATTGAGTTCTCATGCCATGATGATGCACCTAAATCAGTGATAAGATAATTCCATTTCCATGAACCTGTACATTGAGCTCTCACATCATTATGAAGTGCCTCGGTCAGTATTAGATAATTCATTTTCTATGAACCCATACATTGAGCTATCATACCATGGTGACGTGCCTGGATCAGTGTTAAGATAATTCATTTTTCAGAAACCAATGCACTGAGCTCTTGTGTCATGGTGATGTGCCTAGATTAGCAATAAGATGATTAATTTCCCATGAACTTGTGCATTGAGTTCTCAAGCCATGACGAAGCACAAATCTCAGTGATAAGAGAATTTTATTTCCATAAACCAGCGAATTGAGCTTTCGTGCCATGGTGACACTCCTAGACAAGTTATAAGATAATTCGACTTCCAAGAACACATGGTTTGAGCTCTTATGTCACGGTGACGTGCCTAGCTCATTGATAAGATACTTCTACTTCCATGAACCCATGCATTGAGTTCTCATGCCATGGTGATGCACCTACAGTAAATCAGTGATACGATTTTTCTATTTCCATGAACCCATACATTGAGCTCTCATATCATGATGAAGGGTCTAGATCAGTATTAAGATCATTCATTTTCTATGAACCCATACATTGAGCTATTGTGCTATGTTAACCTGCCTGTATCAGTGTTAAGATAATTAATTTTCCAAAAACTCATGCACTGAGCTCTAGATCAGTGACACGAGAATTCAATTTCCATGAACCCGTGCATTGAGCTCTCATGCCATGGTGATGCGCCAAGATTAGTGATAAAATAATTCATTTTCCTTGAACTCGTGCATTGAGCTCTCAAGCCATGATGAAGCACGAAGCTCTGTGAGAAGAGAATTTTATTTCCATAAACCCGTGAATTGAGCTCTTGTGCCAAGGGGACACTCCTAGATAAGTTATTAGATAATTCGACTTCTATAAACACATGGATTGAGCTCTCATGCCATGGTGATGTGCCTAACTCATAGATAAGATAATTCGACTTCCATGAACACATGGATTGACCTCTCATACCATGGTAACGTGGCTAGCTTATAGATAAGATAATTCTATTTCCGTGAACCCGTACATTGAGCTCTCATGTCATGGTGATGCACCTAGATTAGTGATAAGATAATTCATTTTCCTTGAACCCATGCATTGAGTTCTCATGCCATGGCAATGCATGTAAATCGGTGATAGTTCCGTTTCCATGAACCCATGCATTGAGTTCTCATGTCACAGTGACGCGTGTAGATACGTGACAAAATAATTCCAATTAAAAGAACCTGTGCTCAGAAAACTTGCCTAAACTATCTATGTCATAGACTAGCAATTGGTACTATATAACTGAAACACTGATTAAGTGATTGACTGTAAAAAGCACAAATTATTAACTCAATATATGAAAAGAAATGCATAAAATCAAAAGTCATTTTTCTATAAAGAAAATCTTCAAGCCTCAACTCACTGCTCATTTAACATTTCAATTCAGACTTTTTTTCTATAGCAAGACGGGTTATGGTGCAATTTAGCTCAAAGACAACTCTTTTAAAATCCTGACAGCCTAGTGACATCAGAATTTGTACCTCCAGGCTTATGATTGTGTCTCGCACAATTGATCATTGTCACCGTGTCACTTGTAAATGGAGTCACTCTTTTGGAGTTTGACCTCTATTTATCTTCTGCTTAGCGACGGGTTTCACTTTGCCGGATGCTGTGCGTGTATGACGTATTCTGCGTGAAGTCTATTTCTTTGGCTGTATTTAAAAGGAGATTAAACGCTTTACCCTTTGACTACATTTCACAAAGCAAAAGACAGCAAACCAAAAACTTGTGGTGCTTGTGGACACAACTGGGGCTGGTAAGAGGCTGGCATGGAGGAGGACAAGCCACACAGCTGTATTGTGACATACAGAAAGTTGCCAGGCTAAGCCAGAAAGGACATCAGGCTGGCATACACGGTATGTGGCTACCTAGAGGAGTTAAGCAAGGGCGGGTATTTTCTAAACCATTTCTGAGGTATAAACCACACAAAATACACGTGACCTTCAACTTTATTGCAAAAAGGGATTTGTTGAGTGGTCTTAGGGACCAAGACTACCCAACAATGAAGGTGTCCAGTCCTCAGGCACTCTTTTGAGAAGCTGATGTCATCAGAAAGTGGCCAACATTCCTTGGGAGTTTTGACCCTTAACTATAATGGTGCCGGTTGGTAATGGTTGCCAAGTCACTGCCCATCAGCTCCTCTCCTATCTTTTATGCCAGCTGCTGTATTCATCTTCTTTCCTGATATCCCAAAGGCCAGAAGGGAATTCTCTCACATCCTGCCTTGACTTGGGATAACCAGGCCTGACAACTTTTTTTCCCCAAAATCATTAGATCAGTCCCTGGTACTTGGTGGCTTTCCTTTCATGGGTTTTTATCACACCCATCCTCCCATTGGGTTGGAGGTAAATCAAAGAAATGGATCTTCCAAACCTGCTTTGACCAGATGACCACATCCAGCCTTAGTAATATGAGGACAACTGGAGGGAATAGCTTCTGTCTTGCCAGGTCCCCCCTCGTACCTCCTGAAACACGGTGCTCTTGGTCTTTCGTGAGTAGATGGTCTAAAACTCTGATAAACTGGATGGATGTGGCCGATGCCCCTTGCATTTACTGTTTCTTTCCTTATCTCCTGCTCCAAGATATTTGCTACCCATACCTCCCTTGGGTGATTTGCCGCGTTGGAACCTGAAGGCCCTGGCGCCTTTCTTTCCACAGAGCTCACACAGCAGTGGGTGGTCTTCTCTTAATGCCTCATCTGTATGGGTTTGCTGGTGATGGGTGTGTAATGTGGATTCAAGTTTAATATTTTGATAATTGTTCTAAATTGTTATTTAAAAGAAATAAACAGCTTTATAAAAAATAACCCATTCTAACTCCCCAAAGGTTTAGCAACGTGGTTACTAATAAGAATATCACACACTGGCCATGTGTTGATGGGCTGTGGGGAGAGTAAGCCAAAGTGGGACATGTCCAGAAAGCTAGGACGAGAAGGCAGATTTGAGCAGGAAGTTTTACCGCTTAATTACCTGTATATCATTTCTTTCATGTTTGTTCAAACCTACATTGGTGCATCTTCAGAAACTGGAGAGGATGCTTACGTGCCAAAACAAAGGTTGGGCTGAACTAGGAGTTGAAGATGACTTGTGCCTGAGTTGTGTCATTGGTGAGTCAGGGGGCTACAGAGCCACAATAAGAAGATGTCTGCACACTGCAGGCTCTCTCTGCCGTTATTTTTTGTTGCATCTTGGAAGAGGCTGAACCATCTTTTACTCCATGCAAAGGCCATGCTGGACTGAAGATTAATAAGACATCAATCAGACCAGTGAGCTTTGCTTTGAAATAGAGAGAAAGGGAGGCTGGGAGCATGCGCTTATAAGGCACGTTGTCGCACCCACCACACGACAATTTCAGATTAGGATCTGAGTGTGGGCTACTTACGAAAATAAACTTCAGAACAAAAATAACCAAACTCCCTCTCCTGTTACTTAACTTTAGTTATCCGGTTGCCAACGTAGCCATTCCTTCATGTTATTTCTAAATGCACCTTCTAGAAAGTCCTTTTCTTACTTCCTTCTAGGTTCCCTGACCTTTGACCTTCCCTATCATTCGCTACCATCCCGATATGTAAAATAAATATCAGCTTTTACTTTTATTAAACACTAGCCGTCCCACGCCGCCTAGCCCACGTAGAAGTGAAACAGGACAGTGAGGAGGGCCCTGCCCGGCTCCCCACTCCTGACGTCATGCTTCTCCCTACTCTCAGCCTGCAGCCTCTCTCTCGGATTAGCGCGAATATATATCGCTCCTGCAAACAAACTATGACTCTTAGTGGGATGAGAGAAGTCGCAAAATCAACCAGAATGTTCAAGCAAATTCTAGAAAAAAAACGATCTAAATTCGTTAAGCAGTTCTCTCATTTGCTAGCTAAACAGATTTAAGGAATTAAGTGAGGGAGGCCCTGCCCCGATCCCCTTGGCCCACTGCGTCTCTCTCGGATTTGCGCAAATAAATCAGTACTGCAAGCGAAGTATGATATTGAGCACAATGAGAGAAGTCGCAAAATCATCCGGAATGTTCAAGCAAATTCTAGAAAAAAAAACAACTCAATCAAAATCCGTTAAGTAGTTCTCTCGTGAAAAGCTGACAGACAGACATTGGATTTTATACATATAGAGAGATCTGAAATACTGTTACATAATGTTTTAACAGCATTCATAACAAGCTATTTAAACTTATTTACAATTACAAAACATATGTTGCTATTATTACATCAAATCTCAATTTTTGAAGGGCTGCTCTCTTACTGTATGGCTGTATTAATGTTAGTTCAACAGCAACACAATATGCAGATCTGACAATGGCAATGAGTTTATTGACGACTTTCAAGATACGGGAGACACTCAGTAGCAGATACGTCATCAGTGTCCTTGTGAGAAGAACATAATAAGTCACCATTTTTATTATAGCTTAAGAATTCAACACTTCCTTTAGATCACTGCTAGATAGCTTAAATATAAAAATACTCACCGTTATTAGTTAATGAATATAATTATTTATATATATACAATAAATACATTATCTATATATATAAAAGGCAAATACCACTGACTAACGCATCACAAAATCTCCTGAACCACGAGGACTTGGGACTTGAAATTTGGAATGTAGGTTACCCTTGGCCCATAGGTGCTCGCTAAGAAACAGTTTTAAAAATTTTGTGGTCCAAGCGCGTTCTGTCTGTATGTCTGTCTGCTTTTCACAAGAGAATTACCTAATGGATTTAGATCTGGTTGTTTTCTATAATTAGCTTGAACTTTCCGGTTCATTTTGCGACTTCCTTCATCACGCTAAGTACCATAGTTCACTTGCAGTACCGATGTATTTATGCAAATCCAACAGAGTGGCTGTGGGCCGAGAGCTTGTTAGGCTTCCTCATTCACGTGCCAGCCTCTGTTCGAGTTATTTTACATCTCGCCACGTGGTGGAGTGCACTTCACCTCCGCTTAGCTAGCGATACCTGTTTCCTCAACAGACATTATCATCTAGCGATTGTTAAGGAGTGACGTTTGACGTTTTTGAGAGAGAGGTCAGAGCTTCATGAGTTTTAGAGGGTAGCTGCTGATTGCCACAGATATCACGGCAACATGCTTTTCTCCCCACACACACACATATATATATATATATATATATATATATATATATATATATATATATATATATATATATATATATATATGTGATTTATCTATATATATATATATATAGATAAATCCCACACAGCGCACAGTACTCCCAGCACCCTCCACACGGGTTTCTCCTTCAGTCTCCGTGGGAGACCTTTCTTCTCCTCCCAGGAGCTTTGTCCTGCTCCCGCTCTCGCCTCTAGCTCCCTTATTGGAGTGAGACAGCCCCTTTTATTTCCACCCGGATGTGCTCCAGGTGCCTGATGACGTCCTTCTGGCAGCACTTCCTGGTGTGGCGGAAGTGCATGTTTCCCGGGCTCCACGAAACTCGGGGCGCACCCTGGTGGTGGCCACAGGCCCCAATGGGCTTGAGCCTACTTGCTCCTTTTCTGCAGTCCCCTCAATATCCAGGGTGGTTGCTCTCTCATGGCCCGGGGGACATATCAGCCACCTCCCGGTCCTTCCAGGCATCCCGGCTGGGTCTGAGCCCAGCCTCCAGTGACACTATATATATATATATATATGTGTGTGTATGTAGATATACATACCAGGGGGCTCCTTCTCCTGCTCACTTCACTCGTCCACCCCTGGGTTTGGTTTACCGGATATACAATTTAAAGAGATTGTTATTTTCATGGCAATTGTTACATATGTATTATTTTCACTTTTACTTTAAAACTTTAGTAAAAACAATATTTGGAATTAACTTTTCTTCAAGATCACATTGAATTTTGATTCCGTGTTTGGACTTACATCGTCACAACGCAACATATAACTGCCTGTGAGTAACTATTGTTTCTTTCTCTCTAATAAATAAAATGACTTTTTCTAATGTTTGTCCAAGCTCTTTCTTCTTTGCTTAGTTGTTGACATGTCATCTTGAATGTCTAAAATTATTGTCCTGATAAAATTTATAAGAGCGGAGAGTGCAGGAAGCATGTCTGACAAAAACATTCACACAACTGAGGTTAGATGACCGTGGTCTTTTTTGAAAATAGTAATAATAATAATAATAATAATAATAATATATTTTATTTATATAGCGCCTTTCCCATGCTCAAGGGCGAGACTTATGTCTCTGTCTCACGGGACTTCCTACTGCACCAACATTTTTGGAATCTTTTAATTCTCTCTGGCAACACGAATTAGACGATTTAGAAATCTCCGACTTAAAGTTTAAATCCGAGCAATATATTCGATCTATTTTCGCTGTTCTGTTATTTCACGGAGTGATCATTTCCATTTGTTTGCACGAATGCCATCTTTCCTATGCTTTTTTTGAGACTTTTGTCCAGAGGGGACTGGGCGGTCTCTTGGTCTGGAACCCCTACAGATTTTATTTTTTTTCTCCAGCCTTTGGAGTTTTTTTTTGTTTTTTCTGTCCACCCTGGCCATCAGACCTTACTCCTATTCTATGTTAATTAATATTGACTTATGTTTATTTTTTATTGTGTCTTCTATTTCTCTATTCATTTTGTAAAGCACTTTGAGCTACATTTTTTTGTATGAATATGTGCTATATAAATAAATGTTGATTGATTGATTGATTGATTGATTGACTTTGGAATTTTTGCACTTCCATTATCTCTAACCTGCTCTCCATTTGAACCATGCCAACATTTTTTAATTCTTTATGATATTCTACTTTGTCATCTACTCTTTGTCCTTTATTTCCATCCCCGTGCGTGGTTAAATCTCTTTCTCACAGGACGTATAACGTCACTTGCGTTCTGAAGTGGGGGGGCTGAATGCATGCTAAGGAGATGCGGTCGGATTAGCTCCTGGCGAGCTGCGTGTTCTTCTTGTCGTGGTGCCCGTAGATCATTTAAAAGCCTGTACAGCAGCTGTCCTTTTGTCTCACGTTAAAGTGTCTCTCGTGGGACGTCAAACTGTCTTCCAAGAAGATCAAATCTTGTCTCCCTCCCAAGAATTTTTTTTACAATGGAGACATATGCATACATATACATATATCCATCCATCCATTATCCAACCTGCTAAATCCTAACTACAGGGTCACGGGGGTCTGCTGGAGCCAATCCCAGCCAACACAGGGCACAAGGCAGGAATCAAACCCTGGGCAGGGGGTCAGCCCACTGCAGCGCACACTCACACACACACACCCACACACCAAACACACACTAGGGACAATTTAGAATCGCCAATGCACCTCCACTCCTCTCCTCCAAGACTTTGTCCGTCTTCCACCCGACTGCAGCCTTGAATGAAGTGAGGCTGCCTCTTTTATAGCCACCCGGATGCACCGGCTGTGTACCCGGAAACACTCCGGGTGTCTCCGATCCTCTTCCCCCCAGCACTTCCGGGTGTGGCAGAAGTACTGAGGTCCAGGGCTTTCTAGGCATTGAGGCGCCCCCTCTTCAGGGTTGAGCTGTCTATCCGTGGTCCCCAAAGCGACCAGGGCAGCCCCAGCCACTTGCCACAATATATATATATATATATATATATACATATAAAATTTAATGGCTCATTGCGATAAAAATTATCCAAAATAACTTAAATCCACTCACAAGTTTAAATGTTTTACTGTACTTTTATTTAATTTGACTTTTTTTTTATATCTTCGTATAAACATGCACTATGTGACCCCATAATTTAAGCGACCCTCTCTGGCACAGTTTATTTGCCTAAGACTGAAATGCGATGTCAGTCGTCAGCGGTGTCATCCTAGCTGATGTGTGCCAATATTAAAGCCCTGCTTTCCAGCGCTGTCATTGTTTCCATGGTGCCACCTTCCATCACCTATTTTTAATGGTTTGCACAACAAGATCAAGGCTATCCCAGCTGCTACTGTCATTGTTGCTAAGCAACCCAAGATTCAGAGTTCAAGGAGAAAAAAGAATAAAGCCTGGCAAATGTCTGCTGCTTTTCCATTTTTGAAATACATTACACCATTTCAAAGCACTGTAAAAGTCAATCGAATCATAGGTGATGTATAGTACACCGGGCTGCAGTCTCATATGCACGCTATATCATAACAGCACGCACGGCACAGCACAATGTGTGCCACTTAAATGTCGATACGTGCCGGAAACAAACCGAGGGAATCTTCAGTAACAGCTTAAACCAAACATTTTTGTTTTCTGAATGATGTAAAGGGTATTTTTATGTTTCACGTTTTATGACACACTTATTCAGATTTCCGATGTCAGTGAGTCATCGGCACGGATTCTACAAGCAGTCTTCCATTTTTTTAATAAAGGACTTTCCCATAACAAGGCATCAATTCTTTTTGCATGCCAACAATAAATAATTCTTTACATTTATATAGATGGGAAGTGTGGCATAGTGGTTAAGACTTTTGCTTTTGGAAGTTGTGGGTTCAAATCCCGTTACTGATACTGTGTGGTTGTGAGCAAGTCACTTGATCTTCCTGTGCTCCCACTGGAAAACCCAAAAATATATATATTGTGGCAGGTGACTGGGGGCCTTTACCCAGCCAGGATGCCCCGACAATGGAAAGACTGTGGGAGGGAGCTTTTTCAGGATGTTTTCTCCCCCGGATCGATAAAGGGCAGCCCCCTTAGCTTACAGCGGGGCCACGTGCTTGGAGCATGGAAGTTCATCCCCGTTGGGGCCCTGGATGTTCACTGGGCCCTGTATGGCAGCACCTCCGTCACACCAGGAAATGCTACCAGAGGAAGGTCGTTGGACACCTGGAGTCCTTCCGGGTGTCCTATAAAAGGGGCCAGGCGCCACTACTTGGAGAGCAAGAGTCGGGAGGAAGAAGGACAACACCTGTGTGGAGGACTGGAGGCAGAAAGACTGTGCAAGCATTGTTACCATATGATTGTATATTGGTGAAGAGGAATAATAAAGTGTGTGTGGTGAACCTGGGTCTTGCCTGTCTGTTGGGTTGGGGCGGCTGTACACTCTCCGGGCTTCACAATATATATATATATCATTTCCTATATATATATATATATATAAACTATTTGCCCCCTTCTTGATTTCTTATTCTTTTGCATGTTTGTCACACAAAATGTTTCTGATCATCAAACACATTTAACTATTAGTCAAATATAACACAAGTAAACACAAAATGCAGTTTTTAAATGATGATTTTTATTATTTAGGGAGAAAAAAAAATCCAAACCTACATGGCCCTGTGTGAAAAAGTAATTGCCCCTTGTTTACAAATCACCTAACTGTGGTGTATCACACCTGAGTTCAATTTCTGTAGCCACCCCCAGGCCTGATTACTGCCACACCTGTTTCAATCAAGAAATCACTTCAATAGGAGCTGCCTGACACAGAGAAGTAGACCAAAAGCACCTCAAAAGCTAGACATCATGCCAAGATCCAAAGAAATTCAGGAACAAATGAGAACAGAAGTAATTGAGATCTATCAGTCTGGTAAAGGTTATAAAGCCATTTCTAAAGCTTTGGGACTCCAGCGAACCACAGTGAGAGCCATTATCCACAAATGGCAAAAACATGGAACAGTGGTGAACCTTCCCAGGAGTGGCCGGCCGACCAAAATTACCCCAACAGCGCAGAGACGACTCATCCAAGAGGTCACAAAAGACCCCAGGACAACGTCTAAAGAACTGCAGGCCTCACTTGCCTCAAGTAAGGTTAGCGTTCACGACTCCACCATAAGAAAGAGACTTGGTCAAAAACGGCCTGCATGGCAGATTTCCAAGACGCAAACCACTGTTAAGCAAAAAGAACATTAGGGCTTGTCTCAATTTTGCTAAGAAACATCTCAATGATTGCCAAGACTTTTGGGAAAATACCTTGTGGACTGATGAGACAAAAGTTGAACTTTTTGGAAGGCAAATGTCCCGTTACATCTGGTGTAAAAGGAACACAGCATTTCAGAAAAGAACATCATAGCAACAGTAAAATATGGTGGTGGTGGTGTGATGGTCTGGGGTTGTTTTGCTGCTTCAGGACCTGGAAGGCTTGCTGTGATAGATGGAACCATGAATTCTACTGTCTAGCAAAAAATCCTGAAGGAGAATGTCCGCCCATCTGTTCGTCAACTCAAGCTGAAGCGATCTTGGGTGCTGCAACAGGACAATGACCCAAAACACACCAGCAAATCCACCTCTGAATGGCTGAAGAAAAACAAAATGAAGACTTTGGAGTGGCCTAGTCAAAGTCCTGACCTGAATCCAATTGAGATGCTATGGCATGACCTTAAAAAGGCGGTTCATGATAGAAAACCCTCAAATAAAGCTGAATTACAACAATTCTGCAAAGATGAGTGGGCCAAAATTCCTCCAGAGCGCTGTAAAAGACTCATTGCAAGTTATCGCAAGCGCTTGATTGCAGTTATTGCTGCTAAGGGTGGCCCAACCAGTTATTAGGTTCAGGGGGCAACTACTTTTTCACACAGGGACATGTAGGTTTGGATTTTTTTCTCCTAAATAATAAAAACATCATTTAAAAACTGCATTTTGTGTTTACTTGTGTTATATTTGACTAATGGTTAAATGTGTTTGATGATCAGAAACAATTTGTGTGACAAACATGCAAAAGAATAAGAAATCAGGAAGGGGCAAATAGTTTTCACACCACTGTATATATATATATATATATATATATATATATATATATATATATATATATATGTATACAGTATATATATATGTATATATATTGTGGAGGATGGCCGGCCGTTTATTCCGGCCAATACCCCCAAGCCGCCAGGTGGAGCCCTCCTTGCAGCATGGAGGTCCCCAGAAGACCAGCAGGGCATCATGGACATGGATGCCATGGGGGCCACAAGAGGGAGCTGCAGGGAGGACCGAAGTTTTCTTCGTGCCCTTTGACCTGGAAATTCATCATAGGAAGAGCGACGGGCTTTCGGGTTGAAGAAAAGAACTTTTACCTGACCCGGAAGTGATTAAGAATCACATGGACTAGGGATTAAAAACACTTCCGGGTCAGGAGATATAAAAGGACTGTGGGAGCTCTCAGACGGCGAGCTGAGCTGGGTGGAAGGGTGGCAACGCGTCTTGGAGCTGGAGGATTGTATTTGTGTTTAATGTGATTAGTATTTGTGATTTATGAGTATAGTGTTGGAGAGTGTTCTGAGTGCACTGTGGTGAATTAATAAAGTCAGAACTTTTACCTGGTGTCTGGAGTCGTAGACAGGGGTTCAAGGGAGCGAGAGTGCCCCCTATCGACCACAATATATATGAGTTTGTACTTAACTTGAATTTGTATGTAAGTCAGAACAGGTGCATTATTTTAATAAATGCTATTGTTGACCGATTGTAAACAAGTGCTCTGCCAATGAATGATGGAGTTTCACCTCTCTCTGACCTTTTTATTTTTTCTTCTTTATTTTCCATGGTGATGGTTTTTCTCTTCTGTACTGTATCACCAGCACTTGCATCAGATTTCTGTTTCACAGACATTGTTGAAGGGTGAAGACAAGAGATTAAGATGAGCTCTTCTGCCCAGCACTGTACATGCTATCACAGCAGGAAGGCACCCATCATCAACACGTCGGATGTACTGACGAGAGATGACTTCCTGTTAGGTATGTAACAGTACGAGCAGGCTTGCTATTGAGAATGAATGGGGTCAGCGAGGGGTGGTTCAGTCACCTCCACTACAGTATGCTGCCTGCAGCGTCCGCCCACTGAGAACGAACACAGTGCGGCCAAAAGCAAGTAGTAAATCGCCCACCACTGCCCCCATTCAACAGGCAGCCACTTGAGGCACACTACAGTGCTATTTTGGCTCGTTCACTCTCAATGGCCTCTGTTCAGCAACAACCGGGTCACCGCTTGCAGCATTACCAGCCGCCCACCGAGAACGAACAGGGCAGCCATGTGTGGTGGACAGACAGTGAAACATCCCTCTCTGCTCCATCCAGCCTGCGTCCAGTCAGGAGCAGTAGCTGCGGTAGTATGGTAGGCGGGCAGCGAACCGCCCCATCAAGCCTCTGTCCTGCACATGAGCGATAGCTGTGGCCCCGGTGACTATGGACCATGGGTCAATGCTTACTGCTGGGAGCCGCCCGAGGGTCACTACACTGCGTGAGCAGCGAAATCGTCCCCCTCCAGCCTCTTGCAGCTTGAAGCGTCCCCAGACTGAAGATGACAGAGCAGCAGTTACTGAGGCGCATGCGTTGCAGCTGCGACCCCATTCATTAGTCGTAGGTCGGATGTCCATAACTTGGGGACTACCTGTATATGTGTTCATAGCATTCGTAGTCTGAAACACGATCTGATTGTATGGGTGGTTACTGACCAGGTAACGCATGTGTAATATATATATATTACCGGGCTCTGCCCCCATCTCACTTCGCTCGCCAACCCCTGGGCGGGTGCTACATGATAGTCATTTCATGAATCTACCGCTCGCGTATGGGGAAGAGGATGTATAATTTAATTAAACAGATTGTTACTTTCATGGAAATGGTTCCATATACATAATGGATCTAACAATTTTACATTACAGTGAGTAATTAACCATGGTAAAAAACAGTAAAACATAATAAATTGAAAGAAAATTATGTTTCATGTAGTGTTTGAGGTATTAATTTGTTTGTCTTTGAAAATAATACGCAGACACTTTTTAAACTTACACTTTTAGTGTAAAACTTCAGTAAAAATAATCTTTGGAATTAACTTTTTGTCAATATCGCATTGAATTTTGATTCCATGTTTGGATTTACATTGTGACAATGCAACATATAACTGCCCGTGAGTGAATATTGTTTCTTTCTCTGTAATAAATAAACTGACTTTCATGGAAAAAATTAAGCAAGACTTGCACAGATGGCCAACCCTTCATCTCACTGTAGCTGGAAGAATTACATTGTTAAGATGAATATTCTTCCTAAGCTTCTTTTTTTTATTTCAAAACATTCCAATATACATCAATAAATCATTTTTAGCAATTAGGTTCAACAATAACCTCATTTATTTAGAGCTCAAAACATCCACTTATCCAAAGAGCGACTCTACAAAGACCAAAGGCAGAAGGTGACATGGCTCTACCTAACTTTCAGTTTTATTACTAGGCTACAAACATACGTACAAGCTACAAAAACCTGGACACAAATAGATGAACATACACAGGCTTGGTCCTCAATAGAACTAAAATCCTGCAGTACTTCTTTATATTCCCTGCTTTGTGCCCTAATAAATGCAAGTTATCGGCAATATATTGATAACCCAATTGTGCTTCACTCACTCAGAATATGAACCAGTGTAGAAAGCATTTTAAGATGGAGAAGCTTTTATCTGTGGCACCTCTCCAAGAGAACCACCTCTTTCAACCTTCGCAAACATATGCTGTTTTATAATCTGGAAAAAATTTGGGATTAACTTGCTTAGAGATGTTTATATAGACAACGTCTTTGCATCCCATGAACAGTTACATTCCAAATTTAACATTCCAGGTACACGTTTCTTTCACTATCTTCAAATTAGGAACTTTGTAAAACAGAACCTGCCCGATTTTCCTCATGTTGCACCCTCGTCCATGCTGTAAAAAATATTGCTCAATTTCAAGGACTCAGACACCATCTCTACAATATATAAAATTATTTTATAGTCCCTCCCTTTCAAAGATCCAAGAGGACACTGGGAAAAAGATCTCTCAATCAATATATCAGAAAAGGAGTGGAAATAGCAATGCAGAGAGTTCACTCGCGCTCCATATGTGCAAAGCATACAATTATTCAACTCAAAATTATATATCGAGCACATCTGTCTCATCTAAAACTCTCCAAAATTCCAGGGCAAGAACCAACCAGCGAACGCTGCAATCAAGTCCCAGCCTCACTGGGTCACATGTTTTGGGCCTGCAGCAAATTAACGTCATTCTGGACCAAGATTTTTAATTACCTTTCAGACAGCCTTGGTGTCACAATCCCTCCTAATCCACTAACAGTTGTGTTTGGTGTTCTTCCAGATGGGTTTAAAGTGGAGAAGGACAAACAAACTGTGATTGCATTCACTACACTTTTGGCACGCAGACTTATTTTGCTAAACTGGAAGAATCCTAACTCTCCTCTTTTAAGTCAGTGGGAAACCGATGTTTTATACTATTTGAAATTGGAAAAAATCAAATACTCAGTTAGAGGATCTGTACAGATTTTTTTCAAAGCATGGCAGGATCTAATCAATAATATTTTAGAATAAGCTCTTAAAGCACAGAGGAAGCAATTATTTCTGTATTTCTTTTTCTTTTCCATTCATCTCAATTGGCTTATCAAACTCATCAATTTAGGTAAGTTTACAAGCCTTAAGTTTTACTCCGTTGGCCTTGGCCCTCTCTCAAGCATGGGGGTCGACTTGTTCTCAGTCCTACTTTTCCTTAAAAATTTAATGATTTGTATGGAATGATTACAATAAAATTAATGATAATAAAAATAAATAAACTGACTTTTTCAAAAGTTTGTTCCTGTCATTTGTTAATTGTCATCAAAACTGTAAATGTTTTAATATGAATGGCATATCAAGATCTCCTTTGTTATCCCTTGAAGATGGACTACATTACCTTTCTTGTCTCCTGTTCAAATTTTACATGTCACAATTGTTCGACAGCATAGTCTATTGATATGCATTTAACCAATTTGTCGTGTAACTGATCAACAATTTTTTGCGTTAATTCATTTAACTTCGTTTGTTAGGATTGCCCGTGTACTCATTTCTTCTGTTGATAACCCTCCGGGATGAGATTCTTCAATAAGATTTGGACGTAATAAGTTTTCTTTTATTGGGAACTTAAAGTGAGGAAAACTTAAAAATGTATAAAAGCGGAGAGCGCAGGAACTGAGTCTGACAAAAGCATTCACACGAATGAGAGGTGAGAGGACCGTGTTTGAAAATGGTTGAGAGGAAGGCAGGACTTGAAACGATCTCTTGGCATTAGTCTTGTCTCGCCCGAAGATTTTCTTTTATAATCGTGTGCTGCACGTTGGTGGTTGTTGATGTGGCTCAGCATTCACTGCTTTGAGAGGTGAGAAAAGTGCTATATAAATATAAAGAATTATTATTATAAAAAATTTAAATATGCAACTTCTATTTATTTCATATACATTTAAACATCTTAGGTTAAGTAATATTGCAACATTGATGCTTTGATTATGATAGCAGAAAACGCTATAGAACGATAAGACTTTTACTTAAAAATAAAGTTTCCAGCTCTGTATGTATCTCATCTTCTTATCCCATTGGGGTTCGTGGTGGCAGCAGGCTGAGCAGGTCAATCCAGACTTCCCTGTCCCCAGCTGCAGATTCCACTTCTTCCTGGGTAATTCCCAAGTGTTCCCGACAGTATAATCCCTCCAGTGTGTCCTTGGTTTGCCGCAGGGTCTCCACCCAGTGGGAGCCACTCTGGGGACATTTTTACGACCTTAA
Source organism: Polypterus senegalus (assembly GCF_016835505.1). Lineage (NCBI taxonomy): Eukaryota > Metazoa > Chordata > Cladistia > Polypteriformes > Polypteridae > Polypterus > Polypterus senegalus. Next base: position 93,783,905 of record NC_053169.1, on the reverse strand, counting down.
CTGGCACTTTGACTCTGCTCTGAGGGTCTCCCAAATTGCTGAGCTTCTCACCCTGTCTTGAAGTGTCAGCCCAGCTACCCTGCAAAGAAAGCCCATGTCTGCTGCTTTCGGTCATGACCATGGGTGAGGACAGGGATGTAGATTTACTGCTAAACCGAGAGCTTTGTCTTTAGTTCCTGCTTCACCACCATTGTCCGGTACAGGACCTGCAGCAGAGCTACCACCACTACAGTTTGCTTGTTGATGTCACATTGGCTTTTCCCAATATCCTGAAAGACCTAAACTTCTCCACTAAGGGCAGTTGTTCCCCTATTTCACCTGGCGAGAACAATCCACTCATTTTCATAACCTCCAACTTGGAAGTGCTGATCCTCATCCCAGCTACTTCACTTCATATGTCAGCAAATCGCTTGAGTGTGCGCTGAAGGTCCAAGTCAGGTGAGGCAATGAAGACAACATCAGCTGCATAAAGCAACAATGCTACCCCTGGGCAACCCACACATCCTCAGCTGCATGTCCAGGAGTGGCGACAAGACACAGCACTGATGGAGCCCGACACCCGTAGTGAACAAATCTGACTTCTCGCCCAGTATTCACGCTCGGCTCTCATTTGATTCACGAAGGGAGCCAACGGCACACAAGAGCGGCCCTGTTACTCCAGATTCCTGCAGCACCCCCCAACAACACATGCTGAGGGGCCCAAATCTCCAAAACACACCTATACTGGGGTATCGTCCTGCCCTGAACCCTCCAGCAACGGCGCCAGGGAGAAGAGCTGGTCTGCTGCGCTACGGGCAATGGGGTGATACGAAACCTAAAAATGAACTTTGCGCTTTTCTCGAGAAAACAATGAGATTTAGCAACTAAGTAAAGATGCACAACCATCAACTACTCAACTGTTTAATATGCTACAACAATAATTTGGGGAGAATTATTCAGCTTTTCACTGCCAGGGTTGATCAAAGCATGTAACATGATTTTAGCAAAATCAACAGTAATGAAAAATCATTAAATCTCCTTCACTTAACTGAAAACAAATACTCTACATGGCTTACTTTTTATCGTTAGCTTTATAATTAAAATGCCAGGTGAGTAGTGCAATATTCATTCATAACATCTAGAAATCAACTATTTGATGCGTATAAAGCCTATTTTATGTATGCTTTGCTTTTCAAATCTACAAAGTGTGATCAAAGGGGCCATAACCTTCAAAAAGGCACATTTGAAAAGTTCAGGCTTTGTGTGTGTGTGTGTATAGCTGAGCAGAGTCCAAGGGCATCGGAGAAACTGGCACAAAGAAAACGTCACGTTCTCCGCCAAGACGTTTTTGTACATAAGGCATTACACTGATTATTGAGCCTATTGATGATGATGACTATCTTGAGTTGGCTATAAACATTTTAACATAATTTTAAATGCGTGGTTCCCAATATCGGGCTGCAGGTTTTTGTTCTGTTTTGAATTGGACTCCTAACCTAATCAAGTGAGCTGTTATTTCCCAGTTTCTGTGTTTTTTTTTTTGTGAATGAAGAAATTACATAAGTAAGTGTGTTAATACATTTTATTAAAAATTAATCCATTATATGTAGATAATGTATTTATTTTTTTTACTCCCTATTTATTTTCCTCCTGATTTCCATTCTGCCTTTCCATTATTGACTAATTAGTGGGTCTGACGCTGAAGCAGTTGCAGCCTTACATCATAGAGTACTATTTGCCCCGGTGCTTTATTTTTAATTGTCACAATTAGGAAACAATGAAGGGAGCAGGCGACACAGGGAAAATAATTGGGAAAACCACAAAAAAGAGTTAAGCCTTTAAAGCTATAGCAAAACAGCAAACAAATAGGAACATTTCTAAAATGTCTTATAATGTAAAAGTCATACTGCTGTGCCTTTCTGAATGCAGAGTAAAAGAATAGAGAGAGAAAAAAGACCAATTAATTAATGAGCTCAATTGTTATCAATTATTGTGAATCTGAGTTTGGGACCTACAAATTTAAATTACTGAAGGGAGTTTACTATGTGGCGATTCTAAATTGGCCCTAGGGTGTGCTTGGTGTGTGGGTGTGTTTGTGTGTGTCCTGTGGTGGGTTGGCACCCTGCCCGGAGTTTGGTTCCTGCCTTGTGCCCTGTGTTCGCTGGGATTGGCTCCAGCAGACCCCCGTGACCCTGTGTTCGGATTCAGCGGGTTGGAAAATGGATGGATGGATGGATGGAGTTTACTATGTTTAAATTCTTGCACAACAGTGCCACCTGCTGGGATAAGGGAGGAAGTGTCCCACCAGCCTTCAATACAGACACACTGTTGCTCATGCTAACTTATGATTTCTAAGCAATTTTTATTATTGAAGAAAATAATGCTTGTAACAGACAATACAGTGATACTGCATGTGTATCAAGTATACAATAATAAAGTACGAGGCAAAATCAAAGGGTAAAAGCAATTTGAAAATTACACTGGAAACGCGACGGATAGAAGCTGACGTAATGCATTATGCTTGTGATGGCTTATGGGTACTTCGATCACATGCAGCGCAGTGCTCTGCCATTAGTCTAGTTGAAGCCAGGGTCAAATGAACATGGATGCGCCACTGTTGTATTGCGCTATTGTTGAACAACATGGCATAGTGAGATTTCTTCGGACAGAGGGAGTGAAACCTGCTGAAATTTATCGGACGATGTTGGCTTGTGCAGATCAGTAAGCTAATTGGGTTCCCATCTTACATAAACTTTACGGTACTCAAGATCGTTAAGCACTATGTGACGTGCAGGTCCATAGCTGATATCCAAATGTACACCAACAGCGGATGACATAATCCGTCGGTCTCTTCTGATGAAGACATTTGCCATGTCTGTGTAGGCGTTTATGTGCGTGAGTGCGTAAGACACTGATGGTTGATCAGATTGAACTTATATTCGTTTTTTCCTCTTTAAACTTTTCGTTGAGTCCTGCTGTTTTCACTTCCGTACTGAGCCACCATCCTTGGGCGAATTTCAGAACATTTCGCTCCGTGTTCCCAAAGAAATCTCACGATGGCACCTTGTTCAACAAGTCCTACATCTAAACTTTGGCTTTTTGGGGATGTAGTGGAAAGGATTTGTTTATGATGTTTGTCGGGGTGGGGGCAAGGTGGTGTCCTCTGGTTTGGCATTTTGAACAAGTCTGGTGTTGATGTGGTGAAATAATCAGGCTTGACACACAAAAAAAAAAGGTTTGGAGCAGCCACCCATATACTTGAGCCTTGGCTGCAAAAGAGCAAAATAAGATGCACGGTTGTGTACAGACTGAGTCCAAAACAGAACTGATGAACTGAAGGTAGCTGGCGGGGTTTTAAGGTCAGTCAGGGGAAGGCAAGAACCGGAAGTGACGTCATCGAGGCAGGGACCCGGAAGTGACGTCATCAGACCCAGGCGGGACTTCCCATGTTGGGACTGCAGAGATAATAGAGAGAGGATCAATGCACTCTGCAGAGTCCGTTTTATTCAAGTTTACTTTTATAATAATTGTTCAATATTCATTTTATTTGATTTGTTGTGGGCGGTTCTTTAATGTACATCTCTCTATTATATAAAAAAATCCTGAGACGAGACAAAACTTTCTTAAAGAGATTTTTTTCAAGTCCTGCGAAACGAGACTTTTGCCATGAGATTTTTTCAAGTCTCAACCATTCTCTCAACCATTTCCAGTTAATGTCCCACACCTACGGACCTCTCACCTCTCATTGGTGTGAATGCTTTTGTCAGACACAGTCCCTGCTCCCTCAGCTCTTATAAAAGTTTATGTTTTCCTCACTTTAAGTTCACAATAAAGGAAGACTTATTATGTCCATATCTTATTGAAGAATCTCATGCCGGAGGGTTATCAACAGTAGAAATGAGTACACGGGCAATCCTAGCACCGAGAAACGATGAAGTCAAATGAATTAACATGAAAATTGTCGATCAGTTACACGGCAAATTGGTTAAATGCATATCAATAGACTCTGCTGAAACAGTTGGGGTTGATGAAGATTAAAACATCAACTTACAATGTCACAAAGAATACCTACAACCATTAACATAGTCCAGTCTTCCACCAGCCGAATTTCTGTTGAAAGAAGGATGTATTGTAATGTAATTGCGTAATTTATGTCTAAGGGATGGGCTATGCAATTGGATAAGATTAGTTGTATTCAGAATTGGTCGAACGATTCTGACATGTAAAATTTTAACAGGCAGTTATAAGTTGCGTTGTCACGATGTGAATCCAAACATGGAATCAAAATTCAAAGCAATTTTGACGATAAGTTAATTCCAAATATTGTTGTTACTGAAGTTTAACAGTAAAAGGGCAAGTTTATAAAGTATTTGCGTGTTCATTTCAAAGCCAGACAGAACAAAAATGTATAAGATAAAGAATACCTCTAATGCAACACGAAACATAATTTTCTTTCAATTTATTACGTTTTACTATTTTTTACTATGGTTAATTACTCCCTGTAATGTAAAATAGTTAGGTCTATAATGCATACATGAAAATAACAATCTGTTTAAATTGTACATCTGCATCCCCATGTGCGAGCGGCAGAGCCGCGAAGTGGCTAGCATGTAGCGCCTGCCCGGGTGTTGGCGAGCGACAGTGAGTAGAGGGCAGAGCCCCCTAGTATATACGAGGTGTGGCAGAAAAGTAATGAGACTGATTTTTTATTTACCAAAGTTTTTATTTTTTTCAAACATCAATGTTATCCCCTTCAAAGTAGTTCCCTTGGGCAGCTACACACCGATGGAGACGTTGTTCCCACTGTTGGTAGCAGCGCTGGAAGTCTTCAACCGGTATGGTCTTCAGCATGTCCGTTACACTCTTTTGGATGTTTTCTAAAGTCCCGAAATGACGTCCTTTGAGGACATTTTTCAGTTTAGGAAAAAGGAAAAAGTCACACGGACTGAGGTCAGGTGAACAAGGGGGCTGGGGAACCACAGGAGGTCAAAAATTCTGTTATGGAGAGGGCAGTTTTTCGGCACCATTTTGGCACAGACCTTTCGCATGTGCAAATGTTCAGTCAAAATTTGTTGAATGGTAAATCTGTTCAAATTTAATTGTTCACTCAACATTCTTAATGTTAAACGACGGTCTGATCTAACAAGAGTGTTCACATGTTCGATGTTTTCATTGGTTTTCTTGGTTTTCGAAGCTGAAGTCCTCCTTGAACGGTGTTCATCTTCATCGTGTTTTCTGCCTTCCAAAAATGATTTGTGCCAGCGAAAAACTTGAGCTCGGGACAAAGAATGTTCCCCATAGGCCTGTTTTAACTTTTCAAACATCACACTTGCCGTTTAATGGCACAACGTTGCTCCAAATTCCGCTGTTCCATTTTGCGTGACGCACAATCAAAAATACAACTTCGCTAATAGCAGTCACAAAAATCACGTAGTTAACGGAAGGAGTTGAAACTCGCACTGAGCTATAGGAGGGTACTGATGCACGTGCTCTATCAAGGACAACAGCGCAGCGTGCCAGTCTCATTACTTTTCTGCCACACCTCGTATATACGAGAGGAAGTCAAAAAGTAAAGGGATATTTTTAAATTCTCTTTTCAGAGTTTGGTAACACTGGTCGTATCCAGTGCTGAATGAGTGTAGTCGCCAACACTTCTATACAACGTGTAACTCTTATTCCCGTGTTATTCGTTGGAGTGTAGCAGACCGGTAAACATGACAGCTCCATTGTCGATCTGCACCAAGGAGGAAATGAGGGCAGTGATTCGTTTTTTGTTTCCTGCGGCCCGTTATCGTGGCGAGGAAGATGGATTTTTACAGCAAATCGTTACTGTAGATGAAACTTGGGTTCATCATCACAAACCGGAAAGTAAGGCTGCGAGCATGGTTTGGAAACTAAAGGAAGGGGAAGAAGATTTGCAAGTGATGAAGAAGTCATTGATGCGGTGCAAAATTGGTTGCAGATGCAACCGAAAAAACTTTTTTTCCGACGGAATCACAAAACTTGTGAAACGTTGGGAAAAGTGCATTGAAGTCCAGAGAGGTTATGTAGAAAAATAAGGTATGTTTCACATTTCTATCATTAGAATAAATGCCCCTTTTCTCAAATGTCCCTTTACTTTTTGACTTCCCCTCGTATATCTCCCACAAAGGGAGAAAATGAATCACGTATCAAAAGTAGTTTTTTATTCCTGAGCTTTCAGTCCCTGCCAGGGGTCTTCCTCAGAGGATAATGCTTAGACTTACAAGAATAAAAGGCAATATATAGCAATAAATTATGTGGTTTGGCTAAGTCCGTGTGGTCGGTTGGGGGTTATTGGGTGTGAAGTCTTGTTTATTATGAATGAGTTCTTCTTAAGTTTGCATATGCTGGATTTATGTCCAAGTGTCTGTTGATGGCGTTCTCATTTGATAACCAGGATTCCGCCAGCTCTCTGCCACTTTTCATACTGGCCTTGAATCTTACTTGTACATCGTCCCAGTTAAATGTATGTCCTGTTGATTTAGTGTGCGTATAGATCGATGATAGTGAGTCCTTTCTTCTGACGCCGTTGCGGTGTTCCTGTATACGTGTTGCGATTCTTTTTGAAGTTTGTCCAATGTAAACCGCTGAGCACGAACTGCAGGGAAAGCTGTTCACTGCATTTCGTGTTTCTGCTGTCGATTTCTTGTTTTTAGCATTGAAGAGGACCGTGCACAGATTGTTCGTGGGTTTGTGTGCCATTCTGATGCCTGACTTGGCCAGGATGCGCTCTGCACCTTCAGACACCTTGTGGTGATAAGGCAGTGAGTGCCAGGCGGGGTGAGGGTTCTGATTTGAGTCAATTGTTTGCTGAGTTGTTTGGCATCTTCTGTGTAGGCTTCGATTAATGAACGTTTGAAGTGAATAGATAGAAGAGACAGCGTCTCTCGTTCATTTTTGTTTCCTTCGTATTACAATGGGTGTGGACTCTTCTGAATAGAGTTTTAACACAGCTCCGTTTATGAGATACCGGGTGGTTGCTGGCAAAGTGTAATATCTTGTCTGTGTAGCATTCAAGGCCAGTACGAAAAGTGGCAGAGAGCTGGCGGAATCCTGGTTATCAAATGAGAACGCCATCAACAGACACTTGGACATAAATCCAGCATATGCAAACTTAAGAAGAACTCATTCATAATAAACAAGACTTCACACCCAATAACCCCCAACCGACCACACGGACTTAGCCAAACCACATAATTTATTGCTATATATTGCCTTTGATTCTTGTAAGTCTAAGCATTATCCTTTGATGAAGACCCCTGGCAGGGGTTGAAAGCTCAAGAATAAAAAACTACTTTTGATACGTGATTCATTTTCTCCCTTTGTGGATCTCCAGCTACAAATATGCAAACCGTATCACAGACCTTCTCTTCCATATATATATATAAACTGCTCAAAAAAATTAAAGGAACACTTTGAAAACACATCAGATTTCAATGGGAAAAAGAAATCCTCCTGGATATCTATACTGATATAGACTGGGTAATGTGTTAGGAACGAAAGGATGCCACATCGTTTGATGGAAATGAAAATGATCAACCTACAGAGCCCTGAATTCAAAGACGCCCAAAAATCAGAGTGAAAAAATGATGTGGCAGGCTAGTCCATTTTGCCCAAATTTAATTGCAGCAACTCAAAATTGTACGCAGCACTTTGTATGGCCCCTGTGTTCTTGTATACATGCCTGACAACATCGGTGCATGCTTCTAATGAGATGACAGATGGTGTTGTGGGGATCTCCTCCCAGATCTGGACCAGGGCATCACTGAGCTCCTGGACAGTCTGAGGTGCAACCTGGTGGCATTGGATGGACCAAAACATAATGTCCCAGAGGTGGTCTATTGGATTTAGGTCAGGAAAGTGTGGTGGCCAGTCAATGGTATCAATTCCTTCATCCTCCAGGAACTGCCTGCATACTCTCACCACATGAGGCCAGGAATTGTCGTGCACCAGGAGCCACTGTACCAGCATAGGGTCTGACAATGGGTCCAAGGATTTCATCCTGATACCTAATGACAGCCAAGGTGGCTTTGTCAAGCCTGTAGTGGTCTGTGTGACCCTCCATGGATATGCCTCCCCAGACAATCATTAACCCACCACCAAACTGCTCATGCTGAATGATGTTACAGGCAGCATAATGTTCTCCATGACTTCTCCAGACCCTTTCACTTCTGTCACGTGCTCAGGGTGAACCTGCTCTCATCTGTAAAAAGCACAGGGCACTAGTGGTGCATCTGCCAATTCTGATATTCTATGGCGAATGCCAATCGAGCTGCATGCTGCTGGGCAGTGAGCTCAGGGCCCATTAGAGGACATGGGGCCCTTGGGTCACTCTCATGAAGTCTTTCTGATTGTTTGGTCAGAGACAGTCACACCAGTGGCCTGCTGGAGGTCATTTTGTAGGGCTCTGGCAGTGCTCATCCTGTTCCTCCTTGCCCAAAGGAGCAGATACTGGTCCTGCTGATGGGTTATGGACCTTCTATGGCCCTCTCCAGCTCTCCTAGAGTAACTGCTTGTCTCCTAGAATCTCCTCCATGCCCTTGAGACTGTGCAGGGAGACACAGCAAACCTTCTGGCAATGACACGTATTGATGTGCCATCCTGGAGAAGTTGGACTACCTGTGCAACCTCTGTAGGGTCCAGGTATCGCCTCATGCTACCAGTAGTGACACTGACTGTAGCCAAATGCAAAACTAGTGAAGAAACAGTCAGAAAAGATGAGGAGGGAAAAATGTCAGTGGCCTCCACCTGTTAAACCATTCCTGTTTTGGGGGTCATCTCATTGTTGCCCCTCTAGTGCATCTGTTGTTAATTTCATTAACACCACAGCAGCTGAAACTAATTAACAACCCCCTCTGCTACTTAACTGACCAGATTAATATCCCATAAGTTTCATTGACTTGATGCTATACTCTGATTAAAAAGTGTTCCTTTAATTCTTTTGAGCAGTATATATATATATATACACTTGAACAGTCCTGGGTTCAAATAATGGAAAGTTTTTATTATAAATACCTCCAAAATGTAACACTAACACAAATACAGGTCTTCCTCTCACAATACCTCCTTTTCTCCTACCGCAAAGTGGGTAGCGCGTAGTGCCCACCTGGGGGTTGGCGAGCAAAGCGAGCTGGGGGCAGAGCCCCCTAGTAATATAAAAATATAATCACTGTCTTGTGGTTCGCTCCTCAAATATCCATCCCCGTATCTGAGTATAGGAGGAAGTCGAGGACAGAACACTCACACCCGATTTTTGCATAAGCTGACAAATGTGTAATGTGTGAGCCGTCTATGTGAGAATATGAGATGTGTGGTTTATAAAAGTATTGCTTTGAGACTCGCTTCAGGTTGTGGACTGGAATCTCATTGTATGTGTTATGCAATGACAATAAAGGAATCTTATCTTTTCTTAAAGTGCGTCGCTTCTTTTTTTATGGATTTTTTTCGGAGAAAAAAAATTTTTGCATATGATTGAGTCCAACTTATACGACAAAGAAAATAACATTACATACGATTGAGTCAAGCCTAGCAGAGCAGAATTCAGCCTCCTCAGCAGGTTAATCCGCTGAATAATATGAAAAGAGAGCAGCACCAGGTGTCTTTTTCACCTATATCGACTAATTAAAACACAATGTTTACATTTAATTAGGAAAATCAATTTTACTAAGCAAGTTTTACTTTGATGAAAATGTGTATAAACACGGCATAAAATGCTGTTAATTGGCATTATTAAGTCATTTGCAGTTTCAGATCTTTTGAAGTCGATAAATTCTCTTGTTGATGAGAATCCTTTGTTACACAGCTTGTTAGTTTGAGTCACAGCTCATTTGCCATTTCCTTTGCAACACCCCCTTTCTAGACCCTGAAGTTCTTTTTCCTACAAAATGTGCAATAAAATATGAAATCCTTTATTTTTCATTTAATTCCTTAGCCCCTCCACAGCTGTTGTTGTTTTTTCTCCTATGCCATTTTTCTTTGAGCAGTGAACACATCTGCTCATCTTTGCTGACTCAAGTCAATCCGCACTTGCTGCTGCTCTTTGTGTTGTGCATAAAAAATGAGGCTGAAAGAAAGCAAATTCAATAAATGTTTCCACAGTAACCCATCATTATCATTACGTTATTATGTTACACGGCGACTCATATTTAATTTTACGTTCCATAGCGATCAGCTCTCAGAGCTTATTGATTCAAAGAAAAATTCATACGTCCTAATTTGGGCAACCATCCATTATCACAAAAGGCATGGCCTGTCACGGAGTATAAATGAGTTGGAGACGCACCATATTTTGAATCAACACAAAAGCACGGCCTCAAAATAAATGCCATTTATGTATATGGCTGACTTATCTTTTTTTCCAATTTTTTGATTACTTTTAATCACCTAAAATATATTTTCAATCAAGTTAATTTTTAAATGAACCCTAGACGGTAGGTTAAAAGCACAACACAAAATGTTGTCACGCATGGGCGTCTGAAGATCACCTGCCGGATGGATGTGGTACCACCCCGAGGCACCTGGATGATGAGACGGCAGCCATTTTTGCTACAGTTTCGTTCACCACAGATTAGCTGTTAACTGGTGAGAGAGACAGCCAGTTAGAGAGAGGGGATAATTAGGGAACAAGAATGATTAGGCTAAGGTGGGCCATTTAGCCTGGACTTCAGGATACACTCTTCTCTTTATGAAGAATACCTAGGGATCTTTAAAGCCACAGAGAGTCAGGACCTCAGGTTTGCATCTCATCTGAAGGACAGTGACCCCGTCACTGCACTGGGGCATTGGCATCCACACTCAGACCACAGGGGTGGTGCCCCCTGCTGGCATCTCCAACACCTCTTCCAGCAGCAACCCAAGCTTTTCCTTGGTGTCCGGCCTCCCATCCAAGTACTAGCCTGCCGGGTCCAGAAATAAAGCAATAGGGTAGTGCCATGGCAGCTAGAAATATTTAGCTTGCAGAACTTTATACCCAAAAGTGGACACAACTCAAACATCTAAGTGTAGTTACTAAGAAATTTGAAGTTGAGTGGATTTTTTAAAAAAAAATAATTTTAACAAATACTCAAAATAAGTGAAATGTGGGAAACATGAAAGTGATGACTCTCCATCATACCTGAAATCATTCATCTTTACTTGTAATGTTAATTTACTCAAATTTACTCTAAATTTGAAGAGTAATTTGTAATATGGATTTATCATTATCTCATATTTATTTTTAATGGGGTTCATCCAATACAAAAGATTATTTGTGGGGTAACCTGCCAACCTGGGTAAACCCTGATAATGGCCAATAAACTCTTTGTGCTTTATTGTTTACCTTAATGTTTCAGTTATCATCAGCAGAAATTGCCGTGCATTTGCTGCGCACATAATGGTAAACATTTCAAGTGATGCTCCGATTGCCTAATTAAATTATTTAAGCATTAATGGAAGGTGTAAAAATTAAATCAACTCTTGATCAGGATGCTATGATGATAATCGTGTTGGCAGTCATGTACGACTTAATTGTTTTTAAGCTGGTGTGGAATTTCGAGGGCTGACGTTTGCTAAATATCAATTTTACAATACAAATACACAGCATGAACATTGCAGTTAATTTCATTTGTGACCTGTATGACTTTTTTGAGTTATAAATATCGTCTGAAATGAAAGCGTGCCTAATAGTTTTGACTGAGCAGATGCTTTAAAAGCCAGGAGGGACTAAAAAAGTGTGTTTGTGCAAAGTTTCGGTATTAATATTCCTGTTTAGTCAAGTCACCAAAAAACGATAAGAACATTTGACTCAAAAATACTTTTGTTCAACACGGTAGACCCCTGTTTCGAAAGTCCTAGATTTATGGTCTGTCTGTTAACATTTGGAAAGTAAACTAAATGCCGGCACACTTCATGAGGATCTAACAGGTTTATCCACACGTCATCTTGAACGTTCACAAAGCACACATGATACATCCTTCGGTACTGTGCCTCCTTGGAGAATCCTTGGGTACCACTGGTGTGAGTTTGGGTTGCTCATGAAGTCCCGAATGAGACACATTACCTGCATTATGAGGGAGCTTCAGTTACGGCATTATATCCATGTGATGTGATTCCCCGAGGGTGATCCTGAGGGCCCAAGAGGCTGGACCAGGCCAAGGGGATGCCCACATCATACCTGGCTGCGACAGATAGAGGGTTATTTCCGAAGGTTAAGACTGGACCGCATGTCTGCCTGGGGGGGGTAGCGAACCAGAATCCCAAGTTGTTTAGTCCTGTGGTGAATGTGGCAACGTGCAATATCAGTGCATGGTCCCTGACCTGACCTGATCTATCCAAATTAGGAACATTCAACTTCTACTGACACAAAGAAACTCTGTTACCTCAAACACGGAAGAAACTGCTCCCCCAGGACCTCTTTGAGTGAGAAATCAGACAAGAGGAAGCTTGTTCATGTGTCTTCCCGAAGATGGAGTGCCCCGTTACAGCAGTCAGTCAGAGGATAGTACCCTCAGCATGGGAGAGATGGTCACAGGGCAAGGACAGAGACCTCTATTTATAGACGGCTGAATTAATGCTTACGTACCTTCTGACATTTACTCTGATTGGTTCATTAGCTTACATACCCCAATAAAATTCTCATTCTACTACATTCTTGTCCTTCTCAATATTTCTTAAGTTCAGCTCTTACCTTTTTATTGAATTTCAGTTGTGGATACTGAGGGGGTGCTCCAGCTCCCCAAACACCCAACACAATTAGGCTCAGGATACAAGTTAAAAGCTAAAGAGTCTTTTATTCATGGGAAACTCTTTGAACCAAGCGTTTCCCACCATCACAGCCACAAATATATTTAATCGGCACCATGAAGCGACAATACTTTGTCTCCTCTCTGTCAGCCGCTGCCTCCTGTCCACTTCCTCCCGACTCAGGCTCCATGATGAGAGTTAGGCAGTCCCTTTTATTTTAGCTGCCCCAAAAGTGCTCTTGATCTTCCGCACACCTGATTTGTTGGCACTTCTGGCTGACGTAGGGACTCCCCATTCCTGCGGCCCCCATGGAACCCAACAGTGCTGTCCTCTGGGACTACAATTGTCAGCATGCCCTGTAGTGTCCTAGGGGAGATAAATCCTTGTGTAAGCTGTTTCCCCCATCCTTCCTTCCTAAGGGTGTCCAGACCGGGTTAGGATGCTGGCCGCCCTTCACACAGGTTACGTAACAACGGTCAACTCTTACTGGGTACAGGAGAGCAGCCAATTTCTAAAAACCACCACCTAGAACATTCTATGGTCTTTACCCAACCATTGCACCAGTCTCCTTGTTCTATTTCTAAGACAAATGCCATCCATTTCTTTTTTTTAATGTAAACTGCATGCCAAAACACTTCATGTGCAAACATTATATCACACCTTAATATTTCCCCTTTATTCTCTCAAACAAGCAACTCAACTAAGAGCCTATGCAGCCACGCCAAATGGGCACACCCTGAGACATGAAAAGCATCGGACGAGCGTTTGAAGGCAAGCCAACCAGCCGTAAACTTCTAATCTTCAACCCCAGTTTTTCCTCAACCACAGCAAGAGGGTCACAAGTTGATGTTGGTTACAATACAATACAATACAATTTATTTTTGTATAGCCCAAAATCGCACAAGAAGTGCCACAATGGGCTTTATCAGGCCCTTCCTTTTGAAAGCCCCCCAGCTTTGACTCTATAAGAATACAAGGAAAAACTCCCAAAAAACACCCTTGTAGGGAAAAAAATGGAAGAAACCTCAGGAAAGGCAGTTCGAAGAAAAACCCCTTTCCAGGTAGGTTGGGAGTTGCAGTACAATACACAGAACAGAACAGAACAAATCCTCAATACAGTTTAAAAATAAAAATATTACAAGAACGGAGCAGAATTTAACAGTAGATTATATCACAAAATAGGATTTGGATTTGTTCAGAGTCCTGGAGACCTCAGCCATCAAGCTGCCTCCACCTGTTGGCCATTCCACAGCTGAGATTGTGCTGGGCCAGGCAATCCGATGAAAGGACCCCTCTACCCCATGATTCCTGTGATCCTCCATCAAGGCATTGGTGAAAAAGAGGGTCACGACAGCAGAAAGGTTGAGAAGCGCCGTTCTACGCTAATGTCAGGTTCTCAAGGTGGTTATCATTATTACCGGGTCATTAAGAGAGCAGCATTTACATTGTGCTCATGGAGTGTGCTGATGATCCTTCTGGAAACGTACAGTGGACTCCCACAGTATTCAGTTTCTACACCCTTTCTTGTACGGGTAGTTCCCAAGTTACGGACATCCGATCTACGACTTACGAACAGGGCCGCAGCTGTGGCTGGACGGAGGCTGCAGGGGTGCAATTTCACCGCTCGCACAGTGTAGTGTCCCTTGAGCAGCTCCTGGCGGCAAGCGGTGACCCGTGGTCCATAGTCACCGGGGCCATAGCTATCGCTCGTGTGCAGGACGGAGGCTTGATGGGGCGGTTCACTGCCCGCCCACCACGCCGCCACAGCTACTGCTCCTGACTGGACACAGGCTGGATGGAGCGGAGGGGGGTGTTTCACTACCCGCCCACCACTCACAGCTTCCCTGTTTGATGTGGCTGATCGGAGGCCATTGAAGGTGAATGGGGCAGTGGGGAGTGGCATTGTAGTGTGCCTCGGGTGGCTGCCTGTTGCATGGGGGCGGTGGTGAGCGATTCACTACCCACCTTTGGCCGCACCGTGTTTGTTCTCGGTGGGTGGACGCTGCAGGAAGCATACTGTAGTGGAGGTGAACTGCCCCTCGCTGCCCACATTCATTCTCAATAGCAAGCCTGCTTGTACTGTTATGCACATAGCAGGAAGTGGTCTCTTGTCAGTACATCAGACGTGTTGACGACGGGTGCCTTCCTGCTGTGATAGCATATACAGTGCTGTGCAGAAGAGCTCATCTTAATCTTTTGTCTTCACCCTTCAAAAATGTCTCTGAAACACAAATCTGATGCAAGTGCTGGTGATACAGTAAAGAAAAGAAAAACCATCACCATTGAAAATAAAGTAGAAATAATAAACAGGTCAGAGAGCACTTGGCAGAGCACTTGGTTGCAGTCGGTCAACAATAGCATTTATTAAAATAATGTACCTGTTCCGACTTACATACAAATTCAACTTAAGTACAAACCTACAGTCCCTATCTCGTACGTAACCCAAGGACTGCCTGTATTTCATTTTAATGTCCTTTTCTTCTTATTACTTTTCATCCTTTACTAAGGAACTGATTTCAGTGAGTTCTTTACATGCCCCCTAGATAAAGCACGATCAACGTCTAATAAATTCCTAGAGGAACTGAATTTATAACTTCTTTCTTTCAGAACTTTCAGCTGCTCATATTAAGTTTTCTTCTCTGTCCACAATATCGTCTTTAAAACAAAATGTGCTTGTTTTGATGATGTTTCACTTTTCTCATCCAGTCGGTTTCCTCTTTTTGTATCTCTTTAAAAGTAATAAAAAAATGTTAAGCAAATTTCTGCCAGTCTAAGTATACACACTCACAAAGATAAATGATTATGTCATGAACAGATCTCTAAAGTCATAACAAGCACCGTCCTCCCATTCCAAGAGATCATCGAAGGACATAAATACAACAGCCAGAGAGTGAAAATGACACGCCGTATATCATGGCAGACTTTGTTCAGAAATGTCAGATAGAGGCCCGGGCGCTGGCCATAGAACTTCTTTTCATGCGCTCATCCATCTGCTGTTGTTACCCGGCAATAACAATTACATAGGAGCCTGATGATGATGGGGGGACAGGGCGAGACAATAAAAATGGAACACTAGCTTCTCACAGTGGAACTCCATAAGAGAAAAGAGCAGAATCATTTTTCTTAGGAGACTGCATTCCTTTAATGGTGTAAGTGACATCCTTTATATGTCCTAAAACTCTCTGCTGGCCAGTGCAATTTTCTATGTTGGAGTGCGTTGAGCTTTTAAAATCAATCACTTCAAGGGAGGACCACTGAATCAACAGGCTGTTTAAGAAGGCAGGTTCAGTTGTAATGGCCGACCCACTCACCCAGAACGGCAGCTACACCACCAAGATCTGTGGGCCTGGCAAGCTGAGGAACGTTAGACCTGACAAGCTGGACTTCTTCCAAATAAATTTCCCCAATCGACGGTTAAATAATCATAAAGCAAACGGTGTGTTGTCACAGATGGCCGGTGTTCTTGTCCGGCCGGTACGCTTCTTCATTGTATGGACCGGGGGAGTAAGCCTGGGCAGGACAGTACCATGCTAGATTGCAGCCCCCCTGGGACTCCCGCAGGGCTTCATGGGAGTTGGAGTTTTGTGCAGCCCTTTTGGGATCAGGGGGTGCTGCAACTGCTGCTGAGCCCTCTTGTGCCGGTTTTCCGCCACACCCGGAAGTGCTGCCGGAAGTAGGTCAACAAGCACCTGGAGCACTTCCAGGGGGGATTATAAAAGGAGCCAGCAGTCACCACTCCGGGAGGCAGAGTCAGGAGGAGAAAGAATAAGAGAAAGAGAAGAATTGCATGGGTTCATGCTTTATTTGGGACTGTGCTGTGCCTGTGGGAAACGGGGAAGGCGCTGCCCACAGGCGAAGAAAAAGTAATAAAAACATTTGTTTGTTTTATAATTGTGCCTCCTGTGTCTGTCTATGTCAGGTTAAACACTGGTGCAGCGCCTTTTGTCACAGTGTATATATATATTAATAGTGATAAGAAACAAAACGATATATAATTCACTCCCTCCAAAGCTCCCACATCACACCCAAACCCCAAAAGTGACCGGTGGAATATATTAATAAA
Organism: Polypterus senegalus; assembly: GCF_016835505.1. Classification (NCBI taxonomy): domain Eukaryota; kingdom Metazoa; phylum Chordata; class Cladistia; order Polypteriformes; family Polypteridae; genus Polypterus; species Polypterus senegalus. Next base: position 93,767,122 of record NC_053169.1, on the reverse strand, counting down.
AAGGTGCAGCAAAAAAAAAACTAATATACAACACAAACCCTCCCTTGAAACAAATAAGACACACGATAACACGAAACGTACATAACAGTCAAGAAGATTAAATGGAGAATGAATAGTGATTGCGAACCTCATTCAGCTAGAAAAAAGTGCCCTACGGCAATTACACATGGATGAAAATGATGGCTTGCTCCTCTCCCAAATGACAGTAAAACAGTCTCACCATTCTTATCCTCGGCGTCTTGGCGTAATCCAGAACCCCCTGGGTATTTTGCGTTGAAAGTGGCAAGCAGGGGAAGGTGATTCGATCGGTGCTCTCTTTTTGCTCTGTGACAAAGTGTCAATGTAGTAAATGGGATTATTTTGTCCTCCTGTTTAAATAGTAAATGACCCAGATGCAAATGATGGGATGATTATGAGGCCCCATGGTCCAACGGTATTATCCCCTTTGTTTCCAGGGGACAATATTTACATAGACACACAAACCATGTAAACAGGACAACGCTACAAAAGACGTGACTCGGCACAGAATGCGTTTAAGACGACGTTAATCGTGTAGCACGCCTACAGAGTCATGGAGTGCGCTCTGGATCTCGTGGAGGAGAGCAGGAAGATTAAACTGATGGCCATCATGAACAATGCTGAACATCCTCTCCCTGACGCTCCAGCACTGAGGACTTTTAGTCAATGGATTGTTCAACAGAAAAACTACGCTATGCCTTTTTAATGCTTCACCGGGACTTCTCCCCCTCTTTAGCCAAGTCAGGTTTTTTGTTGTTCATTTTTTGTAAATCTTCTTTATGTCAGGGTGGTTCCCCTTGGTTCAGTACTTTATAGAAGCCTCCAAGGTGGTAACTCCAGCTTGAAGTCTCTTTGGGTATGTCTCTACAAACTTTGCACATCTGGGTTTGGGCAGTTTATCCTATTTTTTTTTTTCTGGCAGATTCTGTATAGCACTACAATTAGATTGGATGGCCATCTTCAGGTCTCCACACAGAGGCAAACCACACACAGATGCAATAAGTCAGTATGCGCTCTGGAGCAACAGCAGAAGAACATGAGCAGTTTTTGGGTGAAAACACTTAAAATCAAGGAGACGTCTCTATCTCTTTCAATGGAGATGTCCAGGAAATTGATACGTTGGTTAATTTCTCTTTCCGCAGTGAACATATATATTATGTGTGGAAGATCAGCCTGACTACAGACAGACACAGGACTCCCAATGTCCAAAACACACGCACATACGTTTGTTAACGTTCTTCTCCTGCACAACACACAGTGCACAAATCACCAATAATAACGCTCAGTCCCTTTTCTTCTTCTCTCTTTTCTTTCTCTTCGGCCACCTCCTCAGAAGCTCTGTCCTCAACCTCCCAACTCCGGCTCCTTGAATGTAGTGAGGCCGCCCCCTTTTATGTTGCACCCTGATGAATTTCCTGCAGAACTTCCTGGTGTGGCAGAAGTGCTGCATGGACACCTGGAAGCACTCCAAGTGCATTCGGTTCCTCTTCCAGCAGCACTTCTGCTTGGCGTGGCAGAAGTGCTGCAGTCCATGCCTCTGGAATAATCCGGGTGCAGCTCTTGGCAGTGGCCACGAGCCCCAACAAGGTTGAGCTTCAAAACTCCATTCCCATGGGCCCTACCGATGCAATCCAGGGGGGCTGACCTCTTGCGTCCCTAGGGGAAGATAACACCTCACTCCCGGTGCTTCTGTTCTCCACATTTCTTCATACTATGTCCTATGTACACAATACGACAAATCTGACTTGACTAGAAGTGATTTGTCAAATAGCTGACTTGTGGTGAAATACCTTTGTCATATTTCAAATACGAAGCTTGAAGAACAAAGCTGTGCGTAAAGAACAAACAAGTAAAACTGGAATTGTGGGTACCCATTGATACAGAGTCATGGTGTGCGCTCTGGATGTCGTGGAGGAGAGCATGAAGACAAAACTGATGGCCATCATGAACAATGCTGAACATCCTCCCCCTGACGCTCCAGCACTGAGGACTTTTAGCCAATGGATTGTTCAACAGAACAACTACGCTATGCCTTTTTAGGGGTACCCATTGATAATACCACTACAGCATAGGAAGTAACAAGTTTTGTGTGCCACTGCACGTGCCAGCAGTCACCAATCTGTATTTTATTTATTTATTTAATTAATTAATTTATTTATATTTTTTTACCTTCACAACATGCTTAAAAGAAGGAAGTATTATCCATCAATCCATTATCCAACCTGCAATATCCTAACTACAGGGTCACAGGGAGCCAATCCCAGCCAGCACAGGGCGCAAGGCAGGAACAAACCCTGGGCAGGGCGCCAGCCCAACCACAGAGGAAGTATTATACATGAATTAAAAGTTTCATTTTGAGCGTGTGGCGTATGTCTACATTTTACACGATTTTGACTGTTTCCTGCTTGAAATTTGTGTTGCCGTTTCAGCAGTCTAATGAGTGAAATGACCACCCTCATGCCCGGCAATCCTGCATCACTAGAATCCAATTGGTTAATCATTTAACCAAATCAAACATCCCATTTTTTTTAACCATATGCTCTTTTCGAAAATCCTGCTGATTCTTTTTTCGGAAGAGTTGTTCTGCGTTTCGAAACCGTCTATTCATCTGATGTCACTTTAGACAGATTTTATATGGCATTGAGAGTGTTTCAATGTCTACCGTATATGTTTAGATCATTTCTTTTTTTTTAAATTCTCAGTCTTTCTTGTGCAAGTCACTGACGTGCTGCTGATACTCCACCCATCTTCATTCTCGTGCATTTAAATCCTTCTCCTCCTGTTTTTACTTCTGCCAAGTGAGGGCCGATGCTCGGGTTGGCTATTTATAAATTTGGACCACGGAGCAGAGATGGGCTGACAATGAAAGCGATCAGAGCATGGAGGAAGCTGCAGGACCCCCTGGGTTAGACTTTTATTCTTTTTTTTTGTTTCCCCCCTTAAGCCCTTTCTTTTAGTAGTTTCTGCATCATCTTCTATTCTGTTGGATTTATTTCACTGTTGTTCATCCAAGCTGAAGTGTTTCATGCAATACGTGGAGAACGCTTCGAAAGATACGACTGCATGTAAAATTAGTCATGTATGCCTGTAAGTGAAGGATCTGACCGACACATGAAGGACATGTAGCCAAATAAAGGAGAGCCTCAGGAGAGAGGAGGATGCTATTCCTGGTACACCAGCTGGCAGGGAGTGAGATGTCATGAAAATGCCAGTTCACCCACTGTGCCAAGGATCAGAGCAACAAAAAGATGCACAAACTGCTGAGAGTAGAAAAAAAAGAGAGAATTTCATAAAGTGCAGTCTTTGCGACATTATCCAGTGTTGAACTTTTGAAAAACATACTAGGGGTCTGGACCTTGGAGAAGTGCTGTGAATAAAATACCCGGGTCTCTGTTTCCAATCGATTCACCTTTTATCGAAATTATTTTCCAAGGGTAGTGGGTATGCAAGACTATTCTGTTTTTATTTAGTGAGAAAGAGCATCTAGTTGGCTGATTAAATTGTAATACTGAATGTAACCAGTGCCACCACCAGCTAAAACTGGGGCCCTACACGGAATCTTCTTATTACGTTAATTAAATCAGTAACGATAGCTACCGATAAAGTGAACCTACAGTTGAAGTTAATCTGAGCCGATTGCTCTATTCATGTGTCAAAGTGGCGTGCCTGGTGCTTTTCCACAATTCAGACAGTAACTAACTGGTAAGTAAGAGAGCCCGAGTGTGCTGGTGACATATACAAACGTGTCCTCAATGCACCAACACTAAGAGCACTTCATACGTCGACTAACGTTAACAACGTGTTAGGGTCTACAAATAATCTACAGCCAACGTGTCAGCTTGGTAACATCAGATAATATCTGTTAAACACTTGATATTGAAATTTATTGCACATAAAGCTACTCCATTGTTACTCCAGTAAACCCCGCTAGCTTTAATGCAGTCCCAGTGGATGTAACGTTAGCAACCTTACTACGATTCTGATAAATTTAGGTTTCTAAAACACACCTGCAAGTGTCGCACGAGCTGCTTCTTCATGCTGTCATTTTCTCTTTCCTACGCTCCTGACTAGTGTCAACGTGAAGCCATCTTTTGGCTCGATAATGGAAAATGATCGCAACTGGTGACTGTCAGTGACGGTGATTTGATGATTCTAACCCCAAAAGAGTCAAGCGGCGGATCTCCAGAGCGTTGCTCCGTTGAGGACATTTGTCGCTTTACGTGATGTTATGAAATATGTCCGGCCACACTGTAGGGTTAAGGTTAGGGTTGTGAGAGGAGTTATCTAAATCAAGTCAAGCAATCCAGGTGACCGAAACATGCAATCCAACTGGCTGTCCCAGTAGAACTCCTGAATCACGGAGGTCTGTGAACCCCCAACTGGCCCTGGCACATCGGTTCTCTGATCACAGGTCCCATGCACAGTGTGTGATCTGCGTATAGGAAGGAGGCGGTTCTCAATGTAGTATGGAAATGTTTTATAAGTTAATCATATGATCCTTTGGGGTGTCTTGGAAACACTGGTATGATCCAAATACTATAATCTGACAGAGTAGATCAAACAACACCTACTCAAGGACATCAGTGGAAATTAAAGGGAAGTGCACTTGAAACCGAAGCCAGGAAGCACTTCTTTACACAATAAATTGTGGGACTCTGGGACAAACTACCGAGACATGAAAGCTTGACCACCTTTAAGAAGAATCTTGATGAGATATTGGGACAGCTTAGCTATTCGCTAAACAAGTGGGCTTGATGGTCTCCTCTCGTTCGTCAAATTTCTTATGTTCTAATGCATATCACCAGTTTCATATTTTTAGGGATGTCCTTTCTCACGCTTCTTTTTCTTCTCTCTCCCTTGAACACATCTAGATTGTTTACACTTTTGATTTTCATAACATCTATCACAGATTGGAGAACATATCCTCTGACCTTCCATTTGTACCCGAGCTATTCCATTTATACGAAGTTCTGTCAGGTTACAAAATAAACGGGAACAAATCGGCCCTGCTTGCTTTAAATAAGACATGTGACTTCCTTCCCCTTCCTTTTATTCATTTCAACTTTTCCTCCCTTTGATTATTTAGACAATAAAATATGCTCCTCTATTAAGACATTATTTCCTTAAATTTCAGCCATATGATTAATGATGTCATGCCATCTAATAATACCCAGAACGATAGGCCATTTTAATTCCACTCTCAATTGGCCACCATTAAATTGAACTTCCTTCCTTGTTTAAACTCTCCAAGTTCAATGCTCCCACTCCCACCTCCTACAAATGGAAATGAGCGTAATCGATTTCTTAAGTAAACGTTGGGATTTTTAAAGCACAAACATGGTGTGAAAATTGCCTTAACATTACGGCCATCCGTAAGATTGGCGCAAGTTTTTTTGGAGTTGGCATTTTAGTAACACCAAGTGGCAGGTTAGTGAAGTGAAGTTGTGCCTTTCAATGTCACATCGTGATATTCTTGAAGGAATGATTTCAGTTAACTGACATGTTCTCTCAACACAGCTGCCTTCAATGTTGGCAATGGCACCTAATGCGTATGCTTAATGTTAATTTTGCCTTACTGCTTGTTGGAGGACATAACTGACAATAGTAGCCTTAGTCCTTTTGTAGGATATCACAAATGGAGGGACTGCAGTGATTTTTTTTGGCTGCTGCTGATGATGATGATGACCACGCAGCAAGCTTCAGATAGTTTGTTTGGCTTTTGAACTCTCACAGTCTTTATCTTCTTAATACAGCAGAGTTTTCTCTGTGAAGCGCAAGTTGTTTTCCTCTTCGACCATTTGGGACTCTTGATCATAATTTACATTCAGAAAGTATTTGATGAGGTGCCACATGAGAGGGCGGGCATCAAACTAAAAGAAGTGGCAGTTCAGAGTGTGGTGTGTAGTAACATTCTAGTGCGTTTTAATGAGTTTTGATCAGTCGTCACGCTTATTTCATCACATACTTTCAGGGAGCTGGCGGCTTTGTCACTAGCCCTAAACTTAAGGCAGGCCATCACAAGAGCCTGACATTATAGTACTTTATGATAATAACATTAGTGTTTTACTTCTCTATCAATCCAATTTCTAAGATTGCTCATTTCATTACATTAACTCAAGAAGGTAAAGCCTATGATTGTTTCACTGATAGATATGTAAAGCACTATATAAAACAATGATTTATATCTATCCATCAAAGGAACTATATGATTGATAGACAGATGTGAAAGGCACTATATGATAGATAGATATTAATTTTAGTATAGTAGGTAGGATAGATAGATAGATAGATAGATAGATAGATAGATAGATAGATAGATAGATAGATAGATAGTGCCTTTACTATCTATGTGATAGATCGATATTAAATTTAGTATTGTAGGTAAGATAGATAGATAGATGTGAAAGGCACTATATAATAGATAGATAGATAGATAGATAGATAGATTGTGTCTTTTTTGGAGGATATCACAAATGGTGGGATTGCAGTGATTTTTTGGTGGCTGATGATGACCACGTAGCAAGCTTCAGATAGTTTGTTTAGCTTTTGAACTCTCACGGTTTTTATCTTCTTAATACAGCAAAGTTTTTCCTGTGGAGCACAAGTCGTTTTCCTCTTCGGCTATTTGGGACTCTTGTTCATTATTTACATTCAGAAAGCATTTGATGAGGTGCCACATGAGAGGGTGGGCATCAAACTAAAGGAAGTGGCAGTTCAGATTGTGGTGTGTAGGAGGGTGCAGAACTGGCTCAGACACAGAAAGAAGAGGTGATGGTGTGAGGACCCTCATCAGAATCAGGTGAAGTTAAGAGTGGTGTCCAGCAGGGGGCAGTACTGGGGCCTCTGCTACTTGTACTATCTATAAATGCTTTGGAATGGAATATAAATGAAAAGCTGGTTAAGTTTGCAGATGATACCAAGCTAAGTGGATCTGCAGATCATCTCGAATCCATTGAATCATTATAGAGGGACTTGAACAGCTTCCATGCTTGGGCAGATTTGTGGCAGATGAATTTTAATGTAAGTGAATATAAAGTATTACCCGTAGGAAGTAAAAATGGGAAAATTGAAAGTACGCCTTATGAGAAGGACTTAGGAGTACCTCCTGGGGAGAAATAAAGTTCTATCTATCTAAGGAGGTCATTTCAAAAATAGTTACATTTTGGGCTGGAATAAGATAATACTGTTTTATTATGCCTATCACTCTGTGAAATAAAGTTATACAGCTCTCTTTTATAGCATTTTGTAAATATACAATTACACTTAATGCTGTTCAGCATACTTAGAGTATAAGTTCTTTCGTCATTGATACATAAGCCAAAGACAATCTCCATTAGGACTGGTAGGAACCTACAGACCCATCCTTATAGGACCAATGAATATCGACAACATCCATTCAGTCATCTCATAACAAACAAGTCATGCATAAAGAGAAACAGGAAACTCTTCTATACGACATGATCCTGGGAGCCTGAAATATACAGCTTTGTCAAGTAAGTAGAAGTGCATAGCGTGGTCTTGTTTAAGAGGATACATAATCAAGCAATGGCATCAGATTAGCTTTTAGCTAGCCAAGCAAGAAAGACTGACGGTATTGTCTGGCCCCATTTACAAAATGACTTCTGATTTAATAGAAGGATGGTGAGATGTTTCATCTGATAGAATCTCTTTTTTTCCAAACCTGCCTTTCTCTCACAAGTTAACATTTTAGAATAAGTTAGTCTCATGACATAATGGAGAGGCGCTCATCGGCTAACGTATACTGTCTGACTTAGTCTATAATTATCCATTTGCAGTAGTGAGTCACATTTTATTGGATCTAATTAGCATTATTTTGAAATGTAATTTTACTAGAGAAGACAACCCTGAAATAAAGATTGTAACTAAACCTTGCAGCTGCAGCATGATATATAAATTTAGATTATATAATATAAAGGGAATTTTTCTTGGTTCTGTGTTTCACATAAAACTGCTGTGACTTATTTATCCATTCACATGTAATTCTGTAGCTTTATAGAAAATATAATGAGACTATCATTTTTTGCAAGTATTTTACCAAACCTGTCCCTGCAATTTGTGGAAATTACACTGAAAAAATAAAACGGCCTGATAGTCATTCATTCCTTTATTCAATTTATGAACACACTTGTGTGAAATATGGTTGTTTGATGCCAGTGTCTACATTAGGCCCGCTGGACCAAAGGCAGGCAGGCAGACAGGAACGAAATCTAAATGAGGCCTCAGCGCTTCAAAATAGCCTGAGATGATAGTATCCAAAAGTAACATTCTAGTGCGTTTTAATGAGTTTTGATCAGTCGTCACGCTTATTTCATCACATACTTTCATGGAGCTAGCGGCTTTGTCACTAACACTAAGCTTAAGGCAGGCCATCACAAGAGCCTGACATTATGGTACTTTATGATAATAACATTAGTGTTTTACTTCTCTATCAATCCAATTTCTAAGATTGCTCATTTCATTACATTAACTCAGGAAAGTAGAGCCTATGACTGATTGATTAATATGTAAGGCACTATATTAAACAATGATTTATATCTGTCTATCTATCAAAGGAACTATATGATTAATAGATAGATGTGAAAGGCACTATATGATAGACAGATATTTTTAGTATAGATAGATAGATAGATAGATAGATAGATAGATAGATAGATATTTAGTGTAGTAGGCAGGATAAGTAGCTAGTGATAGATAGACAGACAGGCAGACTGACTGAGCCTGGGCAAACCTCATATAACTAAATCAAAATAATAAACACAATGTTTAATGATATATTTTTTAGAAATATCTTCACAGATGTGAGTCTACAAGTAGACTGAAATCAAGATGGCAGCAAAGCTGGTTAAGAGCTCTGTAGGGCAGAAGAGGTGGGCTCAGGAGATTGGAACCCAGAAGTGATGTCATCCATCTTTCCCATTATGCGACAGTGCCAGCCCTCAAGTCGTAGTGGAATTACCATTAAATGAGCCCTTTAGTTGACACCTAAGTGTATGTGTGTGACGATAGATAGATAGATAGATAGATAGATAGATAGATAGATAGATAGATAGATAGATAGAGTAACAGGCCGCCAGAATTCTTACTTGGTTGTAATGGAAGGACTGGGGGAAGGAGCTTGCATGGGGCAATACCTTCCCCTGGACAACAGAAGGTATCCACCCCAGGCTTCACAAGTGGCATCCCAGATGGGATGTCCTGGCCGTCTGCTGGCAGGAAACCCATTTTAAAACTGTTCTTGTGGCCCCTGAGTTCTGGCAGCTGGCCCCTGTTGTAGAGCACCCAGAAGTTCTCCAGGTGTTTCATGATCTCCTTCCAGGTGTGACGGCAGCCTTGCAGAGGAGGGCTCAGCCGTTCTCCTTATACCCCCAGTGGTGGCCACATGCCACAGCAGGGTTGAGCTTCCCTGCTCCATGGCACTGTAGCAAGCCAGCGGGGCTGCTCTCTGTCATCCCAGGATAGGTATTGCCCCATGCAAGCTCCTTCCCCTCCCCTGGTCCTTCCATTATGATGGTGTCCAGGCAGGGGAAGAATCCGAGCCGCCCATTACAATAGATAGATCGTCTTAGTCCAAACAACAATGCCCCTCAAATACAGTAGGTATGAAAGAGGCCCAGTCACATTCCTTGACACACTTCAGCTCAATAATTCAAAAGCTAAAAGTCCTCAATGCTTGATTGTCAGAAAGAGGATGTGTAGCATTGTTCATAATGGCCATCAGTTTTGTCTTCATTCTCCCCTCCACTACCACCTCCAGTGGAGGAGAGCATCCCATAACTGAGCCTGCCCTTTTAAGTTGTTTGTTGATCATTGGGCCTCTCATGAAGTGATGTTAATAACCCAGTACACCACAGTTTAGAAAATCGCATGGACCATCACAGAGTCATAGAAGATGTAAAGGAGGTTACCCACATTAAAGGAGCAGAGACAGTGAAGAATAAAGAGTCTATTCTACCTTTCTTATAAAGTTCTTCAGTGTTACAAGACCAATCCAACCTCCTATTGATTTGGACCCCCAAGTTCCCCCTGCACATTGACTCCCTGAATAATGACTGGTGCAGCAAAAGTCAATAAGCAGTTCTTTGGTTTTGCTGATGTTAGGCTGCAAACAATTCTCAAATTTCTCCCCCTGACTCCTCTCCTCTGTCTCATCCCCCTTTTTAACACACTCCATAAGTGCACAATCATCTGAGAATTTCTGCAGGTGACCTGACCTGCTGTGATATTTATAGTCAGAGGTGTACAGAGTGAAGAGACAGGCCTGCTCCTCGTGGTGCTCCAGTGTCGGTCACACAATCCTTGAGTCCTTAAAGGAACGTAGTCTGCTAATGAAAAGAGTCTGCTCTGCCCTTTCTTCTCTAGTTCCTCTGTGGTCCAAGACCAGTCCAACCTATCAATAAAGTGGATCCCCAAGTACATGTAGTAGTGGACCACCTCTACATCCACTCTTTGAATAGTAACTGGACATAGAGGCTCGTTGGTGCAAAGAATGTCAACCACCGGTTCCTTGGTTTTGCTGACAGTAAGTTGCAGACAATTCTCAAAGGTCTCCCCGTGACTCCTCTCCCCTGTCTCATCCCCCTTATCAGCACACCCCATAAGTACAGAGTCGGCTGAGAATTTCTGCAAGTGACCTGACCAGCTGTTATATTTATAGTCCGAGGTGTGCAGAGTGAAGAAAAGAGCAGATTGGCCTGTTCCTCGTGGTGCTCCAGTGTTGCTCACATCCATATCAGAGGCACAGTCCTAAGTCTCACAAACTGTGGTCTGACCGACCAGATAATCCACTCCATAGACTCATTCATCTGCATATCTCTGGGCTGACCCCTTAACAGGGATGGCTGGATGATATTGAAGGCACCAGAGAAATCAAAAACCAGCATCCTCACGGGGCTGCTGGCTTTGTCCAGCTTTGTGGAGCAGACAGATACTGTAATTGCATCTTCTGCTCCACTTTCTGTCTAAAGGAAAACTCTGGTGGGTCCAGATGGTTTTTCACAGGAGGACGTCTATGGTGGTAATAGGTTCAAGGTGGTGACCACTGCTTGATGAGACTTGTATAATAATAGTAACAATAATAATAATTCTTTACATTTATATCGTGCTTTTCTCACTACTCAAAGTGCTCTCCACGCAGGGAGGACGTGGGAAGCAAACCCACAATCTCCTTACTGGAATGAATTTTTGGATGGGACGTCAGTCCACCTTTGTTACCCAATATTATAGGACTTCATGTTAATAATACCAACAACACACCTTAAGTGTTTCACATCTCAATCAGTCCATCTTCTGAACTTGCTTATTCCATGAGATCGTTACCAACTCTGCACACTAGTCCATCACCGGACATACTCATAGACCTGTTCCTCCTGAGCCAAGTTAAAGGGTATCCAGAAACAGCATTAGAAAATTCAAGGGAATGCTGGGAAAATAAGCAAACGTCACTAAATTGCGATAACCGAGCCGCATTTTGAACATCGTTCATTGGAATTGTGAGGCAGCAGAGCTAACCATTCTGCCACCTTGCCCTTCAAAATTGAATTTCATGAAGCTAAAGGAGCGTCACGTTTTTGTTCCCATTCTCTTTAAGCTACCAAACTAATTTGACTCTGACACTCTTTAATATTTTTGAAAGTTAATTACGTACCTTCATTTATTCTCTTAATACTGTTTTGAAAACCTAAAGACTAGAAGACGGATTGAGCAGTATGGCTTATTCACGCAGACATTTTTATTTATTTATTTATTTTTTACAACTGTATAAGAATTGAACAATTGCCGTTTTGTTTGTAGAAAAAAGTTTATTGTAACAGAGAGCAAATTGACCTTTTGCCTTGTGCAGAATTGACTTCAAATGACTTGCAAATATTCCGCGACAACTCTAATGGCCTTCACATCTTTCTCCAGAACACCTAAAGTAAAATATGTAATCCATTCTGACGCTTCCATGATGATATGACTGCAGTGGTGTCAGAAGATGGCTCCATCTTCTTCTCGTAAAGCTTAAAAAGTTAATTTTGCTTGTCAGCTACCCTCAAATATATATTCCTTTTTTGAAAGTTATTTATTTATAAGAAAATGGGAAGATCAGTTTATCTGTGAACAATATTTGCACGCAGTGGTTGCCAGGGTTGTTCAATGGGTGCAGACACCGGCCAACTTACATTTTCTAATACACATTTTATAAAACTGATAATTCCATCAGAGGTTATGCTAGCAGTGGACACAGCACCCGCTCTGCAAGAATACATAATAAATACGCAGCTTGTGAACATCACACATTTTTAAGCTCTGATGATAATGATAAAGAAGTTTTTGAAAGGATGAACATTTGATAGGAGGGCATGTTGTTGGGACCAAAGTAAAAACTCAATGTTATTGGCAAACCTCACCCTTTTCACATATGGGGTTTGTTATAAGGCTTACGAGAGCCCAACTCGATACCCTGGGCATTTTAATACCTGTTGCCAGGGTAAAATTTGATAAGGTGATAAGGCCACAGGCTGGGCATCAAACAAAAAGAAATGGGAGTTCAGGGTATTTGCTTAAGAGAAAGATAGGCTGAGAGACAGGAAGTAGAGAGGGATGGTGTGAGGAACCTTCTCAGAATTAGGTGAAGTTAAGAGTGGTAACCGACAGGGGTCAGTGCTGGGACTGCTGCTATTTTTAATATTTATTCCTATTTTTGGATACAAATATAAGTAACAAGCTGGTTAAATTTGTAGATGATGCCAGGCTTGGTGGATTGGCAGATAATTGAGAATCCGTTGAATCATCACAGAGGAATTAGAATTCTGAGTAGTTTTCTTCCTGGTAATGGCCATCTTGTTTATGGTTACGATGCAGGTTGCTAACAGGTGATTCACGTCATGTGATGCATGATGTCATCTCCTGGAAAGTACTTAAGATGGTGGCGGGTTAGTGTGGATATCCTGATTATGAGCTTTCGAAAAATACACATCAAAGATTTATATCTGCACTCACTAACTTCCTTAAGTACTCAGGAGTAAATCTGGTCCTGGTGATTTGTTTGACTTCAGCCTATTTAATCTAAGCAGCGCTTCTCACTCTACAATTTCCAAATCATTAATCATCTTAGTAGTCCCTGTTACTGCTGGTTAGTTATTGAAGACTTCTTCACATGTAAACACTTTAATCTCCACTTGCTAAATGGTTTTTGACTTCTTCACATTTATGCATTTCAATTTCTACTTCTTTCATTCATGGTTCCCCCTGTATGCCACTGTAATACAAAACTGGCTAGTATGGAGGTGTAAGGGCCCAGTTATTAAGTCCACCCAGCCATTTTCTGCACTTGTCCAGGTCCAGGTCGTGAGGGCAGCAGCCTGAGCAAAGATACCCAACCGTCCCTTTTTCCTACCACCTCCTCCAAGAGGATTCTGAAGCATTCTACCCCAGGACCTCCTACTGGTTGGACATGCCTGAAACATCTCTCCAGGGAGGTGTCCAAATGGCATCCTAATCAGATGGACAAATTACCTCAACTGGCTCCTTTCAATGCGGAGGAGCAATGGTTTTACTTTGAGCTCCTCCTCAATGTCTGCATCCCTCACACTCCCTCTAAGGCTGAGCCCAAAAAGCTCATTTCTGTCATCTGTATCTGCACTCTAGTTTTTTTGGTTGCTACCCAAAGGTTGAGGCCGCAGGTAAGGACAGGAACATAGAACTACTTGGAAAATGGAGAGCTTTGCCTTTCTGCTCAGCTCTCTGTTCACCATGACTGACCAGTTCAATGTCCACATGACAGTACTAACAGTTGTCACACACGTGCGCATGAGAGGTAGCTATAGGGTCTTAATGAGAGTAATTCCACGCCAGATCTGGAGGTGGTGGGAAATTCCTCCTGGCCCTGATGATGTCACTTCCGGTTCCGGAAAGAATAACATCACTTCTGGTCCCGGACCCATGGATAACGTCATTTTCAATTTCGGGCCCTTGGATGACGTCAGTTCCGGTGAAGAACCTATGACAGAAGAGACTTCTGGTTCCGGTCCTTTTGATGACGTCATGTCCTGGCCTGAAACTTTGGAAAAGGACCCTTCCGCTTCAACTCTTGATGACTTCACTTCCTTTTCTGGCCTTTAAAGCTGCCATATTTGACTAACCTAATCAGTTCTCTTTTGGGCTTCATTCTGAGCACATCAGTGCTAGCAGTTTACCTTTTGCAGTCAGGGAATATTATATGGGTGGCTGCCCCCAAACCTTTGTATGTCTCTTGAGCCTGTCTTTTGTGACACAGTAAACAATACTTTTTACAATAAACACTTTTGGATTTATAAACAGGGCACATTTTACAATAAATATTATTGGATGTATCACCCCTTTCTTTTCAAAATAGTAAATTCAAAAAGTCGGATTACAATAAAGTGCTTTAAACAATTGGCCACCAAGCCACAAATCTATTAACCAAATCTAAAAATGTCAAAAAAAAGTTCAAAAAACCTTGAAAGAGAATATAAAACACTTACAATACAAGATCTTTACTGTACATGTACAATAAGGGGAGCAAAGGGAGCAGAAGGACACAATTTTAGAAGCAAATGCCACTGCAAGGAGGGAGTGGATTCATTGAGTTTCAGCAGTTTTTTGCCAACACACACTCACACACACACCACGAGGCTTCTCGTTTTACAGACTTGCACTGTGGTAACTGCAGACAGTCACAAAATCTGCAATCTCTGGATTATCATGGCCCTCAGAATCTGCCTTGTTGTTGGCCTGAGCTAAAGGAGAGTCTCCTTTGTCTTTTATTACAAGAATTATTACAAGAACAAGAAAATATGAACAGTTAACTCCAGTTCTTAAATCCTTACACTGGCTCCCGGTTAAGTTTAGGGCAGATTTCAAAATCCTCCTTTTAACATATAAAGCATTAAATGGCCGATGTCCGGCTTACTTGTCTGAACTTATCATGACTTACAAACCTGAGCGCACATTAAGATCTCAAGATGCCGGTCTGCTTATGATTTCAAGGTATTAATAACATAAACGTTGGGGGTCAGGCTTTTAGTTACAGGACCCCCCTAAACTGTGGAGTGGTCTGCCTTCCACTTTAAGAGATGCCCCTTCGGTCTCAGCTTTCAAATCCCGGCTGAAGACTCACAACTTCAGTTTAGCACACCCTGACTAGAGCTGCTGATTAACTGTGCAGACTGCATCTCTGTTGTCAGTCATTAGCACTAAAACAGAAGTAACAGGATAGTTCTAATTTGTTACTAACCCTCACCTTCTCTTATCGGTACTCAAATGTGGCACTTGGTGTCCACAGCCCATCTGCCAGGTTGTTTTGCCTGCCTAATGTAAAGTCATCCATGATGGAGGATCACAGGAATCATCGGGTAGAGGGGTCCTTTCATTGGATTCGCTGGCCCAGCACTTTCTCAGATGTGGAATGGCCAATGGGGGAGGCAGCTTGATGGCCGAGGTCTCCAGGACTCTCAACAAATCCAAATCCAATTATTTGATATCATCTACTGTTAAATTCTGCTCCATACTTGTAATATCTTTATTTTTATTCTGTATTGAGGACTGGTTCTGTTCTGTGTATTGTATTGTGTTGACCCCCTTTCTCTTTGACACCCACTGCACGTCTCTCTTTGAACTGCCTTTCCAAAGGTTTCTTCCATTTTTTCCCGACAAGGGTTTTTTGGAGTATTTCCTTGTCTTCTTAGAGAGTCAAGACTGGGGGGGTTGTCAAAAGGCAAGGCCCGTTAAAGCCCATCGCGGCACTTCTTGTGTGATTTTGGGCTATACAAAAATAAATTATATTTTATTGTATTTTATGCAAAGACAAGCTGTAAGCAGAGCACTCCCTGGTGACTTTATCTACTCGGCCCACACTCCCCGTTTTTAGCTCTCTCTACCACAGAACGCTTGGTGTAAAGTGGGTTTTGGAAGGGCGCATCTTCCTGAAGTTACCACGATCATCTCATTAGCTTCGTCAACATTGACTGACAGGTCTACCAGCTGCTATCCTTCCCTTCTGTACTTTGCCTTGTAGCGGTGCTACTAGAGATTAAAACTACAACTCCCAGCAGTCCCTGCAGTGGCTCTGATTGGTCTTCTGCTGAGGGTGCAGGCACTGTTGCAGTCAAAGGAGGTCAGTGTAACTTTTAAAAAGGGGCCGGTGACCACAAGGAAAAAAGTATTTTGTGTTTCAAGTTCCTGTCTGTCTACCTTTTCGTTTGGGTTTCCTGGGTTTATTCATTTTTGTCCTGGATTGTTTCTTGGTTGGGGTCTGGATTGTCATCACAAGTAAATATAAAGAAGTTTTTCAACACTATTTTGCTATCAGCTTGGAAAAAAATCAAACAAAATGTGGAACAGATGGTCTACCCTCTATCTCACAATAGCTTCTTGAATCAATACGGCCAAGATGAACATCCTTCCCAAGCTTCATTTTCTATCTCAGAGCATCCCTATATGCCATCTGCCTGTTACTTGAGGACTGTCTGGGGATTTATGGACATCCTGCGAAGAAAGGCGCGAATCTGAACCCATCCACCCATCTTCACCATTTCAGGAACTACTGGTAGGACTCTGGACTATCTATCTTCATTGTTACATTTCATCCATTACCGTTTCCCATGGACTTTATAGTGAGTGATCATTGTTAGGGTTTGTTTTTGTGTTTATTGTACATCGCCATATAGGAACTGGGGTGGGATCGTTGTTTTCATTATTAGTGTTAATACATTCTTTATTTACTATTTGTCTCTGTTTGTGTGTGCGTGAAGGTCAGGCCAGGGCTGGGTGCGTCCCTGGAATCTCCACCATAAAAATAAATAAATCACCGTCTTCTTCGACAGTGTGAATCTTACCGGCACCGAACCGCTACAGCCTCATCATCATCGTTAGATCCATGGTTGGAGCCGTACGTCGCGCTGCAGTCAAGTGTTAGCAAGGTGAACAGAAGTGACCTGAGCAGTGCAGTGGTGCTGGAGATGTTATTGCCATGGCCGACTCTCTGTGCTCTTCCTACTAGGAAGTCTAAGCCTTCCTATCAGAACGCTTTCCTATAATGAATGCTTATTTGACTTGGACCAGACCCTTTTTTGTTTTTTATTTTTCATCAGTCGCCTCTTCAGTTTTTGCAGGTCCATACAAGATGCAGAACTTCCCTGGGGAAAGGGCACATAAGGAGCTACGTAAATGGCCTGTGCTTGACGTTAGAGAGAGAACTAAATGGGCTGGTAGAAGGATCAATGTTAAATGTGCTTACTGACATTATTTTACGGTTATAAACTCGCCGCACTGTAAAATCCAGATGTGTAAATTTGACTTGGCCTTCGAAAGATAGCACCATAAATACCTAGAGCTAGAAAACAATACATGTCAAGAGTCACTGCAGGCTTTCCGAACTGTAAGAGTTTGACAGAATATTCACATTTACAGTACATTGTTATTTTTTCCTTTAATGGAATACGTTGCACTGATTACTTCCTACTGATTGTTACCTGTGAAAAGTGAATGATGTATTTTTTAACTAATGAGCTGCCTGTAGCAGATAGACTTGCAGCCGTGCCTTGTTTAATTGACACCAATTAGCA
This sequence comes from Polypterus senegalus, assembly GCF_016835505.1. Taxonomy (NCBI): domain Eukaryota; kingdom Metazoa; phylum Chordata; class Cladistia; order Polypteriformes; family Polypteridae; genus Polypterus; species Polypterus senegalus. Next base: position 93,749,516 of record NC_053169.1, on the reverse strand, counting down.
CTTCTGTAGCTGTAATCGCTACAGGAGTAGCCTCTTTGTTAGGCATTGAGTTTTTCATTAGCATCACAGGCCAACTGAACGTTTATCTCTTTACATGTACTTCAAATGATTATGCCATTATGGTGGTTTAATTTTGTTCATTTTTTGAAATTATTCAGTAAATGTGTGGCACCTCTTGGAGCGATACGAGAATCTTTGCATTGTGACAGTGGACTGAATTTCTTAGGCTCACACCAGGCGTCATCTCAGTTTTGAAGACCTGCACTGTGGTAACTGCCAGCGGCGAACTTGCTATGTACCCTCTTAACAGTGTCAGGAAAAAAACAACTGCTTACAAACACTGCAAGAGGAACTCTCTACTCAGCCCAACCCGTCTCCACCTGTACATAGTATAAAATCTGCCGACTGCGCCAAGTGTGATGCCATGGACTCATTGTGACAGTGGGCTGAATTTCTGTGGACTCACACAATGAGCCATCTCAGTTTTGAAGATTTGCACTGTGGTAACTGCCAGCGGCAAACCTGCAATGCCTGGATTACAGTAGCCCTCTGAAATACCCTCTCAACAGTGTTGGGCAAAATTACTGCTTCTAAACATGCAAGTGGAGTTCTCTACATAGCACCACACTCCACCTGTCCACAGTGTAATGTCTGAAGACTACGCCAAGTGTATTGTTATGAACTCACATCCCAAGCCATGTCAGTCTGCACGTTTGCACTGTGGTAGCTGCCTAAGGCCAGCTGTGAACCTGCGATGTCTGGATTACAACAAACCTCAGAAGATGCCACTTAACACGTTTATGCTAATAATACTGCTTCTAAACACTGCAAGTGGAGATCTTCTTGTTTACTTCCGCTGAGCTGTCTGCTCAGCTCCCACTGTACTGCATAAAACTACCTCCATTCCCCACCCGACCACAATAAGTGTATTGCCAAGGACTATGGTAACCGTTGGAGGTCAACGGTGAACCCATGATGACTTGATCACAAGAGCCTTTGGATGCAGCCTCTAAACAGCATCATCAAAAGAAGACTCCTTGGTCTCAGCCACGTAGGTACTGCTTCTAAGTGTTGCGAGCAGAACCCTTCCTAGTAATGGCAGTTGAGCCATCAACTCAGTCCCCACCTTACTGTGTGGCACAGCCTTCACACCGCACCAAACCACAGTGCAATGGCTGCCGACTACGCCAAGTGTATTGCCATGGAGTCACAATATGAGCCGTCTCAGCTCACAGATTTGCACTGTGGTCACCATCGGGGGTCAGCCACAAACCCATGATGGCTGGATTAAAATGGTCTTTAGAAACAGGCTCTTTACAGCGTCAGCTAAAGAAGACTCCCTGGTCTCAGTGGCACAGACACTGCTTCTGAACACTGCTAACAAAGTAGTGCTACCTAGTGATGTCTACTCATCTGCCATCCTACTGCATGATGCCACCTCCTTATGGACCACTGCATTGTGACTATGGCACCCCACACAGTGTTCAACCAGTGTCCCATTTAACAATGTTGTCTGATCAGAAGTGTTTTTCATGCCAAAACTTTATGGACCTCAGTCCCAAGGGAGAAGTGGATATCAACATTAAGATCACTCAAAGTTTGTCTAACCCCTGTACTGACCCCTACTTTCTCTTTTGTTCTTTTTCCGGTTTTCTGTGGTGGCGATCTACGCTACCACCACCTGATCAAAGCACCGTGATATCCTTACATTGATGCATTAAAGGCCAGAAGTCCACATGGCCATCATCATCAAATTCTTCCATGAGAACCCTGAATACAATCAGGACTGATTGAGGTCATTTATTTTAGGTAGAATGCCTACAGGGGGCTGGGTGGTCTCGTGGCCAGGAACCCCTGCAGATTTTATTTTTTCCTCCCTGGCCATCAGACCTTACTTTTATTCTATGTTAATTAGTGTTCCCTAATTTTCATTATTTTTTTGTCTTTTTTCTCTTTCTTCATCAAGTAAAGCACTTTGAGCTACATTGTATGAAAATGTGTGACAGAAATAAATGTTGTTGTAAACATTCAAACCCAGCACCAGCAATGACTAAGTGTCCTAATGCACTGATTCCTTGGTCTCAATGGCCTGATCCATGCAGACAGTAAGAACCCTGTAGAAGGCCTCACAAGGTCACTACGATCCAGAACTGCGGAATTAAATGACTGTCTATTGTGAAAATAAGTATTGTTGTTTTGAGCGTAACGGACATGTAAAACGAATCGGTTGCAAGTCTGATTTTCCGATCCAGTATTCAGATTTCACTTCGTACAAATACTGTTTATTTTCTTAATATATATATTATATATATATATATATATATATATATATATATATACTATATATATATAGTTTTACTGTCAAATAATGCAAAGAGTACGCGACACGTGTTTCGCCCTTATTTGGGCTCATCAGGTGTACACACTCCACTGCATCCCCTTGCGGGGAATCGAACCTTCATAGCATTCGTAGTCTGAAACACGATCCGATTGTGTGGGTGGTTACCTAGAGCGTGGCGGACGTTTGCCGACTTGCAGATCAACCACATGCGTTACCTGGTAGGTAATGAAAAGATCACACTCGACATACTTAAGAAGGTTTGGGGCAGCCACATGTATAATAACCCTGGCTGCAATGGGAGAGAATATTCTTTGAGAATAAGACAGTAGTGTCTTTGATGGAGTCCAAACAAGACCTGAGGAATAGTGGGTAAGATGACAAGTATCGGAAGTGATGTTTGGGAACCAGAAGTGACCTTCTTCTGACATCGTAACCAGAAGTGACATTCTTCTAGGTGCCGGAACCAGAAGTGACATCTTTAGGGATGAGTTAGACAGGTTTTCCTGTTTCTGGTCTGTAGAGGTAACAGAAGAAGGTTTAGTACTCTGCCACCCCCTGGCTTGGCATGGAATTACCCTCACTTGGTCCATACAGCTTCCTCCTACTTGCATGTGTGTGACTATATATATATATATATACATGTACGTATATATATATATATATATATATATATATATATATATATATATATATATATATATATATATATACTAGGGGGCATTGCTCGCCAGCCACTTGCGTTGTGAAGAGGGGGGGCTGAGCGCACCCCAAGGAGACGCGGTCGCTCCTCTGAGACCCCCTCTTAAGCGGTGATATAATGGGAAACACATACATTTTTTTTTACCTCCTCTTTGCTCAATCAGCTGATGGCTTGCTGCTGCTGCCGTGCCACGTGATCTGCTCTTCTCTTGCACGGCGCTTTGAACATTTAAAAGCCTGTACATCAGCTGTCCTACTCTTTGTCTTTTATTTCCGGCCCCCACTGTTGTTAAATCTTTTGGCACAAAGTCTTGTCTCGCGGGACGTGAGTTCTTGATATTTTTTTGCTCATAATTTAAAAACAGAATACGAATCTGAAAATCTAATAACAAGTTTGATAAATTCTGAAAAGAATGATACCAAACATATATATGTAGGTTTTAAAATATGCCTGATTTAAAGTGTGACAAAAAACGTGACATATAAATGTCACCGTTGCACTTTTAAGCTTAGGATTTTATATACTGTATATAAAGTAGTTATATATATTGTATCTGTGATATATTTTATATAGGGAAGGCTAAATATTTTGTGAAATATCTGCTTATACTGGTGTTTACCAAATGACACTTTGGCATTTCTACAATTCATTCCTGAATTTTTTCTATCTGATGAAAAAGGTAATTGAAATGATAGCTTTATATAAATTATATGATACTTCAACAAATATTGTCTTTAGTAAGCATTTTCATTATCTATTAGACAGCACTGTCAAGCCTTTATTTATAAAAATGGATACCGAAACATAAAAAAGTAACACGCTACTGCCATCAAGTGTTCAATCACAATATTTAGTTTTGTTTGATTACAAAAGAATTAGCTTTGCAGATGTGGAGAGCAGCATGGAAGAAAATATTTAGAAATTTGGGTAGGCACTTTTACCAATGAATGCCATAATAAAACTATTCTGTTTAGATCAGGTCCACCCATTACTTATTTTTTAAGAACATAGTGAACAAATGAGACTTGTGTGAATATATCTGTAGGGACAATGAACTGCTTGAAGAACTGTATACATTAAATATACTTTATATTAAACAATACCCATCCATCTTGAAACCGACTGAATCCAATTCAGACTCAAAAGGATGTCTGAGCATTCAAACCTGCTCTGGATGGGTACCTGTCCATTACAATCATACACACAACTAAACTTCATCAGAGTTAACTATGCCAAGTACTATACATGATCCATAAGCATTTCTGAGATGCTTTTTGAGGCCAGCATGACACCACAAAGCTGTAGCAACAATTAGGATTTGGGTGTCACTGCCCAATCTGTGCTATTGGCCCGATCTGCGTCATACTTGTAAAGATCTTTCCAGCTTACATAATGTAAGCATACTCCACCTCACATTTTACGATGCTGTGTCATGTACTTCATGCACATGTGGATCATTTTCAGCATATTCATATATGTATGATATCACTACCCGATCGGTACTCCAGCCAGATTTGCAACCCGCATGCAGTTGCCAAGTATATAACGCTGATCCCTTACATCACAGGGTCTCTGGGTGTTAGTTAGTCATTAGTTTGGCATTAGTTAGTCATAAAGATAGGAGTTTGTAAGATGCAATTAGAAATAAAGGATTCTGGGTATATTTTTGTCTGAGAGAGGTTAGCACTGCTGCCTCTTAGCTGGGGTCAAATTTTTGGCCATAATAATCAGTCCGGCATAGTTGGCAGACAATTCCCTAGACCTCAGGAACACTTAAAAGACCACTGCATCATTATAGTCTACCCAAAGCTAATTCACTCATTTTGCAGAGTTCTCTGAAACTCCCAAATATTTCTGTGTTTAAACCAAACTCGAAGTGAAGCAAATTCAGTGGCATTTACTCATCACTATTGCTTTGACATGGACCTCTGTTGTGAATACTTCATAAATCTGGAAGATGAGATGTCCACTGATGCTTCTGCGCTTAGCTTTAATTGCTAGACCAAAAAGGTGTAAACATCTCAAGTAAATACAGTGGTACCTCGGTATATGTCCACTTTGGCATAAGCCCAACTTGGTATACGTCCTGTTTAGGACGTGAAAAACTTTGCTTAGTATACGACCTTTGTTTGGAATACGACCCTCGTGTTAGAACACCGCGGGCTACCCTTGTTTACCTCTCGAGAGACCAAGCCACGATTGCCCACGAGCGTCAGTACGCCAGTTGCTGGCATTCAGTGAACAACCCGCGCTATAACTCTCTGTGAATTTTCACGTGATTTTGTGTTTTTTCGCGTAAATTTGAATTGATTGTTGAAAAGTATGAAGGTGGCATGCGTATCCAGGACTTGGCTGCTGCGTACCGTATGCCGAGAATGATGGTATCTACGATTGTGAAAAACAAAGACTTTATTAAAAAGTAAAGTGAGGTTACATTTTAATTTATTTCATCTAATTGCTTCTGTATTTATGTATTTTAGTATTAAGCAGTGTTTAAGTTATTTTATACAACCCCTTCAATGTATAATATGCCAATAACAATAGGATTTTTTTTCATGGGAACGGATTAATCAATTTCCCTTTATTTCTTATGGGAAAAATTTGTTTTGTATACGTCCTGTTTGGTATAAGTCAAAGGATCTGGAACAGATTAAGGATGTATACCAAGGTACCACTACATAAAGAAGTTTTCGACACTATTTTGCTATCAGTATGAAAAACAAATCAAACAAGATCTCACATTAGCTGCTTGAATCAGTACGGCCAAGATGAACATCCTTCCCAAGCTTCATTTTCTATCTCAGAGCATCCCTATATGCATTAACAAATCATTCTTTAAGAAACTGGTCTCAATTATAGCCTCATTTATCTGGAATTTGAAACGTTCCCACATTTAAAAGGTGGAGTGGTGGCTCTGAGGCTAAAGGGTCTGCTCTGGCAATCAGAAGGTTGCCGGTTTGAATCCCGTAAATGCCAATAGGGACTCTGCTCTGTTGGGCCCTTGAGCAAGGCACTTAATCTGCAATTGCTGAGCGCTTTGAGTAGTGAGAAAAGCGCTATATAAATGCAAAGAATTATTATTATTAACTTTACAAAGACCTAAGACAGTAGGTGGCATGGCACTACCCACCGTTCAATTGTATTACTGGGTGGCAAATATACAAGCTGTAAGGACCTGGAAATGGACACATATTGATGAATATACACAAGCCTGGTCTGCAATGGAAATAAAATCTTCCTGTACTTCTTTTTATGTCCTGCTTTGTGCCCCTGTAAATAGAAATTATCGTCAATATACCAATAATCTAATTGTCCATCGATCACTCAGAATATTGAACCAATGCAGGATGCACTTCAAGGCAGAGAAGCTTTTCATCTGTTGCTCCTCTATAAGATAATCACCCTTTTCAACCCTCTCAGACCTACACATCATTTAATCTTTGGAAAAATACGGGATTACATGTATATAGATATATAGAAAATGTTTTTGCATCTTATGAACAATTACGCATAAAATGTAACTTTCCACTACTTCTGTATCAGAAATTTTGCTAATAGTAAACCTACCCAGTTTTCCACACCTTCCACCAAATTTCTTTTCCAGAAGAAATGCTGACTCAGACAGCATCTCCACAAGATATGAAAACATCTCAAAGAATTATCTTTTCAAAGATCCTAGGGGTATGGCGGGAACAAAGATCTTTTAATTTATACCTCAGGTAAACGAGTGGAAGTAAGAGTGGCGTTTGGGAGTGGCAAGTGGAGTGACCACCCCAGGCCCCGTCGCCTAATGAGGCCCCGCTTTTGAGATCCGCGTGTCCCGTTCAAGTTACATTCTCCAGTATATATATATATATATATATTTATATTGTGGGGTACAGCCCGGACAGGTAGACATGTTCTTTTTCCACACACGTGTTTATTTACAAGTGGTATAATACAAGTAAAGTGCACAAACCCAGTGCCGCGGCACCAATCACCCCTTAAAGTCCTGGCCGCACAACAATGCCTTGCTCAGTCCTTCTGACTGCCTCCACTCCTCACCTCCGAGCTCCGTCCTCTTCCACCCGACTCTTGCTCTCGACTGTAGGGAGGCGGCCCCTTTTATGCATTCCCGGATGCGCTTCAGGTGCCACCAACTGTGTAGCTGGAAGTCCTCTGGGTGTTCTTGCTCCTCTTCCCCCCAGCACTTCCTGGTGTGGTGGAAGTGCTGAGGTCCAGGGCTCCCAAGGCACCGGGGCACCCCCTGGCGGTGACCACGGGCCCCTACAGGGTTGGGCTTCCAAGCCCCCAACCCGTGGCCCCCAAAGCAACCAGGGTGGCGGCCCCACATGATCCCAGATGGGCGCACGCCCACTTCCGGTCCCTCAAGGCGTTCCGGCCGGGTCGTCGCCCCTGGCATCCTTGACAATATATATATATATATATATATATATATATATATATTTGAGATACTTCTAAGAGGAACCCTTTTAAAATCCCTCTTCAAGGTCAAATTCCGTACATGTACGTCTTTGAAAACATTCCATAGTCCACCTTCATTGCCCGAAAAAGGGACACCAGTATAATCCCTTCCTAAAATAGGTATAGCCCATTTGTCACTGGGTTGGCTTCTGTTTTGATTTGGGAACAACTGATGGCTTGCCACTTATGACTCATTTGTGTCCAGAGAGCCTACCATCGTTTCTTAGTTGAGTCTTTGGTTCAGTTTGCTACAATAGGCTGAGTTGAGACAGTACGGGAAGTGTTTGGCAGTGGAACGTGCAGCAATGTTTTATTACTGGTTTAGACGTAGCGCTGTCGACGCCATGAGTGTAAGAGATCATGGCGCACTTTTTTGCTATATTTTGATAAAGTCTGCATGTTATCTTGCAAAACTTTAGCTGAATACTGTAATGAGAAAATCCAGTGTACAAAGTATGTTAACATTATGTTTATTAAATTTGTATGCAAGTCTATACTGCCCACACATACCAGTAACAACGTTTGATGTAACCGGCCCTGTGTGGGGATGGTCAGCCCAAGGCCCCGCACACCCCTCTGAGTGGAAGGCAGCCATGCATAGAATGCACTGCAGCTCCATTTGCGCAAAGCATTCAATCATTCCACTTAAACTCTTTGTCATAAATGGATCCAGAGCAAAGTCCAACCTGGCTTCACGACAACATGTTTTGGATGAGCACCAAATGAACATAATTTTGGACACAATACTTTGAATGCTCATCAGACCACCCTTGGTGTCTCACTCACCCCAAACCCATTAACAGTTGTGTTTGGTGGACTCCCAGAGGGGCTTAGAGTGGAGAAGGACACAGTGATGGTACTTGCCAATACCACACTACTAGCTTGCTCAACTGGAAGAATCCCAACCCATCTTTTATAAGTTTGATGTTCGTATGACATATTTGAAACTGGAAAAACTCAAATTCTTGTTCCGAGGGTACATTCAAAACTTCTTTTAAAAAATATGGCAAGATTTAATTAATAACATTTTATAATAAGCATTTATATTGGGGGAGGACATTTTTCTTCTCCTAACTATTTTAGTTCATGCAGTTGGCTCTCCCCTCTTTCTCTTGGCTGGGTCGTGAATTCTGTATTCTTTCTCAGATTGTTTTGTTTTGTTTTCATTTTTGTTGTTTAGCTTTCTTTTGTTTTGTGTGCTCACTTTGAAGTCACTTGTTGGTGAGAGACCAACTGGTCCCCCTGCTGGAATGTATCCTGCTCCCTTACCTGAATGAAGGACAGCTGGGGAGCGGTGATACACGATATTGACACAGGTATTGGGACCCCCCACTCCAAATTGTTAAATTCTGGAGTTCCAATCATTTCCATGGCTGCAGGTGTTGTGATAAAGAAATACACCAGTCCTAATAAAGGTTTGGGGCAGCTACCTGTGTAATATGTCCTGGCCGCAAAAGGTAAAATTTTCCAACACAGTCGTTCACAAGACGGAGTCTAAAACAGAACTGATTAATGAAAAGCAAGACTGTAAAGGCCCGTAGAGGAAGTGACATCATCATGGGGGCCAGAACCAGAAGTGATGTCGTCGGGCCTGGAAGTGACGTTGTCCTAGGCATTGACATATATAGGTAGACGCCGTATTCACTGTGTTGCCCAGTCGACACGATACATCAGCGCGTCCACCCTATTGCGAGTGGCAAAAGTGCCATTTAAACTAATACAGGTAGACGTGGAAACCGGGTTTTCTAATGAAAAAACAATAACGTTTAAAACAGTATCGTTTACATACAACAGATTTTGGCAAATCATTTACATGCAATTATTTATATCCAATTATACACTAATAATGGCAATTATAAAATAATAATTATTATTATTATAAAATAATTCCTCCCATATAAGTAACATTTCTCGGACTGCTTCTTCCATCTCCGAAACATTTCTAGACTTCGTCCTGCTCTAACCCAACGCAGTACTGAAGTATCAGTTAATGCCCGAGTCACCTCACGTATAGATTACTGTAATGCTATTCTATCTGGCATCCCACAAAAATGTATCCATTGCTTACAACTTCTTCAAAATTCTGCTGCCAGGATAATAACCTGCTGTTCTAAATCCACTGAACATCTCACACCGATTCTCTCTCAGCTTCACTGGCTCCCTGTTCACTACAGAATACAATACACAATCCCGCTCTGAACATTTAAAGCTCTCCATCACCTCACTGATCTCCTCTCACTCACTCAGATCCTCATCTTCAGCTCCACTTTCTGTACCACACGTCAGACTCAATGCTCTGGGAGCTCAAGCGTCTCTCCTGGTGCTCCTCAACTCGGAATTCTCTTCCCTCTCATATCCGTCAGCTCGATTCAATAACACATTTGAACTGCCCTACCAATTGTGAATTTTGCACTGCTACTGCCAGATACCTTTGTTTGTTTGCTAATTATTGCTTTTTGATTTATCATTCTCTTGTTTTAATTTTACTAATGTTGTTTAATTTTATCATAAGGTGACCTTGAGTGCTAAGATTATAAAACGGGATTTTCTAATGGCCAAATATAACCAAAACAGTTGTTCAGCCTTACCTATGAAATGTAATCCCCCGTGATCTGGTTTGGAGCGCACAGCGGTTTGTACAATCCCAAGCAGCACATGCATGAGGAATCTTTATCATTACTTCACGCCACAGCAGTGCCACTCGCAATATGGCGGCAATGTTGACCTACGATGCTGCTGGTCATGTGGTGTCTAATAATTCTATTTCTATGGTCCTATGGCCTGGAACCAGAAGTGACATCGTTGGAACCGGAAAAGTGAAATCATCAGGACCAGAAATGATGTCATCAAAGGCGTCGGAACTTGGCAGGATTTCCCGGGAAGGGTTTGCAAGGAATTGAGAAAGACAGTCAATGCACCCCACTGCCCCCTGGTCTGATGTGGTATCACATTTACTTGAGCCCTTTAGCTGCCTCCTACTCGCACGTGTCTGTCAGTGTATAAACCCAAGCACCTCAGCATGCAGACGGCTTCTACAAACATTTTGTGACAGAGCAGGTCGCTGTCAGGAGCTCAGTGAATTCCAGCATGGTACCGCGATAGGATGCCACCTGTGTAATAAGTTCATTCGTGAAATTTCCTCGCAACTCAATATTCCACGGTCACTGTTAGTGGTATTAGAACAAAGTGGGAGCAATTGGGAACAACAGCAACTCAGCCATGAAGTGGTAGGCCACAGAGCGGGGACAGAGCATGCTGAGGTTTGCAGAAATCGCCAACTTTCTGCAGTGTCAATAGCTACAGACCTCCAAAAGCTCAAGAGCAATGCAGTGTAGAGAGAGAACTTCATGGGATGGAGTCTCCATGGCTGGGCATCTGCATCTAAGCCTGACATCATCAGGTGCAATGCAAAGCGTCAGATGGAGTGGTGTAAAGCCGACCGCCACTGGACTCGAGAGCAGTGCAGACGTGTCCTCTGGAGTGGCAAATCACACAATCCAATGGATGAATCCGGCCAGGAGAACGGGACTCGCCAAGTGTAAAGTTTGGTGGTGGAGGTATGGTGTGGGGTTGGGCTTGGCCCCTTCAGTTCCAGTGAAAGTAACTCTTAATGCTTTAGCACAAGAAGCCATTTTGGACAATTTCATGCTCCCAACTTTGTGGGAACAGTTTGGGGATGGCAACATGACTGCACACACACCAGTGCACAAAGCAAGGTCTATAAGGAAATGGAGGAGAGAGTTTGGTGTGGACGACCTTGACTGGCTTGCACAGAGCCCTGACCTCAACCCGACAGAACACCTCTGAGATGAATTTGAGCAGAGACTGTGAGCAAGCGAGGCCTTCTCGCCCAATATCAGTGCCTGACCTCACCAATGCACTCCTGGTCACAAATTCCCATAAAGACACTCCTACAACTTGTGAAAAGCCTTCCCAGAAGAGCTGAAGCTGTCATAGCTGTGATTCCATATTAAATCCTATTTAAAGTTCATGTGTGCGTACTCACTATAGTGAGATTTCCCTTCCCTTCCCTGTCAGGATAAGGGCACAGGAAGATGCTGTGGCAAGCAGCTACTCCGGGATTGGCATCCCAGCAACCTCGGAAAGGGCACTCTGAATGGGTTAGGGTACCTGGAAACTTTGGGACAGTGGGTGACTGCCTGTTAAGGGGCAGAATATTGCCCCCTATACACTGGGTGGCAGCATCTCCCGTCTGTCGAGCCCCAGTATGGATGCCCGTACGGCAGAATGGGAGTTGTGATCCTATGGGCCTGCCCTGCCAGGTTCTGTGGAGGCTACCGGGGGAGCTGTTGGGTACTGACGGCACAAGGAACGTGCTGCCCGAGGGCAATTAAGATTAAGCACCAGAAGTACTCTCAGGTTCTGGAGTTAAAAGCAAGCCCTCCACTCGACTTAAAATGAGAGATGGAGTTGAATGTGGCGGAGGGAATGGAGCTGTAGAAAAACAAAAGAAAGAGAAAGTTGTGCGGGAGGTATTGTTTAAATTAAAAAACACTTTAATTGAACTGGGACTGTTGTGGCGCGATTGTGTCTGAAGGGTTTGGGGTGTTAATACACCCTCTAGTGGCCACATGTTGTATAAGTTCCGAGTGATTGCAATGCCCTTTTCCTTCCTGATATAAATGCTTATTCTCAAATTATATCAAATAAATTTTGCCATATTTAAAAATTAATTTTGAAAATAAATAAATAAATAAATAAATAAATAAATAAAGGTTAGGCTAATACATCACAATTTAACGTGGACCAGGCTCACTCTTGCAAAATATTGTTGGTAAACGTTAATACTGAAATTAACAAAGAAAACTTAGAATTTCAATTCAAGGCCTACCAAAGCCTCTCTTAATTGATTTTTTTTTTACTTCTTCTTTTATATAATTGTTTCCAGTGCATCTGGAATCTATGCTTAGATTTAATTAAAAATGCCTTTCTTTCGAATAACTTTCTCGTCGTTTTTTTTTTTATGAGGATGTGTATTGGCTGCTACTTCCTCCCACACCCACTTCTAGAAGAGCTTTTCACTCCCGATGACTCAGAAAGCCGTTTATCATCGTCAATGTCTGCGCTGCATTAATCACTGACAAGGAGACAGGAGATGGGGAAAACACGGCTTGACGCATAACAGAAAGATTTTTATTTGTTTGTGTAACTGATATTTGGTTTAGAATTCTATTCCTGTCACTGCTAACATTCCATACCTGTCTAAACAGACTGGCGTGGCCTACTTGATGCAAGCCAATATATTCAGTCAGTCAGTCATTTTCCAACCCGCTATATCCTAACACAGGGTCACAGGGGGTCTGTTGGAGCCAATCCCAGCCAGCATAGGGTGCAAGGCAGGAAACACACCCAGGCAGGGTGCCAGTCCACCGCAGGGCACACACACCAGGGACAATTTAGGATTGCCAATGCACCTAACCTGCATGTCTTTGGACTGTGGGACGCAGACACGGGGAGAACATGCAAACTCCACGCAGGGAGGACCCGGGAAGCGAACTCAGGGTCTCCTCACTGCAAGGCAGCAGCACTACCACTGCACCACCACTAATATATTTTAAACCCTAAATAACAGGCAACGCATACTTGAAGAGTATTGTTAGAGTACGTATAGCCAGTAATGCAGGTGGTGTTTTGACTGAAGTGGGCAGTATTTAAAAATACTCCACCTTGGCAAGTGTTTTTTATTGTGTTATCAGATCACATCAGGGATCAGGGTACCAGCTAACCTCTTAGGTTCTTTACCTGTTATGGAGTTAGGAAGAAATGTCAACACCCCCCACCTGCGTAACAAGCCCCTAATTCTGACCACAGGTTATGTGCTTTTGACTCGATAAGTGAAGTGCTTTTGTTTTAAGGTTGGCTCCTGAAGCCTTTTTCACCTACTCTGACCCTCACGCACACAAATAAATCCAACAGTTCCCTTTAGTTTAGTGAGTGCATATTTCACGTCATTTATTGGAACACCCTGCTTAGCTAATCGGCCAATCATGTAGCAGCGATGCAGTGTACATAAAGCCGTGCAGATGTAGCTCAGTTAATGTTCACATCAAACAACACAAAGGGATCTCGGGATGTTTGACCGTGGCATGTGTGAAGACCAGGTACGCGCCTGCTCCCCCAACCCGACACAGTTAGTCCAACAAAAGCCTTTACTTTATGAAAAAGCGCTCAGATCTAGAGTAGTCCCTACTCTAAAGATTTACGAAAGATTTTTAGTGAATCAGTATGTAGTTGTATGAAATTAAATCAAATGTGAAAAACTGACTGTGCAAAAATCATTTTGCTGATTTGAATGCCTGTCGCTGCTCAATGCTGATTACTTGCAACACCAAATTGGTTGGATGAGCTTGTTGAGCCTTGAACTTCATAGACAGGAGTGTCCAATCATGAGTGGTCAAAGGTATTTAAGCTGGTCAACTGCAAGTTGTGCTTCCTTCCCTTTGACTCTCCTCTGAAGAGTGACAGACAGCATGGGATCCTCAAAGCAACTCTCAAAAGATCTGAAAACAAAGATTGTTCAGTCTCCTGGTTTAGGGGAAGGCTACAAAAAGCCATCTCAGAGGTTCAGACTGTCAGTGTCAACTGTAAGGAATGGAATCAGGAAATGGAAGGCCACAGGCACAGTTGCTGTTAAACCAACTCAGGTCTGGCAGGCCAAGAAACATGAGCAGGATTGTGAGAATGGTTACAGACAACCCACGGATCACCTCCAAAGACCTGCAAGAACATCTCGCTGCAGATGGTGTATCTGGACATCGTTCTACAATTCAGCGCAATTTGCACAAAGAACATCTGTATGGCAGGGTGATGAGAAAGAAGCCCTTTCTGCACTCATGACACAAACAGAGTCGCTTGTTGTATCCAAATGCTCATTTAGACAAGTCAGATTCATTTTGGAACAAAGTGCTTTGGACTGATGAGACAAAAATTGTGTTACTTGGTCAGAACAAAAAGCACTTTGCATGGCGGAAAAGGAACACAGCATTCCAAGAAAAACACCTGCTACCTACTGTCAAATGTGGTGGAGGTTCCATCATGCTGTGGGGCTGAGTGGCGAGTTCAGGGACTGGGGCCCTTGTTAAAGTCGAGGGTTGGATGAATTCAACCCAATATCAACAAATTCTTCAGGATAATGTTCAAGAATCAGTCACAAAGTTGAAGTTACTCAGGGGTTGGATATTCCAACAAGACAATGACCCAAAACACAGTTCGAAATCTACAAAGGCATTCATGCAGAGGGAGAAGTACAATGTTCTGGAATGGCCGTCAGTCCCCTGACTTGAATATCATCGAAAATCTATGGGATGATTTGAAGCAGGCTGTCCACGCTCGGCAGCCATCAAATTTAACTGACCTGGAGAGATTTTATATGGAAGAATGGTCAACAATACCTCCATCCAGAATCCAGACACTCATCAAAGGCTATAGGAAGACAGCGTCTAGAGGCTGTTAGATTTTCAACTAAGTATTGATGTCATATCTCTGTTGGGGTGCCCACATTTATGCACCTGTCTAATTTTGTTATGATGTATATTGCATATTTTCTGTTAATCCAATAAACTTAATGTCACTGCTGAAATACTACTGTTTCCATAAGGCATGTCAGATATTAAAAGGAAGTTGCTACTTTGAAAGCTCTGCCAATGAGAAACAAAAATCCAAAGTATTAAGAGGGGTTCCCAAACTTTATCATATGAGTGTATGTGACACGAATTTTAACCGGCAGTCTATAGGTTAGTTCATTGACACAGTCACCATTTGTGTCACACGGTGGGAAATAGAACTGTCATTTATATGTATACTTGCATCTATTTAGATGATAGATAGATAGATAGATACTTTATTAATCCCAAGCGGAAATTCACATACTTCAGCAGCAGCATACTGATAAAAAACAATATTAAATTAAAGAGTGATAACAATGCAGGTAATAACAGACAATAACTTTGTATAATGTTAACATTTACCAGAGATAGAATTGAAGAGTCTCATAGTGTGACGGGGTAAACGATCTACTCAGTTTGTCAGTGGAGTAGGACGGTGACAGCAGTCTGTCGGTGAAGCTGCTCCTCTGTCTGGAGATGATCCTTGTCATTTATTCTCACTCCTTAAAAAATGCAAAATGAACTGAAGCTGAACTAGGTCAAAACTGAAATGGTGAACTACGAATGGGAATTTATTCATTGTAATCTGCGTGAAGTGGACTTTGAGTGAGTTCTTGTGAGGTGTTGCCTTGAAAGCTTACATATTGCAATCTTTCTAGTTAGCCAAGAAAAGGGGTCATTTTGCTTGACTTCTCACTATCTAAAACAGGTAATTGTGCAGTAAAGAGGCTGCAGTTCTGCAGTTGGCCACACGAGGGCCTCCTAACACTGCGAGTGAAGGCCCAGGCCTGCTCCATTCGCCTGAAGCACAAGCAGCTCGGCTGAGTGATGTGATGATCTATGCTAAGTGAGCACCGTGGCAGTAATGACTTAACAGAAGGCTGAGCTTCTCCATGTCACACCTGAAAGACACTTATATTTCATAAAGATATAAAATAGATCGATTGTCTAAAATTAAACTCCTTAGAATAAATTTATGATCACAACTCACTTCCATGGCAGCAGCAGTTTGAAACTAAAACAGGCTCTTATTACAAGCACACACACACAAAAATAAAATCAATCCCAAAATCTCTCTTCAGCATAATAATGAGGCTGGCGTGGACGCGTCTGTTAATCGTCTGTTAATCGCCTGTTAATCACTTTATAGCTTGCATCTGAACTAACCGTGCAGTTTCATGTCCAAACACGAGTAGCATCAACTAAAGTGAAAATCAATTTATTTATGACTTTGCTTCTAGTGTACAGATATCTTTTGAATATAATACAGTAGCCTTTGTTGTAAAAGTAAAATGAATGAATCATTTCTCTTCTTCTTCTCTGAATACTTAAATTTCATTCCGAGTCCAGGACATGAGAGAACTTTCACCGAGTTACAGAGCAGATCGCTGGCGCCATCATGTAACCTTCACAGTGCAAGCCATCAAGTATTAAGAAGATCACAGTTCACTTCTTTTTCACTTTTTATGTCCACGAGCTTGAGGTGAATATCGATGTACAGTATTCTCAGCATAATACCGGGGGAGCGGTGGCTCCCAAGGCCATCTGCTATCTGAAGAGCTGCCAATTCAAATCCCCTTAACTGATGGACCCTTAACCTGAAAATTGTTTCATGGGTCCTGTATGATGGCGGACTCTGTGCACTGACCCCCCACATAAGGTCATAAAGGCGATAAAATAATTTCCCCTCAGTGATTTACAAAGTATATCCAAAAAAAAAAAGTGCGATCATGGGACAAATTGATGACCATTTAACGGTTCCCAGAAGGGGTGGGTCTTGATGGCAGGGAGCAGGAAGTGCCATTAATCGTCTCTCTGAACTGCAGAGTATTAAGAGTCTTGAGTTAGTAAGTGCGCCCCCTCTCGCCCCGGGGTGGTAGGGCTTAGTGACCAGAGTCTTGAAGACGTCTCCTGTTCACAGGTTATAAGACACCATGTTATTCTTCTAAATAATTTCAGTGTTGTGTGCATCTCAGTGAAGCATTCCGTACAAAATCAATTGGACTGAATAATATTTCTGTTCAACGTCTGTGTGCAAATCATTAAAACTCCAATTCAGAGTCCTGCTGGTAACATTTTCATGATAAAAGCTGCACGTAATTCTGGAATACATACTGTACTATACCTCGATGTTTTGCCTTGTCTGGTGATGATTTTTGCTTGTCGTGTCTTTCATTTTTTTCCTTACAGGCATCTTGTGAATCTCAGCTTTCAAGTATTGGGCTGAATAGTCCTTCTGAATGACTCTTTTTACTGTGAGATGGGAATCGACTGACAAACACAGATTCAGCAGAGCTCAACGGGACGGTTAAAGCGCATGTGTGATGCCATCAGACTCTTTTGCGTATCTACCGTCTTCCGATTCATGCTTCTTGTTAATTGCACTTAGGATTCCTTCTATTCAGAATGAAATCATTAATGGCGAACGAGAGCTCTGTCGTTGGTCATTCTCTCGTTCATTATACTGTATTTATATGAAAATGTGTTAATTAGTTTGTTTTGCACAATTTGCTTTTTGAATCGCTTTAAATAGAATATACAAAACATATGAGTGACGTTCAAAACGTTTCCGCACTTTTTTTTAACTCTATGTATTAAGAATTCAATAATAAATTACATGACTTTTCTACAGACACCGTTGTTTGTATTGTATTTTTCCCAACGCCATACCAACTTTTTAATGCCCAATTACTACTTCTCTCGCCTTCACCATTTCAAACAAAAATATAAAAGTGCGGAAACTTTTTAAAATGTCCCTCGTATTAAACTAATATGTTTATGTTGCTTTGCACATTCAACAGTTAGTCACACAAAACTGAAGTATTTACATTTCTGACAGTGCCTTCCTTTCTATTTAACTTTATTGTACACTTTTTACGGCTCATTGAATGCACAAAGCTTGTATGATTCACAAACGATTTTGAATTTGAACTGACTCAGTACCCAAGAATGAGAAACGTGCTTCTCGTTCATTCGATTCACGGACAAGTCACATGTTTCTCATTCATCTGATTTGCGAACTGAATCCGAGAATGTGTCACATGATTCTCATTCCTTTGATTCGTGAATAGGTCAGCCGTTTCTTTGCTTTACGAACAGGTCCTGAAATTCTCTGAAATCATTACCCGAGAATGTGTCACACAACTCTCATTCATTTGATTCATGAAGTGAATCACTAAATCATTACCTGAGAAGGAGTCACACTGTTGTTGTTCACTTACGATTCTCGAACTTACTGTCTTATTTTAATTATATACAGTGCATCCAGAAAGTATTCACAGCGCATCACTTTTTCCACATTTTGTTATGTTACAGCCTTATTCCAAAATGGATTAAATTCATTTTTTTCCTCAGAATTCTACACACAACACCCCATAATGACAACGTGAAAAAAGTTTACTTGAGATTTTTGCAAATTTATTAAAAATAAAAAACTTGAGAAAGCACATGTACATAAGTATTCACAGCCTTTGCCATGAAGCTCAAAATTGAGCTCAGGTGCATTCTGTTTCCGCTGATCATCCTTGAGATGTTTCTGCAGCTTCATTGGAGTCCACCTGTGGTAAATTCAGTTGACTGGACCTGATTTGGAAAGGCACGCACCTGTCTATAGAAGGTCCCACAGTTGACAGTTCATGTCAGAGCACAAACCAAGCATGAAGTCAAAGGAACTGTCTGTAGACCTCCGACACAGGATTGTCTCGAGGCACAAATCTGGGGAAGGTTACAGAAAAATATCTGTTGCTTGAAGGTCCCAATGAGCACAGTGGCCTCCATCATCCGTAAGTGGAAGAAGTTCGAAACCACCAGGGCTCTTCCTAGAGCTGGCCGGCCATCTAAACTGAGCGATCTGGGGAGAGGGGCCTTAGTCATGGAGGTGACCAAGAACCTGATGGTCACTCTGTCAGAGCTCCAGAGGTCTTCTGTGGAGAGAGGAGAGCCTTCCAGAAGGACAACCATCTCTGCAGCAATCCACTAATCAGGCCTGTATGGTAGAGTGGCCAGACGGAAGCCACTACTTAGTAAAAGGCACATGGCAGCCCACCTGGAGTTTGCCAAAAGGCACCTGAAGGACTCTCAGACCATGAGAAACAAAATTCTCTGGACTGATGAGACAAAGATTGAACTCTTTGGTGTGAATGCCAGGCGTCACGTTTGGAGGAAACCAGGCACCGCTCATCACCAGGCCAATACCATCCCTACAGTGAAGCATGGTGGTGGCAGCATCATGCTGTGGGGGGCAGGAACTGGGAGACTATTCAGGATAAAGGGAAAGATGACTGCAGCAACGTACAGAGACATCCTGGATGAAAACCTGCTCCAGAGCGCTCTTGACCTCAGACTTTGGCGACGGTTCATCTTTCAGCAGGACAACGACCCTAAGCACACAGCCAAGATATCAAAGGAGTGGCTTCAGGACAACTCTGTGAATGTCCTTGAGTGGCCCAGCCAGAGCCCAGACTTGAATCTGATTGAACATCTCTAGTGAGATCTTAAAATGGCTGTGCACCGACACTTCACATCCAACCTGATGGAGCTTGAGAGGTGCTGCAAAGAGGAATGGGCGAAACTGGCCAAGGACAGGTGTGCCAAGCTTGTGGCATCATATTCAGAAAGACTTGAGGCTGGAATTGCTGCCAAAGGTGCATCGACAAAGTATTGAGCAAAGGCTGTGAATACTTATGGACATGGGATTTCTCAGTTGTTTTATTTTTAATAAATTTGCAAAAATCTCAAGTAAATGTTTTTCACGTTGTCATTATGGGGTGTTGTGTGTAGAATTCTGAGGAAAAAAATGAATTTAATCCATTCTGGAATAAGGCTGTAACATAACAAAATGTGGAAAAAGTGATGTGCTGTGAATGCTTTCCGGATGCACTGTATTTTCCTTATATTGTCCATCTTTGTGCTTTCAAAGACGTTACTATTATTCAATATGAATACCTGCATGTCAAATATATATATTTTTATATCTAAATAATATATTTTAGTTAAATAAATAATAATTAATTTGTGGTTCATTCAAGAGAAAAAATTACAGCTTGAGTCAAACGATTCACATTCCTTTGATTCATGATTGGTTCTCGTTTGTTTGATTCACAAAAATGTTCTGCGATTCTCACTGATCTGATTTGCAAACTGAATCATTAGGCGAGAATGTGCCACATGACTCATTCATTTATGATTCTCAAACTTAGTGTCTTGTTTTAATTATATATTTTTTCTATATTGTCTATCTTTGAGCTTTCAAAGAAGTTAATATTATTCAATATGAATACCATCCATCCATACATCCATCCTCTTCCGCTTATCCGAGATTGAGTCACGGGGGCAGCAGCTTGAGCAGAGATACCCAGACTTCCCTCTTCCCGGCCACTTCTTCTAGCTCTTCTGGGGGAATCCCGAGGAGTTCCCAGGCCAGCCGAGAGACATAGTTCCTCCAGCGTGTCCTGGGTCTTCCCTGGGGCCTCCTCCCGGTTGGACGTGCCCGGAACACCTCACCAGGGAGGCCTCCAGGAGGCATCCTGATCAGATGCCCGAGCCACCTCATCTGACTTCTTTTGATGTGGAGGAGCAGCGGCTCTACTCACAGCTCCTCCCGGATGACTGAGCTTCTCACCTTTTCTTTAAGGGAAAGCCCAGACATGCTGCGGGGGAAACTCATTTCAGCCGCTTGTATTCGCGATCTCGTTCTTTCGGTCACTACCCACAGCTCATGACCATAGGTGAGGGTAGGAACGTAGATCTACCGGTAAATTGAGAGCTTTGCCTTTTGGCTCAGCTCCTTTTTCACCACGACAGACCGATGCAGAGCACTTAATCACTGCGGACACCTCACCGATCCGCCTGTCGATCTCCCACTCCATTCTTCCCTAACTCGTGAACAAGACCACGAGATACTTGAGCCCCTTTACTTGGGTCAGGATCTCGCTCCAAACCCTGAGAGGGCACTCCACCCTTTTCCGGCCGAGAACCATGGTCTTGGATTTGGAGGTGCTGATTCCCATCCCAGCCGCTTCACACTCGGCTGCGAACTGATCCAGGGAGAGCTGAAGATCACGGCCTGATGAAGCAAACAGGACAACATCATCTGCAAAAAGCAGTGACCCAATCCTGAGCCCACCAAACCAGACCCCCTCAACGCTCTGGCTGAGTCTAGAAATTCTGTCCATAAAAGTTATGAACAGAATTAGTGACAAAGGGCAGCCCTGGTGGAGTCCAATATGAATACCTGCATGTTTAATATATAATTTTTACATATCAGTAATATTTTACAATTAAATAAATAGTTCTTTTGTGATTCATTTAAGAGGAAAAATGACAACATAAGTGAAACGATTCTCATTCCTTTGATTCACGAACAGGTCAAGTGATTCTTGTTTGTTTGATTCACGTACAGGTTCTGAAATTCTCGCTCATGTGATTTGCAAACTGAATCATTACCCGAGAATGTGCCACATGACTCTCGTTCCTTTGATTCGCGAAAGGGTGAAACAATTTTTATTTATTTGATTCGTAAACATTTTCTGTGATTCTTGCTTATCTGATTCTCAAACTGAATCATTACCTGAGAAGGTGTCACACAACTCTTATTCATTTGAGTCAGAAAGTGAGTTACTAAATCATTACCTGAGAAGGAGTCACACAATCACTGAATTTAGTGTCTTATTTTAATTTTATATTTTGCCGATGTTATCCATCTCTGTGCTTTCAAAGAAGTTAATATTATTCAATATGAACACCTGCATGTCAGATATATAATTTTTAGTAATATTTTATAATTAAGTAAATAATTTTTGTGATTCATTAAAGAGGAAAAATGACAGATATGTCAAACGATTCTCATTCCTTTGTTTCACGAACAGGTCAAACAATTCTTGTTTGTTTGATTCGTGAGCAGGTCCTGCGATTCTCTTTCATGTGATTCGTAAACTGAATCATTACCCGAGAATGTGTCACACACCTCTCATTCATTTGATTCATGAAGTGAGTTACTAAATCATTACCTGAGTTGTTCATTTATGATTCTTGAATTTAGTTTCTTATTTTAATTTTATATTTTGCTGATGTTGTCCATCTTTGTGCTTTCAAAGAAGTTAATATTATTCAATTTGAACACCTACATGTTTCATATATAATTTATACATATAAATAATATGTTATAATTAAATTAATAATTAATTTGTGATTCATTCAAGAGGAAAAATGGCAGCGTGCAGATGTTCAAAGCTGGCAAAGGGAGAGCGCGGCGCACACAGACTCAAGGCTGTCATGGCCGTCCTTCTACTGAATTGTGACTTGAAGGGGTGACTACTTACTGTATGGGATGTTTTATATTTGTAATTTAATTCAGAGCACTTTGCAGAGATTTTTTTTTCCCTTTGACATTAAGGAGTCTTTTTCAGTTAATCAATGTCTAAAAAGCCAAATTAAATCCATTGTGACTCAACGTTGTATGACAAGAAAATGTGAAAACGTCCAAAGGGTGAATATACTTTTTATAGGCCCCTTGCACCTTTGTGATCATTTCAAACATTTATTTTTCTTTGAAATCTGACAAAAAAAAACAAAAAAAACCAAGATGAATTTATCATATGTTAATGATTTTTCATGATTACCATCACTGCTCTTTTAATAAATAAAAGAAAACATTTAAGCTAAAATGATGAGCTCTACGTGAAAATGTTTCTAAACTTAATGAGTCTGCAGAGTCATAAAACTGCTGTAATTAAACGGCTGCAAGACAAAAGAATTCATAATTCATGGTTTGCTTTCCCAGGAGACAAACTTTCTCTTTACAGATAGCAGAGAGGAGAACAGAAAAAATTAAAAAAAGGACTTTCGAGCCTTTATTATACAAATACAATGAGGGCTAATTTGTTTTTTGAAGGTTGTTTTATTTTCTAATTAATTGAAATTGTGTCAAATTGGACAATCAGGGTATGATTAAAGCAAAGGGCATTTGCACTAAATTCGGCCTTATATGAAAAGCATCCAATGAACAAAATAGAATTTATTTGAGAAAAAAAAAAAAGTCATTTATTTAAAGAATGATTTATTACACTTTATAGAAAACTAAAAGTTGCAATATGGCGGAACGGTTGCACAGTGGGTAGCGCTGCTGCCTCGCAGTAAGGAGACCCGGGTTCACTTCCTGGGTCCTCCCTGCATGGAGTCTGCATGTTCTCCCCGTGTCTGTGTGGGTTTCCTCCTACAGTCCAAAGACATGCCGGTTAGGTGCAATGGCGATCCTAAATTGTGCTTAGTGAGTGTGTGTGTGTGTGTGTGTGCCCTGAGGTGGGCTGGCACCCTGCCTGGGGGTTTGTTTCCTGCCTTTCACCCTGTGTTGGCTGAGATTGGCTCCAGCAGACCCCCATGACTCTGTAGTTAGGATAAAATTTGCAAGCAGAGATGGTGCTAAATGCCTAACACGTTTCCTTTGGAGTGTATAGTAAAAAAAAAATATACAGTTTTGCATAAATGAATAATTCAGTAGTGACATGCATGTCAGCCATCCATCGATCACTTTGATGAGCCAGCCTAGTTGGTTATGGGGGGCTACGGCCTCTTTAAACCCGCAGTGGGCACAGCCCAGTAACCGTGACTGAATGAGACATTGACCTGCAATTAACTTTGTATGCAGGTTGTGCTGCCTGTGAGGAGGAAGGCAATGCAGAAGACTTGTCCATGATTTAGAACCAGTGGAAAGAATAAAAAGTAAAACGCAAAACAAACAAAAAATGGGCACAAAAGTAACCAGAACTGCAAACCAAAAGAGAAATCTTTGAAGCTCACGGATTCAGAACCCTAATTCACGCAGATGCATCTGAAGTATGCAAGAAACGTTTTTTAGATGGTGGGTTAACAGCCCGCCACTCCTTTAAACAGTGGGTTTACATTTTCAGACCCCTTGACTTTCTGTACACTTTACTGTGTTGCAGGTTATGAATCCCGGGGCGCGTACTGCTGCCCTAACCCACCACAGACAGGCAGGACGCAAGTTTCACCACACAGCATGTGCTTATGTTAAGTGGGTTATGTGCTCTTTCTCCACTTCCCAGAGCACAGTACATAAAGCACCAACAAGCACAGATAAGCACAGACCCTTCAACTCCAATCCTCCTTACTCCCGACTCTGGCGATTGAGTAGTGGTGACTGACCCCTTTTATAGAACTCACTTCCTGGTGTGATGGAAGTGCTGCCCAACAGGGCCCAGTAGACGTCCTGGTGCCCCCTGGCGGTGGCCACGGGCCCCAGCAGGGTTGAGCTTCCATGCTCCAAGCCAAGGGGGCTACCCTCTATCAGTCTGGGGGAGACAGTATCCAGAATAAGCACTCTCCCCTGGTCCTTCTGTGCCAAAGGTGTCCCGGCGGTTCGCCACAAGGTTTCATTTTTTGACTATTTATTTTGCCCATCATTTTACCCTCAATAACCCATAATGACAAAATGAAGACATATTTTTTTTTTATTTATTACAAAGCAAAAACGGAAATCTCTCATTCCTAGAAGAATTGAGACCCTTGACTTCTGTACTTTGTTGAGGTTGTTTAGCAGCAAATCCAGCTTTGAGTCCTCTTGGGTGAGTCTCTAGAAGCTTTGCACACCTGGAATTGCCCAGTTGATCCCTTTCTTCCAGGAAGATCCTCTCAACACTTTACAATAAAAGCATTCAGTACTTTGAAGAAGCCTCCGTAGCAGCAATCAGTCTTCTTGACTAAGTCTCTACAGGCTTTGGGAAACTGAATTTGAAAAGTTTATTATCCTCTCAAGCGGTGTTAGAATGAATAGGACGTGTCTTTAAACTGCCATCTTCAGGTCTCTCCACACATGTGTTCTATTGGGGTTTAAGTCTGGGCCACTCTAGGGCAGTCAGAAACTCGTCCCAAAGTCACTCCTGCATTGTCCTGGTGGTCTAAGAAGGTAGGTTCAGTTATAGGGTGTGTTCTGGGTGTAATGGCGAAGAGCATGTAGGCAAAACCGAGGGCCACAATGAACAATACTGCACATCCTCTCCATGACATTCTAGACTTAAGAACTTTTAGATGACAGACGTGTGTCCATAAACACTAGTTATGGAATACGCCTTTATAATACTTCACTGGCACCTGTGTCTTCTCTTTAGCCAAGTCAGGTTGTTTTTCTTTTTTTGTAAATCATCTTGTCCTGTGGGTAAGTCTTTACAAGCGTGGGCAGTTCATCTCATTGTTCCTGGAAGATCCTGTGCACCTCCATTAGACTGAATGGGAAGTGTCAGTAAAACTGCCATCTTCAGGTCTCTTCTGCAGGGTTAAAGTCCAGCCTTTGATGGGCCTCTCACTTCTAGTGGATCCACTCCAGTGTTGCCTTGACTGTATGCTTTGGGTCGTTGTCATGCTGAACCATAGCCCCAGTCTGAGGTGGGGTGTACCTCTTCTTCAAGGACCTCTCTGTAGTTGGCTGCATTCATCCTTCCCTCAATTCTGACCCTGCCAACTGAGAAGCAACCCCATAGCATGATACTGGCACCACCACCATCGCCGTGGGGTGGTATTAGGCTGGTGGTGAGCCTTCACCAGACATATTGTTTGGAGTTCTGCCCAAAGAGTTCCATTGTTTTGTCGTCAGATCAGAGAGTCTATTTGCCTTGTGCTGTCAGAGACCGTTAAAGTCGCATATGCCTTTTAATTAAGAGTGACTTTCAGTCCATCAACCACTCCACCATAAATGCCTCCTTGGCGTTAGACCCACGTGCCACACGGGCTGTGAAAACAGTGTTAAAAGCGTTAGTCCTGAGTGGCACTCGGGTAACCCTGTAGATGCATCTCATGTAAACGTTAGACCCAAGGATTACGCGGGCTGTACAAGTGCCAACAGCGTTAGTCCTGAGCGTTACTCGCGCAACGGTATAGACGCATCTTACGTAAGCGTCAGACCTGAGTGTTACCCAGTGTAGAAGATCCTCATAATGGCATCTCATAAGAAACCAGCCACGCAGGTGTTGTGATACGAGCAGTGATGATGAGGAGCCTCTCATCAATAGTGATGACGAAGTGAATGTGTCTTCAGCCGGTGAAACTGAAACGGACAGGGTAACCGAAAAGGATTCTGATGAATACGAAAGTGAAGCTCACATTTGCGTTTCCGTCGACCCTGCTTGAAATAAACCAGCACCTCCTCGTTTTGATTCTCTGGGGCAGCCAGGAATAAAAGTGAGCGCCGATTACTAATGTGAAATTATTTCTTGATGATGACGTAATCAAAATAATTATTGTTGAGATGAACCATTATGATGAACAGTGGTCGGGAAAATGACTGTACACTTAAGCAGTTTTCTGCTTACCACACAAGAGACATACTGTATTTTGACAGTATACTGTATATGGTGTTTACATCATCATTAGGATTCACTTCATATTATTATTAGTGTCATTATTACAGTGATCCCTCGCTATATCACACTTTGACTTTCGCTGCTTCACTCTATCGCGATTTTTTTCTCACACACGTTTACGTCACTACGCATGCGCTTTCTGAGAACTTTTATCTAAGCCCCACGATGGCTCCTAAATGTGCTGCTTTTTCTAAGCCTTCTGACAATAAAACTAAGCGCCAGAGGAAGATGCTTACTATCCAGGAGAAGGTGAAACTCTTGGATGTGATTAAAGATGGCAATACCCTACAAAAGCCTCCTCACGCATATGAAAAACAGCGCCAGCAACTGCCTATCAAGATGTTCTTCAGCCGCGCACCCTGACACCCACTGCCCACTCCTAGTACTTCTTCACTGAAGACAACAACGCACCTGCTAAAGATACTGCACCACCTCTGAAGACTCTCCTACTGAGGTCGTGCCTTCATAGGTTAGTGGTTGTGTGCAATTAAATGTACAGTACAATAATCTACTAGATAAAAGCGTTCGGGATTGTCCTTCCGTCCTGTGAGTGCAAAGCATAGCGGTATTCCGCTTATCACAGACTTACTACTTGCGGCTTGAGGTACGAAGCGACGCGATGTGAGCAGAGTTCTGGTGCTCTCATCGTTCCCCTGCTTTTGTGCTCGATGCTCTGGAAAAATAGACAAAATTATGTCTCTGGAAATAATTAATGTTGATGGAGTACAAATGCCTCACCGCGTAGTAAATATCAGGGGAGATGGTGCTTGCTTATTCTCATCTATAGCTCATTTAGTGCATGAAACTCCGTCTTTAGGGGTACAGATTCGGGCTGACATTGTACGACTTTGGACAGGCACTCGAGGGGATAAAAAACTTAGGTTTTTGGGAGATGTTATGAATGGGCACTTTGATGTTCTCATTCCCTACACTTACATGCCTGATGTACACATGGGGCGCACAAAAATTGAGGATAAAATTCAGTCGCCTTAAAAGGCGAGTGCGCCTAGTAATATGATATTTGTAACGTCTAATATGTCTTATTTTCTCTTCTTTTGTCTAATATATTGGGTAATACGAGTGTAATGGTGACTAAAGGGTGTTATTTCATGTCTAGAGGGCTCTAATAATGTTAAAAAAATGTATTTAAAAGGTCGTAAACAGGTTTTCTATACTCTAACTGCGAAAATATTCGATTTATAAATAAAGAATCCTACTTGGCGAAAATTCATTTATCACGGTAGAGTCTAGAACGGATTAACCATGATAAACGAGGGTTCACTGTATATGCCTCACACTTCCACTTTGCACATTTTACAGTAGGATTGAATAAAAGTGACATTTTTCAACCCCATAAATGCAATGCTTTTTAGATGTTTTTAGGAGGAAATACATGTAACGCTAAGGAGGTTAAGGACAAAATCAGATTTGTGTCTTCTTATGTATGTCAGGCTTGATAAATCCAACACCATTCCTTTACTTGAGGCAGCACCAAAAGGTACAACATTCCTTCATATATCAAGAGATGGAGGTCGAGGAGATGGCCTTGGGATGATTTTGTGTGATGCATCGCATACCATTCTTAAAAAATATAGGTGAAGTCACATCCCTTGAAGCACTCGTGTCAGATATTAAAATAGATATCAGCACAGGGGTAGTGCTGCTGCTTCACAACAAGGAAACCATGTGGAGCTTGCATGTTCTCTCCATGTGCCAGCATGGGGTTCTTCCAAGTACACCATTGACGATCCAAAGATATGTGGGTTGGTGGATTGGTGGTGCCGCATTGGCTCAATTGTGCTGGGCGTCATGTAAAGCGATGCTTCTATAAAGGTCTGATTATCCCGGGGCATAACGTGAGCTACCACAGCTATGCTGACGACACACAACTGTTTTTATCAATAGCACCTGATGACCCCGACTCTCTTGATTCACTGACACAATGTCTTATTTGTGTTTCTGAGTGGATGAGTAGTAATTTTCTCAAACTAAATAAGGAAAAAACAGAAATCTTAGTGATTGGCAAAAATGGATATATTGAGGATATTAGAAATAAACTTGATGGATTAGGATTAAAAGTCAAGACTGGGATAAAGAATTTAGGGGTAATTATTGACTCTGACCTGAATTTTAAATCACATATTAATCAGATCACTAGGACAGCATTTCTTCACTTAAGATATATAGTAGAAGTTAGATCCCTTATAACTTTGCAAGATGCTGAACAATGAGTTCACACTTTTGCTTTTACTCGACTAGATTACTGTAACGCACTCCTCTCAGGACCACCCAAAAAAGACAATGGGTGCAGAATGGAGCTGCCAGAATCTTAACTAGGAAAAGAAAATCCAAGCAGATCTCTCCACTGGTTACCTGTGCCATTTAGAATTGTCTTTAAAATAGTGATTATGGTTTAGAAAGCCTTCAATCATCTGCTCCATCGTATATTTCAGAATGTCTTTCACCTTACACTCCAAATCGTAACCTTAGATCTTCAAATGAGATTCTGCTTATAATTCCAAGAGCTAAACTTAAAAGAAGTGGTGAGGCCGCCTTCTGCTGTCAGGCACCTAAAATCTGGAAAAGCTGACTGATAGAAGTTCGCCAGGCTAATACGGTGGAGCAGTTTAAAAAAACTGCTAAAAACTCAATTATTGTAACATGGCTTTCTCATAGCTACAGTTTAGTGTAACCCTAATATTCTGTATATGCATTGAATTATCATTTTTATCATGGCTCCGCAATCCGTACTAACCCCTACTTTCTCTGCTATTCTTTTTCCGGGTTTCTGTGGTGGTGATCTGCGCCCCTACCATCCCATCAAAGCACCGTGATGTCCCTCCATTGATGGATCGAAGGCCAGACTTCCACATGACCCTCATCATCTAATTCTTCCATGTGAAGCCTGAAAACCATGAGGACATGATTGAGATCTTTTATGGTAGGTGGAATGTCCAGTGGGGGCTGGCTGGGTGGTCTCATGTCCTTGGAACCCCTGCAGATTTTGTTTTTTTTTTCTTTGTTGTTGTTTTTTTCTTGTCCTTTCGGCCATCAAAACTTACTTTATTCTTTGTTACTGAGCATTGCCTAATCTTCATATATAAACTTGGAAGTCAGTCTGTCTGCCTGTCCGTCCATCGATTCCAGAAGTGCGAGGCCACACCATGAAGCTTAAAGTAAGTGACTCTGTCGCCAAATTGAAACCGTCGAGAAAAGAGAAACTCGAGGACTCGAGCACATCGGCAAAGCGAAACCACAGAGGAAAGAGAATAGACAAGCAGAGCGATTGATCGATTGAAGTGTCAGAATCCATGGTTTCTAGTAGCCCGGGCTTACACAGCTATTATTTTATACCAGTAACAGAGCACGAATACCCTTAATTTGAGCGTTGCTATTTTTTATCCTCTTTCTCTGTATATTTAACATTCATTTGCTCAGAGGTTGATGTGCTTGCTGCTTCCTGAGCAGCTCTTCTTTTCTCCACCCTAGTGGCCCACTTCTTCTCTTCTTTCATCGCCATCTTAAAACTGATCAAGTCAGTGTTTGTGTTGCGATTACTTAGTACGTTTTCTTGAATTTTTCACTTAAGCTGGCACTTAAGTCTTCAATCTGCCTCAAGAATGATTTAAGATATGAAGAGGTAGGGGAAGTGACGGCGAAGCTGGTAGGGATGAGAATGGTGCCCTGTTGCACGCTGCCGAGAGGTTGATTCTACAATAAAATAAAATAAAAAGAGGAATAATCTTGGAGGTCATTTATCACCCTGAAAGCAGACAGTAGATGTCACGTAGTATATGTTATAATAAGGCGCTATATGGCGCCTGACCCGGCACAGACTGACGCAGAGGTACGTGTAAAACACACAGACTTTTTATGTTTCTCTTCAGCCGTGGGGTACGCCTTCCCCATGTCCCACCGGCCCAACACAGCCCCAAAGCACTTAACTACAACACAAACAACACTCTTCTTCTAGCACCACCACTCCTCCCAGGCAACCTTGACCTCTTCCTCACCGGTTCTGGCTCCGGAGTGGTGGATGCTGGCCCCTTTTATAGCCCACCCAGAAGTGCTCCAGGTGCTTGAACACCTGTGGCTAATTGAACTTCCAGGTGGGGTTGTAGAGGTGTCCATAATGGCTCTGGGATCCATGCAGCACCCCCTGGCAGCCACCCCAGATCCCCACAGGGTTGTGGAGAACTTCATCTCCCATGGAGCCCTGCGGGAAACTGAGGCACCAGCGTCACCCAGGGAGGCTGCCACCAAGCGTCCCGGGGAAGGTTCTGATGAGCCCATGGCTGCTCCCCTGGAACATATGCAGAAGGGGTGTCCCGGCCGGGCAGGTCAATAGGCCAAACGGTTTGCGAGCTACAGGTGATTTAAAATCCTGGATAGACAAACGGACAGAACAGTAGCATATTATATAAGAAGATTTTTCTTTTTTCTTTCTCTATCTTGTAAAGCACTTTGAGCTACATCATTGGTAAGAAAAGATGCTCTAGAAATAAATGTTGTTGTTGTTGATTGGTCCCACCTTGTGCATGACAGGCTCCAGATTTCCAATGACGGAATTAGAAGATGAATGGATTTAAAAAGTAAATGTATAGTAATCCTCAGTAGTACCAAGCAAACATGGACAACCGCAATCATTTAACGTTCAGAGACCAGATGGAAAGAAAAGAAGAAAACATCTTTTGATAACAAGAGAAAAAGATCAATGTGCACACAGACAGCTAGGAGTCCACATTGGCTCTGAAAAATCCACACCAGTTGCAGTTGTAAACCAGACAGATGTAAGGGGCATGAATTCAGTGTTTTAAAGAAAAGACAAAACTCCTGTAAAATTCTGCTACAGGTTATTGATGATGGCAATCTAGAGCAGGGGTGTCGAACTCCATTCCTGGAGGGCCGCAGTGGTTGCAGGTTTTCATTCTAAACTTTTAACTAATAAGTGACCAGTTTTCACTACTAATTAACTTCTTTTCCCTTCATTTCAATAGCCCCATTTTTAAGGATTCAGTCCTCTGAATTTAATTCCTTTCTTCATTAAATGGCAAACAAACTGAACTAAATTGGGATTTCAAACTCCAACCAGTCTCTTAATGAGAAGCTGATTCTTGCTGTTAATTAAACTTGTTATTTAATTCGATGGCTTGCTGCTGCTCTCACTCTGCCACAGCAGACATTTCCAAAACTGTTCATTTTTCTGTTTTTTCTAAGAACACATGTTTTGGTGACCTGAGAGATCAGCCTTACTGGGACCTTCACTTTTCTTTATTTTCAGATATTATGTGATGGGCACAGGTGAGCTGGTCATGTGGCCGCTTGTTTTGTGTCTCATTATTGTTTGGCTGGAAAAAAAAACAACTAAGGGGCCTGATTCAAGTTAATTAAAACTAAGTTGAAATAAGTCAATTAGCAACAACAACTTGTCACTAATGAAGAAGATGGTTAGAATGGTTAGAGCACCATCCAGGCCGCAGTCATGTGATCTTAAATCACAGGCTGTTCTTTATCCCACCTGTTATTTTCCTGAAGCTGTTACCCATAATCCCTGTTGTGGGGCATCCAGTAAATTTAGTCTTGAAACAAACCATAAATTAATTGATAACCAAAAAATAAGGTGTATAATTAGACCAAGGGATAAAACCAGACACTCCACCAGGGGCATCTGTAATAGAAATTTAATTCAAATTAAAACAAAAAATATATCAGCAGTTCAGAAAGAACCATGCAGTTTTAAATGTTGTTTATTGAACATTCGCTCTCTTGGCACTAAAGCTGTTTTGGTAAATGATATCATATTAAGTACAAAATCTGATCTGTGTCTTCTTACTGAAACCTGGCTTAGTAAATGTGACACTGTTCCCTAGCTGAGGCGTCACCAGATGGATACTCGTTCCTTCATAAGTCTAGAGATTCTGGTCGAGGAGGAGGCCTTGGAATAATTCATTGTAACAAAATGCAAATCACTCCTAAAAATTTAGGCAACTTTACATCCTTTGAGGCATTCATTTTAAATATTAAAACAGATTCCAACACAATTATAGTGCTAGTCTACAGACCACCAGGGCCATATTCATTGTTCATGACTGAATTTAGCAACCTTCTGTCTGATTTGGCTATAAATTATGATCACGTAGTTCTGATGGGGAATTTTAATGTACACATTGATGTGGAAACTGACACTTTTAGCAAATGTTTTACTTATTTGTTAAATTCAGTAGGATTTTGTCAGATTGTCAAAGGTCCAACTCATAATCATAACCATACATTAGATTTAATTATAACTTACAAAGTTGAAATTCAAAATTTAAATATTACTCCATTAAATGTAGTTATTTCCGATCACTTCTTAATTACGTTTGATTTAGTTCTGCCCATGCCAGCACTCGCAGATTAAAACAAAGACAGTGCGACATCTAGATTGTAATTCTGCTTCAAAATTTATAGATACCTTGAGTAAGTCGAGTGTAATTGTGGAAAACCATTTAGATCAGTTAACATCAAATGTAAACGTGGAAAACAATTTAGATCAGCTAACATCACATTATAATGTGACCTTGAGAGATGCTCTGGACACAGTGGCTCCCCTAAAACAAAAGTGATCAAAGCACATAGAAACTCTCCCTGGTTTAATGAAAACACTCGAGCTCTTAAATTAGAGTGTCGAAAACTGGAGCGCAGATGGAGAACAACAAAGCTACATGTCTTTCAAATTGCATGGACAGAGAGTGTAATAAATATAAAAAGCCCTCTTTAAAGCTCGCTCAGAATACTATTCTACATTAATAGATAGCAATAATAAAAATCCTAGGGTACTTTTTAGAGCAGTGGCTAAATTAACAAATGGGAATTCAGATCAACAGTGCAAAATACCAACAGATATTAGCAGTACAGACTTTATGAACTTCTTCAATGAGAAAATTAAAAATATAAGATCCCAGATCTCAGCATCACAGTACAAACCAAATACTAGCTTAGCAGACCCTGCTCACATTGCATTCAGCACTTTAATAATTTTAATCCTGTAACTGAGCAGGAAGTCTTAACTTTAATTTAAAATGAAGCCCACTACTTGTTCCCTAGATCCAGTGCCAACAAAACTAGTAAAAGTGCAATGGATGTTCTTGCAGCACCATTCTAACATTATCAATAGTTCATTATTGCATGGCACAGTACCTGATGCACTAAAAGTGTCAGTCATTAAACCTTTACTTAAAAAGTCAGACCTAGACCCACACATACTAAATAACTATAGGCCTATTTCAAATTTACCATTTCTCTCTAAAATACTAGAGAAAGTAGTCGCCAGTCAGCTTCAGTCACACCTTACGCATTACAATTTATTTGAGAAATTCCAGTCTGGCTTTCGCACTGGTCATAGTACAGAAACGGCACTAACACGGGTTGTAAATGACATTCTGATATCCTCTGATGAAGGAAATTCCACTGTAATTATGTTGTTGGACTTAAGTGCAGCATTTGACACCATTGACCATTCTATTTTACTGCACAGGCTAGAAAACGATGTTGGGCTTACAGGCCCGCTTGGTTCAATTCTTATTTATCAAATCGATTCCAGTATGTACAGAAATGTGCAGACAGTACTCCATCATTATACACAGAAGTTCAATATGGTGCTCCGCAGGGCTCAGTACTGGGACCTTTACTGTTTTCACTTTACATGCTTCCACTGGGATCTCTCATTAGGAAACATAATGTTAATTTTCACTGTATGCAGATGACACCCAGTTATACCTTTCATTTAAATCAAATGAAGTTTCTCCGATGTTGTCTTTAATTAGTTGTGTTAGTGAATTAAAGGAATGGATGAATGAGAACTACTTGTCTTTAAATACAGATAAAACAGAGATGTTAATTGTTGGAGGGAATGACGCTGATCACAGCAATATTTTGTCGTCATTTAACTCAGTTGGAATCCCAATTAATTTTACTGAATCAGCCCGCAATCTAGGAGTTATCTTTGACTCTAGCATGTCATTTAAAGCGCATATTACAAAGTCGTCCAAAACATGTTTTTTCCATCTTAAAAATATTAGGAAATTAAGGCTTTCTAAATAAACAGGATTGTGAGAAATTAATTCATGCATTTATCTCTAGTAGGATTGACTACTGCAATGCGGTGTTCACTGGCTGTTCAAACTGTTCTCTATACAGCCTCCAGTTAATCCAAAATGCGCTGCAAGAATTATTACAAGAACAAGAAAATATGAACACATAACCCCAGTTCTTAAATCTTTACACTGGCTCCCAGTTAAGTTTAGGGCAGATTTCAAAATCCTCCTTTTAACATATAAAGCATTAAATGGCCAAGGTCCGCTTACTTGTCTGAACTTATCATGACTTACAAACCTGAGCACATTAAGATCTCAAGATGCCGGTCTGCTTAGGATTCCAAGGATTAATAAAATAACAGTGGGAGGTCGAGCTTTTAGTTACAGGGCCCCTAAACTGTGGAATGGTCTTCCTGCTTCCATAAGAGATGCCCCTCGGTCTCAGCCTTTAAATCCCGGCTGAAGACTCACTACTTCAGTTTAGCATATCCTGACTAGAGCTGCTGATTAACTGTACATACTGCATCTCTGTTGTTAGTCATTAGCACTATAACATAAGTAACATGATAATTATATTTGAATACTAACCCTCACCTATTCTGTTTCTTTCTCGGTACCCAAATGTGGCCATTGGTGCCACGGCCCACCTGCCAAGTTGTTTGCCTGCCTATGGTAAAGTCATCCCTGATGGAGGATCACAGGAATCATGGGAAAGAGGGGTCCTTTCATCGGAGCAATGTTTCAGCCGTGGCATGGCCAAATGGAGATGCAGCTAGATGGATGAGGTCTCCAGGACTCTAAAAATATCCAAACCTAATTATGTCATATCATCTACTGTTAAACCGTAATTCTAAAATTTTTATTATGCTGTCTTAAGGAATTGTTCTGTTCTGTATATTGTATTGTATTGACCCCCTACTTTTGACACCCACTGCACGCCCAACCTACCTGGAAAGGGGTCTCTCTTTGAACTGCCTTTACCGAGGGTTTCTTCCATTTTTCCCTACAAGGTTTTATTGGGAGTTTTTCCTTGTCTTCTCAGAGAGTCAAGGCTGGGGGGCTGTCAAAAGGCAGGGCCTGTTAAAGCCCATTGCGGCACTTCCTGTGTGATTTTGGGCTATACAAAAATAAACTGTATTGTATTGTATTGTAATGAAAACCTGCAGCCACTGCGGCCCTCCAGGACAGGACTTCGACACCCGTGATCTAGAGGACATAAATATTTACCTGTTTTGCATGTCTGTAGTACGAGGGTGTTGTACCGTGTTAGCCATTTTGAATGTAGTGAAAAGTCAAGTAAAATGACACCTTTTATTGGCCAACTTAAAAGATTACAATATTCAAGCTTTCGAGGCCACTCAGGCCCCTTATTCAGGTGTAATACAGAAACTGGAGTTCCCTGTGTTTATATAGACACTAGGACAAGAAACAACATTGGCAAATCTTTAAGTGAAACATAAAAAATTAATAGACTCCTTCAGGCTAGGGTTCATTTAACAAGAGAGAAGAACAATGTATGGTCAAGATCTTTGGATAAGATAACTGTCCAACAAAGTCTTGTGAAGTTTCTAATGAGTTTTTCCATACAATGTGGGTCCTGTGTCAGTCTGAGTGATGCAAACAATCCTCCTATCTGGCCATAAGACCCATGTCTCTATTCAAACCATGTTGTAATGTATTTAATTTTAGCATGAGTTTAACTTCCCATTCTTTTTTCTCTTGCTGTGTTCTAAGTTGGCCATGTCTTGCAAAAGAGTCGCTTGCTTTGAATAATCAGACTGCTTTGATTCGTGTCTCATCTGCACACAATGTGGTGATACGGAACTTCCTGCTTCCTTTAAAAATGAACGAGTTCTCGGGACATTGGTTTCTAATCAGGTACTTCTTGATAGCTGACAACAATACTATTGTTGAACCAAAGTAAATGTGTTTACACTGTTTGTTCTGCAGAGGAAATTGGCAGGCACCATTGTTTCACTGATCGTCATGTTGATCTGTGCCGAGATTGAAGCATTTATATATTTCTGGGTAAATGACTTCTGCCTGCTTCTTTTATGCTTTTTCACCATATTGCTGTGGCTACACCCTGTAGCAACAGTGGCTTGTGCCTGGCCTGGGTTTCCCTAGGCCTGAGGCCGGTAACACAGACACTCCAAAAAACTCAATCCTACAAAAGTGTGAAGGAAAATCCAGAAATCAACTCCATCATGGCTTCAGTTTTGATTTAAGATGAACACAATAAAGCAGATAGAATTCTGTCAATTTCATATCTATTAAGGTTAAATAAAATGCATTACATTTCCAACCTGACAAAGGAAAAAAAAAAAAAGGAATCAAATCAAACTCATTTCACGGTCAGAGCACATCAACATAAA
Source organism: Polypterus senegalus (assembly GCF_016835505.1). Classification (NCBI taxonomy): domain Eukaryota; kingdom Metazoa; phylum Chordata; class Cladistia; order Polypteriformes; family Polypteridae; genus Polypterus; species Polypterus senegalus. The sequence goes on along the minus strand of NC_053169.1, from coordinate 93,712,564 downwards.
GCACCTCGGCTTCTTTCTTAAGCATCCTATTTTGGTCGGCTGCTTCGTGGTTTCACTTGTGACCGTGCTCCTTTACATTCAAAGAAATAAATCCCAGAATGTCAAATTATGCAGAGAGATGAACATGATTAATGCAGTGAAGAATAAAAACAAATTAACATGTTAATCTCAGGAATTTACTGTCAGACGGTTCTTGCCTTTTTTGACTGGATTGGTGCCAAGTAAAATGCAGCTCCAAACTCAATAAATAGGTAATTACCTGGACCTTCTCCAAGGCATCTGCTGAAGCTCAGCACTTCCACTAACACATTTTGCTTTATTAGGCTGATCTCTGTGCCAAGGTTGGATCCTGCCTTGATGTCTCAGGTTGCTTCCTGCAACTCTGTAATGGAGGATTTGAGTTGAGAAAATGGCTGTATAGTTTTGCTTCAATATAGAAAGTTCACTGACTTAGCCAGCTCCAAAATGACATATTCCGTATGTAACTGTAAATATAAACGTCTACGTGTGTGCGCGTGTGTTTGTCTGTCCGGCCTGGAAGTGAGAGGTGGAGTCGGAGTAAGGGCACTACCTCCGAGGTAACAGAAACTCACTTAGCTGCTAATACACAAGCGAGGCGAGCACGTCGGCAAAAAGAAACGTCCGAAGAAAGACAAAGTCGCTTTACTCGATAATACAGAAATGAGGTGAGCACATCGGCAAAACGAAACCTCCGAAGAAAGCCAAAGTCGCTTACCCGCTAACATCAGAAAAACTGTATCGTTTTTATTTTCCTCCCGCCGTTAATACATAAACGAGGCGAGCACGTTGGCAAAATGAATCCTCTGAAAGATGCCCAGAGTAGTTCCTTTCAATGACCTGACATTTCTACATTTCAGTTTTTTTTCTGACAAATTCAATAGTTTCTAAGACCCTGGGCTTTTTACAGTATGGGCTTACACATCTAGTTGTATATAAAGTTTGTCAAAACTTGTGAAGAGAAAAAAATATAGGACAAGCTGATCGCACTTTTTTGATGCAATAAGGTGTAATTGCCCAAAAGAAGGAAAACAGGCATCCCAGCCAAGATGGAGGATAACTTCTTGCCCCGTTGGAAGGACAGACGAGCTTGCCAGCTGGACGAGGAAATGGCTTTGTGCCCCTGAATAATAATAGAAGAGCAGGAGCAGTTCCATCTCCCATATGGTAGGTGGCAGGGATCCCTTTGTGGCACCCCAGTTTGGACACCCGCAAGGGTGCTTGGGTCTCTGGGTGCTGGTAGAGGACCTCCCTGTCTTCAGTATGACCAAGACGTGCTTCCAAGAGGACATAGGAAGCATTCCCGGGTCCATCTTGAAAAGAAGCCCGTTACCTCCCTTTAGGGAGCCAGAGTCTGGAGGCATTGGGTGACACTTTTGAAGGAAAGAAGGAGGAAGAATTTTGACTGAATTGTGCATTTGATTAGTGATCTCGTGACTGGTGATTATTGGAAAAAACTGATACCTTTTATTCAAACCCAGAATTGTGTTGGGCATTACTGTGTCTGAGGTTTGGGGCTCAGTGGTGCCCCCTTATGGTTACAAAAGATAACAGTCACAGATGACACCATGGTCAACAGGGAAGAGGTCCAACACACAGCAGTAAGGTCTGCAGACAATAATCTGACACGCGACAGCCAGAAAACCAAGGAGCTCATTGTGGCCTACCAGCGGACTAGGAGGATCCACACAAACACACCTCCTTATCTCTATCAGTTAGGCTAAGCCTGACCACGTGGCAAGCTTCAAATTCCTGGGACTTCAAATCTCTATGGCTCTGACCTCATTTTGGTTTAATTTTTTTGGGGGATACTGAAGCAAATTGTATTGTCCACATTTATTTTTTACTCCTCATTATTTTGGGCTGCTTCGTTCCTCATTTTGTGTTTTCACAGTCATCATTTTTTGCTACCCCATTGCGGGGACTAACGTGCTAGTTCTTAGGTGTCACGTCCTGTGAGGTAGTGGCCTTTGATTGCAATGCAATGAAATAAAAAGTAAAATGCTTACTCATCTGGGGTGAGATTTATAAAAGCTGTATACGTGCAAAAAGCAGCCCATAAATATGTGCGTACAACTTTTCACACAAAAGTCAGGATCGATAAACGTAAACTTGATGGGGGAACTTGTGTATATACTGTATTTGTTTTCGTTTCCCTCCCCTTCTGTCCCATGCTGGCGCCTCTCATACTATTGCTCCTCATGGGGCATGGGTGTGAATGAGCCACACCCTCCGAGGAATTAACGAGGAACCTGCCTGACGTGACCACTCGCACGTCTCTTTGCTGTCCTCTGACTGAAGTGCGCTCGTGGCCCATTAGAGCCTGCACTCTTATGGGGCACAATTATTTATTTAAAATTGCCAAACTCTTCAGGAAGGGTATGATGTATCCCGATGTCCATTCTGGCCCCCTAATCATCCCCTGTCTCTGATTGGCTATCTTCTAATGGGTAATGTGTGGCGAATGTCTTCTTCTTCTTCTTCTTTCGGCTGCTCCCGTTAGGGGTTGCCAGAGCGGATCATCTTTTTTCCATATCTGCCTGTCCTCGTCATCTTGCTCTGTTACCCCCATCACCTGCATGTCCTCTTTCACCACATCCATAAACCTTCTCTTACGCCTTCCTCTGTTCTTCTTGCCTGGCAGCTCTATCCTTAGCACCCTTCTCCCAATATACCCAGCATCTCTCTTCTGCACACGTCCAAACCAACAGAATCTCGCCTCTCTGACTTTGTCTCCAAACCGTCCAACCTGAGCTGACCCTCTAATGTCCTCATTTCTAATCCTGTCCATCCTCATCACACACAATGTAAATCTTAGCATCTTTAACTCTGCCACCTCCAGCTCTGTCTCCTGCTTTCTGGTCAGTGCCACCGTCTCCATCCCATATAACTTAGCTGGTCTCACTACCATCCTGTAGACCTTCCCTTTCACTCTTGCTGATACCCGTCTTTCACAAATCACTCTTCTCCACCCATTCCACCCTCTTCTTTGATTCTCTTCCACAATCTCCATTACTCTGTACTGTTGATCCCAAGTATTTAAACTCCTCCACCTTCGCCAAATCTACTCCCTGCATCCTCACCATTCCTCTGAACTCCCTCTCATTCACACACATGTATTCTCTGTTGTTCCTACTGACCTTCACGCCTGTCTTCTCTAGAGCAGATCTCCACCTCTCCAGGATCTCCTCAACCTGCTCCTTACTCTCACTACAGATCACAATGTCATCAGCAAACATCACAGTCCACGGGGACTCCTGTCTAATCTCGTCTGTCTGCCTGTCCATCACCATTGCAAATAATAATGTGTGGTGAGTGTACTGGTGCAATAATGACTGCCGATGCATCATCCAGGTGAGTGTTGTGCGTTGCTGGTGGTTGAAGTTCCTCGGAAAGAGCTTTGAATATCAAGACAAGCACTATATAATGCAAATATAATCAATTATTATTATCAGAAGATAGAAAGGGATAAACAGACACGGACCTCAAAATACACATGACTGTTCCAAGACGGTCCTGAGCTCCCAAAATATTAAAATCACTGAAGTTAAGCAGCAAATTATTGGAAAGCCTGTAATGAGTGTTTCATTTTGAATTAATAAGTATAATTGCATTTCCAGCGACTCGTTTTAATTGATCATTTAATTAGGGATCCTTTTGTTTGCAGCTGTGGCTTCAGTTCCCAAAACGAATGACCTCGTGTTTTTCTTTCTTTTTTTTTTTTTTTTCAGAAAACCAAAATGAAAGTATCGAGTGAAGTCACGCGGCTTCATTTAGAAACAAGGACGCTTCTCCAAAGAACAACAAAGAAAGTTAAGCAAACTATGGATTCATAAATAAAACCAGACCTTAGAGAGAGACAGATGAGAAAACCGCATCAGTCTGATGAATCACTCCAAGATTTGATAACAAAGAATATAATTTATCAGCTGGAGATTGAGCCGTAGCTTAGAAAACCGAGGAAAGACAATAAAAGCATCAACTGACAACTCGAGTCCTTGAGGAGAGTTATGTGACCACTTCTGGAAGCAAGGAGACGACATTACAAGGAATGTTAATGGTAGATGGTCATGAGCTACAGTAGATTACTCTCAGACTTTATAAATCTGTTAGGCCGAGGCTTTCATACCCTGGTCAAGGCCAGGTAAACAGTGATGAATAATAGCCGTCGGACTCGTTATTTTTGAAACCTCTTAGGAAAAAGCAAACCAAGAATGAAGCTTCTGTTAAAAGAATGAAATGGTGGAAATGAAGTCAAATTAATTATTCATTCAAACGTCAGAGCTGACAGAGGAATTATTTTTATGGTTGAGAATGGGAAGGTATGGATTTTAGGAACATAAAGCTAAATGCGGTGAACTACAGAAAGTGAGGTCTTTGAGGACAAAGAGAGGAAAAGCAGTTGTAGAAGGGGCAAGGTGGGCAGCATGGCCCAGCGGTTAAGGCCTTGGATGTCGTCAAGTCCTGGGATTGTGGGTTCAACCCACAGGAATGACAAATCAAAAAACAAAAAAATCTTTGGGGTCTCCTAGAGAACAGCGAGATCAGGAAAAAAAAAAATGAATGGACGCCTGTTCTTTGGTCTCGTGCTTCTTGGATTTTTCTCCCAGTGCTACATGAACAGCGATGTCTTAAATATGTTGTGTGCCGAGTCGCGTCTTTCATAGTGTTGTCCCATTTATATGGTCTATGTGTGTCTGTGTAAATGTTGTCCCCCTGGAAACAAAGGGGGGGAAGGATAACGCCATGGAGCCGTGACCCCCTGTTAAATATTTTCCCTGTCAAACCCATGAATTCCAGGAGAGACATTTGCCACTCGAACATTTACACAATGCAAGAAAGCCGATACGGAATTCGCACCCTATTCTTGCTTGCTGCTTGCCAACATCAGACATTGCACTACAGACATTCATCGCTATACAAACCCCAGGATTCTGGTTCAATGCGTTACACCGAGGATATCACGGTGAGACTGTTTTTTTGTCGTTTGGGGAAAGAGTGAACAGCCATTACATCTGTGTGATATTTATCATAGGACAATTCAAACCGGACAAGTTTCTCTTCCATTAATCGACTTCAGTTTAATCTTTTGGGACGTTCATGTGTGTTTCGTGTTTTCCGTGTGTCGTTTGTGTGTCGTGCTCAGGGTAGGGACAAGGGAGGGTTTGTGTTGTATATTTATTGCTGCAACTTTTATTATAACACTAGCCAACCCCCGGCGTACCATACGCATAATCAGGCCGGTTTTTTAGTGATTTTTAAGCACAGGGAGAAAATTAACATTTGAAAAATCGGTAATGTAATAAATCAGCAAGAAAAGCAACATTGTAACAATGCACCGAACGAACCACAACACACACAATCGTTCGTGTGGCGCTCAGGCACGGAGGGTGGAATGGGAGGAGAGGAGAAGGACGCCCACTCGGCTCCCTCCGTCATGCTACTCTGCTGATTTCTCGTTCAGTATACACTGCCCACTCATGTGCCCACCTCCAACTCGTCACTTGAGTCGTCGTCTTTGCACAGTCCAGATGTACCTGTGAGTGACGTAGACTTTTCATTGCTCTGTGCGGTTTTGGCTGCTTTTCTATATATAATCCACCAAGACACCCGACCACGGTAGTAGCGAGATGGGAGGGGGGTGTGTACAAAGGGTAGGGACGTAATCAGTGGGAGCGTATGAGTCGCACTTAGTGGGAATTTCACAGTTTGCAGCCCGAATGGGGTTCAACGGCTTACCCACGCCTCTCCGCGCCGGCTAGACACACGCTCAATCTCATGCATAATTATTAATTGAATGCTAAACACTTCTGGAAAGACACGGTTGTCTAAAACGGGTTGGTGAATGAAACAGTAAGTGAATGAAAAGATGGAACTCTGGAGAGAGCAAAATACAACACAATAGTGAAGCCGCGGCGTTTGTTTAGCTCAGACGTGCATGTGGACTCTTACCACAGACGAAAGAGACTAACTGGGTGGTCGGTGAGTTTTTGCATCCGGGCAAATGGGCAGGCAGTGTGAATGCCTAGAGAGCGAGGGTAGACGCCGGCCGGTGAAAAAGGAGTGTTGGTGGGCAGGAAAACGTCTTCCGTGTTCCTGCAGGAGCATCTAAGAAGACGCATGTTTGTCGCGGATGCGAATTGCTGTATGTAGCGTGTAAAACAGTTTGCTATGGTGCACGCGGTCGTGCGTCGTAACTGAAAACTCGGTTTTTAAAGACTGCTTACTTCATTGTGCTTTAACCTCAGTTGTAAAGGATTGTTTTAAGGATCCCATGGGATACCCTCGCAAACCATTTCACACGCTGCATATGGCGATTCACCTCCGCGAGAAACATGCCTCTATGAACAGTCAACGTAGCTCGGAGGTGCATGACATGCACATGACATTAACCTGACCTGCACTGCATGTGGCCTCTACGACAGACGAATATAAATGACGCCATTTTTTCTGTGTTGTCGCATTCGAGTTGGTGGGCGTGGCCCTGCGAGTTGTTGATGTATCCAATGGTCTTGGAGTTGGTGGGCGTGGCTTCTTCCTGCGTGCGCCATAGGTGTCTCACTTTTCGGCGGCTTAGTGAATCCCTGCCCCTTCCGGCGTGCTTTCCATGGTTATCTTGCCTTAGTAAATTATATATATATATAGAAGATTCCACCGTTCACTTTTGGGGTTGTGTGTTATGTTGGGGCTGGTTGGGGGTGAGATATATATGTTACAGCCAAAACAGGAAGTTCTGCCAATTCCCGAATTAGTCGGCCATTTCGCATTTTGGCCGAGAGGTGTGGCCAAAGTCCAATTACTAAAATGACCATTGTATATGCTACTTTGGCCGGCCATTTCGTAAAGTGGCAGGAAATCCCTGGCCAAAATTCGATGTGCTAATGATTCTGTGTAGTGTGTGAAAAAGAGTGTAGTTCAGCCCATTCTTGTGGATCCTGTGGCAAAGATGTGCATGCAATTTGTGGAATAAGTAATGAAGCAGACGAAGGGTATGGAGGGAAATTTACTTGCAGGCTATGTCATAATAAACAAGAAATCAGGAAGAAGAGGTCAGGAGCTCTTGTTAGTATGCAAGCTCAAGGGGCGAAGATGCTTAAAAATTCAGATGCAATATTCCCACCAGTAAAAGTTGGAGATAATGTACACATCCTGTGACAATCAAGAGTCCAAGACATCATAAAGGTTTGGGGCTGCCACCTGTATATTGTTTTTCCCAGCTGCAAACGGGTTGAAATAAGTAGCACGATGTGCATATAACAGAGCCCAAAACAGAACGGACTATAGTAGCCCAAGCTGGAGGCTTTAAAGGCCTGTAGAGGAACTAATGTCATCAAAATGGCCGGAACCAGAAGTGACGTCAGCAAAAGGGCCGGCTTTGGGAGTGATGTCAGCAAAGGGGCCGGCTTCGGAAGTGACGTCAGCAAAGGGGCATTCTGGTTCTGGGCATTTTGATGACGCCACTTCCTATATGTGCCTTTAAAACCACCATCTTACCACCAAGGAATCAGTTCTGTTTTGGACTCAGTCTTGTGAACAACTCTGTTCTTTTCAAAAAGCCTTTTGCAGCCAGGGATATTACACGGGTGGCTGCCCCAAACCTTTTCACGATGTCTGGTCTGTGTTTCTATCACACACTTGTTAATGTAGCTTTCACTGCTTAAAACTAAGTCGAGTGAATTCTCTTAGGGTTAGGTTTGCCTAGCTTTTCGACAGTGGGTGTCCTTCAGAACTCGTCCTTTGGTATGCCCCTTTGTCCCCACTCACATTCAGGGGGTGATTGCACGCACCCCCCTGGCTTTTGCTTTCTCCTTTAGGGTGCGGGTCACAGTAGGACATGGAGTGCACCGAGATGTTCCCCTTTGCACAGCCTGTAGCGCTGCTATAACATTTAGACCAGAACTGACCACAATACCCCAGGTAGGGTCCGCCCGCCACATCATACAGTGCGGGTTTTGTTCCCATATGATGCTCCTTCTGCACGGATTCAGGAATAAACGGTTGGATATAAGTCTGTAAATATTAAGAGTCCTTAACCGATGTATGTTTAACAAAAAATAAGAACAAATTTCATTAGGCTTTTTTTGGGCAATAATACTTATTTAAATTCTTTCGGTCAAACAGAAATTTCATATTAAATAAAATAAAAATCAATATTGCTGGAATTAAAATATTCACTTTAGCCATTACTTAAGTGTAAATCGCAATTTGTGCGTGTCTGGGAGGCAATCACTTCTGTGCCGTAACATTTTCCTTCTTTATTAGTTGAGCTAAAGTCTAGACAGAATGATAATTTGTGCTTCTTTCTGCCAATCTTGGACATCTTTTTGAATATACTGTATAATGATTTATGCTCCGTATTTCTTGCTCACCTCCACATTGTCCTTTCATCCTGAATGCAAAAATAATCAAACAGTCAAATAAATGAGGAAGTGCGCTTAATTCGGATTGTTCATAGCACCATCATTTTTGATTTTTCGCTTGTAATAAAAATTAGCATTGTATTCGGAAAGTACCTGTATAATGCAGAAAAGCCCAAATTGCATTTTAAAATAGTTATTACATACAATAAGAAATGACAGTGCTTAAATACCATTTGACAGACGTTTTTTAGATTGCTTTGCAGGGTTTTTTCTTAGCACTCTTGTCTCAAAAACATACCACCATATTGAAAAAAAAAACTTGTAAGTGCAGTAAATGTACCTGGTGGTGCAGAGGTGGCATCACCAGACCCTCTTCACGTGGCGACCACAAGGACGAGCAGAAGACCTTGCGAGTGCCCCCATATACAAGGGTGCTGATCCACCAACAACTCTTTAGGCAGGCATCAAGTATTTGAACTTCAGGGAGCCAAGTGTGATAACAGGTTGGCATCTTGGCACATTGAATACATGGCGGTGGAGGTGCGGGGTGTTCCTCTGCAACGGGCACTGGAAGACTGGTCAGGGAAGAGAGAAACATGGATGGGGCAAAAAAACCTCATCACATTCTTCAAGAAAACCTGCTGCCCTCTGCCAGTGTGTTGAAAATGGGAAGAAGGTTCACCTTTCGGCATGACAGTGACCCAAAGCACACAGCAAAACTGACCACACGGTGACTGAAGGAGACAAAAAGTAAATGTCTTTAGGTGGCTTAGTCAGAGCCCAGACATACGATGCAATTTCCAAAAGTGGGAAACTCAAAATAAAATAGTTCAGAGGTTCACTAAACCTAACAGCTATCACTTAGAAATTCGACACTTCAAGACATTGAGGAAGTCAGAGTGGCAACTGGAGGTGGGCAGACCATCCCACCAGCCCGGGAGCTACAAAGAAAGAATAGAATCTGGACTGAGATTCGATACCATGCAGAGCTGGCATCAGCAGATCCGAGTGGTCACGAAGGAGCACAGGGCCTCACAAGTGTCTCTATATATATATATATAGGTGCAGACCGCCTAAGTACTCTATAGGCAAAGATAGATAGATAGATAGATAGATAGATAGATAGATAGATAGATAGATAGATAGATAGATAGATAGATAGATAGATAGATAGATAGATAGATACAGAAACAAACTATATAAAGCAATGATAAATACATATGTAAGGCAAAATCAAATCTTGGACAGTGTGCCAGTCCATCAGTGCACCACTCAAGCTCAGTTTTACACACACACACATTTTATATATATATATATATATATATATATGGTTGAAATAGTTTTACTGTCAAATAATGCAAAGAGTACGCGACGCGTGTTTCGCCCTAATTCTGGACTCATCAGGCGTACACACTCACTGCACCCCCCTCTCGGGGAACCGAACCTCGGACGTCAGCGCTAGAGGCGAAACCTCTAATGTTGCGCCACGGCGTGTGCTTCGTTCATTTGACAGCATGTAGATCGGGGTAATTACATCCATAGCATTCGTAGTCTGAATCAAAATCTGATTGTATTAGCCAACTTGCTAACCAACCACAAGTGTTACCTGGTAGGTAACCTCCCATACGCAAAAATCAGAGTGAAAAAATGATGTGGCAGGCTAGTCCATTTTGCCAAAATTGAATTGCAGCAACTCCAAATTGTACGCAGCACTTTGTATGGCCCCTGTGTTCTTGTGTACATGCCTGACAACATCGGTGCATGCTTCTAATGAGATGACAGATGGTGTTGTGGGGATCTCCTCCCAGATCTGGACCAGGGCATCACTGAGCTCCTGGACAGTCTGAGGTGCAACCTGGTGGCATTGGATGGACCAAAACATAATGTCCCAGAGGTGTTCTATTGGATTTAGGTCAGGAAAGTGTGGCGGCCAGTCAATGGTAACAATTCCTTCATCCTCCAGGAACTTACTGCATACTCTCACCACATGAGGCCAGAAATTGTCGTGCACCAGGAGCCACTGTACCAGCATAGGGTCTGACAATGGGTCCAAGGATTTCATCCTGATACCAAATGGCAGCCAAGGTGGCTTTGTCAAGCCTGCAGCGGTCTGTGTGACCCTCCATGGATATGCCTCCCCAGACAATCATTAACCCACCACCAAACTGCTCATGCTGAATGATGTTACAGGCAGCATAATGTTCTCCATGGCTTCTCCAGACCTTTCACTTCTGTCACGTGCTCAGGGTGAACCTGCTCTCATCTGTAAAAAGCACAGGGCACCAGTGGTGCATCTGCCAATTCTGGTATTCTATGGCGAATGCCAATCGAGCTGCATGCTGCTGGGCACTGAGCTCAGGGCCCATTAGAGGACATGGAGCTTGGGTCACCCTCATGAAGTCTTTCTGGTTGTTTGGTCAGAGACATTCACACCAGTGGCCTGCTGGAGGTCATTTTGTAGGGCTCTGGCAGTGCTCATCCTGTTCCTCCTTGCCCAAAGGAGCAGATACTGGTCCTGCTGATGGGTTATGGACCTTCTATGGCCCTCTCCAGCTCTCCTAGAGTAACTGCTTGTCTCCTAGAATCTCCTCCATGCCCTTGAGACTGTGCAGGGAGACACAGCAAACCTTCTGGCAATGACACGTATTGATGTGCCATCCTGGAGAAGTTGGACTACCTGTGCAACCTCTGTAGGGTCCAGGTATCGCCTCATGCTACCAGTAGTGACACTGACTGTAGCCAAATGCAAAACTAGTGAAGAAACAGTCAGAAAAGATGAGGAGGGAAAAATGTCAGTGGCCTCCACCTGTTAAACCATTCCTGTTTTGGGGTCATCTCATTGTTGACCCTCTAGTGCATCTGTTGTTAATTTCATGAACACCACAGCAGCTGAAACTGATTAACAACCCCCTCTGCTACTTAACTGACCAGATTAATATCCCATAAGTTTCATTGACTTTATGCTATACTCTGATTAAAAGTGGTCCTTTAATTCTTTTGAGCAGTATATATATATATATACTGTATATATATATATACACACTGTATATATATATATATATATATATATATATATATATATATATATATATATATATATATATATATATATATATATATATGTATATATATATATATATATATATATATATATATATATATATATATATATATATATATATATATATATATATATATATATATATATATATATATATATATATATATATATATATATATATATATATATATATATATATATATATATATATATATATATATATATATATATATATATATATACATATATATATATATATATATATATATATATATATATATATATATACACTGTATATATATATATATATATATATATATATATATATACACACTGTATATATATATATATATATATATATACACACTGTATATATATATATATATATATATATATACACACTGGCATGAGCTCTGGTGTTCCACTATTGTGGCCCCGATGCAACCCAGAGGGGCTTTCACCAATGTTCTGGGGGACGTAGTGTGCATCCCATGGCTGCTCCCCGGATCAAGTGTCAAAGGGGCATCCCGGTCGGGCATGGGTCCCAGCTCTCCGCCACAAACCCCTGCCCGGGGTTTGTTTCCAGCCTTGCGCCCTGTGTTGGCTAGGATTGGCTCCAGCAGAACCCCGTGACCCTGTAGTTAGAATATAGTGGGTTGGATAATGGACGGATGGATACATTTATATATATATAAAATCCAACATCTGTCTGTCCACTTTTTACGAGAGAATTACTTAACGGATTTAGATACGGTATTTTCCTATTATTTGCTTTAACATTCCGGTTGATTTTGTGACTTCTCTCATCGAGTTAAGAATCATAGTTCACTTGCAGGAGCGATAAATTTGTGTGAATCCGAGAGAGAGGCTGTGGGCCGAGGGAAGGGGGGAAACAGGACCCCAGGAGTAGGGAGCCGGGCGAGGCCCTCCTCACTTACTCACTCACATGCCAGCCTCCGTTCGAGCCGCTCTACCTCTTGCCACATTTTGGAGCGCACCTTGCCTCCACTTAGCTAGCGATACCAGTTTGTTTATTGATTTTTAAAGTTTATCCTGTTTCACTACTACGCAGACGGAGCCACAGGGGGACGGCTAGTTTTTAATAAACGTGCAAAAATTTCTAAATCCTGGTTTTCCTTTGTCATTCTAGGGTATTGAGTATTGTTTGATGAGGGGGAAAAAATACTATAAATGATTTCAGCATAAGGCTGCAAATTAACAAAATACTGAAAAACTAAAGTTGCTGTATATGATACTTTAAAATGTACAGTAGACTGCCGCAGGTTTTCTTCTGAATATTTCAGAAGACAGTAAGCACAAAAAGAAAATGTTCAATTAAAATCTTGGCCACAGATGGTTGCCTGATTGCTTTGTTTCAGGCCACTCCGCTTTTTTAAATTTAGTTTTTGATTTCCACTGTATGTGAACTACAAATTGGCCACTTAACTTAAACCCTCTTCTTGATTTTGGACGGCTTCTGTCGAAAGAGTGACGTCGGCTAAACAGAATACTTTTATAATGAAAACAAAACGCAACTGAGTGAGGAGATCAAAGCCACATCTGCTAGCAGAGGTTTGTGTTTGACAGCCCGGGACTCGCCGAGTGAAGCAGAAAAATCGAGAGTGCAAGAGAAGTACGTGCAACGAATTTAAGGACCTCATTGACTATTGGCCAACGAAGCATATCATAACGGAACTGCTGATTGTAATGTTTGCAGCCAGAACTGAAATAAGACTATTGGATAATTATTTGTGATTTGTGAGCCTCCTGCAGCTGATGTGGGGATGGATCTTGGTGGATTAAAGCAGGCCTGACCCCTCACTTCAAAGAAGAGGCCAGGATTGATTACAGAACAGATCTACTTCTTCTTCTTCTTCTTCTTTTTTCTGGCTGCTCCTGTTTCCTGTTTCCATAAATGATTAGAGTAGAAATAAAGATGCTCTTTGGGTCTTATAACTGTGTTCAGATGATGATTACCCATACCTGGCAACCATCATGAAAAGCTCACTGAATATGTAAGATGTGCGAGTACAGCATTTATAATGGCGAGGGACCTTCAAGATGCCACCTGTAAGCAGAACGCCTACAGAACTTGGCAGAATCGGACATACAATCATCAGCACTCCACAGTGAAGGACTGAACGATGGGTGAACTTCTGCTATGGCTTCTCCTTGGCCAAACAAAATATAACACGGACTTGCTGTTCTTTATGATCACCATCCATCCATCGTCCAATCCGCTATATCCTAACACAGGGTCACGGGGGTCTGCTGGAGCCAATCCTAGCCAGCACAGGGCGCAAAGCAGGAAACAAACCCCAGGCAGGGCGCCAGCCCACCGCAGGACACACACACACACACACACACCATGCACACAGTAGGGACAATTTAGGATCACCAATGCACCTAACCTGCATGTCTTTGGACTGTGGGAGGAAACCCACGCAGACACAGGGAGAGCATGTAAATTCCACGCAGGGAGGACTCAGGAAGCGAACCGGGGTCTCCTAACTGCGAGGCAGTAGTGCTGAGGAGACTTCGTGCCAGCAAAGCAGTAGGTCCAGATGGAGTATCGCCACAACTGTTGAAGGCCTGTGCGTTGGAACTGGGGAGTCTTCTACAGCGCATCTTCAACCTGAGCCTGGAACAGCCTGGAACAGGGGAGAGTCCCGAGGCTTTGGAGAGGTATCACGTCCAAGTAAGGTGAATGCCTGTTGCTCTGACGTCACATCTGACAAAGACCATGGAGCGGCTGCTGCTTCACCACCTGAGGCCACAGGTCCAACACGCCCTTGACCCTCTGCAATTCGCATACCAGGAGAAGTTGGGAGCGGAGGATGCCATCATCTACATGCTACACCTATCCCACTGCCACTTGGACAAAGGCAGTGGTGCTGTTAGAATTATGTTTCTGGAGTTCTCGAGCGCCTTCAACACCATCCAACCTCTGCTCCTTAGGGACAAGCTGACAGATGGGAGTAGATTCATACCTGGTGGCATGGATCATGGACTATCTTACAGACAGACCTCAGTATGTGCATCTCGGGAACTGCAGGTCTGACATTGTGGTCAGCAACACAGGAGCGCCGCAGGGGACTGGACTTTCTCTGGTCCTGTTCAGCCAACATACATCGGGCTTCCAATACAACTCTGAGTCCTGCCACGTGCAGAAGTTCGCTGATGACACTGCTATGGTGGGCTGCATCAGGAGTGGGCAGGAGGCGGACTATAGGAACCTAATCAAGGACTTTTTAAATGGTGCGACTCAAACCACCTACACCTGAACACTAGCAAAACCAAGGAGCTGGTGGAGGATTTTAGAAGGCCCAGGCCCCTCCTGGACCCCGTGATCATCAGAGGTGACTGTGCAGAGGGTGCAGACCTATAAATACCTGGGAGTGCAGCTGGATGACAAATTGGACTGGACTGCCAATACTGACGCTCTGTGCAAAAGAGGACAGAGACGACTATACTTCCTTAGAAGGCTGGCGTCCTTCAACATCTGTAATAAGATGCTGCAGATGTTCTATCAGACGGTTGTGGCGAGCGCCCTCTTCTATGCGGTGGTGTGCTGAGGAGGCAGCGTAAAGAAGAGGGACGCCTCACGCCTGGACAAACTGGTGAGGAAGGCAGGCTCTATTGTAGGCACGGAGCTGGACAGTTTGACATCCATGGCAGAGTGACGGGCGCTGAGCAGACTCCTGTCCATCATGGAGAATCCACTGAACAGGATCATCTCCAGACAGAGGAGCAGCTTCAGCAACAGACAGACTGCTGTCACCGTCCTGCTCACTGACAGACTGAGGAGACCCCACACTATGTGACTCTTCAGTTTCACCCGAAGGGGTTAACGTTAACATTATACAAAGTTATTGTCTGTTTTACCTGCCTTGCACTCTCCACTTTGCATTTTTTAACTTGCACTGTATTTTTATCACTCTTTAATTTAATATTGTTTTTTGATATCAGTATGCTGCTGCTGGATTATGTGAATTTCCCCTTGGGGATTAATAAAGTATCTATCTATTGTCGGGGTTGATTGTTGTGTTAATATTTATATTTCGCCGAAGGGGAAGTGGAGGGTTGTCTTATTTTTGTTAATATATTATTCACTTATATGTTGAGTGTCTCTGTCTGTGAGTGTGTGCAGGTCAGACCAAGGCTGGGTGCGTTCCTGGAATCCCCACCGAAAAAATAAATAAATCACCGTCCTATCGACGGTGTGAATCTGAGTGGCACCGGACCAACACAAGTGAACAACAGAGCAAGAATGGCCTTGGTCAGGGAGGTGATCAAGAACCCAGTGGTCACTCAAACAGAACTTCAAAAGTTTTCATTTTGGGATGGGAGAACCAATGAGAAGGATGACCATCTTAGCAGCCGTCCATCAATCAAGCGGTCCTGGTAGAGTGGCTAGTGGGGTGCAAGTCACCCTTGATTAAATATGGCAGTGTAAAGGACTCTGATGGCACAAGACAAATCGATACTCTGGTCTGATGAGACAATTAATGAACTCTTTGGGCAGACCATACATCAGGTGAAGGCCAGGCACTGCTCATCACCAGCCTAATACCATCCCTACGGTGAAGAAGAATGGTAGGGACAGCAAGACTGGTCAGAACTGAGGGAAGGAGAAATACAGAGAGGTCCTGGAAGAAAACCTGCTCCAGAGTGTGTGTAGCACCCTCAAGCCTGAGCGATGGTTCAACTCTCAGCCTGACAATCACCCGAAGCATACAGCCAAGACAACACTGGAGTGGCTCTGGGACAAGTCTCGGAGTGTCCTTGAGTGGCTCAGCCAAATCTCAGACTCGAGCAACTGTGCAGAGAGACACAAAGAAGATGGCCGTCTTCCATACATTGTAATGGAGCTTGAGAGGATCTGTCAGGAAGAATGGGATCAACTGCCCAAAATCAGGTGTGCAAAGTTTGTGGAGAATTGAAGCTGGAATTGCTGCCAAAGGCGAATTATGGGATTTCAGTTTTTGATTTTTTTTTTTTAATACATTTGCAAGCGTTCCTGAAGACAGGTGTTCAGTGTGTCATTACTGAGTGTACAGTGATTGGTGAAAATGGCAAATGTATCCATTTCAATTTAAATCTACAGTACACCAGAAAGTGTGCAGGAAGTGAAGGGGTCTAAATACTTTGAGTCCACTGTACTTCTAAAAAGTCATTTGAAATTGGTTTATTTTACAAAGGCCGAAGGAACGGATTCTTTTTGTTGTTGTAACATTTGGACTTTTCTTAATAACCTCCTCACATACGAATGGAAAATAATGAAAGCCACACATTAGGAGACTCCGTCTCACAGGCTGGTAACCAAATTCAACTGATCTGATTAGAGTCACTTCATGAGCTCACGTCTAGAGACAAGCCAGCTGCTTTCATTTCATTATTAAAGGAAGCAGAAAACGCTGCTTCTCGCATTAAAAAGGGTCAAGGTGATGCCAGGAAGGAGAAATGTTATTAAGGTGTTTTTGCAAATGGTGGTCAGGGAGCATGTACTGTACTTTACTGCATTGTACGTCCCCTCGGGCTGAGCAATATGAAAAACGCTACAGCAGAGTAAACAGGAACACAAAAAAGACGTGCGAAAACTCACGTAGGGAGTCACTGGGCACTTGGCTTAGCACAGTAGTTCTCAAACTGTGGGGGGGGGCGTCGAATAAATGAACAAGACATCAAAATAAATTTTTTACATTTTTATTTCAAATTTAAATTTGCAAGCATATAATCACAACGAATGCATTATAACTAAAGTTAAAATTAAACATTTCTAAGGTATGGATCTAATGACTAATATGTGCCTGCTTTAAAGTACACAGCCTGTCCGGTTTGGTTTGATATTTGAGATATCGAGACACTCTGAGCTCCTTTTCTAGTTGAAGTTTGCTGCTGCTTTTATAGTCGCGTATTTTCAATCCAGAAAGTTCAAGACGTATCGGTATCTGTCACGAACATTCAGGTAACAGTAGATCGGGTGATAATGCGGCACGACTGCACCACATTGGCAGCGTAGCCAATATTGCCAAATTGAGTTAAATTTACTGCATATTGGGTTATTTTCATGATACAACTAACAGCGGTGTAATATTGGTCAGACGAAAATACATTCGTCTTGCGCAGATTGACTTCATCGGTGTCCTTGTTTACGAGTTTTTTAAAAATTAAAACATATTTAATCATTTCTTTACATAAAAAAAATAATTAAGTAAGAATAAATAATTAGAATTACTACCAAAAGCCACACAAGGCATTTTAACAGTTATTAAAGCACTTTAAAAAAGTAAAATGGCAAATTATTTCATCGAAGTTAGCCAAACACAAGCAAATCTTATGGAAGTAAAAATGATAGGATACCGCGTGTTTCCGATGGGAGTGTTAGCTCCGTGGAAATATGTTCTTTTATATTGCGGCGTTTTAATAAACCTTTATTTAAATAAGTATAAATTATAACGGCGATATCCCTCTTTTCGGCGATAGGCGGCGACAAAGTCAGAGAAAAGACAGGATATACTTAGCTTGTTTAATGCGGCTTACGTTGCTTTACAATGACAGGGAAGACCAGTCACATTTCATTATAAACCCGGGGATTAGGTCGTGTAGAAATGGCTTCTTTCTGTCACAACGGAGGTGGTATTTGAGTCTATTTCTTCCACTCACGCAGGTCTTCAAAGCGTGGCAAGGTTCCAGCGTTCTTTTATATTGTGTCCACACGACCACATCCTCCAGTACAATGCCAAACAAGGTAGACAAACTTAGGCTAAGCAGCAGACAGTCAGATCATATAACAGCTAGGCCTTTTAGGGCTGACAACAGCTGTTCTTGTCTATCTTTATGCTTTGCCTAGCTCAGCACTTCTGAAAGTTGACACCCTGTGCTAAAGCTGGCTCAGCTCTGCATGGCATGTTTCACAGAAAAAGAATGAAAAAGACATTTAAAGAGATCTAAAACAGATACAGTGACACAATTCTTAATATTATAACAACCTTAGTATAACACCGCACGAGCATCATACCTTCGTTAGTTGTATCATGGGTTATTCTCATCTAACTTATATTATGCAGGGGGCGCAGAATAATTCCAGGTAGAAAAGGAGGGCACGAAATACGAAAGTTTGAGAACCGCTGGCTTAGCACTTGGCTCATTCTCTCTCGTTTTACTCTAAAGCCTTGAAAGAAGCTCTTGGATGACAACTCTTCATGAGAGCCCCACGGCATTCCAAGATGGGACGACTTCTTTTAATTTAGAATAGATTGCTGGGAGTCTCATGGTTCGGCTATTAAAGTTAGGGGTGTTATATCTCAGGTAGGGTTCTTCGACTGGCTGGGGTTCAAATGCTTGTTTTGTGTTGTGGTGGGATGGTTTTGATGTACGTGTTCCTATTTCTTTTGTTTATGATTTGCAGTATTCTTCACGTTTAATGGATCCGTATCCAAGCCTGTGTTCTGGTCTGTGTGTTTTGTGGCCGGTCCCTCAGAAGGCGGGGCCACCTGCCAATCACCACCAAGGAACTGCCCTCCACCCTGTAAATCTGGAGGTTCTCCCACAGTCCCTGGTGGTTCATTTCGAATGGCGAGTTCTTTTGTGTTCTGCTCTGCTTTGATGGGATTGCTGACCATCTTGCTACGTTTTTTTGACTTTGCCTTTGGATTGAGGACTAGACTCATTCTCTTTCCCAAATAAACTATTCTGGGCCACTATTTAGGCACTTAAGGTTCAGTTACACATCACAATTTATTTTTGTAGAGCCCACAAGGAGTGACACAATGGGCTTTACCAGGCCTTGCCTTTTGATGACCCCCGCCCCCAGCCTTGAGTGTCTATGAAGACGGAAAAACTCCCAAAATAAAACCCTTGTAGGGGAAAAAAAGGGAAGAAACCTCGGGAAAGGCAGTTCAAAGCGAGACCCCTTTCAAGGTTGGTTGGGCGTTCAGTGGGTGTCAGAGAAGGGCGTGAATACAATACACAGAACAGAAAACAAGTAATCCTCAATACGGTATAAAAATAAAATTTTTTCAAGTACAGAGCAGAATCTAACAGTAGATAACATCAGAGTCCTGGAGACCACAGCCTTCAAGCCGCCTCCCCTTATTGGCCATTCCAATGAAAGGACCCCTATATCCAGCGATTCCTGCAATCCTCCATCAGAGCTGACATTATATTAGGCAGGCAAAACAACTTGGCAGGTGGGCAGTGGCGCCAAGTGCCACATTTGAGTACTGAGAAGCGAAACAGAATAGGTCTGAGGCTAGGGATGTGCACTGGCAATCAGAAGGTTGCCAGTTCGAATCCCGTAAATGCCAACAGGGACTCTCCTCTGTTGGGCCCTTGAGCAAGGCCCTTAACCTGCAATTGCTGGGAGCTTTGAGTAGTGAGAAAAGCACTATATAAATGCAAAGAATTATTATTAGGTGAGGGTTATGGCAATGACAAACACATGGTGACCCACATGTAACCAGCAAGAATTAACGATTTTCCGTGAATATGGATCGTGGAACAAACACTTCCCAGATGCAATAAGTTGCATGTCAAGTATGGGCCAAATGTAGTCAGCCACAATAGGACTGTTCACGTCACTTGCATACTGGGCCAAATGTAGTGCATATGAAACCAAGCACATGCAATATGTTTGGCAATTTCATTATGCGCCTTTCAAAATAATCACCTGGCTCTAGTCAACCACATGGAAGGGTTGCATGCCATTTAGATTCTGTACCAAGCACTGCCCGTGTGCGGTTAACCACAAGTCCAGTTTGAGTCACTTGCCTTTGGAAAAATACTCTTTGCTCACAGCTCTTCCAGTTAAGACCACTCCTGACAACTGTAGATGGATTGAATAAGGTCAAATAGTGCCTGCAAGTCCTGAGCTGATAGCAGTACTGGACATCTTCTGATTTCAAGGGCAGCGTTGGTCATCTGCCCCACCAAATGGCTGACTGCTGTGCTTCTTATCATCAGCCTCTGCAGAAGAGCTTGGAAAGCCCGCCTATTGAAGCACCTGTCTTGCTAAATTTGTGCTTGAGACCTTCCTGGTTCAGGATAAGTAATATGGATATTTTTCTACTGAGTAAGATTAGACTGTTAAGATAAATATAATTACTTACTGGATGGTCACATCAAGCTGTAGTTCCTCTTCTTGAAAATTTAGTGCAGTTGTTTTTTTTTTTGAGGAAGTTATGTTTTGACTGTGCTCTGGTCTAAATCATACTTCGAATGAGACGTTATGAAGGTTGAGTTGGGTCTGCGCTCCGGTCCAAATCATAATTCATATACAGTCTTATTATGGTGGACTTGTGCATCACACATTGCCTTCAGAAGCCTCAGTTGTGGCCCATAGCATTCCCGAGGTGTTAATTTAATTAGGGTTGATTAATGGCAGTGTTGTAGAATCCAGATAAGGATGAATTCATCACCGTCATTCCATGGCAGTATGTGGGCCAAATGAAAAGTGGTGAGCATGTAACAATCAACTATCACCCAAGTTGAGTTACTAACACTTCAAGGTTGAATTCTAAAATATTCCCCAAAAACTTTACCACTTTAATTTATGCTGTGAAAAAACTAAAATATATTTAGAATTAAAATTTCACTCATCAACAACTATAGTACACTATGTACAGTCATATGAAAAGGTTTGGGATCCCCTCTCAGCCTGCATAATAATTGACTCTCCTTTCAACAAAAAAGATAACAGTGGTATGTCTTTCATTTCCTAGGAACATCCGAGTACTGGGGGGTGTTTTCCAAACAAAGATTTTTAATGACACAGTATGTAGTTATATGAAATTAAATCAAATGTGAAAAACTGGCTGTGCAAAAGTGTGGGCACCCTTGTAATTTTGCTGATTTGAATGCCTGTCACTGCTCAATGCTGATTACTGACACACCAAATTGGCTGGATGAGCTCGTTAATCCTTGAACTTCATAGACAGGAGTGTCCAATCATGAGAGGTAAAAGGTATTTAAGGTGGTCAGTTGCAAGTTGTGCTTCCTTCCCTTTGACTCTCCTCTGAAGAGTGACAGACAGCATGGGATCCTCAAAGCAACTCTCAAAAGATCTGAAAACAAAGATTGTTGAGTCTCCTGGTTTAGAGAAAGGCTACAAAAAGCCATCTCAGAGGTTCAAACTGTCAGTTTCAACTGTAAGGAATGGAATCAGGAAATGGAAGGCCACAGGCACAGTTGCTGTTAAACCAACTCAGGTCTGGTAGGCCAAGAAAAATACAGGAGCGGCATATGAGCAGGATTGTGAGAATGGTGACAGACAACACACAGATCACCTCCAAAGACCTGCAAGAACATCTCGCTGCAGATGGTGTGTCTGTACATCGTTCTACAATGCAGGACAATTTGCACAAAGAACATCTGTATGACAGGGTGATGAGAATGAAGCCCTTTCTGCACTCACGCCACAAACAGAGTCGCTTGTTGTATGCAAATGCTCATTTAGACAAGCCAGATTCATTTTGGAACACAGTGCTTTGGACTGACGAGACAAAAATGGAGTTATTTGGTCATAACAGAAAGCGCTTTGCATGGCGGAAGAAGAACACGGCATTCCAAGAAGAACACCTGCTACCTCCTGTCAAATGTGGTGGAGTTCCCATCACGCTGTGGGGCTGTGTGGCCAGTTCAGCGACTGGGGCCCTTGTTAAAGTCGAGGGTTGAAAGAATTCAACCCAATATCCACAAATTCTTCAGGATAATGTTCAAGCATCAGTCAAAGTTGAAGTTACTCAGGGGTTGGATATTCCAACAAGACAATGACCTACAACACAGTTGGAAATCTACAAAGGCATTCATGCAGAGGGAGAAGTACAATGTTCTGGAATGGCCGTCACAGTCCCCTGAGTTGAATATCATCGAAAATCTATGGGATGATCTGAAGCAGGCTGTCCATGCTCGGCAGACATCAAATATAACTGAACTGGAGAGATTTTGTATGGAAGAATTGGTCACAAATACCTCCACCTAGAATCCAGACACTCATCAAAGGCTATAGGAGGCGTCTAGAGACTGTTATATTTGTTAAAAGGAGGCTCAACTAAGTATTGATGCCATATCTCTGTTGGGTGCCCAAATTTACGCACTTGTCTAATTTTGTTATGATGCATATTGTATACAGTGGGTACGGAAAGTATTCAGACCCCCTTCAATTTTTCACTCTGTTATATTGCAGCCATTTGCTAAAATCATTTAAATTATTTTTTTTCCTCATTAATGTACACACAGCACCCCATATTGACAGACAAAAAAAAAAGAATTTTTGAAATTGTTTGCAGATTTATTAAAAAAGAAAAACTGCGGGCTGTTATGTGTCTTGCCTCTCCTCAGTGTGTGGAGACAACCAGGCACTGCTCATCACTTGTCCAGTACAGTCCCCACAGTGAAGCATGGCGGTGGCAGCATCATGCTGTGGGGGTGTTTTTCAGCTGCAGGGACAGGACGACTGGTTGCAATCGAGGGAAAGATGAATGCGGCCAAGTAAAGAGATATCCTGGACAAAAACCTTCTCCAGAGTGCTAAGGACCTCAGACTGGGCCGAAGGTTTACCTCCCAACAAGACAATCACCCTAAGCACACAGCTAAAATAACGAAGGAGTGGCTTCACAACAACTCTGTGACTGTTCTTGAATGGCCCAGCCAGAGCCCTGACTTAAACCCAATTGAGCATCTCTGGAGAGACCTAAAAATGGCTGTCCACCAACGTTTACCATCCAACCTGACAGAAATGGAGAGGATCTGCAAGGAGGAATGGCAGAGGATCACCAAATCCAGGTGTGAAAAACTTTTTGCATCTTTCCCAAGAAGACTCATGGCTGTATTAGCTCAAAAGGGGGCTTCTACTAAATATTGAGCAAAGGGTCTGAATACTTAGGACCATGTGATACTTCAGTTTTTCTTTTTTAATAAATCTGCAACAATTTCAAAAATTCTTTTTTTTTGTCTGTCAATATGGGGTGCTGTGTGTACATTAATGAGGAAAAAAATAATTTAAATGATTTTAGCAAATGGCTGCAATATAACAAAGAGTGAAAAATTGAAGGGGGTCTGAATACTTTCCGTACCCACTGTATTTTCTGTTAATCCAATAAACTTAATGTCACTGCTGAAATCCTACTGTGTCCATAAGGCATGTCAGATATTAAAAGGAAGTTGCTACTTTGAAAGCTCAGCCGATGAGAAACAAAAATCCAAAGAATTAAGAGGGGTTCCCAAACTTTTTCATAGGACTGTATACAGAAGTAAAATGCCCTGTAACGAAAGGACTGCAGGAGAGACTGTTCTGGGGATTATCTTCTCTGGGACACTAGAGGGCAGCCTCCCTGGCTTGCTGTAGGGCCACAGGTTTGGAGCTTGGAAGCTGCCGATTGTTCCTGCCTTACACCAGACGCTTGCTGGGACAAACGTAAAGTTACTTTAATGCAGCAGTACTGTGTCTGTCAAACGTAGCGACGCCCAATTCCTGTCCTTCCATTTTCTTTCTCCACGTAACCAATCGCCACAATATAAGCTCTGCAAAAAATGTCAAACCAGCTGTAAGCTTAGAACGCCGACTCTTCACTTTTCTCATTGAAAAATCTTCATGGTACACGTTTAACCCTTTCGGCCCTGACATCCGATTACTAGTACGTAAATATGCAGCCGTTTAGATAGATAGATAGATAGATACTTGGAAGCTCCACCCTGCTGGGGCCCGTGGCCACCACCAGAGGGCGCCTGGAGATTGCAGCGTTTCCTCCCCATGTGGAGCATCGGCGGGTGCCTTATAAAAGGAGTCAGCAGTCACTACTCCAAAAGCCAGAGTCAGGTAGAAGAGGGTGAAGCTTGCAGGAGGAGGAGCGGCAGTGAGGAAAAGGCAAAGAGAGAACAGAACCTGAGTTATCTACTAGGGAGCTGTGCTGTAAGCGTGCGAAGCAGGGGAAGCTGTTCCCATGAGAAAAAATAATATATACAGGTATATAAAAAAGACTTTTTAAAAACCACGCTTATATTAAGTTAAAAGTGTACTAAAAAGTAAAAAATAAGTCTCTCGTGCATCACTCGTAAAATATAAGCGTGGGCGCTTTTGCTAAGATTTTAAGAAGTGTTTTTTGAATGTTGATTGATGGAAAGCGCCTATGCTTTTATTTTACGAGTGATGCACGAGAGACTTATTTTTTACTTTTATATATATATATATATTTAGTCTTGGGTTTGTTTTAGTATAATTGTGCAATATATATTTCAACACTTCCATTAATATTTCTATCCATTACTAGCGCCATCTATTGGTGAAATGTTGAACTATTCTTCATATGAAAATTTCATTTCTTAATTAACATGGATTAATTGATTAATTAGTGAAACTGATTATTGATTCATGTATTGTCATAGGAAGTGAGCAAGTGTGCACAATTTCAAGTCATTTGGACAATAGGAAGTGGGTTAAATATCAATGGCAAGATTTGTACCAGACAACAAACAGGTGAAGTTAAAAGAAGTGTGGTAATAACAATAATAAATAATAATAATAATAATAGTGTGTTGTACCTACACTTGTGTCTGTGCCTATCTGTGTCGGGTAGGGTGGCTGGTATCACCCCTGTTGGTCCACAATACATACATAAATATATAACATTTATATTTGTAAAAAATCCCACCTTGGGCTTTCTGGTTATGATAGATACATTTCTAGGAGTTCTTGTAACATTACATTATACAGCATTACTATATAAAAAAGTAAGTTACATTTACATTTCATAAAATCCTTCAGTGGACGTTACTGTTATAGCAGTAAACCTGACCTGAAATCCAGGTGTGTCATTTGACTGGCAGAGCCTGAGCAAGAAGGACGACCCTACAATTCTTGAGCGATTTTGACCAAATCATCATTTTTGGAGATTTTTCCATCTGTCTTCTTACAGGAAAAACAAATTAAATTTGACCTCCCAGTTGAAACCCCAAAGCTGTTTCTATTTGACTGCTTATTTTCACCATCTAGCATGATTGGTGGCATGTCTGGTGGACATGAAGCCAAGGATGGCAAGAAGTGAGGTCTCCTGTGAATAACTGCCAGGAACTGCCCTCTGCCCAGTAGATCTGGAGGGTCTTTCAAAGTTCCTAGTGGTTCATTGTGCTCACATTCTGAAGTCGTGAATTAACTGTGCTTTTGCTGTGCTTGTGCCTTTGGTGTATTTCATCTTTAACCTTCACGCCCGTTGTTCGACTACATTTCTGGATGTCTCTATTGGGACTTTGTGCCCATTGGATTGCTTTGGTGTTTTTTGGCTATTCTTTTGCTTCTTGTACTCCACGGAGCTTTATTGTTATTGAAGAGCATTTTGTGGGAATAAACTTTTTATTTTATAAAGATTTAGTGCTTGCCCTTATTATTAGCCAGAGTTTGATGGTGATACCCCCCTGAGTGGGCATTTTTTGAAAGTGCTTATTGGGATGCTGGGGCTCCGAGTTCACGACAGGACCTTTCAGAGAACCTCGTAGTCGCTGTGGATTTGTTACTTGAACTGCAAAATAAAAACCAGTAAAAGAGAAACTTTATTTATAAATGGGAATAAAAACCTAATGAAATGTACCAAGATGTGTATCACTTTGTCCATCCATCCAGTATCCAACCCGCTATAGCCTAACTACAGGGTCACGGGGGTCTGCTGGAGCCAATCCCAGCCAACACAGGGCGCCAGCCCACCACACCTGACCTGAAATGAATTAGCTAAAGAATGTTACCATTGGCCATTTTAGATACACCAACCCTCCCTCCCTTAATTTAACATTCATGTTAACACATTTATAAAACTCCACTGTAGTAGTTGTGGTGATGGGGTTAATTTTCTCTTCAGCAGCTGCCACTCAGGTTTCTTATAATTTGACTCTTCCTTTTCAGATGACCTTTGTGCAGTTTTATTGAACTTTCATGTGAGAGGAAATTTGAAAATCTCAATGAGAGGGATTTTTTCCCCCCCTCTTTCTTTTTTGTAGTTATTCTTCAATATCGTCAATGACATTTTGCAAGCAAGTCATTGCCATTATCATTTGATTTCCATAATGTGCTTCATGTCATTGAATGAAGCCCTGGATCGGCACCCAGAATACATTACATTCATGATATTACAGCTCTCTGAACATTTCAGAATCCTAGATGTATACTTGATATCATTTTCATGATGAAATGCACTAAAGCTTGTATCAAATATTGGGAGTACGGTGGCACAGGGGTAGTGATGAGCTGGCACCCCGTCCAGGGATTATTCTTGCCTCATGCAAGATGCTTGGCGGGACGCACACAATGCTAATTTAATGCAGCAATAATGGGTCTGTCAAAAGTACCGATGCCCAATTCCTGTCCATTCATTCATTTTCTTTCTCCATTGCCACAATATAACCTCTGCAATAAATGGCACACCAGCTGTAAGCTTAAAACACTGATTCTTCAAATCTCTCATTAAAAAATCTTCATAATACACGTTTAACCCTTTTGACCCTGACATAGGGTTGCATGACGTCCCTTATACTGGATACGGGACATGTCCCATATTTGATCATTTTGTCCCCTGTCCCGTACTGACCTTTCAGTTCATTTTCAAATTTTGTAATAAAAAATATATTTTTACTACCTTCTTATGGTACTGAGTAACTTTATAAGTAGTTATACTTTCTTTTCTCAGATTCTCTTGATGAAAATAACCCAAATGTAACGAGGACACGAGTGTTTACTGCCCGTTTGTAACTTCTTCAGTTGCTATGGCTGGGTGAGGACAGCGACACTCTTACCGCTTTGTTCTCCAGCCGCGCTGCTGTGCAGTTCTGGATCAGCATTACAGAATGCAGAGCCAACAAAGTGGGGTCTTGTTACCTTTCACGGCCCACTTTTTTTCTAACTGCCTGTATTAAATAATAATATTTCACAATTGTTTCAATTGAAATGTTTCAAATGATTTCACTTTTACAAAACTTTTTTTAGCTTGTATTAAATAATTTTCAAATGACTTTACTTTTGCTTTCCTCATAAACCATTAAAATCCTTGTTTTATGTTTTTAACTTATGTCTCCACTTTTATATAATATATTGGTCAGGGGAAATGTATAAATTTATATACATAGTAATATAGAGAGCGATTTTAAGAGTGTCCCGTATTTCTAGTTTTCTAATCGGGCAACCCTATCCTGACATCCCATTACTGGTATATAAATAGGCAGCCGTTTTTGTAAAGCACAGGTACGTTTGCAGCCATTGGCACTGGACGTGTGCTACTATTAGCTCAGACTGGAGAGACTGGCATACAGTCCGCAAAACACGAAAGTGGAAATGGACGCTTCCGGACTGTGCTCACGACATAGTAAGTGACTCCACTTTCAATTTTATTTCCTAAAGAAAATTTGAAGTATTTGGAAGCTATTGTATAATAGTGATAATTTTAGGTAGAATATCTCACAAAATAACTTTTCCCATAAAAACAGAAAATCCAGGGCTGAAAGGGTTAATTACTCCATCCATCCATCCATCCACCCAGAGTTGCGCCAGTCCCAGCAAGCATACAGAATGAGGTTGGAAAAATCCTTGAACGGGGTGCCAACTCATTGCCACCGTGCCCTTCTGCGTTTAATTACTAATAGTATGCATTTTTTTTAAATGAAGTTAATGATCTATAAAATGTAACACATAATTTTATGCATTTCATCATAAAAATGATATCAAGTATACATCCCAGTATTTTAACTCGCTCTTGGAAATCTAAATCGACTTAGAAGCCAGTCGTCATCATCCGTAAATACGCGCTCTCTTCTGTCCAATTCAATCAAATTCCTTTATTTTCATTGTATGGTGCAATGAGATTCATTATGCAAATTCTTCACAAACTTATAATAACAATAATCATAGCGAGGGCGGCACGGTGGCACAGTGGTAGCGCTGTTGCCTCGCAGTAAGGAGACCTGAATTCGCTTCCTGGGCCCTCCCTGCATGGAGGATGCAAATTCTTCACAAACTTCTCCCCGTGTCTCCGTGGGTTTCCTCCGGGTGCTCTGGTTTCCTCCCACAGTCCAAAGACATGAAGGTTACGTGCATTGGTGGTCCTAAATTGTCCTTAGTGTGTGTGTTTGGGCCATGTGGTGGGCCTGGGGTTTGTTCCTGCCTTGCGCCCTGGGATTGGCTCCAGCAAACCTCCGTGACCCTGTGTTACAATATGATAAAAATAATAAAACCTATACAATATGAAAGAATAACCACAACATTTCTAGAGCACATTTTCATACAAATGATGTCGGTCAACAGTGCTTTACAGGATGAAAAAAAGACAAAATACAGGAATAAAATTAGGCGATATTAAGTAACAAAGAATAAAGTAAAGTCCGATGGCCAGGGAGGAGAAAAAACAAAAAAAATCTGCAGGGGTTCCAAGGCCACAAGACCACCCAGCCCCAACTGGACATTCTACCTAACATCAATGACCTCAATCAGTCCTCATGGTTTTCAGGTTTCACATGGAAGGAACTGATGATGACGATCACGTGGACTTCTGGCCTTCAATCCATCAATGTAAGGACATCACGGTGCTTTGATCGGGTGGTGGCGGCGCAGATCACCACACCAGAAAACCAGAAAGAGAACAGCTGAGAAAGTAGGGGTGAGTACGGATTTCGGAGCTTCCAAGAATAATAATGATAATTACAGTAAATGCATATACTATAATCTATAAACTATATGTATTAAAGCATAATCACAATATACAGGGAAATTTACTCAAAAGAGGCCTGAATATTCTGTAATAACTTTCGATAGGACGAAGCAATCTGAATGAAACATGCAATGTGCTCCTCAGCATATGGAGCTTCGAACAAGCCGGGATGCCCTTACATCAGAGTGACGAGGTAGGTGCTGTACAGCCCTCACGACATTTAACCTCTGTCTGCAGTTTCTGGGTGCCTACTGCCCGTACCCCTTAACTCAGTCACTGGAATTCTCATCAGGATGGTGGTGTACAGTATTGAGTCTTCATGATGCAAACCTATTGGGTCACCTATTCGTTTATGCGACGTCAGAATCAACTGGATGATCGTGAGTTCATGGAAGGTTACTTCCAGCAAGATGTCACACATCGGCAAGGAGCATGGCAGAAATCGAGTCCTTCATCGGCAACAGGGTCATTTCAAAGGGGCTTTGGCCGGATCTGACACCACCAGACATCTTCTTTTAGGGTCTACTCGTAGAACATCTGTGGGGAAACCTGAAGAGGACACCTACCAGATGCGTCCCATGCAGTCTAATGAAGATTAAGAGGGTCTGCCAGGAAGAAGGTGTGCAAAACTTGGAGATACCTGTGAAGATTCAAAGCTGGGCTCCTACTAAGTACTGAATTAAAAGTCTGAATGGGAGATTTCAGGTTTTTGAGTTTTAGTAAATTTACAAACCTTCCTGAAAACCTCTTTTCACTTTGGCATTATGGGTAATTGAGTGTAGACCGATAGATATAATGGGTTCATTTATCCACTTAAACATACAGCACCATAAAACATGCAGAAAGTCAAGGGATCTGAACTTTTTGAATCTCCCGTACAGAGTTAATGAATATTATCATACTTCATTTGTTTCAATTCAGCCATTAATCCAGGAATAATAATCAAACAAGTTCATAAGAAATCTAAAATTCAATTAAGAAACGATTTGGAATGAAACCAGCAGCCACTGCCTGGACCGGAACTAGACGAAACTCAAGATTTCCCCTTGGGATTAATGAAGTATTTATCGATCTATCAAGAGTGCCCTCTTTAGGAACGCTGAAGTATTGCTCTTTAATGAACACGCAGATTCGATTCCTAATTCCATACACCATAATGACACACATTTCTCCGACTTCTGATAATTTTTATTTTTCTATTATAACTACTTGATCACATTTATTCAGTTAATGAGCATAATCACACTTCATTTGTTTTCGATTCAAAAATGAATCCCACCCTAGAATTGTATTCATTTTAAATGTCTTTTTACATTATAAAAACACTGAAATACATTTGAAAGCATTTAATTGAAGTAGGTTGATTCATTTTAATGGAGCAAAATATCCAGATGAAATTGCATCGGGCGACACGTTTGAGGCAATTTAATCCCAAACGACAGCTGCTTGACTTCATTTAGACGATTTCTTTCCAGCGATGATTAAAATAAGGTCTTTTAGGTTAGATTTGCTTTTTTGATTAGCAAAAAAGTGATGAAAATAGCTGCCATTTTTGATAAAGCGCAGGCAAGTCGGTTTCTGGATTTAGAAGCATTGATGTACTGTAATGGCTCTCCAGTTAAATGAATGCGCTCTGATGTTAAAAAAGAAAAAAAAAAAAACAACATGTGGTGAAGTCAGAAAAGGCCCTCTTGTCAAACAGTGAGCATGTTTGAAGTGGTTTTGCAGCATCCCTGTGTCACCATTAACAAATCGGATTAAGGAAGATCAATAAATGGATGGAATTAATGGATAGTTGAAAGGGTAAGGTTTTTACGTTTAAATTTTGGAAGTAAAATATGATTGATTAAATGTACCAATTAGGAAACTCAAGAAGAAGAAGAAGAAGAAGGAGAAGGAGAAGGAGGAGATGGTGTCTCCTTCTGGAAGTCAAATCTATGTGTGTGAATGAAGCGAAACTGAAGAAATCGCTAAACCCCACCTTGGCTCTTATGGAAGGGACATTTGAGTGCTTTTGCCTCAATGGAAGCGATGCAGTAAGCTTGTGTGGAATAGCCTGCTAAGAAAAAGTAACGATAAGATGTAATGTCTCTAAACTGTGCAAAATAAGAAAGAGTGGAATGCTAAACGGGTGATGGACTTGAACCAATTAGATAAAATACGTGCATGTACTGCTCAGCATTGTATAATAAATAAGCCAATCAATGAAGCATTGCACAGCGTAAGTAATCGATGCACCTGATAGACCCAATCGGTAAAAATGTTACCTTTATATCCCGTGTCAAGTCAAAGAAAGCAGGATGTGCAGGCAGAACGGTACTCTTATTACAAAAAAGTACATAACCATCTCAGTTCAGTGAAACGAGCAGTTCGCAACGGGGCCCACCTTACAGTTCTCATCAAGAGTTTACTCATTCGGCTTATCTGTCATCTCCATCCGACTCCCAATGTCCCGTTGTCTCAGTCCAGCCTCTAATTAGCTCCACCATGTTTTCCAGCCTAATGAGTGTAGAACACTATTCTATCCATCATGCCCACTTGACAGGCCCTCTCCTCACCTTGTACCCGTCCAGTTCCTGCCACCATTATGTAACGGTGCTACTGGGGAGGAACACTTCAAATCCCAGCATCTACTGAGGGTTTAGGGGCTGTTGGGGACAAGGAGAGCAGTGATACAGAGGAGCAGGTGTTTGTGTCTGGAGTACCCAGTCTGTTTTGTCTTCCCATTCATAGCATATGGATTCTTGTTCTTGTCCTGGATTGTCTCCTGTGCGTGTTGAAGTCCAATAGTGGCAACAGCTGCAAACGTACCAGTGCTTTGCAAAAATGACTGCATATTTATGTATGTACTAGTACTGGAATGTCAGGGCCGAAAAGGTTTAATTTTGTTTTGGAAGTAAAATGGGGATGGCTGGATTGGAACTCCAACATTTCTCATAGTTATCGACCCACTTTGACCTGCAGGAATAATGTGATCACTAAAGCGTTTGCCTCAGAAAATGTTGTCTCCTGGATGCTTCCGTCTGTGTGAAGCTAACAAAATGAACATACGCAGACTATGAAATTCTACTTAAGGGTTCACATCGCCACATAACCGGATAACTTGCAGAGAAATCTACACGTTTTAACCCTTTTGTTTTTCTCCCCCCAACCGAAATAAGGGCTTATGCATGTCAGAGGGTCATCACCCAGGTTCCTCCCAGGTATGTAATACCACCGTGGCTTGGAGGGGGCGCTGCTGACATCTGTGTCATCTTCCTTTGCCTCCACAGCACCGAGAAACCACCGAGGTGAAGACAGCTGACCCCGTGCACTAATAAATGCCAAGCTGTCCCAGAAGCAGGCGTCACTTGACAGCCGGACAGATGCCACCAGATGCCATACTTGAAGTCCAAAGGGCGACATTTCCATTTATAATCACGCCATCGGGTGCACTTTAACCCTTTTGGCCCTGGATTTTCTGTTTTTATGGGAAAAATTACTTTGTGAGATATTCTACCTTTGGGGTGTCCAAGTAGCTCAAAAATGGGAAAAAAAAATGATCACTATTATACAGTACAATAGCTGCCAAATACTTCAGTACTACTTGTTTCTCTTCTGTGTTTTGCGGACTGTATGCCAGTCTCTCCAGTCTGCGCTAATAGTAGCATACACCTGGTGCCAACGGCCGCAAACGTACCTGTGCTTTACAAAAACGGCTGCATATTTATTTATTTATTTATTTATTTATGTACTAGTAATAGGATGTCAGGGCCGAAAGGGTTTAATTTTGTTTTGGAAGTAAAATGGGGACGGCCGGATTGCCACCCGGACATTTCTCATAGTTATCAACCCGTTGTGATCTCAGCACATGGCATTTTAGAAACGGGATTTTGTGAATAACGCGATTATTAAAGTGCATGTAAAACTTCTGCTGCTGCAGAATTTTGCAACACTAATAGAACTCTTCTTCATTTGAACACAATCGTGAAGAAAAGAAAAGAGTCCACTTTATGCGAGGTCTCTTGTCCTTTCCTTTAACTAACATTTTCAGACACTTGTGAAAATAAGAAAGTATGGTAAGTGTTATTATAGAATAATAAAATTAAAATCACTGAACTGCAAAATGAGATGAAAGAAACGCCGGGGGCATTCATTGTACTGATAGTTGGAGGAGCATGTCAAAAAAATGACGAAGGCTTGACCTAGAAATAAAGGCCAAATATGCATGTTGGAAATTATCTACAAATTGATTAAACTGCGAGAGATTAGATGACAAAAAAAAAACAGAGTGGCAGATGGGGGAAAAATGGGGACACCAGAGTCTGTGCATCTGAGGGGACAAGGCTTGAGTGACAGCACTTGAAACTGAACAACCAGTATACAACGCATTTTTAATATTAATTAATGAGGTTTAATCGATTAGCCCTTGCGTGTTGGTGCAGCAGTTGGCAGGTTTGTAGGTAAAGTTTGAAGGTTTTTCCTGTGATATTTAAGATATTTTTCCATAGCAGGAGTTAAATTATTTAAAATTTAAATAATTATAGGATTTAAATTAGTAAATCTGAGGACCTAATTGAGATAACTGGTACCATACTGGGAAACAAGATGAGGAATATTACCGCTATGACTCAAGAATCATGCATAAGCAAACGGCAATGGCCATATAATAAAAACTCGGGAGCGAGTGGTCCCCCCTCGACTTTCACATACTGTATATTCCGACGTGGGGATGGATATTTGAGGAGTAAACTGCAAGGCAATGATTACGTTTTTATATTAGTATGAGAGGATCTCCCAGAAATAATCGGATGAACCGCCTCAAATCCAGGTGTGCAAAAGTTGTAAAGACTAATGCAAGAAGGGGGCTTCAAGGTACTCAATTAAGGGATGGAGATTTCAGTTCTTGATTTCATAAATGTGCAAACCTTTCTGCAAGCGTGTTGACATTATGGGGTATTGAGGATAGACTGATGGACAAAAGCGGTAAATGTATTAATTGTGACCACAAGGGGGCGCCAGGGTGACCCAAAATCACAGCTACAGCAATGCAGCACACAATATATGAATAAAAAAAAAATTTAAGATTTTTATTCCACAAGGCACCTCTCTTTACCAGTGATCAGCCACCAATACAATTACAAGCACAACAGACCAATTCTTTCTTCTTCTCCACCTCCACTGAAGTGAAGCAACTGACCCCTGTTATGTCGGATCAGGGAATGCTTCTCGTGTCACGCCACGTCTTCTGGGAAGTCATTAGGGAGGTCCTCCTCCCCAAACAGCACCCCTCTAATGGTAGCCAGGGACCCCGACAGGGCTGGACTCCAAAAGCATCCCTGTAGGTGATCCCAACTGGGTTCCCATAGGAGGACCACCAACTCCTAGCATATGGGGTGTGAAACAACTCCCGATTCTCTGCTTTCGCTTGTAGCAGTGCTACCGTGGGGAGAACTTCACTTCCCAGCAGCCCAAGGGGGGGTGACCCGCATAGGATGATGGGAACGGAAGTGGGGCTGCTGGGGATGAACGAGGCCAGCGGGAAAGTTGAAAAGGGGGGCCTGCCGCACTAACTGGAGAGCTGTGTCCAACATGCTGTCTGAATAGTCAATAGTGACCCTGGATCATATCACGTTAGGATGAACGGACTGTCTCGTGCCTGCCTGTCGCGTGTGTAGTGGTGGATTAATCGTTGTGCGTCTTCAAAAGTAGCACTGCTGGAAATCTCACCCCTCGTCGCTCAGGACTGTTTCACTCTTCACTCCATACCATTTCACCTGCTATTGCTGTATTGGACTGTATAAGGACATTGTCTTGAGCGTTTATTGTATAATCGCCATAAGGGGAATGGGGTCGGATTATTTAGCATGTAGTTATATTTCATTAGTGTTTAATACATTCTTTGTTTTATTACCTGTTTTTGTCGGCCCAAGGCTGGGTGTGTCCCTGGAATCCCCATCCATTATGTTATTCCAGCCAGGCCCAAAAAGTTATTGTCGTCCTGCTGGCCCACCCATCCATCCATCTGTTGTTCTGTTCTGACTTCCTTTCTGGGTAATAAACCACGATCCCCCCCATCCCAGCCGGGATGGCCATTCTTATCCGATAACATTTAAAATAAAGTTTACAGCTCAAAAAAAGTGTACAGAAAGTGAAGGCGTCTGAATCCTCTGAGTATTTCTTAAAGCAGATGGCAGCTGCTCCTGACCCTCTTTTTTTATTGGATTTTCAGGCAAGCCATCTGTCTGTCTGTTAGAAGGACATCAGTCATCCAAGACAGTATATATGAACGGAGCAATGGGTCCTACTGAAAAGAAAAACAAAAAAAGAAGTGCAAACACAAGACAGACATAACCACATCTAAATAATAACCTGGTGATTTATCCATTCTCTCCCAGAATAATGTCACACTTGTAATGTTCCTATTAGCTTAATGCACTGAGACAATGCTCTAAGTGCTCAATGCTCAAAGTTAATTAGAAAAATTAAAAAGAACTGTACAAAAGAATGTATCCGACCCATTAACTGTCAAAGTATCACTTATGCCTTCCTTTTCAAGCTTGTACTTCATGTGAAACCCACTGTGAGGTGATGAAAACAAAACCCCCTGTGCGCCTCTGCTTGAAACAATAGAAGAATGACGAGGAGCAGCTCTAGTGCTTTCATGACTGAAGTGTCAAAAGATAGAAGGGACATCAATATGCACATTAAAGGACACTGGCAAGCCTTCATCAAAAGCTACATTGTAATTAGCCAAAAACACATTCGTTGCTCATCATCATCATAAATGTTCTACTTGGCAAACTGAAAAATGTCCACAATCTTCTCAAGCTTGAGTTTCCTCCTTATTGCTGCCATCTGTTTATAAAACGCAGGGTCTTACCCCCCCACATCATTCATCCATTGACAACCAGCAGCGGCAAATCTTCTCAGCATGCGGTCAAACTCATTTCTTTTGCCGGTGATTTGTATATTTTCTGCTTTTACAATACATTTCATATTTTTCTCTTTTGTCCCATTGCTGAGTGGTGGCCCGGTTCCCCTTTGGGTCCCTCTAGATGACATTTCTGAGGGAACCCCTGGAGTGCCTGGTATGGAGTCCTTATTGAAAGGAGAGTAGAACAACTCCTTTGGGGGCATAAAAGTCTTATGACATTTCTCCTGCAGCTCTGCCTTCACTCTCGGGGGGATTAAAAATTGTGGCATACAACGAACTGGAAAATGTACACCTGTGAAATACCTCATAAAAAGCAGCCCTAATGTTATTTATTGTCATATGTCAATCAGAGTGCACTTAAAAATAAATAAATTAAAAAATAAAAAAAATTATGGATGGATGTTTTATAGAATAGCAAAGGTTATAACAAGAGGTTTATCATTTTTACTTACCGTATATGCTCGCATATAAGTCAGGTCTTGAAACCTGAAAAATCAATCATAAAATCAGACTCCGACTTATACGCCCGTTCAAAAATACGACACATTTTATTTTTACATCTTCTTGCTTCCTCCAATCTCGCACCAGTTACTCAGACGCATCTAATTGAGGCAGCAGCACACTTACCAATTTCTTTCACCAATTCAACAACATTTAATTTAGAACCAGCTTCATATTTTCTTCTGATCGAACGCTCCATCGTAGATAAGGGATGCTCTTACGATAAAAGGTGTATAAGGGCGCGAGATACAAAAAACACAAATCAGTGCTTCGGAATAGTTTGGGTATTACCATGCGGTCATGTAAGTGCAATACATAGAAAAAAAAAGGCCGTGTGCTCCGTGGTTACTCTCTCAGGTGGGTGTTAGCATATCAATCTCTTGGACCAATAGGTGAGTTTTCCACATTTAACACTATAAAATACAGGAAATTATATGGTAAAATCAAGCCCCGACTTACTCGCATTTAAGTTCTCCTGCGGGTATGTACGGTATTCATAGAGTTATGACTCTACTAGTAATCTAAACCTTTCCAGTGGAGTTGTAATTTCTATTATTTTTAGACTCTGACTTTGTAATATTTTAAAGAGTTTCAATTTCCAATGAATAGAAATCTACATTTACTGACAATAAATGTCAAAATATCTGTCCCCCCCCAATCTGGTGCAGCCAAGTTCTTATATGACATTTTGCTGATTGCGGTGTTGTATTATCGTATCGTATAGTATTTCCCTCTACTTACGCTTTACCTGTATTTCCTCAAGGGTAAGTGTACTCGTCAAGTTTATTACCGGGTTGGTCTTCTGATGCACTTTAAGATTAACAAACACATACATAGCTATACGCAGACACACAGACCCTAACCACAACAGTGCCCCATGAATGACAAACACACAGCTGATTAACCTCTGGCACTTTAAACCTCACAAGTGCCTTAGGAATAACACAGCCTGTCATTCTCTCAGCACTTCAAGAAACTTATTATCGGCACAAACATACGATGTTTTAATGATATCTCAGACCTAAATATTACTTTTGGTCTACAAGAATACACTTAAACATGCAAAGGCTCAGCACTCTTGACTATAGGCCATTTTATCAGCCAAGAATGCCTTACTTTATGTCCTGTTCACTACTACGGGGTGGAGCTCACACCCACAGCCTTAATAAACCTCGCAGCACAGAGCGTATGGCAAACCTCCGGCCACTCCACGTGCTCAAAGAAATCTAACTTATAATTTCATTCACTCTAGACACGAAGGCAAAGCTTAGAAAGTTAAAAGCAACATGGTATTTATTACAGGAATAATACTAATACCAGCAGAACAAAGAATAATAGAAAATAGGACTGATAGAAAAGTCTGGATATACACAGTCTTTAGAAAAAGTTTACGAAAAAGTTAGATGACAAGATGAATGTCGCAGGTGATCAAGCACTCGTAGTTATTCATGCTTTTCTAATGACCAGTGATGTCTTCATCCCTTCTTCCTCCCTCCTTCCTTACTATATCGCTCCTCAGATGAGGCATATTTATTCTAAAATTCTACCGGGGGTTTTGCAAGATGCAATTGTTAGATATTCTGATTGGCTGGCTGTCAATATGATGAATGAATTCAGTGTCCGTTTTCCTAAACAATAAAACTTTTTTTTGATGTTCTCCAAGGTCTCGGCAGATCTTCCTTTCCCAGGCTGTAAAATAATTAGATGTCCATCCTTTCTCAGGTTATAAAGTAATTGAGCCACCAGCAGGTCTTCCTTTCTTTGTTGGAACAGCTGGGAAGAAGATATTCTTTGATTTGTCCTGAATGTAGTACATATGTTATCTTGTCTCGAACAAAATATAATGGAAATATAAACCAAAATATACTGATTTTGTACCCCACAACAGTTGCATATGAAGATTCTCCTCCTCTACAAGCAAATAAAACAAATTTTAATGCTGGCCTGTTAAGAAACAAATAGTATCACAGAGTAGTTTTAACAGGAGCTATATACTGTATGATTTTGAAAACTAATTAGATTTTATTCACCTTTACTGCTTAGTTTTTGCCTTTCCTAGCATATTGTGTGTGTAGTAGAGCACATTCAGCAATTAATTTGGAGTTTATTATTATTTATTACTACACGTCAGGATCATCTGTGATGCTGCGGCCTTCAATACCTGTGAATTATTGCTTGGCTGTAGACCATTTAATTACAGCATGCAGCCTCTGTTGCTAGTACTGCGTTTTTTTCTCTCTCTGCTCTTCAATGAATATATAATAACCAGGTAGTTCTTATTTCCCAGGAGAGTTTGATTTCTAAAATGAACACTTTTCTGCAGACATCATATTTCTGAATAAAAACAGCAAAAAGTTCTATTGTATTTATTATGTATACACTGCAAGGGACGACAGGCATGGACTGGCATCCCGACTGGGACAGGGCATGGGTCATTACCCGACCGAGAGGCCAATGTAATTAAAGAACAGGGAGAGGGAACCACAGTATTTGGAGGGGAACAAGATGGTTCCTTTTCTTCATTGTCAGAAATCCCTAACCTGCCAGGGCCTCCTGCGGGCACACCTGGATGAGACCTCCATTCTCTATAACCAGGCATTAACTTAAAAGGAATTTCATTTTATGAATATAGCAAATGGGTTTCTTTTGCTACTTCATCCTTATTATATCATTTTATTAGATGCCACTGAGGAAGCCTAGAAAAGGCGAAACATTTGGTGGAATAAGAGTTTCTTTTATTTTAATATACTAGCCATCTTTAATAGAAAAAGAATAGAGTAGATAGAGATTGCTAACTGTACAAAAATAAGCATAATCTCACTTGTCCCAAAACAGAATATTTACACAATGATAAAATGTTTCATTATAAAATGACAGGACTAACTTCAGTTACAGAAGAAGCAACATCACAAATAGATATATTTAAAAACATTGTAATACGAAGGCACAGTATGTATCTGGACTACAAAACAGAAGACAACCAGATACAGAAAGCTATCAACAATATAGAACATTTATTTATTGGGCCAACGCCTTTATCCAAGGCGATCCAATTGGTTACTTTGTCGTCCAATTGGAGCGCAGGCAGGTCAAGTGATCTGCTCACAGTGTCAGTAACGGGATTTGAACCCACAGCTACAGGTTACAAAGTCCAAAGCCCTAACCACTGTGCCACACTGCCTGGCTAGATATGACACAATCTAAAGCACAATTTCATGGTTTCGGGGAAAGACCAAGGGCTGAAAGAAACTGCAGAACAAGAAACTTCCAAACAAAAAATGAGAAAGAGGGACAATCGAGTTCCTTCTCTACCAGTACTAAGTCATTATACAGATGGGTTCAAAGACACACCTGAGTCATAGGGCAGACTCCGTTACAATTAAAAGGCAGAGCAGCTCTTTGATTAACCTTATCAGACCAGCACTTCTGGACGATGAGGTCCTGGAGCTCATAGAAGTGAATGCAAAAAAACCCCAAAAAACTTGCAGGTCATAACTATACAAATATTGCAAGAACACGTAAAGTGTTACATATAGGAAGTACAAATGTGAGGTTTGAATACACAAAGGCGGTCGGAAAATCAAATCAACCTTATGAGAAGGATTTAGGAGTCATAGTGGACTCGACACTATCAACTACCAGACAGTGTTCAGAAGACATTAAGAAGTCTCACAGAATGGCAGCCAGGATGGCAGCTTACCAATCCAATCCAATCCAAATGGAGCTGAAGAGGAACTGCCAGGAAAAATGGGATCAAATGCAGGTGTGCCAAGCTCGTACAGATTCAGAGCTGGACTCGATGCCTAAGGGGGCTTCAATAAAGTACAGAATTAAGGGTCCAAAAGTTTTACATTTTAATAAATTTCCAAACCTATCTGAAAAAAAAAGACCTCTTCACTTTGTCATCATGAGTTATGGAATATATAATGATGGGGAAAAATGGTGAATTTACCCGTTTAAAATTAAATCCACAGCGCAATAAAGTGTGCAGAAAGCAAAGAGGTCTGAAAACTTTGTGAATCTACCGGATCTGGGGGTCACATTCAAAATGTTTTTCAGTCTGAATGAATGGAAATGGAAATTCATTTGTTTGCAATTATCTACTACTTGTACCAATAAGTCCCGAAACTAAAACCACACCCCAGGCTCTTTAAAATATGGACTTCCAATTTTTTTTTTTTTTCAAAATTTAGGCTTTCCTACAAATACAAACATTCAACTCAACACTTCCATGCAGAATTTTAAACCCATTTCATTACTTAAGGAGTTTGAAGTTCCTCCTATTTATTTTATTTAAGAGTTTCTACCTGTCTACCATGCCTTTACAAACACAGCCATTCAAAGTCTAACATTTTAGCACATACATTAAAGCACAATCATTCCTTCTATTTTAAAATTTTTTATTCAAAAAAAACATAACCTGGACTCACAGAAGCTCAAACAAACTGACCAAGCTTCAGCACTTGCTTTATCATTCAACTGGTTGTCAGGGCAGGCAGCCATCTTATATATCATGGCTGCAATGATGTCACAGGTCACATGGCACATGCATCACATGCCTAGCAACCATGTAGCTTCACAGCAACCAGACACCCAAAATGGTGGCTGTCATAAAAAAACATTTTAAAATAACGTCACCAAATTTTCAACTCTGAGCAAATTGAATAATTGAATTAGTCCCGACAAAGAGTGGAAGGATGGCTCAGTTTCATTGAAATAAATCTGTATAGAAGGCAGTGAGCTTTCAGTATGCATTCTTGCTGATAAATTATTAAAATTACTGAAGCTAATGTAGACTTGTTTCTAAAAACTGGAAAAGAGCACTTGAAGCTTTGTTAATCATTTTGTAGAATAAAACAGCAAAGACCGTGAAGTGTTCATGTCTCAGTGAAATGAAATGAAAAGAGCAAATTTGGTTGCCATTATTTCCAGGTTGTACTGATATCATCTTTTTCCAGCCTTAAGGATAAGAATGACTTTTTTTTTCTAATGGAAATATATTTTTCACTTTTGTGAAAAACATATTAAAGCTTTGTATTGCCGGCTATTGTTATACTCCTCTCATTATTGATCACAATGCCATAAAGTCAAAGCAATTAAAGTGCGCTACTCTTGCTTTGTAGCAATAGACGGCCTTTGTCTGAGCAGCTGCTTTCTGTCAGACGAGTGGCATTTCGTATTGTCATTAGAGCTTAATTGCTATTGCCATGCCATCTTTGTTTATGCTCTAATGTGATTCATATGCAAATATATATTTTTGTTCAAGAGATGCCTTTACTGATAAATGCCCCTTAAGCAAATTTCAATTAGACGAATCAATTAATGCACAGCAAAATCCGATTC
This sequence comes from Polypterus senegalus, assembly GCF_016835505.1. Lineage (NCBI taxonomy): Eukaryota > Metazoa > Chordata > Cladistia > Polypteriformes > Polypteridae > Polypterus > Polypterus senegalus. The sequence continues at coordinate 93,670,684 of NC_053169.1, read as the reverse complement.
TCTGCCGTGTCCCATAATTGGGGACACTAATGCACGGCTCCATTTTTATAGCTTACCTGTGACTAATGGTGCACGCCAGTCATGGCAGGGCAATCAGGTACTTGTGCCTTGACGGTTTCCACAGGTCCACTAGGATTAGTGACATTACGATACGCTATGCTTATCTCGGGTCAGTAATTTAACTCTTTGAGGGCTGAATATTTTTGCCAAAAAACACAAGTTTTCTGAAAAGCACCCAAAGCAATGGTTTCACACAGAAATCAACATAAAACGTTTCTTGCTACTTGCTGTGGCCGCCAGTTCATCAGGAATGCGTGCTCAGCTGGAGCCGTATGCAGTCGTAGTGTGTCGTGATCAAGTTTGTACCTCTTGTCGTTGTAAGTGACGGTCCTCCCAGGCAAACGTTGCCTTAGGAGCGTCAGCAGCACAAACCTGTTCAACACTGTGATCAGCTGATGCTGGTAGCTCATGTTCATTATCGATCACTTGTATCAAAATTCAGAGTCTGACGAGTCAGAGTCCAATTCGGCGATAATATGCCAAATGTCGTTTATGGAGTATTTTGCTTTACGCGTTCGCTCTGTTCTCACGCCAGACGTTGATGCCATTTTCGCCGTTGTTTGCTCCTCACTACTCGTGCAAGCACAGGGAATCTCCGTCAAACCAATGAAGCTAACTTTTCTTCTAGCAACGGGAGTCTGAGTAAAACGTAACAGCGCATCTTGTCACCGTTTACAGTTGATTGCCACCTCCATTTCACAGAAGTCGACATTCGCCTTGAAAAAGTAAAAAAAAATTCTGTTAATAATAATAATTATAATAATAATGCATTTTATTTATTCGGTGTCTTTATATTCTAGCTGAATATATGCTAAAGTAGTATTCAATGATGCTTTATGTTTTGCATACGGTATATACACGATAACGAGAATTTTTTTCTGGAGGCTGGAGGGGCGTTAGTTCCGACGTTCGCCATTAGGCGTGTGTATTAGACGGCCCTCTGCGTCACTTGGCTGAGCGGCATCCTTGAAGTGCTCAAGCGATTGTGTGATGCAGAGCGGAGAAAATGAGCCGAATTGTGGCTTCTGCATCACGACATCACAACACTGAGTGTGCGGCAGTTTCTAACGAAAAACAGGATGACAATGGTTTTCCACTGCCATCCTCTACTCCCCGGAAGTTTCACACTGTAATTTTTTTCTTCTTTCCAAGAATGAAGAAGGGACCTTAAAGGAAAGGGTTTTCAGGATGTAGAGGAGGTCAAGAAGCAAGCGACCATCACTTTGCAGAACAGTTTTAAACAATGGAAAAAGCGGTGGGACAGGTGTATTGCGTCTCAGGGAGTAGTATTTTCATTACATTTTGGAAATGTCCTGAGAAATAAACTGTAATGGGTGCCACATGTACTATTGTTCCATTGGCAGTTTGCGGCTCCTTAACTCTTTTAGGGCGGATGCCGACTTTTGTCGACAGGAGGGGTTGAGGGCGAATGTCGACTAAAGTCGACATCCAGGGATAGAGGGCGATAATCAGCTGTTAATGGAGACAAGTCTCACTGTCACGTCACAGGCATTCCCTCTGTGCTTGGAGGAATGCTAGACTCGTTGACTCGGCAACTAATCCTAGCATGTGCGTGAGTTGCGAAATGTAAACAATGGCAAGATGACATCGACATGTGAGAAGGGATCGAAGCGAGTGCAGAAAAGAAAACACTCGGCAGACAAAGTTTGGCGCATTATCGCGGAGTCGGACTCTGATTTTTCAGAATCGGATTTTATTGACAGTGATCAGGAGATCGAGCAAGAGAGTGAGAAGCCGGCATCAGCTGATCAAACACCATCAGAGGATCTGCTGCCAGTTGAGCGCTTCGCGCAGCCGATGCACCTACGGCAAGGTTCGCGTGGGATAAATACACAGACATTGATCCGTTGAGAGACCATCTGGCTACTGGACTTCACAAGATGGCATGGCTTGCTGTTGGACACAACAGATCACCAGCTGCTGTACTTCAGGCTGCTCTCTCCTGATGCTGCTTTTCAGCTATCGTCAGATGAGACAAACAGGTAGGCAGAGAAATTTTTTGAATCGCGGGCTGCATTTGCATCGCATTCTCATTTTTCAAAGTGTAAACACACAACAAAAGACGAGATGAAGCGTGCTGTGGTATTACAAATAGAGATGGGACAGAACTGGTGATCTAACTTCAGGGAGCATTGGTCCAAACGTGCTTTGTCCCCTGGTGGCTTTGGACAGGTTATGCAGCATGGTGATAGGTACGTGCTGCTGCAAAGTTTGATTCACTTCTGTAATAAAGAGAAGCAAATCCCATGAGGTGAGCCAGGCTATAATGCCATGCATAAAGTTCATAAAATTTCAGAAGATGAAAAGAGGTGACAAAACGGGTTTCATGCGGGCAGAAAACTTGGTGGCAGTGGAATGGCACGATGGCAAAAGGGTGACTTGCTTCTCTATAGTACACACTAACAATATATGTGAGAAAGTGCAGCAACAGACAATTGAAAAGTAGGCACCAAAGCAACACGTATTGTAAGCAGTGCAATGTGGCAATGACTGAAATTGGCTGCTTTGAGCGACATCAGACTTTGCTGTGTAAAATGTATGTGAAGTCATAGAGTATGCAGGCTCATACAACATGCAAGACAGGAACATTTGTCAAAAGTAAATATTTATTGTTGATTTGATATGTTAAGCAATTGCTTTGTGTTCTTTCTTAAAAAATGTTAGTTTTTGGAAAAATATTCAGCCCTGGGAGATAACAAAAAAAAAAATTAGCCCTAAAAGAGTTAAAGTGCACTTCAAGAAAAGTGGCTACTGAAAATACACCTATAAGGGGGAGCTCACAACCCGGACAGGACGGTTGGTGCTGAAGACTTTAAACCGGAAATCAGAGAGGGAGATTGTGCAGTGGAGCAAGGAGAAGCAGCGAGGTAGCGCCAAGAATACACCTGCTGGAAGAAGTGCTTTTTTAATTCTTTCCACTCGGCAACACAACAGAGACACGTCTCTGAAGATGGACTTTTTTTTTTTGGTTTCGCCGGCAATTCTTTGGACCGGTAGGACAGAACTTTTTTATTATCGGCCTGTTCCATGAGACTTCCACTTTGCTCAAGAACAGTAAAGACAGCAAACCAATTTGGGAAACCGGTTTCTCTTAAGCGAGAACATCTCGCCCCTAATCTGTGAAAGGTTGTTTGACTCATGTTAGGTACTTGTTTGTTTGTTTTTTTGTTTGTATGTAAATATATTTTTTTTTTCCTCTTCTTCATTGCGGTAATGCTTATTGTCTGATGCTGAGCTGGGGCATGTGGTGAGGGGTCAGATAAAAGGATGAGTGTTGGTCACGTTACCCCGAAAGATTTTCAGTAACAAACTGCTTTTCCATAGCAGTTTTCTGATTGTGCGGAAACCCAGGGTTTGGTTGTTCTCCCGGGGCGGCGGTACAATACGATTGTTAACAAAAAAAAAATCTTGTTATTTTTGGGTCCTCCCCTCGTACTTCTCTTGGCTACCTGCAAACAAACCAAGTGCATTTACTGTATGATTTTATCCGCTGATGGTTGGCTTACAAAAATGTGTTTTACATGAAGAATCAAGGGTCTGACCAATATTCGACTTAGAAAAATATTCTCATAGTGAGAAATGTTTCTTTTTTAACCTTTTCAATTAAGGATATAAAGTATCCTTACTACAAATGTTTGTGATGCGCCTTAAATGTGCACACATATATTTTGTCTTTTGGTCTGTGTGTTTTATGGACCTTTGCCTGTTCTGTTTTGGCCTTTTAGATTCTGAATTTCTGTTTGGTGTTTTGGATTTTTTTTTTTTTGGCTATACATGTTTTTTTAACAGCTTTGTCTACAATGGAGTTCTGACTTGTAAAGAGACAAAATGATTTTTAATGAGAGGGATTGGGAGGGAGCGTCAGTTACGGCACTATGGCCATGTGGTGTGTTTCCCCGAGGGTGATCCAGCTCGTAAGATCCTCAGGCCAAGGCCAAGGGCTCGCCTACGTAACACCTGGCTGTGGCAGATTGAGGGTCATTTCTAGAGGGTGGGACTGGACCATGTGTCTGTCTGGGGGGTTGCCAAATGCCTGGACCACCTCTAGTGAGAGCTGCTTAAACCATCTCAACTAACTGTTCTCGATCCTAAGGAGCAGAGTAGCAACTCTCCCAAATTGCTAAGCTTCTCATCCTATCATGGATTGTCAGCCCAACCACTGTGCAATGAAACCTCAATTCTGACAGTTTGTACTCATAATCTCCTTCTGTCTGTCATTACTAATGGCTCATGGCTATAGGTGGCGATAGAGATGTAGATCGATGGATAAATGAAGAGGTTTGTCAGCTCACTGCTTCACCACCAGAAATCGATACAGCACCCGCAGTACAGCTGCCATCATTCCAGTCCATTAGTCGATCTCAAGTTCTCTTTTTCCATCACTCGTGAACAAGATCCTGAGACACTTGAACTCCTTCATTAAGGGCAGCTTTTCCCCCCACATCAGGAGAATGCAATCGAGAACCATGATCTTATAAACTTGGAGTTCCTTATGATCCTTATCTGCACGAATTCACGCTCAACTGCATGCCAAAGGTCACAGTCTGAAGAGGCAAAAAGGACAACATTATCTGCATAAAGCAACAATGCTACTCCTAGCCTCCCCAACAGGACAACATCACATCCTGGGCTACTCCTTGAAAATGTTGCTCATGAAAACCTCAAAGTCAGTGAAGAGCATTATTTGAACTGAAATTGAATCGCCAAATCTATTTAATCGTTTCCTCCTTGGTAGCCTGAATGAATTAAGGGGGCCATGAAGATAGCAATATACACTCGGCGGCCACTTTATTAGGTACACCTGTTCAACTGCTTGTTAACACAAATATTTAATCAGCCAATTACATGGCAGCAACTCAATGCATTTTGGCCTGTAGACATTGTCAGGATGACCTGCTAAAGTTCAAACCGAGCATCAGAATGGGGAAGAAAGGAGACTGAAGTGACATGGTTGTTGGTGCCAGATGGGCTGGTCTGAGTATTTCAGAACCTGCTGATCAACTGGGATATTCACACACAGCCATCTCTATGGTTAACAGAGAATGGTCTCAAAAAAGGAAAATATCCAGTGAGCGGCAATTGTCTGGGTGAATATGCCTTGTTGATGTCAGAGTGCAGAGGAGAATGGCCAGACTGGTTTGAGCTGATAGAAGGAGAACAGTAACTCAAATAAGCACTTGTTACAACCGAGGTGTTCAGAAGAGCATCTCTGAACACACAACATTGAACAGGATGAGCCACAGCAGCAGGAGACCACAGTGGGTGACACTCCTGCCAGCTAAAAATGGGCAACTGAGACAACAATTCACATGGGCTCAGCAAAATTGAAAACTAGTGGACACTAGAAGACTGAAAAGGCATTGCCTGGTCTGATGAGTCTCGATTTCTGCTGCAACATTTGGATGGTAGAGTCGGAATTTGGCATTAACAACATGAAAACATGGATCCATCCTGCTTTGTATCAACAATTCAAACTGGTACTGGTGTGGGGGATATTTTCTTGGCACACTTTGGCAAACTTAGTACCAATTGAGAATCATTTAAATGATACAGCCTACCTGAGTATTGCTGCTGACCATGTCCAACCCTTTATGACTGCCATCTTCTGAATTCTCCTTCCTTCAGGATACCATGCTATGTCACAAAGCTCAGATCATCTCAAACTGGTTTCTTGAACATGACAAGAGTTCACTGGACTCAAATGGCCTCCACAGTCATCACATCTCAATCCCACAGAGCACCTTTGGGAAGTGGTGGAACGGGAGATTCATATCATGGATGTGCAGCCAACAAATCTGCAGCAACTGCGTTGTGCTAGCATGTCAATATGGACCATAATCTCTGAGGAATGTTTCCAGCACCTTGCTGAATCTTTGCCATGAAGAATTACGACAGTTCTGAAGGCAAATGGGGGTCCAACTGGGTACTAGCAAGGTGTACCTAATAAAATGGCCATACTAATAAGTAAAATCTCCATCTCTTAGCTCAAGAAAAAAGCAAGATTATGGTTGTTGAATGACATGTCACCCCCATTGTGACTTATCGCCTGTCCAAACAGCGTGATTTGTACTTGGGTTAAGTACCCATTCTCACCACTGACTAAAGGATGTGTTGAGTTGACCTGGAGAAAGACCACCAGCTTTTGGGTCATGTTCTGCACTGTCAGTTCTGGGCCGATTGCTTCCAAATGTTTTTTTTAGTTTGAAGAGGTCGTCAAACTTCTTTCTTCTTAGTGAGGACATAAAAGAATGAGCCTCCATCTATTCAGTTCCCATTAGAGAGACAGCATGGAGTTTGCATTTGTTTGTGTGTGAATGTGAAGACAGCAGAACTGCATCTTTTTTCTCCTCCTTGCTTACGTCTGTGTGTATTATTTGGGCAAGATAATACTTATGACCTTTAAGAGCAGGCAACGACCAAGGATTTAATTTAGGAAACCATTATCTAATTTAATTTTACTATATGAATGAAGCAGAAATGGAAACATCTCTTGACACCCGTTTACCTTTTGCAATTTTCTCGATAATGGAACTGGTTAAGTGCAAATTATTTTACAAGGCTGAGGCTCACTATTTATTGTAACATTAGATGAAATATTATATTAGATGTAGAAGGAGCCCAAGAGGAAATGATTTAATCACAAATCTAAAAATCAGATAAACAAGAACCAATTATGGAAAGATTAGATAAAATTTGTGTAATTAATATGGCCTTCTTTCAAAGGACAGCTTAGTCCTGGGACACGGGAAATCCATATTCTGTTGAAATGAAAACAGTTTATCCAAGCAGAACAGTACATTTAATTATTCCGGTGGGAACTCTGAATAATCAGAACAGCGTATGCTCCAAGTGTAATGTTCTTCTATAAGTTTGTCTGAAGTTCAGACTTAATTCATAAACTGAAAAGAAATACATTTGGTTTGATGAAAACTGTCGAGCAGGGGTAACACACACTACCAACAAAAACGACACTGTACCGCGTGTGCGTGTCTGTCTGCATGTATGCACATGGAAAGCAGCCTAACCTTCTTAGCGAAATGTGTTTTCTCAAAGAAACATGTAAAAAGCATTTTTTGGCTTACCTCTCTATTATAAAAAAAACATTTTGGAAGGTTGGAAGGAGACGAGACGTGATTTTTTCAGAGAGACACTTTCACGTCCCACGAGATGAGTCTTTGTGCAAGAGATTAAACCATGCCCGGGGCCGGAAATAAAAGACAAAGAGTAGATGACAAAGTAGAACATCGTAACGAATTCAAAAACGTTGCAGTGATACACATGCAGAGCAGGTTAGAGATGATGAAAATACTAAAATTCAAAGTACTGTATATTGAGTATATATATTGAAAAGTGATCGAGTATATTGTTTGGATTTAAACTTTAAGTCGGAGACTTGTAGATCGTCTAATTCGTGTTGCCATCAGGGAAAAAAAGTAGTGTTTCTTCCCAATGAAAAGTCGTATCCGCAAGAATTAAAAGATTCATCGTTTAGCACTGTTTTAGCAGCCAGGGTGATGCTCGAGTCTTAACACCAAGGATGTTAAGGGCTGTAGTGATGGTAATTACCCTCCGAACCAGGGGATGGCGCTGTGTTCTAATGCACGCTTTCTTTCCTCCTTTGCAGAACGGAGCATTGACGGTCGCCACATCACTAACATCAGTTCCGTTGTTGTCCTGCACCTTCCTGCCTGGAACCCATATGACCGGAAGTTGATTGGTTTTGAAAGGAGTTCGATTCTGAACTCTTCTCTGAAAAGATGCATCCACAATTTGTTACATTTTTTTGTTGTTATAATACAGTGTCACCAGGGTGGTACGCCAGCTCTTTCACATCGTCTCCTCTCATCATTACAGCACCCACTTATATTTTTGCATTTTAATCAATCGCAATAATGGAATTTTAATATACCTTAAAGCAGAGTTTCTTAACTACTTAGTCGGGGACCCACTTTGGGGTTGCTACTTACCATTGTTTTTCGTGGTAACATGTCATGGTGGGCTGTTACTGATCTTGCCGCCATGTTCAAGAAGTCAAAATCTATGATTTCCACTATTCTAAAGCAGAAAGAGGCCATTAAAGCAGCTGATGTTGCAAAAGGAGTTACAGTGTTAACCAAGCAGAGGCCTCAAGTGCTGGAAGAGGTGGAAAAACTGTTGCTAGTGTGGCTGAAGGAGAAGCAACTTGCAGGGGACAGCGTAAGCGAGGGCGATGTTATGCGAGAAAGCCAGGAAGATTCATGGCGATTTGCTGCAAAACTATCCTTCTACGAGTGGCTAGTTCTTCCTCCTCACTTCCTTCATGCCAAAACTCGACTCATGCAAGATTAGTTTTATTGGTTGTTTATGGTTAGTTTTTGTATAAATTAAGGATTTTTTAAATTTTCATTTTTTTCCTGATGCTTAAAGCTCATTAAAAAAAGCGAGCGGTTCATAAGGCTGTAGCGTGAACACTTGCAATGTTAGTTTTCTCTGTTCAAGGTGTTCTCAGTGTTATTCAATGTTTTAACATTTAGTTTATTATTACACTGTGCATTCTATGGTATAATTAACTATTTTTGTACTTAAAAATCTTTAACAAAATATATTTACATACATTTCGTACGATCTGGAATGGTTTAATTGTATTTACATACAATCCTATGGGGGAAATTAGTTTGGGTCGTGGGTCCACTGTACAGCCATTTTTGTACATTTCAATCCACTCATAGACGACGAGAGAGAACTTTATCACCCTACTGAGCACACATGCTGAGATGAATTTGTGCTCCCGGCACACTTTCTGCCCACAAAATGTGTGTGACAGAACCAGGGCCATCTTAACAGCATTATAGGCCCCCGGACAAAGCGGTGCACTGGGGCACCTACCTACACAACCACTCAACCACCCTGGGCAACTGGCCAGCATGCCCATGCGTTAAGACGGACCTGGACAGAACGCTGTTCCCCTTTGGTGCCAGTTTCGCAGCCATCTTCACCACAGTGTGACAACTCTTATACTAAACTGCAAGGGCAGCTGGCTTGCCAGACAGAACTGGTCACATGACACTCTCCGACACAACCAATCACTACTCCTCCCTCCCACCTTCACCGTTTCCAACAAAAATATAAATGTGTTGAAACTTTTTGAGTGACCCTAATAAATCAATTTAACCCATATAGTCAAAGAAAATGAATGGGCTCAAAATGTGACCTACTGAATATTACATCCAAAAAAGAAAGGAGAAAGAAGCGACACTGCACCAAAGAGGAATTAAAACAACTTTATACCCAATCAATATAAAGAAACCTGAAGAAAGATAGGGAGTGAAAAGAAAATGGAAAAGAGAGTTCAAAAAAACGATGGGAAAACAATCAAGCTGGCTGACAAAAGAGAAAAGAGGTGCAAGGGGCAGGAGGCATGGCACCCAGGAGTTGGCCTGAAAAGAATGGCACTCTTGGGGGTTATAGGGTTGCTCTTGTTGAGCATCCAGGCAGCAGGATCAACCAAAGAGCTTTGGGGAAGAGAGAGAGAGATGGTGGTGGGACGATGGAGGTGGGCTTGGACCTCACACTTGATCACACTTGCTGATGTCTCGGCCCTCACTGAGCAGACCTAAAGGGAGAAAGAGTGAAAGGGACTAAGGCTTCAAGAATGGACTGAAATAAGTGCCTTGAGTATGGGAAAGGCGCTATATTAACCAATGTATTATTATAAACATCGCAATTTTATTGCTGTTTTTACATTCTTTTTTATTAATTATTTAATGACTGATTTTATTCCCACAAAGAGCATCGGATTTTTTTGGTTATTTATTTAAGGAAGACGACTGCACTGCACTTTATATATTTGAAGTTGTTAATAAACTGCACTTCGATCCACCGACCTTTGCTTGTTTTATATGTCCTCATTGCCCTGGTCTATGCTGGTCGTGATTGTCGATGACCCGGATTCAAGAAGTTGTAAAGAACCGGGGCATCTCAAGATCAGATTTAAATCTAAGACCAGCCTCAGGTACATAAGATGAACACTGGACAGAAAAGTAACAGCATCAAGCTGCTCCATACCTCCAGGAAGATTCATGTTTCTGGTGCCCCTTGTCCTCTTGGCCTACTACCTTTCATTGAAGAGCTGCAGTCACTGTGCGAGGCTTTCAGTTTTTTCACCATGTTATTAGATGTTGGAGTGCGGAGGGATTCAAACATATTTTTATTCTGTCGGTATCTACACTCAGAGCGGCAAAGTGAGTCTGCGAATTGGCATTCAGAGCATGTGTTTGTCCCATGAGAAGGTCCTTCATCAGCTGCCACTATGAGTATTTGGATTCTCAAGCATCTACAGCAAGTCTTGAGGCCATCTTGAGCGAGTCAATGACTTCTGAATGGGTACTGGAGGCTGACTGGGACATCTGGCTGGGCAGGTGAATGGTAAGAACTCTCACTCCTATAGGATAATTAGCTATAAAGAGCTATGAGTGGAAAAGCATGGGATGGCTAAAGCTTAAGCACTAACAAAGCATGGAATGATCCCAATTTGTCTGTTATCTAACCAGCATATCCAGTACCAAGGTAGGATATGTGCTGTAGAAGTTGAAACAAGGGGTCACAATCCCAATTTCTATTTATAAGATTGCTATAATGTGTTATTGTGATATTTCCCACTATTTCGTGACCCTGTTGGTTTACTGTCGCACATTAAGATTAACACGCAGAACCTCAACAGTGCCCTATGAATGACACACATGCAGCTTGTTAATCTCTACTTGTTGTCGCAGATGCTCATCCTTTCTCAGGTTATGAAGTAATTGATAGCCTGCGGCATCGCCATGTCTTCCTCTTTGTGTTTGAACGGCTAGTTTAAAACTGAAGTGCAATTTAGGAAGAGGATATGCGTTGATGTGTCATTTGTTGTTTTGTCTTGAGCAAAATAAAATGAAAATATAGAGAAAAGTTTACAGATTTTGCCCACCACAACAGGTACGCTCATACGTGTGATTCGGTTAATCTACGGTCGTGACCAAAAGTTTGGAGAATGACCCAAGTGTTGATTTTCATAAAGTTTGCTGCTTCTGTGTTGTTAGATCTTTTTGTCAGATGTTGTATTGAAGTAGAATTACAAGCATTTCAGAAGTTTCAAAGGCTTTGGCTGACAATTCCATTAATTTTATGCAAAGAGTCCATATTTGCACTGTTGGCCCTTCTTTTTTTTCCAAGACCTCTGCAATTCACCCTGGCATGCTGTCCATCAACTTCTAGGCCAAATCCTGACTAATGGCAGACCATTCTTGTATAATCAATGCTTGGAGAATTGGTGGGTTTTTGTTTGTCCACCTGCCACAAGTTCCCAATGGAATTAAGGTCTGGGGAGTTTCCTGGCCATGTACCCCAAATTTCAATGTTTTGTTCCCTGGGCCACTTTGTTCTCACTTTTGCCTTATGGCCCGGTGCTCCATCATGCTGCAAAAGGCATTGTGGGTCACCACACTGTTCTTGCATGGTTGGTTAGAATTTGCTCTCGTAGGATGTTCTGGTCCCATTCTTTATTCATGGCTCAGGATCGGGGCACCACCAGTGTAGAGCTTGCTCAGGAATGACAGCTGGCAGGTGTGAGTGAAGTGAAGACTTTTGGAGGATGGCCTGGTTGGTGTCAAGAAGGAAAGCAAAGAAGCCAAGAAAAACACCAGAGACAGAGTGATATTTTGCTGAAGGTTTTGGACTGCTAAAGGGATTGGACTGCTGAGGACAGCTGGGGTCAAGTCTATGATGAATCCCCTTTCCGATTGTTTGGGGCATCCAGAAAAAAATGAAAGCTGAGTGGCACTACCATCAGTGCTGAGTCATGCCAACAGTAAAGCATCCTGAGACCATTCATATCACGTGGGGTTGCTTCTCAGCCAAGGCAGTGGGCTCACTCACAATCTGGTCTAAGAACACAGCCATTGAATAAAAGGATCAAAACATCCCCCGAGAGCAACTTCTCCCAAACATCCAAGAACAGTTTGGTGACCAATAATGAAGAAGGACCGGGCCATAAGGCAAAATTGATAACTAAGTGGCTCAGGGAACAAAACATCAAAATTTGGGCTCCATGGCCAGGAAACTCTCCAGATCTTAATCCCACTGAGAACTTGTGACGGGTGGACAAACAAAAACCCACCAATTCTGACAAACGCCAAGCATTGATGATGCAAGAATGGGCTGCCATCAGTCAGGATTCGGCCCAGAAGTTGATGGACAGACAGCATGCCAGGGTGAATTGCAGAGGTCTTGAAAAAGAAAGAAGGGACTCTGCACATAAACTTAAAGGAATTGTCAATCAAAGCCTTTGAAACTTATGAAATGCTTTTAGACAAAAAGATCTAAAAACACTGAAGCAGTAAACTTTGTGAAAACAAATACTGCGTCATGCATCATTCTCAAGACGTTTTGGGCATGACTTTATGGTCTGATTGTGTCTTTTTTCCAAATTCTGCCATCCGTTGTGTTTTTTAATTTTCAGCCACTGGCCAGATGTGTTGGCTGAGCCTTGTATCTCTGTGTTGTCATTGTACATTTGTATTTTACACAGATAAAAGTAAAGGCCGTATGTCAGAAGTCACTTGAGCAAAGATGAGGGATGGCACTGAAGGTTACGCTTCAACCCCGTCATCTTGATGATTTTAACATAAGGTCAGTCATGATGGGAAAGAATACTGCAATGCTGATTATTTAAGACTAATTGCATTATGCAGATGGCATGGAAATTGCATATGAAACATTTTTTAACGTGAGCCGTTATGTAAATAGCGATCATGAGGACCACTTAAGGATATATTTATATGTACTGTATGTTCTTAGGCACCATTGCTAATGTAAAGCTGATTTTCTGCAATCTTAAAAGTAAAAGAAGACAATAATGAACACGTCATAGGGAAAAATGAAGAATGCTTTCAACTGGTCAAAGGCAGATCCCACAGTGAAAAGAGATTTGCTCTCGTAATTACGGCAGGACTGTCATGGTCTGCAAAATCAAAGCATCTTCTCTTCCTTACTTTTCATCACCCACAGCTGGTCTTCCAATTTCGTGACATTGATGGATGCTATTCTCAGATTTGATGTACCCCTTTATCTTCTATCCACTCCAATTACTGAGTAGTTAGTACATTTTGATTTACTGTTGTGACAGATAGGGGGTGTCTATTGCTCCCTTGAACCCTTGTCCAATATGCCAGAAACCAGATAAATGTCCAAAAGTAGACTTTATTAATTCTGCACAGTTCCCAAGGCACCCTCCTCTCCACAATACTCATTAAATCAGTCACAAATACTACAATAAACTCTCCACCACTCCCGGACGCGTTGCCACCCTTCCACCCAGCTCAGCTCGCCGTCTGGGAGCTCCCATAATCCTTTTATATCCCCTGACCCGGAAGTTTTCCAATCCCCAGTCCATGTGACTCCTATCACTTCCGGGTCAGATCAAAAGCCCTTTTCTTCACCCCGGAAGCACGTCATTCCCCTTGTCTATGTGACTCGGACGTACTTCCGGGGCGTATGGCAAATAAACATCGTTCCTTCCTGCAGCGTCGCCTAGTGGCCCCCATGGTATCCAGCAGGGCTGTGGATAAACACTCCATTGTCCAGAATTCCCTGCTGGTCTTCGGGGCCCCTCCATGCTGCAGGGAGAGCTCCATCTGGCCACCTGGGGGTATTGGCCGGGATGAACAGCTGGCCATCCACCACACTGTCTTATATGAGCATACATATGTGTACAATGGATATAAATGTTATAAAAAGTATAGGAAAATCCATAACAAATACCGTATGTACTTGCGTATAAATATCGATCATAAAATCAGACCCTGACTTATTCGCCCGTTCAAAAATTCAACACTTCATTTCCATCTTGCTTCCTCCAATCTCACATCAGTTTCTGAGACGCAGCGAATTATGTTGCATCAGCGCAGTTACCAGTTTCTTTTGCCACTTCAATGACTTTTCATTTAAAATCAGCTTCATATTTTCTTCTGATAAAATGCTCCATCATAGATAAGGGATGGTCTTACTATAAAGGTGTATGAGGGTGTGAGAAACAAAAAACACAAATCAGTGCAAACGTCGCTTTGGAATAGTTTGGGTATTACCATGGGGTCATGCAGGCACAATACATAGTAAAATAAAAGGCTGTGTGGTCCGTTTTTACTCTCTCAGGTGGGCGTTGATGACCAAGGACCTTGCCACACCGGGACACCTGGAACATGGATGGACTGGGAGAGGGGCACTAGCTTTGCCTGGGCGCAAGAGGGCAGCCCCCCTGGATTCCACCAGGGCCACAGACATGGAGCTGGGAAGGTCAATCCTGTGGGGGTCCATGGCCACCACCAGGGGGCGCCTGGACATTCATGGAGACCTGGAGGACAGCACTTTCGCCACACCAGGAAGTGCTGCCGAATCAGGAACCGTGTATACCCAGAGTGCTTCCGGGTGCAAAGGGCAGCACCTCCGCCACACTAGGACCATCACAGAGCACCTGGAGCACATCCGGGGCATTCGAGGAGCCGGAGTCGGGTGGCAGTAGACAGAGCTTGTAAGAGAGGAGTGGAGGCGGCTGAAGGAAGGAAAAGGACTGAGTTTTAGTGTGGTAATTTGTGTGCGCCTAAGAAAATAAACGGTGCGTGCTTTGGACATTTGGAGTCTGTGTCTGTCTGTGTCGAGGCTGGTCTTTCACACATATCATAAGCTCTTGGACCAATAAGTGTGAGTTTTCTGCATTTGACGTATACAACTGACTTTATAAAATACTGGAAATTGTACGGTAAAGTTAAAATCCCGACTTAAACATAAGTATATACAGTAATTGCCTTCACAATACCGAAGTGAGTTTCTCTCTTTCCCACTCACTTATTGAGTCCTACACCCTACTGCGGGGCATCATATTTGTCTTTGTTGACACCTTCATACCTAAACCCCTTCTAGAATACATTTAAAGTATTTTTGGCTATTATTATACCTATTATACGTATGTTCGCTAATTTAAGCAGACCACCAAATACTAATATTTGATCACTTGATGGTCTAAAACAGGGGTGGGCATAAATGTCAGTCCTGGAGGGTCGCAGTGGCTGCAGGTTTTCATTCCAACCCAGGTGCTTAATTAGAAACCAATCCTTGCCAGCCTCAGACCTTATTTAATTTTATGGCTAGTGAATCTACGATGTTTGGTTCTTAGATCGTAGATTTTTTTCCTTACCTATGATATATCCAAATGATTTGAAGCCTAAAATGGATAACTTTCAGTCTGTCATATTCTTCTAATATGTGCACGATGAATCCACACAGGTGTGAATGGATATAAGTTAGATGGAGAACTGCTGGCTCCTTTGTCATTTACACTTTATTGTTAATAAGGAGTTATTAAAATACCAAATGCAGCTGTTTAAGGCTGAAATAATGAATTAAGGGTGGGGAACCATAACAAGCGAGATCACTACGATGAAGCATCAAAATGTCACTTAAGCAATAACTGACTTCTCATTAAGAAACGGAGTTGGAACAAAATCCTGCAGCCACTGCGGCCCTCCAGGACAGACATTGCCCACCTCTGGTCTAAAACCAAATGCTACAAGCAAGGATGTAATTAAAAAAAAACAAGAAAAAGTAGTTAAACCTTTCCAGAGTGTCTGTTATGAAAGCTTTAATTCTGCAAACGCCTCCAGTCACAGGCTGCTAACTAACAGAACATGTGGGCTTTGAGTTTTTGTCCTGGCAGCTGGCGGACCAAGCCAAGTGTGGCTTTTATCCAAGGACCAGCAGAACTGTTAGAAATCAAATCATTCTCTGAATAAAAAACACAGACACGCTTCAGACAAACGGGAGATTTCAGGTGCAGCTGGGGGGACGGGAACGTCTCAACGGGGCATAAACAGCTGTTCAGATAAGTCTCACCTGTTCTGCATTGGTTTATTGTAAAACTTGAAAGAAGTACTCCTCCCAAAAATGAAGAGAGCACATAATCATCCCAATCTAACCCCAAGTCAATGAAGCGTCAGAGATATCAGCCTGTCCAGTCAGCAAGCAGACGCAATTGTGAATCAATGTCACCTCCTTTGGTGCAAATGAAAGTGACAACAGGTGACCTGGGGAGGCCACAGCAAGACACCCCCCGATAAGGGAATGGTGGCCACAGACAGTTGCTCTCTCTTGATCCTTCCTGACTGATTCTTGTCTAGTTTGGACTAGCATGAAGTGTCACCTACAGCCCGTTCAGGTTGCACAGGTAGTCCAGCACCTCCAGGACGGCACATCCACATATGTTGTCACAAGAAGGTTTGCTGGGTCTCCCAGTACAGTCTCGAGAGTATGGAATTGATAGCAGGTGATGGACTGTCACAATGAGGAGAGGTGGACAGGGCCGTAGAAGGACATCAACCCAGCCACAGGTTTGTGTGAGGAGGAACAGGAGGAGCACTGCCTGAGTCCTACAGAATGAACGCCAGCTGGCTAATGGTGTGCATGTCTCTATCACAAACAGTCTCCATCAGGTTGGCATGAGGGCCCAACATCTTCTAGTGGGACCTGCGCTCACAGCCCATCACCGTACAGCTTGCTTTGCATATGCCAAGGATTACCAACAATTAGCAGCTCCACCATTGGCACCCCGTTCTCTTCACAGGTGAGAACAGCTTCATGATGTGAAAGAGTCTGGAGATGCCCTAGTGAACATTATGCAGCCAGCATGACCGGTTTTGGCGGTGGGTTAGGTTAGGGTTAGGGATGGCCTAGGGAGGCATATCCTTGGAGCGTCACACAGACCTCTACATGCCCTGGTTGCTCATGAAATCCTTCGGAGCCGTTGTCAGACCTTAACCCTGGTGCAGTGGGCCCAGGGTTATTCCTGGTGCAGCACAATGCCCATCCTCACATGGCCAGAGTGCGTAGACAGTTTCTGCATGACAAAAGCATCGATGCCATTGACAGGCACTCAAGTTTCCCAGACCCGAATCCAATCGGGAACCTCTTGGATGTCACATCAAGTGGTGCCACAAGCTGTCCAGAAGTTCACTAATGCCCTGATACAGGTCTGGGAGGAGATCCTCCAGGATACCATCCGCTTTCTCATTGAAGCAGGCCCAGACATTGTCGGGGGTCCATACACACTACTGAGTCACATTAGGAGTTACCAGGATGAAATTCACACAAGTTGGATCAGCCCAGGATTTCACGTTTTGACTTTGATTGACCCAATGACACGCCAGGTTGTAACCTTTGGTCACCCCGTGGTGCACACCACCCCGAAACAACAGTGTACAAAGAATCCGCTCGGCTAGGATTTGTGTCAGACGTGTGCTAGGTTTTGCTCTTTTCACTAGTTTGGGTTTCAAAATGGCGTCACAAAGGAGACTAAATATTTGTAGTCCTTTTATTAACTATGAATAAAAATCATGAGTAGATTCAGTAATGCAAAATCTTACTAATGTGACCTTAAATGCTAAAGGCGCATATCAAATAAAAGGTATTATTATTATAATTAAAAAACCTATAATTGCAGCAATCCAAATAAGAATTGAAAACAAAACTAATTTGTAACAGAATGAAGTCCAATATTAAACTTTTTTTATTTTCTATGCTACAGATAAATGCTTGCATACAGCTTTTACATGAACATTAAAAAAAATACCTTTATTATACAGTTATTATGTCAAAGGCATTTAAAAGTCAGAATCTGCTGCAGTTAATTAATTTTTACCTTTTACATATTTAATGCTAATGGATGCAGAAAGCTTCAAGGAAGAGTCGAACATTGTGTCTATTAAAATGAAAATACTCTCCGAGCTTCATGCATTGCAAAAGCTTAATGCTCTCTAATGGAATATTTACCATGCCCTTAATTACTATGCAGTGCTGTATGCTATAACACCATTGTACACATTCTAAATTTGTTAGAATTAGTTTACTTTTATAAAATAAACCCATTTCCTGTATTCCTTTGTACTTTCCCATCAGCAAAAGTCTGTCTAAGTCCGTCTTCGGCTGAATACTGAGACATACTGCCTCACACTGGTCATGATCTGCATTCCTTTCCTCCAACTCCATGAGCCGGTCCAAACCAGAACAGAAGAAATCTGACAAACGAGAGGGGACCATTCAGCCCATCAGGCCTGTTTGTTTAGCGAACAGCTAACGATGACATCACATTACGCCAACTTGTTTGCCTTTTACTATAGTTGGATGTGGAAGTCCAGCTCCGCCCACCCATCTACATTAAGCCATACCTTAGTAACAGTGTCTGCTGACCTGACAGAAAAGGAAGTAACAGACATAGAGGTTCTAGGAGCCCCCATTCAGTCCCTTCATTGCTTGTTTAGCCGAGGTCACATCACGTGACTTTTTATCGAGGGGCACGTCAGATTTTCCGTTTGCAGTCACTAATCTCTTCGATGCACCACGTCATGTTACAAAACTGAAAACTGCAGCCCACATCACATTTACCAATCGAACGGTGATCTTGTCGCGCTCGCCCATTTTTTTTTGATGCCGCCAGCACTGTACACTGTTAGTATCTTTGGCACGTTCAGCCACAGTCTTAACCTTGTCCCATTCCATTCTATTTAGTATATAAAACAAGAGACATCAGACAGACGAGCTTCTCTTCTATTTGTGAGGTTCTTACCCTTCCTTATTCCTTATTGTTCTTCCTTATGCCTCGTCGCTACATTCTATGCATTGAACTTCCGGCTTGTGGCCCACCTCCGACTTCTAGCAAGCACGAAATTGCCACCAGATTTACGTAGCAAGGAAACCGCTACACTTTTACAATGAGGAATGGATAGAGTCAGGCCAGCACCTAAGCGCTACCGTATTTCCACCCTGCCACCCCAATATTAACAAAATCCCAGGAAAATGGCCATAAACATTAAACACACCAAACACACAAATATATAAATGTTCCTTATTTGCTAGAATAACTACTTGCAAATACAAAAAGTACTAAACAAACCCCATGAACAAACCCTCACACGACGATATTTACAGTCCTGAAAAAAGTCATTACTGTAAGTCATGAAAGAGTTTTTGGAAAAGCAAACCATGGGGAAAGGATGGAAAGAAGTGTGGAACGCTCCCTTGTAATAAACTGCTGCTTAGAACTTGGATAGTGAAATACTGTCCTACCACCGGAGTCTCGAAGAGCATCGGTGGACTGGGCTGGGAGGAAAAAAGAACCCACCGCTGTCCTTAAATCAGGTAGCCGTGTACCATCCTTCTCCACCACGAGTGTCCAGTTAATGAAAGGTTTAGGAACCGCTGATGATCAAGTTGCTTGGAAAATTTCCGCCACATCCTTCACTTTTAGTTTTATTGGTACAGTGCATGCAAACCACAAACTACAAATCCCACAAGCCCCTCCGGATTGGTGCAAACCAATTTAAAACAGAAACCAGCGCAACCAGCATTGTTATTCACATTTAACAATCACTCAACAGGACACACATACACACAGATAAAACTCCCTATGTGTCCTTGCTGCAGGCTTAACGCTCATTAGGTATCTCCGACCCTCCGACTAACAAGATAATTAAACTTGTTTGGGTTTATCCAAGCCGGTCTCACATTAGAACAATCTGGATGACAAAGCTCGCCAGTCCTGTCCACTTAATTCTTCTAAAAAAACATCAAGTCGAGTTTTGAAAGTCCCTACTGTCCTACTGTCCACCACACTACTTGGTCGCTTATTCCAGGTGTCTGTGGTTCTCTGTGTAAAGAAAAACTTCCTAATGTTTGTGTGTAGTCTCCTACAGTGTCCCCATGCTCGTGATGAACTCATTTTAAAGTCACAGTCTTGATCCACTGGACTAATATCTCTTTATAATTTTAAACACTTCAATCTAGTCATGCGCAAGCACATGGGGAGCAGCTGAAGGACCCGACGTGCATCGCGACAACCCACGCCAGGGGACAAAGGCGGCTCTCTTTCTTCTCCCACAGAAAAGACAAAGCACCGCCGCCATGACCCATCTTGCATTAGGAAAACGCCATCCCTTCCGGGTTCCTTTCTCTCCTCTGGTCCCCCATTGATGACATCCCTACCCATCCACCACCATGCCTTCCCAGCATTCCATGTCCCTAATTTCCTGCCAGCCTCTTTATAATGTCCGTGCAACCATCCCCGATTGTCTGATGCAATTTTCTGTTTTTTTTGAGATTCTGACAACCTTTCGTTACAGTATACGGGGCCTAAAAAACCCCAAACCTTTAGGACTTGTTTGTCTGATTATTACACACTTAAACCACCACATATTTGGGGGGGTTAATGCCCCCCCAGACGCCTTTTTTGCTGCACTTGTTAAGGAAACGTCACAATTCACCAAGAAAAGGTGAAATTTTAACAGAACACATTTTTTTTTCATGCAAAGAGCATCACAATTACTGGGACACATTTTACACACTGCCAATGAACTGTAAAAACTATAAAAAAGAACTACTGCAACAATCTATTACTATATGTGCGAGGTGCAACCAACACCATTGATGAAATTCGGTCTACTCTAGTACAGCAGCTCAATCCCAGAGACAGTGATGCTGATTCGCTAGTGGGGGGCGGCAGTGGTCATGGGCTTCTCAACAAATGTACGTCACTGACTGATCAGCTCCAGTGTGCTGGCAAATTGCACTGGGAACCGACTATAGTCAGTTGTGTCGGTTTAAGGGTTAATCTTGTTTGGCTTACACTAGTTGGTCTCAGTCGTTGGGTATGTCACATTAGAAAACTGGAATTTTACGAGTGTCTGCTGCCGACTGCTTCTGAATGCCAAAGATAAGGCGATGACTGAAAATGGCTGGGAAAGTCATCTAATGTGACATTGCCTGAAGCTGTCCCAATATCGTATCCTGATGCTTCCTAACGGTTGTTGAGGTTTCTGCTTCAACCACATGTATTTGTAGTTTGTTCCAGATTCTGACAACTCTTTGAAAAAGAAGTGCTTCCTGGCTTCAGTCCCTAAATGCACTTCCACAAACAGGACCCTTCCCAAGTGTGGCCACTAGGGGGGGCCTACCAGCACCCCAAACCCCCCGAGACACAGCAGTCCCAGTTCAATTAAGGTGCTTTCAACACAACTCAACAATGCAGCACAAGTCTTTCTCTTCCTTTTCATTTTCTCTTCCTCCACACCTGACTCCAGTTCTCCTCAAGTCGAGTGGAGGACACACTTTCAGCTCCAGACCCAGAAGTACTTCTGTTGCTTAATCTATTGTCCCCCGGCAATAACTGGTGGACTTGGTGAACAGATACTGTATACCAGGGGCAGTTTACTCCACCAGCAACACCCATTAGCGGTACCCAAAAATCTTGACAGGGCCTGTTTTTCTGGACTTCAACAGCCATGCCACCCTGTGGGTGTCCTAATTAGGTTCAGCCGTGAGCAACACTGCCACCTGTTGTGTGGGAGGGGAATTAATGAATTCCTTCTGGTATGTCCATTAGCCCCGTCCATCCATTATAGCCTCCTGTCTGGGCAAGAATTCATCCTTCACCCCGGCCAGAATGCCAGTCCCTTCCTCTATGGCACCTATAGCTGCCGGTCACAATTTTAATGCATAACTGTAGTGAAAGGTAAATTATTTGCCTTTTTGCACATGTAAACAGCATTCAAGACGTACAAAACGCAATTTATATACATACAGGTAAGCACCCCAACAAGCACCATGGAAAGCAACTCTCCTGTGTCCACTGGTTGGGAATGTGGCTTTCATCCATGCGGAGTTACCAATCAGGGAATGAGGTGTGGTAATAAGCAGGAGCCAATCAGGGAAGGGTCATGCAATAAGCACGAACCAATAAGAGTACGATTAGAGTTGGCATTTTTGAAAAAAGCGTATTTCTGCCCATCCATCCACGTTACAACGCTGAAGCTGCATTTTCATAATTGTAAGCCTCGGGAGAGCATTTTCAAAAGCATTCGTTTTTGGCAGCTGAAGAACAAACAGAAACAAACAAAAACATAGAAATGTTGAATAGAAAGAGTGGAGAGATTCATATACAGCAAAATCTTGGTTTGTGAGTAACTTGGCCTGCAAGTGTTTTGCAAGACGAGTAGTTAATAAATTTTAACTTGATAAGCGAGCGAGGTCTTGCAATACGAGTAGTACATATACACTTTTTCTAACGAGTGTCACGTGATCACAACTGAGCCAATGGTGGGCCTCTCTCTCTTTCTCTCACTGCGGGATTGTGGGTAAACGTGTCCCAACACTTGTTCTCAGTCGGTGTGCTAAACTTGTATAGTCAACATCCGTACGAGTATCTACTGTTTACTATAGCATTATGACCACGTGTGTGTGTGCGTAAAACATTTTTTTATTTCGCATCCAAGTGTAGTCACTGTTTTTTAGTAATTGTACTGTAACAAATAAATTTTGTAGAAAAGCACCACCTGAATAAAGCTGTAGCAGTGCAAGTGATGAATGTGTTTAATGACACATTGTGAATTTCCCCTTGGGATTAATAAAGCATCTATCTATCTATCTATCTATCTATCTATCTATCTATCTATCTATCTATCTATCTATCTATTATGTAGCACCATTCATCTATCTATCTATCTATCTATCTATCTATCTATCTATTATACCGTATAGTACCCTATCTATCTATCTATCTATCTATCTATCTATCTATCTATCTATCTATCTATCTATCTATCTATCTATCTATCTATTATGTAGCACCATTCATCTATCTATCTATCTATCTCTATAGGGTGGTCCAGATCTAATTATGCAATTTTCATTAAGCTATAACTTATTATACTTATTATAAAACTGAAATTTTAGTGATCAGCAATAATGGATACAATGAGGCTATTAGAAATAAATTGGATTAGGATTAAAAGTCAAGACGGAGGTAAAAAGCTTAGGGGTGATTGTTGACTGTAATCTGAATTTTAAATCACATATTAATCAGATCATCAGGACAGCATTTTTTCACTTAAGAAACATAAGTAAAGTTAGACCTCTTATATCACTGAAAGATGCTGAGAAATTAGTTCACGCGTTTGTTTTCAGTCGACTAGATTACTGTAACGCACTCCTCTCTGGACTAACCAAGAAAGATATAAATCGTTTGCAACTAGTGCAGAATGGAGCTGCTAGAATCCTAATAGGAAAAGAAAATCAGAACACATCACACCAGTCTTAGCGTCACTACACTGGTTACCTGTGTCATTCAGAATTGACTTTAAAATTCTGCTTATGGTTTATAAAGCCTTAAATAATCTCGCCCCATCTTATATATCGGAATGTCTAAAACCTTATATTCCAAATCGTAACCTTGATACTCAAATGAGTGTCTCCTTAGAATTCCAAGAACAAAACTTAAAAGAAGTGGTGAGGCGGCCTTCTGCTGTTATGCACCTAAAATCTGGAATAGCCTGCCAATAGGAATTCACCAGGCTGATACAGTAGAGCACTTTAAAACACTGCTGAAAACACATTACTTTAACATGGCCTTTCTATAACTTCATTTTAATCTTAATTTAACTTAATCCTGATACTCTGTATGTTCAATTTCCTTATAATAACTATTCATGGTGGCTCTAAAATCGGTACTGACCCCTACTCTCTTTTCTGTTTCTTTTTCCGGTTTCTTTGTGGTGGTGGCCTGCGCCACCTCCACCTACTCAAAGCTTCATGATGCTCCAACAATGATGGACGGATTAAAAGGAAGAAGTCTACGTGACCATCATCATCATCAAGCCCTTCCGTGAGAACCCTAAATCCAAAGAGGACTGTTTCATTTATGTTAGGTAGAATGCCCAGAGGAAACTGGTCAGGCGGTCTCATGGTCTGGAATCCCTACAGATTTTATTTTTTCTCCAGCCGTCTGGAGTTTTTTTGTTTTTTCTGTCCCCCCTGGCCATTGAACCTTACTCTTATTCGATGTTAATGTTGATTTATTTTGTTTTCTTATTATGTCTTTCATTTTTCTATTCTTTAATATGTAAAGCACTTTGAGCTACTGTTTGTATGAAAATGTGCTATATAAATAAATGTTGTTTTTGTTGTTGTTATATAAGTGTATATATTATATATAAATTTATTATTACTTATTAGTTTATTACATTGAGAATTCACAAAAAACTCTTTTTGTTGCTGATAGATGGCAGCATCTGCCCTGCATTCCAAAATGGCGGGGAGACGGTTGTCATTTGAACAGCGGGTGCGATGTGTTCGCCTTTTCATAATTGCATAATTAGATCTAGACCACCCTGTATCTATCATTTCCACAAAATCCTCAAAAGGAGGCAAAAGCAACTGTCATTGGATAGGCTCCTTGTTAAAGTCGCAAAAAAAGAAGATTCCAGTGAGCCAACAGATAGAAGTGACTCCGTTAGGTATAATGAAAGTTGTCTTACATAATAACCCTCTTCCTTCTCCTCTCTCTCGTCTCCCTCACACCAGCCATGATTCTTTTCAAAGGTAGAGTGCAGGTTAATTTGTTTTACGTATTTTTATTTTATATTTGTATTAATGATTTTTATATGAATATTTCTGGGATGTGGAAAGAATTATCTGAGTTTCCATTATTTCTTATGGGGAAATTCGATTTGATAAGCGAGTGTTTTGGATTACAAGCACATTTCGGGAATGAATTATGCTTGCAAACCAATGCGCCACTGTACACAAGAAGGGAGATTGAGGCGAAAGTCGATTGTGATGAAGAGATTAGGTTAGTCAGGAACAGTACTGTTAGTAAGAGGACTTTGGAGGAGCAGAGACATCAAAATGTGGACCAAATGAAGAGTCCGTAACGCACTGGTAGTGATGGCAGCTATGTATGAAGCTGAAAAATTTATGAAAATTTAGCCACGCAACTAACAGAAGACGGAACGTGTTTGACCGAAGATGCTTCAGATGGATTATGGGAATAAATTGGCCAAGGATGATTAGTGACAAGGATTTGAGAGAAAGGGATGGCCAAGTGAAATAGGCGTGTTGAGAATGGTATGACGTATTTGGCGCAATAATGACTCAAGGACAGCAAGAAGAGTGGAAAGATGGTTTCCAGTAGAAAAGAGAAGAGCAGGAAGGCCAAGGAAGAGGTGGAAAGATATGGCGATAGAGGAGCAAGGGGAAGAAACCTGGAGGAAGTGGCAGAGGATTGAGAGAAGTGAAGATGACAGAAGTGTGGCCGACTATCTAACTAACTGTGCTGATGTGGCCTAAGAATGGAAGAAGTGTCTATTATCGTTATTATTGTTATTAGTTCATGTATTTGTCATGCATGTTTTTGATTTTAAATATTGCATTTCCAGTTCCACTGCTGTCGTACCAAAGCGGTTCAAACTGGTGACAACACAGTATGTTTATATCGACATCTGACATTTTATATATATGCCATTTCAACAATATTCATAATATTAAAACAGGTGACTGCTGTTCAGTTATACATGCAAATGTGCAGAATTCAGAAAAAAGACAATTTATGTTGAGAAATTGGAAAAAAAAACAGATAAGAAAGGCTTTGTCAATGGTATTGTCACACAATGGGCCCTGCTGTTGCTTTCCTGTTTCATTCATTCTTACATTTGAATGGAATTGTTATACTCAACAGCAAGTTCTTTGTCACCCGTATCTGACAGTTTTTTTCCTAAAAACTTTTTAGTCTGTTCTGGTATAATACTTAGAGCTACCAGGAAAATGAACATAAGAGAATAATGCTAGACATTCATTTAGAATTTACAAATAGATCATTGACTACAGAGAAAGAAAGTCATGTAGAAGAATAGAACAAAAAAAGCACCAAAAACCATCTCAAGGCTTCACATAATAAGCAAACATCTTCAGACTGAACGACGACCACATTAAGCAAATGAAAGAACAGTGAGAGGATGGAAGTTAAAAAAACAAAAACTGACTGAATTAACAGGAAACAGCAAACAGGAGGAAGAAGAATATGGCGAGCTATTGTTTCCGTAAAACCTCTGAAAAGAAAGCCATGAAATGAAAGGCAATGTGATACAAAATGGTAACAATATGCAAACATGTGTTTAGATATTAGACAAACACTTTCCTCCAATTGTCTCTAGAGAGTGTGGAATGAGATAGCTAGATATGAAAGGCACTATATGACTGAATAATATGAAAGATAAATGACTTATTAAAACATAAAAGACAGTTTGTGAGTGATAGATAGATAGATAGATAGATAGATAGATAGATAGATAGATAGATAGATAGATAGATAGATTTGTTATTTAGTGTAGTAGGCAGGATAAAACAGATAGATAGATAGATAGATAGATAGATAGATAGATAGATAGATAGATAGATAGATAGATAGATAGATAGATAGATAGATAGATAGATTGATAGATAGATAGATAGATAGATAGATAGATTTTTTATTTAGTGTAGTAGGCAGGATAAAACAGCTAGACACATAAACTTAAAGGAATTGTCAATAAAAGTGTTTGAAACTTCTGAAATGCTTGTAATTCTACTTCAGTATACCAGAGCAACATCTGACACAAAGATCTAAAAGCACTGAAGCAGCAAACTTTGTGAAAACCGACACTTGTGTCATTCTCCAAACCTTTGGCCATGACTGGAGGTGGATGGACAAGAAATGTCAACTGTGTCCACTTAAAATTCAATGTACCCCACGAGAAAGTGTACAGGGATCTGAATCCACTCCAGGTAAAGCTATACAAACCCCACAGCGGTTCAGCCTTAATCTCTTCATCATCGCTACTCTTGCTTTGTCAAAATTTTATTTCATAACAGCAGCTGTTTTCACATCAATATTTATCCTTTGTACAAACTGAAATTTCACACACCGCACTGCAACATTTTTCATGTCCTGATGTTTTTCTCTTGACACCGTGCCAGTAAACCATTGCCAAACACACTTGAAAATAGTTTAGTTTAAATCAGATTTATTACATTATTTGTGTACTATACAATAAAAATGATTGCTTGCTTTGTCGAGGGTCTCTTGAATAAATGAGGCTGCCAGAAAGCAAAGCTAAGTGTGTGTCACATTCCTTCACTGCCTGCTTGACACCAGACCTGGGATATCATCGTCGGCTTGTCTTCACCCACTCTTGTGTTAACAGGTGTGAGCTGCTGCATTGTATTTTATGCTGTAGACATTGTGACCACTGGGGGGTGCTAAACTAACCAGAGAGGAGAGTTTTCCATCTTCAATCAGACCAGTTAATATACCAAATCCCAAGTCATTAAGTCCAAGTAATGGCCAGCAGAGATCAAAGACAGGACAGTGTCGAGTCGTTGGTCTGGAGAGGGTTACAAAATATTCCTGCAGCATTGCAGGGTCCTACCAGCATAGTTAGTTGCCTTATGAGTATTGAGAAAAGTGCCATATAAATGCAAAGAATTATTTTTATTATTAGGGTGAAATCATTTTGTGAGGCCTTCACTTAGGTTTGGATTCAGTAAGCCCGTACTATAGGCGGTGCCGGTGCTATGTCATTTAATGCACGCCCGGCCAAGCTTATTATTACGTCAACCGATCGTTTGGTAGCTAACCTGTGCGGCTACGGTTTTTTCCCCCCTTAGGGTGAATGCCTAAGGGGGTACTCACACTAGCAATTCATTCTGTGCCCCCCCAAAGTCTAGTTCGTTTGATTGGTGTGATTGCTCTGTACCATGCCTCTTGGAAGAGTTGGGCCCGAGTTCAGTTCAGAAGCATTTGGGAACAGTGTGATCGCTAAAGGTGCCCGAGCATGGAGAACACACACGATGAGACAAGTCAGAGTAGTGCGATTCTCATTTCATTCAATATCTTTTTGAGTGAAAAACTGGTATTCATTCTCACCTTACACATGAACTTGAATTGTAATTGGCAAGAAACGCTGCAAATTCTTCCCTTAACATCATTTGTCAGAGTAAAAATCTTTTCGGGCGTGCAGCACGATTAACAGCAACAGTAAATCTGTCAGAGGGTAGAGCGGTACCCTGCCCTACATGACCCCAAAACAACCACAAAAATAAAGAAAATCATTTTCACATGCATGCTGTCACTCCGTGCTCAGATCTTGTTTTGGCTTTACATAAAGTCACATGGTCATGACGAAAGTGCGCCCGGGCCCAGAGCGTTAAGTGCAGTGTGAGTGCAGCTAGTGGGGGAGTAGGAAAGTAGGGGACAATCGTGCTCGGGCATGGTACGGAACAAACGGGCCTAGTGTGAGTACACCCTAATTCAACTTAATGGTGGCACCTGCCCTGAATATAAGTAGCAAGGTAGGACCCCTTTCTTCTTGTAACAATACTGGTAGGCCTTGGGTCAGTCCTTGGCAGAGTTTCTTAAATTTATATTCATTTCCTTATCAGACGTTTTTATCCAACGCAACTTACAAAGGTGCGCAACATAATCGAGTAAACATTTGGAAACGAGCGTTACAAAGACAGGGTTCTAGAACTGATCATTACAACGTGATACGTTTTAAACCAAACGGACCAGTCAGTCTTTCCTTAGTTACAAGAATAAGAAGCGCACACCACCCTTTGTAATGCAAGTCACCCTTCGTAAATCACAATGGCCTTGTAAGTTTGTGTACCTGAGCGCACCTCAAACCCTGCCAAGCTGACACCCTGAAATAATCATCCAGAGACGATGCTAATCAGCATCGCACAAATGGAATCGCAATGCTGCAGATCATCACTGGTTGGTAGAGTAGCCGCCCACCTTATATACCGAGACACCACCACCTGTACTTCCCGTTCTTTGAAAGATTGGGTATGGATGTGTCAGAGTTGCCCTAAATATACGCAAGTTTTTCCATCAAGCTTTCTTTTATCAATCTCGACTTTTGCATGGAAAGTTGCATACAGACATTTGGGCTTCTTTTTCTGTGTTTGCTCATTTTATAAATCTGGCCCTTGCGTTCAGATGCGTTCTCACTAGTGCATTATAGTCCGAGCTTAACATCCTCTGATTTATATTCAGCACTTCTTATTATATAACCTAACATTTTATTTGTCTTTTTAATTGCTTTTGTGCAATGCTTAGAAGCTAAAATTGTTGACATAAACCCCCAAATCCTTTTCGGAGGTTGCTTCATTTAGGACAATGTCAATGCCAATACTGATGCTCTGTGTAAGAAAGGACAGAGCCAACTATACTTGCTTAGAAAACTGCCATCTTTCAACATCTGCAATAAGATGCTGCAGATGTTCTACCAGACGGTTGTGGTGAGCACCCTCTTCTACGCCGTGGTGTGCTGGGGGGGCAGCATAAAGAAGAGGGATGCCTCACGCCTGGACAAACTGGTGAGGAAGGCAGGCTCAATTGTAGGCACGGAGCTGGACAGTTTGACATCTGTGGCAGAGCGACGAGCGCTGAGCAGACTCCTGTCAATCATGGAGAATCCACTGCATCCACTGAACAGGATCATCTCCAGACAGAGGAGCAGCTTCAGTGACAGACTGCTGTCACCATCCTGCTCCACTGACAGACTGAGGAGACCCCACACTATGCGACTCGGGGGGGTAAACGTTAACATTATACAAAGTTAGTGTCTGTGTATGTGAATTTCCCATTGGGATTAATAAAGTATCTATCTATCTATCTATCTATCTATCTATCTATCTATCTATCTATCTATCTATCTATCTATCTTAAAAAGGATGGTGAGGCCAGCAGGGGGTGCTTACCCTGTGGTCTGAATGTGAAATGTGGATCTCAATGCCCCCAGTGGAGTGATGAAGAGTCTATGCTGTATAAATGGTGCCATCCTAAAAAATGGATAAAATTGATGTCCTGACTCTCTGTGGTCAAGAAAGGTCCCTGGGTATCCTTCATAAAGATTAGGATGTATCCCGATGTGCAGACTGAATTGCCCACCATGGCCTAGTCATTCTGGCCCCCTAATCATTTCCTGTCTCTAATTGGCTAATTATCTCTCTTTCAATCCTTTACTACCCAATAGCTAATGTGCGGTGAAAGTACTGCCTCAAGAATGGCTGCCATCCCCACTCACTATGTAAAGCTCTTTGTATAGTGAGAAAAGTGGCATATACATGTAAATAATAATAATAATAAATAAAGTATTATTATTATTATTATTATTAGGAGATGTCATAAATTCTTCATTTTACTGTCCCATGCAGTACCAGTCAAGGCCCAGTTGGGTTGACGGACATCTCCCCTCATTGTCCATAGCGGGTAGTCGGTATTATTAGACCTGTGGGGGAGTCCCCATCAGTGTCTGGAGCGCACTCCCATTCAATTTCACAGACTTATTGTATACTGTGGACTTTAAGGCGCATGTGCCATTTGGTGTAAGGAGGATCCACACTTTTACTTTCATAAATAGCACCCTGCCCACTCAGTGTCATTTCATCAGAGTTTGACAACAGTCACCTCCCTCAGGTTTTTCTTTCATTAATGCCACCCACTCATTAACATCATAGTTTGATGACCTTGGGGGCTCAAGATATTCAGAGTGCACCCACCTTTTGAAACACAAACTTTACCCCATTTTGTAAATATTGCAGATATTATTATCATACTATTACAACACAGGGGTGAGGTTACCCCTCAGTGACCAGGGGGTGCCTGCTTTTATTTTCAACGGAAGATGGCACCTTAGGCGGTCACCTAATAGATTTCTGACTGGCTGTGCTCCTTGTGAGTGGTGAGTCAAGCTTTTGAAATTTCACAAAGAAAACTTTTGAAAGATTTCTTACCAAATGGAAGTGTTGTCATGTGACCTGCCTACTGTAGACACCTTAGGATTTTTAAAGAATGTGTGAAGGTCAAGTGGACAAATGTTAAATACAATCTGC
Organism: Polypterus senegalus; assembly: GCF_016835505.1. NCBI lineage: Eukaryota > Metazoa > Chordata > Cladistia > Polypteriformes > Polypteridae > Polypterus > Polypterus senegalus. The sequence goes on along the minus strand of NC_053169.1, from coordinate 93,639,841 downwards.
AGCTCTTTAATAAAACTAAATTACAGGCTTAAAAAAGCCTTATTAACACATTTCCTGAAGCATTCTTTTCTAGTAAAGTTCCCACACCTGTTTATGTGTTTGATTTTTCTCTCTGCTAATGAGAAACATGCATTGCATGTTCAAATACGGCATTGGGTGGTTGCTAAGAAACTCTGAGCTAACAAAAAGGCATGAAAGTGGGAATTATTGATGTGACAAAAATATTCCATCTTCTTTATACTGAAATGACATATAGTGGCCTCTTCATGTATTGTGTCATTTTACATGCCAGAAGAAAATCAAAAATATCTATGGAAACATTTATTATTTTTACTGTGCACACACACACACACAAACACACATATATATATATATATATATATTATATAGGGTGGCACGGTGGCGCATTGGTAGCACTGCTGCCTCGCAATTAGGGGACTTGGGTTCGCTTCCCGGGTCTTCCCTGCGTGGAGTTTGCATGTTCTCCCCGTGTCTGCGTGGGTTTCCTCCGGGCGCTCCGGTTTTCTCCCACAGTCCAAAGACATGCAGGTTAAGTGGATTGGCGATTCTAAATTGGCCCTGGTGTGTGGGTGTGTTTGTGTGTGTCCTGCGGTGGGTTTGCACCCTGCCCAGGATTGGTCCCTGCCTTGTGCCCTGTGTTGGCTGGGATTGGCTCCAGCAGACCCCCGTGACCCTGTGTTTGGATTCAGCGGGTTGGAAAATGGATGGATGGATATATATACATATATATATATATATATATATTGTCAGGGATGCCGGGGCAACGGCCCGGCCGGGACGCCTTGAGGAACCAGAAGAGGGTCTACATGCGCCCTGGATCATGTGGGGGCCGCCATCCTGGTTGCTTTGGGGGCCACGGGCACAGAGCTTTGAAGCTCCACCCTGTAGGGGCCCATGGTTGCCGCCAGGGAGTGTTCCCGTGCCTTGGGAGCCCTGGACCTCAGCACTTCCACCACACCAGGAAGTGCTGGGGGGAAGAAGAGCAGGGACACCCGGAGTGCTTCCGGGGATTCAGCCGGCACTTCCGCCACACAGGGGCGTGTCGGCGGGTGATTGCGAACCCACCTGGAGCACATGCGGGTGATAATAAGAGGGGCCGCCTCCCTTCATTCAGGGCAAGAGTCGGGAGCGGAGAGGACTGAGCTTGCTGGAGGAGGCAAGGAGGCGGCCTGAAGGTGAAGAAGGCATTGTTGTGGCCGGGACTTTTGGGGATTTGTTGTGCACTTTTGTATATATGATTGTAAATAAACGTGTTGTGGGTGACATGAACGTGTCTGCCTGTCTGTGTCCGGGCCAGTCTCCACTATATATATATATATTTATATATATATATATATATATATATATATATATATATATATATATATATATATATATATATATATACAGAGTGTCCCAAAAGTCATTATACACTTCCATTTTTCTATTTTCTTCCAGGTATCATTCAGAGAGACTTAAGCCATCAGCATATGACAACTTAGACTTTGCAGTTTTTGTAAGTGTATCATTCCCTTAACCAATGGCGCCTTTGCCCACTTTGCCAGGTTAGTCAGAGATTTCCTGAACATCAAGTTTCCTGAATGATGGATCTGTCGAAGGGGTCCCCTTGAATGGGCTCGAAGCTGCCCTGACCTTACACCTTGTCAGGTTTTTTTTTTTTTTTGTGGGGCTAAATCAAAAGCAAGGTGTATGTCGCTAAGCTCTATAACCTGTCACAGCTTGAGGAAAGAATACGCACGGCTTGCAGCAAGGTCAGGGAAGAAATACTTCAAAATGTCAGAAAGGCTTGCATCCGAAGGTGGCTGAAAGTTGTCGAAAATGGAGGCACACATGTGGAGGTATACAACTAGTCTTTAAGGCATTAGAACATGATGGCAAGCCTAGCAAGTAAAACTGCAATGACTCCTTTGTTGATACTAGAAATAATAATAAACTCAGTTCCATGTGTAATTGTTAAGAATTTACTAAAAGTGTATAGTGACTTTTGGGACACCCTATATATATCTACACTAATAAAAGGCAAAGCCCTCACTGACTCATTCACTTACTCACTGACTGACTGACTGACTGACTCATCACTGATTCTCCAACTTCCTGTGTAGGTAGAAGGCTGAAATGTGGCAGGCTCATTCCTTACAGCTTACTTACAAAAGTTAAGCAGGTTTCATTTCGAAATTCTACACGTAACGGTCATAAACTGGAAGCGATTTTTTCGTCCATATACTATAATAGACTTCTGCTCGATGTCCGTGGGAGGCGGAGTTACGCCTCCCACGTAATTTAGTGCCTGCCCATATAAGGCCGTCTGTCAGCGGCAATCCAATAGAAACACTGCCGCTAAATATTCACGGGTGAACGACTGTGCTTATGCAGAGGAAGATGAGATGGTCAGGGTGGTGTTTGGCACAAACTCGGCGAAATTGCGAGAGAAACGTTTAAGTGCCGGGTCTTAGCTAACATTAAATACAGGAGCTGGAAACCTTCGATGCATGTACACCGAGCGGCTCACATGAACTGACGCAGTGCACAGACAAAAAGCAACAGTTCCAAAGAGTGCTGAACTAAAACCGAATTACACAGTTGAGAAGGCAGCAAAAAAATATTAAGCGTGTGACACATACAAGCATATTCTTAACACTAGAATTACCAGAGCCTACGAAAAAACTCGTAATTCCGTCCCACCTTAAATCGCTTCTTAAAATCGTTCACAGCTTTCCACCAGCGTCTTTTGTCATCTAAATGTGCTGATAAAAATCAGGCTGCAAGCAGCCGGCTATTCCATCCCCCCACCGACTTAGAACGTGCACAAACTTCTCCCAGCTCATGCCTTGATTGATTATCTGGGAGTGAAATGGAGTTTTAGAGTGGAAAGAATAGATCATTATTTGGAATACACGCATTTCATGTGTGTTCCGTTTCTACAGTAATCCGTGTAAACACATTTTTAAAACAGAAACGTTTTTCATATTGTAGTAGTAAATGACAAAATGTAAGCATAAACTATATAATGTATGAAGCCTGAAGTCCAAATATCAAACACTTCCAAAAAAGGTACACATATAATAGAACAAGTATGCTTTTATTCAAAAATATACTGCAGAAAAAGCCACCTTAGCATGCCACATTTACACATACTTACTACACGATAGCATAATGGTATCAGCAACAGACTAGTATCCAAAAGGTCATGAGTTCGATCCCACATGGTTCAGTTTTGAGAAGTAAACTGCTCTTATTCTTACTATTTTAGAATAAAAACACGCATTTGATTTCAGTGTGTAACAGCCAGTAATTTATGATACTTGTAAAGGTTAGTTTTTTTTTTATTCACTTTTCATTCTCAGTCTCAGTCGTGTTCAGGATCCTTCCCTACCCCCATCTGAGAATGCTGTTTTCACATAAAGATGCGCTGTAGCTCTGCAGCGTACTTGTGACTGCATTCTCGTACCAATGCTTGCGAACTGAAGTGCCTGCGTGCACTTTTCGTGGCATTACACGTCTATTTTTTTGAGCATGCCCGTGTCGCTCAAACACAGGAACATATGTTGGTGTACAAGAATAAAAACAAGTGCACTTTTATTCTAGACTATAAGTGAAGAAAAAATAAAGCAAGTTACAGTAGGCGGTTGATACGACAGCTTGCGTGGTGCAATGCTAAGAACTGCTGATTTCCGATCCGTGCTATATAAAATCATCACATTCAAATATTAACAATTTCCACACACCCTTCCTACATTCACGACATGTGTACTTGTTGCAGTGTACACATCTCTCTGGCTATGGTTCCTATTACACTGAATGAGCACCTGACATTGTACTTTCTTCCCTACATAAATCACATTCGAGTATAGCGTCTCCAAATAAATCACATTTGAGTTATAGCGCGTCTTTATGTGAAAACAGCATTGTCAGATTTGGGGGGGATCGTGAACGCGACTGAGAGAATGGAACTGAATAAAAAAAAAAGACTGAAATCAAATGTATGTTTTTATTCTAAAATAGTTAAGTACATGCAATATTATTTGAAAACGAACAGCGTCAGATCGGGTTTGAATACACGCTGCGACGCTGAACTCCCTGTCTATCTACATAGTAATAACAGTAATTTTATTATTATATAGGAGCTTCCCTGTCTGCCTATCATATAGTGCCTTTCCTTCCTACCTATCTATATATCTATCCCCTTAGCTGTTTTTTATATCTATTATACAGTGCCTTCCCTGTTTATTTATATATCTAGTGCCTTCTCTGCCTGTTTGTCTGTCTGATTGCATATAGCGCTGAACTTACTGCTCTGTACTATTCTGTCCTCTGCATGTCCTGGAGTACAAAAGAAACAGCACCATACAGCAACATGTGCGAACTGGCAAGATCGGGGAAAAAACACGCGGTCACTGATTACAAACCGCAAGATGAATGAAAGAGACAATATATGTAAAAACATCATCGCACTAATGCAATATTATTTGAAAACAAACAGCGTCAGATCGGGTTTGAATACGCTGACGCTATTACAGAAGGCGTCAGCTTATTCATTGCAGCAGTTTCAGCGCACAGTACATGCAATATTATTTGAAAACGAACAGCGTCAGATCGGGCGCATATTCAAACCCGATCTGACGCTGTTCGTTTTCAAATAATATTGCATGTACTTAACTATTTTAGAATAAAAACATACATTTGATTTCAGTCTTTTTTTTTTATTCAGTTCCATTCTCTCAGTCGCGTTCACGACTCATCATCAATCTGGCAATGCTGTTTTCACATAAAGACGCGCTATAACTCAAATGTGATTTATTTGGAGACGCGCTATACTCGAATGTTATTTATATAGGGAAGAAAGTACAATGTCAGGTGCTCATTCAGTGTAATAGGAACCATAGCACAGAGATGTGTACACTGCAACAAGTACACATGTCGTGAATGTAGGAAGGGTGTGTGGAAATTGTTAATATTTGAATGTGATGATTTTATATAGCACGGAAATCAGCAGTTCTTAGTATTGCACCACGCAAGCTGTCGTATCAACCGCCTACTGTAACTTGCTTTATTTTTCCTCACTTATAGTCTAGAATAAAAGTGCACTTGTTTTTTATTCTTGTACACCAACATATGTTCCTGTGTTTGAGCGACACGGGCATGCTCAAAAAAATAGACGTATAATGCCACGAAAAGTGCACGCAGGCACTTCAGTTCGCAAGCATTGGTAAGAGAATGCAGTCACAAGTACGCTGCAGAGCTGCAGCGCATCTTTATGTGAAAAGATCATTCTCAGATGGGGGGTAGGGAAGGATCCTGAACACGACTGAGACTGAGAATGAAAAGTGAATAAAAAAACCAAACTAACCTTTACAAGTATCATAAATTACATTGGCTGTTACACACTGAAATCAAATGCGTGTTTTTATTCTAAAATAGTAAGAATAAGAGCAGTTTACTTCTCAAAACTGAACCATGTGGGATCGAACTCATGACCTTTTGGATACTAGTCCGTTGCTGATAACATTATGCTATTGTGTAGTAAGTATGTGTAAATGTGGCATGCTAAGGTGGCTTTTTTCTGCAGTTATATTTTTGAATAAAAGCATACTTGTTCTATTATATGTGTACCTTTTTTGGAAGTGTTTGATATTTGGACTTCAGGCTTCATACATTATATAGTTTATGCTTACATTTTGTTATTTACTACTACAATATGAAAAACGTTTCTGTTTTAAAAATGTGTTTACACGGATTACTGTAGAAACGGAACACACGTGAAATGCGTGTATTCCAAATAATGATCTATTCTTTCCACTCTAAAACTCCATTTCACTCCCAGATAATCAATCAAGGCATGAGCTGGGAGAAGTTTGTGCACGTTCTAAGTCGGTGGGGGGATGGAATAGCCGGCTGCTTGCAGCCTGATTTTTATCAGCACATTTAGATGACAAAAGACGCTGGTGGAAAGCTGTGAACGATTTTAAGAAGCGATTTAAGGTGGGACGGAATTACGAGTTTTTTCGTAGGCTCTGGTAATTCTAGTGTTAAGTGCAACTACTGCGGAAACAAAGCACACGGTGGAAAAAGTCAATGTCCCGCTAAAGGAAGACAGTGTAAAAAAAAACCTGTGCATGCAGTGTGTCAGGTCTCAGATAAAGAGGAAGATGAGCTGTTTATTGATGCAGTAAGAAATGAATCGATGAATGAAACCTGTCATCTTTACAACGGTTGACAAACACGGAATGTAACTTGAACACAACACATCCTACAAATACGAACCTGATTGAAAGAAATAATGATAATCAAATCCTTGATGACAGCAACACTCATAACACTCACAAAACAATTACTGTATATTGACAGTCATGTTACGTTATTTTTAAAATGTTCCCTTTTCTTTTTCATAACTTCTTTAACACACTACTTCTCCGCTGCGAGGCATGGGTATATATATATATATATGTATTGTATATATATACCCCAATCTACATACTCTCAAATAGACAAACCACACACCGTGGCGCAATGGTAGAGGCTTCACATCTAGCGCCGATGTCCGAGGTTCACTTCCTGAGAGGGGGTGCACTGAGTATGTACGCGCACTTCCCGATTCATTTTAGCCTCGCATCCCCTTGGTTTGAGACGTATGAAAAAATATGCGGTTAACGCAGAAAGACAGATCACCGATTGAAGCTTTATGAATAATGGATACTTTATTCGCCATCAATGATTGTTTTGGTAAAGCCATACTCAGTGTAATCAATAGATGAACGGTAAAAAAGTAAGAGCGAGGGGAGGGTAACTTATTGAGGCACGCAGACGAAACCACAATAGCACGCGAGCTCGATGTACTGTAGTGCGCGTCACTCGATCTGAATTGCGCGATCACATTCAAAAAAATATATCTTTTCAAGTTCTATTTAGTCGACACAAATATCTTTGGTTGGAATGTAAGTCGAATTTACTCTTTACATTTGTATGGTGAAGAAAAATTTATGCAATGATGCGTACATTTAACTTACATTCCTACCAAAGATATTTCTGTCAACTACATAAAAATTCCTTCTATTTAAAATTTAAATAGAACTTGAACAGATATGATAGTTCATAATATCCACTCAGACTTGCACGTAAGAGCGGGAGTCATCCGTTTTAACAAACAGCGTATTGCACTGATACGAAATAGCCTGCCCATTTAATTATTTAGGAATGGATAAATAAATTAAGATTTTGCACAAATAATGTTTTCATTTTTCTTCCTTGATGGATTCTGGCACCCCCAGCAACAGTTGCTCGCACCCCAAAGAGTGTGTATATATATATATATATATGTGTGTGTGTGTATATATATATATATATATGTATTTGTGTGTATATATGTGTGTGTATGTATGTATGTGTGTATGTATATGTATGTGTGTATATGTAGATATGTATATATATATGTTTATATGTGTGTGTGTATATATATATATATATGACAGCAACACTCATCACTCACAACAGTGACAAAACAATTACATTGACAATCATGTTACGTTATTATTAAAATGTTTCCTTTTCTTTTTCATTACTTCTTTAACACACTACTTCTCCGCTGCGAAGCGCGAGTATTTTGCTAGTATATATATATATATATATATATATATATATATATATATATATATATATATATATACTAATAAAAGGCAAAGCCCTCACTGACTGACTTTCTGACTGACTGACTCATCACTAATTCTTCAACTTCCCATGAAGGTGGAAGGCTGAAATTTGGCAGGCTCATTCCTTAAGCTTACTTACAAAAGTTAGGTAGGTTTCATTTCAAAATTCTACGCGAAACGGTCATAACTGGAACCTACTTTCATCCATATATATGGCCATGCAGCTACTGAGGAAATCAGCACGCCTCCCACGTAATTGACTGCCTGCCCATATAAGGCCATCCTTTGCTGCGGTGTCTTCATTCCTTTTCTTGCTTCACCAAAGAAGCAGCTTTTTTATTTAATCCATGGGTTCTCCGCTGTTTTATTGTTCATTTATTACGATTGATATAGTTATTGTGTAGGTATTTTAGACTTAGTTTACTGTTCAGGTACCCGTTTCCTTTATTTAATTCGTGGCTTCTCTGCTGTTTTATTGTTCGTTTATTACGATTATAGTTATTTCTTGATTCCCTTCTTTGGCTGACTTCCTGCCCATATAAGGCTCTGTGGTGTCTTCATTCCTTTCCTGGGTTCGCCAAGGAAGCAGCCTTTTTATTTAATCCACGGGTTCTCTGCTGTTTTATTGTTCGTTTATTACGATTATAGTTATTGTGTAGGTATTTTAGACTTACTTTACATTGTTCAGGTACCCATTTCCTTTGTTGTTCCAACCGCACCCCTATTAACATGTCTATCGAGGTGATCACCATTGTTCGGTTGTCACTTTCAGGTGTACCAAAATGGCCAAATATTTTACACCTTTGGAGAACCGTCAATGCCTCTTAAAGATCTTAGATTCACAGGTGACAATTTGAGTAGTGGACACTTTGATGTTTATGAATGTTTCAACTCTCAAAAGCTGGATGCGAAGTTATTGATGAAACCGGTTGTATGCTTACAACGCTTGACAGATGTCGAATGTCACTTCAACACAAATCCAACTCGAACCGATGATGACAGCAGCAATCCAAGCTGTAAGAAAACAGTATAAAGGAGGCGTGTCAGACGTCGTGGTACATTTTCTGATGCAGCAAGACGAAACAACTTTGTGCAGCTGCCGCCAAATACTCACAGAAAAATCCTGAAGTGCATAGAGACGCTGTCGTTAAATACTCACAAGCACATCCACAAGTTAGTAGGGACGCTGTCACTAAATACTCGCAAGCACATCCACAAGTTCATAGAGATGCTGTCACTAAATACTCCCAGGGAAATCCACAAGTTAATAGAGCTTCTGTTTCTAGGTACGATCCCAATAATAAAAAGCGGCTCATACGAAAACAACAGATTTGGCTCAGAAAAGCTGATTATGGATTTGCGTACGACCCAAACATACATTATGAATCTGACAAAACAGTACACATTGAATCCATGGATGTTCACTGTGACTACTGTCAAGCTCAGAAGTGGAAATGCGAGTCTCCTGGTTTGTGCTGTAATGGTGGTGAAGTCTCTCTCACTCCTTTACGTAAGCTTCTTGACCTTCTTGAGGGCCTGTTAAATGGCGAACATCCTCAAAGTGAGCATTTCTTCAACAACATTTGAAAGTACAACATCACATTTCAAATGACATCATTTGGTGCTAACCAAATTGTTGAGGGAAATGTTATGCCTTCATTTAAAGTTCAGGGACAAGTCTATCACTTGATTGGCAGTCTTTTACCTATGCCGAGTGAGGAACACAAATTTTTGCAAATTTATTTTGTCAGGGACGATGAAAAGGAAGCACAAATGTGCTGCACTAATGTTTCTGGAGTTTACATACCCCTAGTCAAGCAATTACAAAAAATGCTGCATGATTGTAACACTTACATCCAGGACTTCCACTCCGCAACGTACAGTATTTCAGATGAAGACAAAGACTTCAAAGTTGTCTTCACCATTGCATGCACACAAAGGCAAATTTAATAAACCCACAGTTTGTCAAGTTGGTGTTGTCATCGTTGGGCAAACGTTCGACAATAGGGATATTGTCTTGAAAACCAGAGACAATAAACTGCAATGCATTAAAGAAACCAACAGATTCTATGATGCACTTCAATATCCCCTCATGTTCTGCCATGGTGAAGACGGCTGTTCTGTCTGTACCTCAAGTTCATGCTGCCAGTAAGTTACCTATGAAGAAAACCGTCTCTGCAGAAAACTTCCATTCATACCGGCTTATGATCGGACAACATCATGATAATACTATCCTTTTCTTCCAAACTTTATTAAATCGGTTTTTAGTTAATACGTACGCAAAAATTGAATCCGAAAGACTAAATTATATCAGACTAAATCAGAAAAAACTACGAGCTGAAAATTATGTTCACTTAAAAGATACTATTGACAAAAACGACACTAATTTAATAGAACTTGGTGAAGCTGTGATATTACCATCATCCTTCACTGGAGGACCTCGCTATATGCACGAGCGTACACAAGACGCAATGACATACGTACGTCATTATGGCCGCCCTGACTTATTCATCACATTTAATTGCAATCCTAAATGGACTGACATCACTGAAGTTCTCCTTCTACGTCAAAAACCGCACGATCGCCACGACCTTATCAGTCGTGTATTTCATCTAAAGATTCGCAAAATGATAGACTTGCTCATGAAGAGTAACATTTTCGGCTGTACAAATTGCTACATGTGCACCGTAGAGTGGCAAAAGCGGGGTATTCCCCATGCACACAATCTGTTGTGGCTAAAGGATAGGATTAAACCAGCAGTCATCGATCAAGTCATCTGTGCGGGAATTCCTGATCCACAGACTGACCCTGCCCTACACAAAATAGTAAAATCCACCATGATTCACGGCCCATGTGGACCTCATAATATCAACTCAACCTGCATGATCAACAGAATATGCAGTAAGAAGTACCCGCGTCCGTTCATCTCAGGAACTCAGACCAGAGAAGATGGTTACCGTCAGTACCGCCGGCGCGCACCTGCTGATGGAGGTCATACAATTAACATCAAAGGAGTAGATATCGACAACAGATGGGTGGCCCCTTATAGTCCTGTGCTCTCCCGCTTCTTCAATGCTCACATCAATGTTGAATTTTGCAATAAATATATCTGCAAGTATGTTAACAAGGGAAGTGACCAGGCAGTATTTACAATGCAAAATCAAAATGACGAAGTATCTCGATACGAAGCTGGTCGTTACATTAGTAGCTCTGAAGCAGCCTGGCGCATTTTCTGTTGTCCCATTCACAAAATTTACCCTCCAGTTGTTCATCTTGCTGTGCATCTTGGGAACAGACAAAGAATTTATTTCACAGAAGGCAATGTTGCCGATAAAGTACACAATCCACCACAGACGACCCTTATAGCGTTCTTTGACCTTTGCAAACACAATGATTTTGCATAACAACTTCATTATAATGAAATTCCATCATATTATTTTTAGGCAAAGAACATGTTTCGTCGGAGGAAACAGGGCAACCTTGTACCAGGACATTCGGGAGTGAAAAAAGATAATGTGCTGGGAAGGGTCTACACGGTACACCTGAATAACTCTGAATGCTACCATCTTCGACTGCTGCTCAACAAAATCACAGGTCCCACGTGTTTCAAATCTCTCAGAACAGTTGATGGTGTCTTACATCCGACCTATAAGTCAGCCTGCAGAGCACTAAGTTTTTTACATGACGATATCAACTAGGACGAGACTCTACAGGAAGCTGCTCTGTCTCGCTCACCTCAAGAGATCTGTGAACTGTTTGCTGTCATGCTGGTGTTCTGCCAAATGGAAAACCCCTTAAATCTATGGGAAAAACATAAAGACAGCATAGCAGAAGATGTTACGAGACAGACTGAAAGATATCATATACGAACAGAAGCCCACCAGTGGTTACATTTGATCTATAACAAGTGTCTACAGTTGCTTGAAAACTACGTAATTGCTATTGGAGGTCAATCTCTTGATCATTACGGTTTGTCTTCACCTTTCAGAGAACTGCTCTTTCTTCTTCACTTAGTCATTGACGTGTCGTCTAGAACGTATACAATTTGTAAGAGATGAGAGCACAGGAAGCATGTCTGCCAAAAGCATTCCAACCACTGAGAGGTCAGATGACCGTGGTCTTGTTTGAAAATGGTTATAAGTAGGGCGTGACCTGCAAAAGTCACCGTCTCATGGGACGTGCTTCCAAAGGTTGTAAGTATGATGTGACTTGAACCGTCTCGCGGGATGTGAAAGTGTCTGTCTCTCTTCAAAAGATCATGTCTTGTTGCAGGAAAAAAAGTCTCATCTCGTCCCAAGATTTTTCTTTCTAATTGAGAGATAACAAAGGTAAAGTTGTTTTAAAGCAACTCTGAGAGAGACAGACTGACAGAGAGGAATTTCTGTTCTCTTCTTGTTACAGAAGGTCACTTTAATCAACTGACAAGAAAAATGGAAGCACATCTGAAATACTCCAGGCTGTCTATGCGCACGCTGTTTTGGGCAGGACAGGGAGAAGGGCTTTGAAGAAGGAAGACATTAGGATGACCTCCAGCACCTTGCCAAAGGCTAGTGAGCAAGCAGAGGAAGAACAATGAACAGATGAAAGAAGAAGAAGAAGAAAGGCCAGGTAGAAAATCTCCTTTGGCCCCTTACCTGCATACTGAATTCTGAGTAAAACTCTGGAAACTGATGTCTAGTTATTTTGTGACCGATTCTTAATATTCTAACTTCAAGAACAGTAAGTGGATGGCAGTAGTCCACCCAAAAAAATTATATTTCTTTTATTTGCTACTGACTCCATGCAATTTATAGTCATCAGGTCAGGTCAGGTTGGGGAGCCTGCACTGGTACAGTGCATTGCCGCACCCACCATACAACAAAACAGCTCGGGATCCTGGTTGGTAACCCCCCCCCAGGCAGACACACGGTCCAGTCATACCCTCTGGAAATAACCCTCTATCTGCCGCAGCCAGGTGTTACGAGGGCGTGCCCATGGCCTGGTCCTCAATAATGAAGATCCTGTGAGCCACATGGCCATAGTGCCGTAACTGACGCTCCCTCATAATGCAGGTCATGTGCCTCATTGAGCAACTGACACAAAGTCAGACCAGCAGTACCCAAGGATTTTCCGAAGAGACACAGTACCATCCAGTCTGCATTTCGGGTCACTGGATAGCGTCCATGTCTCACACCCATATGGCAAGACAGGGAGCACCAGGACTCTAAAGACTTGGCCTTCGTTCTTCTGCAGAGATATCAGGAGCGCCACACACCCCTTTCCAGCGACCTCATGACCCCCGCATGCTCTCCCAGTCCGTCTACTGATATCATAGGGAGAGTCACCAGGGACATGAATGTCACTGTCGAGGTAAGTAAACCTTTCGATGAGGTTGACACTCTCTCTACAGACAGCTGTGCCCAAGAGGTCATTAAAGGCCTGGCTCTTGGTTTTTATCAAGACCCTCACAAGCCCAGACACTCCTTGCTCAGTGTGTCGAGAGCCCTGACAAGGTCTTTTTTTTTTTTTTACGTGAAAGCCAACTCCATTTGAAGTGTTTGACACATTATTCCACTTCTCACGCATCTACTAGCGAAAGTGGAACAGCAGGACTAAACCATCAGTAAAGATCAGAGTCCTCAAAATGAATAAAGGGTGTCCATTGGATTCTGGTCCTTCATTACCCCCTGAATTATCTGCAGGAGATTCATTTAACGTGACAAGTGCAGTATGGTGCACTCAGATCCTTGCTTGGTACACCAGTCCGTTTTTTATTTCAACATCGTTGTTTTCACAATTTAATTTACTGAAGCTCAGCGGTAGCACATTGTTGGTGGTGTTGTCCATACAAGGTGGTGCAACTTTCATTCATTCAGACACCATTACAAGGGGAATTAGAAGAAAAGTTTGTCCAATTGTTTTTAATTCAGAGTGTAGTTTAGCAGGAAGTATTTGACTAAATCCCCAAATTAAAAGTCAGCGGTGACTCGGATGAATGTCCTGCCAATACTTTCAAAGTAAGAAGGCCCGTGGGGGCAGCACGCAATAGCTGGTCCACTTCCCCTTTGCAATTAGCTGATGCCTCTGAATTGTGTGGGCTTAACTAGTAAAAAGTGCTCTATTCCTCCACTCAGATAATATTTCTGGGACTCCATCCATTATATTGGGGTACAGCACCCTTCAGTTTGTGACAGTCGTGTCATTGTCACGTTTTCATTGCCAGAGTCAATTTGATTTTATTGTTCCTAAAGTGCAAAAAAGAGATTTTTGTTTTCTCTCTCTCTACAGGCGTCAAGCAATTCTGGATCTGACTAAACATTTCATTTCTGAATTTCTGGATAAGTCTTCAGTGAGTCATGAGGCACTGGGTGTGCTTTCAGAACACACCGTCCTAGCATGGCAGCTCACTTTCAATTAAATGCTGAAAAAGAAGAATGCCGCATATGAAAAATGGAAAGGGTCTTTTAAAGAGGCATCAGATGTAAGAGATATGGTAAGCCACTTGCTCTTATCTTTATCCATCAAATATTTATTACGCTATGTGGAAGTGCCAATCTTGTGATAAATTCCTCAGACATCTGAAGTCCCTAATCTGCTTTTCTTTCAGTTTCTGGGGAGGTGATGTTGCCGTTGTGTTTTTCTTCCCTTACAGATGGTTTTTCATTCATTAGCTGAATGCGGTTGTCACACAATCAGTCGAACGGCTTAACTCAGGGTAACGACATGCCAGGCCGAGGGTTGGCAATGAGAACTAACGCCTGTTCTTCTCATTCTACAGATCTCCAGAAGGAAAACCTGCGTGAAAACATCACTTCCGCTTCCAATCCAGATCTCACGTCCGGTCCCTGATGATGACCTCACTTCCACTTCCTGCCCTGAAACACGCCCTTCCTGCCTTCCTACTATAAAACCGACTGTAAGAGCCATTTGCTAGTTATTTAAGATATATAAATGTCTGCCTAAATATTAGTGCATAGTCTGTGGAAATCAGAAAGTAGACAAGAGTACAAGGAGATAAGGCGCAAGGTGAAGAGAGAGGTGGCGAAGGCTAAAGAAAAGGCGTATGATGAGTTGCATGAGAGGTTGGACACTAAAGAGAGAGAAAAGGACCTGTGGGCTAAAGAGAGGGGCCAAGCTGGGAGAGATGTGCAGCAGGTGAGGGTGATAAAGGATAAAGATGGAAACTGTCACACACGTGCGCATGGGAGGCAACTAAAGGGCTTGAGTGAAGGTAGTTCGGAGGCATGCTGGGATATGGCAGAGTACACTGACTCTTTTTCTCCCTTGCCTGTAGACCATTCCCGGTGGATTCCACCTGGCTATCTTGACATCACTTCCGGGACCGAGCCAATGGAAGTCGACCTCACCAGCTCCGGCTCCTCTGATGTCACGTCCGGTTGTGATCCAATGGTTGAAGAACACGTGCTTGATCCTTATGACCTCACTTCCTGTCTCCCCCATTAAAAACCTGCCCCTTTTCCCTTTTCCCTCAGTCTTGTTTTGGACTCCGTTGTATGCACTTCAGTGCTGGTTATTGTGAAAAAAACGACTTTTGCAGCCAGGATACCATATTACACGGGTGGCTGCCCCAACCCTTTATCTGTCTATGTCTCGTTTTTGTGACAAAACGTACTCACAAATGAGGAGAGTGTGTTGAGCAGGTGGAAAGAATACTTTGAGAGGCTGATGAATGAAAAGAATCTATATTACTAAACGAAGGTTGTATATATGCACGGATGCCAGAGGCCAGACGCCAGATGCACCGAACGCGCACTGCGCCTCAGCGCCCCAGAGTCAAACCCAGCGGCTTCCCAGAGTCAGAAGGTGGCGCCCAAACAACACAACACGACCTGTAAACTAACTTGAGGTAAAGCGTACATGCCAGGTTGTAAATATGCAAAGATGTCAGAGGCCACAAGCAAGCTGTACACACTACCACCGCCGCCTGAACGCGACCACCCACACCACCGCATATACCACCTTCATTTAGTAGTAATGTAGCCCTCCAAGCCCGGATCCACCGCCATGGTGACTTCAGCAAATGATTTCTAGCTAACGACACAGCCATAGAAAAACACAAACGCGACCGCATGGATATAAACAATGAACGCAGCCGCCTACAACGCACTTCTGAAACACCAGACCCAGATAAGTCACGGCTCCAAAAAGAAACCGCTTTAGTAGAAATATGTTTATTTAATTAAATGAAAACTTTCCCAGGACACTCCCACCCTCCAAGTGTTTTCTTCACTCCAGAGATCGGAGGGAACAGAAAGTGATTGCCATTCTTACTTTATTATTTATTCTTATTTTCATACCCAAAAGTAAAAGCTTTATGGAGTGCATTAGATCCTACAATAGTTCATTTGCTTTTGCAACTACCGGGGTAAATATCAAACCTTTGCACTCTGATATTTTTTTACTTATAAGTGCAGCAAAATGCTAACATTACTCAAAGTTATTGTCTGTTTTTACATGCATTTTTATTTCTATTTAATTAAATTTTTTTTTTGTTTTGTTTTTTTTGTATCGGTATACTGCTGCTGGATTATGTGAATTTCCCCTTGGGATTAATAAAGTATCTATCTATCTATCTATCTATCTATCTATCTATCTATCTATCTATCTATCTATCTATCTATCTATCTATCTATCTAGCAACTCAAAGACATTTTAGACTTAAATAGTATAACAATTAAATATAAAGTTTAGTTTTAATAAATTGGTTAATTTTAGCACAAATATATTTATTTAATTAAATGAAAACTTTCCCAGGACGCTCCCACCCTCCATTATTTTTCATCCCTCCAAAGATCGGAGGGAACAGGAAGTGATTGCCATTCTTGGATTTGCGATTCTTTACAGAATCGGGGGTTTACTGGTGAGAGAGAGAAGAGGTTGGATGATGTGGAGACAGTGAATCAGGAAGTGCAACGGATTAGCAAGGAGGAAGTAAGGACGGCTATGAAGAGGATGAAGAATGGAAAAGCCATTGGTCCAGATGACTTACCTGTGGAAGCATGGAGGTGTTTAGGCGAGATGGCAGTGGAGTTTTTAACCAGATTGTTTAATGGAATCTTGAAAAGTGAGAGGATGCCTGAGGAGTGGAGAAGAAGTGTACTGGTGCAGATATTTAAGAATAAGGGGGATAAAACTGATGAGCCACAGTATGAAGTTATGGGAAAGAGCAGAGGAAGCTCAGTTAAGAAGGGAGGTGATGATTAGCGAGCAGCAGGATGGTTTCATACCAAAAAAAGAACACCACAGATGTGATGTTTGCTCTGAGGGTGTTGATGGAGAAGTTTAGAGAAGGCCAGAAGGAGTTGCATTGTGTCTTTGTGGACCTGGAGAAGCATATGACTGGGTGACTGAGAGGAGTTGTGGTATTGTATGATGAAGTCGGGAGTGGCAGAGAAGTACATAAGAGTTGTACAGGATATGTACGAGGGAAGTGTGACTGTGGTGAGGTCTGCGTTAGGAGTGATGGAGGTGGGATTACATCAGGGATCGGCTCTGAGCCCTTTCTTATTTGCAATGGTGATGGACAGGTGGACAGACGAGATTAGACAGGAGTCCCCATGGACTGTGATGTTTGCTGATGACATTGTGATCTGCAGCGATAGTAGGGAGCAGGTTGAGGAGACCCTGGAGAGGTGGAGATATGCTCTAGAGAGGAGAAGAATGAAGGTCAGTAGGACTACCAGGATAGAAAACGTGTGTGAATGAGAGGGAGGTCAGTGGAATGGTGAGGATGAAGGGAGTAGAGCTGGCGAAGGTGGATGAGTTTAAATACTTGGGATCAACAGTACAGAGTAATGGGAAATGTGGAAGAGAGGTGAAAAAGAGAGTGCAGGAACTGCAATCCACCATAGAATACTTTTGGGGGCGCCAAAATTGGCCATCCCCATTTAATTCCAACAAAAATATTTTCTTTCGAACAAACAAAAATTGGGGCCGCTATGCATGCCAACAGAAAGCTCCCAAAAATGGACCTTGCGACATGACAATGACACTAAACGTACCAAGTAAATCCATCAATGGATGGCTGGAAAGAAAGACAGAAATGAAGGCTTGTGGAATGACCAGGTCAAAGTCTGGATCTTAAAGCCCATCAGGATGCTGTGAGGGGAGTTTAAAATGGAGGAGTGGTGGGGAAAAAAAAAAAAAATTCAACCAGTTGATATCAGATGGTTAGAGGAAACAACGACTTGAGGGGGCAATACCAGCTATTAGAGGCAAGTGGGGCGCTTACTTTTTCAACAGATGAAATGTGTGTATTTATTGATTTTTCATGGAAACAAATATTGCATTTGTCAATTTTTCTTTTTTCTATTTACTTACTTTTTCACATGGCCGTAGATGTGGGGGAAAAAAAAATGAAAGCTGACAATGAATACAAATCTGTCGATTAAAGAAAGCAAAACATTTCAAGGGCTCGCCGTCTTCAGAAATTCTCCAAGATGAGCTTTGTGAATCTCGGTGGTCCATAAACAGTTTGCCGCAGGAGCAAGAGATGGCCGAGCTGACCCACTGATATTTTTCCTTTCCCATTTGCCTCTTAATGCCGTTCTTTTCAGCCAGCAGAGGATGTTCTGTTTTTCTTTTTTTTTTCCATCTAGGAACAGGCTCTCCAAACATCCTAACGATCTTTTGCTTCCCTAGGTGGTCCTATGTAACAAATTCAAACAAACAGAGCTTGATGTAAAGAATGTTATCCAGTGCCTGAAGCTGACAAAGAGTCCTCATAAAATCAAAGACATAACAATCTTGCTGCTAACAGACAGGGTGCCCGTGTTTGCCTTTTGCTTATTTTTTGAAGTCCACTTTGAGCTGAGGGGTCCTCTGGGGCCTCCTCGACCTTCATTCCTTTTTGGCAGTTAAACTATTGTAAAGATGATGATAAAGATTATCTGACACTCTAAAAAGCCTGCACATCACTTTCTCTAATCCTACAATCAACAACTTCCAACTCAAAGCACAGATTTATGGATGCCACTTGTGGAACTTAAATAAACATCTGCAAGCCCATAATTCAACTTCTTTTAGGAGCAAAAAAAAAAAAAAACAAATTTGTACGAGATACAAAATAATAGAATTTCTGTTGTTGTAGGGTACGAAATTTATATATTTTTAAACTCTGATTTTAATGGATTTATTTGTTATGGTTTTTACCTCCCACTTTTCACCTGGTTTTTATGGATTTATCTTGACTGAAGGAGTCTCTGTAGACGTGTCCACTCAACTCTTATAGACACCTTTGTTATTAGATGGAGTACACAGCTGACCTAAGTGTTGGTAGAAATGCAGGTCAGAAATTCATTTTGGTGTTAACTTGTGAATGAAGGAGATCATGGATGTGTAGCTGAAGTTCTGCATTCCTATTAACCTCGTTAGTGTTAGACCTTAGCATCACTTGGGCTGTAAAAGTGCCAACAGCGTTAGTGCCAAGCGTCACTTGGGCGACTGTATAGACACGATAGTCTCATGTAAGCGCTGGACCCAAGGACTACTCAGGCTGTAAAAGTGCCAACAGCGTTAGTGCCAAGCGTCACTTGGGCGACTGTATAGACACGATAGTCTCATGTAAGCGCTGGACCCAAGGACTACTCAGGCTGTAAAAGTGCCAACAGCGTTAGTGCCAAGTGTCTTTTGGGTGACTGTATAGACACGATAGTCTCATGTAAGCGCTGGACCCAAGGACTACTCTGGCTGTAAAAGTGCCAACAGCGTTAGTGCCAAGTGTCATTTGGGCGACTGTACAGACACGATAGTCTCATGTAAGCGCTAGACCCAAGGACTACTCTGGCTGTAAAAGTGCCAGCTGCATTAGTGCCAAGCGTCACTTGTGTGACTGTATAGACACGATAGTCTCATGTAAGCGCTGGACCCAAGAACTACTCAGGCTGTAAAAGTGCCAACAGCATTAGTGCCAAGCGTCACTTGGGCGACTGTATAGACACGATAGTCTCATGTAAGCTCTGGACCCAAGGACTACTCTGGCTGTAAAAGTGCCAGCTGCATTAGTGCCAAGCGTCACTTGGGTGACTGTATAGACACGATAGTCTCATGTAAGCGCTGGACCCAAGGACTACTCAGGCTGTAAAAGTGCCAGCTGCATTAGTGCCAAGCGTCACTTGGGTGACTGTATAGACACGATAGTCTCATGTAAGCTCTGGACCCAAGGACTACTCAGGCTGTAAAAGTGCCAACAGCGTTAGTGCCAAGTGTCTTTTGGGTGACTGTATAGACACGATAGTCTCATGTAAGCGCTGGACCCAAGGACTACTCAGGCTGTAAAAGTGCCAACAGCGTTAGTGCCAAGCGTCACTTGGGTGACTGTATAGACACGATAGTCTCATGTAAGCGCTGGACCCAAAGACTACTCTGGCTGTAAAAGTGCCAACAGCGTTAGTGCCGAGCGTTGCTTGGGAAACAGTACAGACACGTCTTCTTCAGGCCTCATATTGGCGTCTCGTAAAAAGGTTTCTACAAAATACCGAATTAAGGGTCTGAGTGGTTCCAACGAACGAGAGACTTCAGTTTTTGATTTGAATAAACCTGTAAACCTTCCTGAAGACGTGCATTCACTTTGTCATTTCCAGGTTATTGAGTGTAGATGGAAGGGGTTAAAAATGGCAAATGTAACCATTTCAAATTAAATCTAAGATGGAATAAAGTGTGCAGAAAGCGATGGGCTCTGAGTACTTTACTGAGGCATACATATGAGTGGGCACCTTACAAAAAGACTGCTATGTAAGCTCATGGTGGCCATTTTCACGTGAAGAGACTTCGAGACTTGGCTCAGCTGTCAGCTTTTCCTGGACTTGCTAGTCGAGTTACATTCTCCTTGACTTATCGTTGGCGTGTGTTTTGATTGGCTTTGCTCCTCTGTGAGATAAAAACCTTTTTTTATAAACACGTTTCTTATCCTTTTTTTGTTTTGGTGCATAAAAACTTTCATTTCTCCTGTTGTGAGGGATAGTTTTTATCCTCGGGCAGTAAAACCACTCAATGGCTGCTCCCACTGGCCACTGCAGGAGTGTACGTGATTTTTCTCTCCTATTTCTTTTGTCTGATGTTTTATTCAGGGTATACTGGTGTCTGCATTTGGCACTGAACTGCTGTCACCAATCTGCCGGAGATGTACAGCTGAAAAACAGGATTGCGGTGTGCACATGGGAAAATAAAATTGAACTTGAATGTGAAAGAGACGCACGCAAATCAAAGATTTCTGCTCCCCTTCATTACTGATATTGCAACAGTTGCCACTCAAGCTGACCCACAATGACACAATGCTGGACCACCAAAATAATGAGCTTATTATTAAAGATGGATTTTGAAATAAAAGCAAAAACACACACCTTTAAGCGTGCGGTAGTCCAGCCTGGGCTTCAAAAGCGCAGACCGGTTCTCTTAGTTATTTCCGTCTTCTATTGCAATTTGCATTTCTTTCCAAAGTTCTTGAAAAGGTTGTACATTGTCAGCTTTTGTCTTTTCTTGCTGATAATAATAACAATAACAATAATAATAATAATACTGAGGTTTAACCCTTTTAAACTTAAGCCTCATTTTTTTGTCTACATTCTGCTGCTTTCATTTAACTGACTATGACATCAACATCCCTCATTCAACATTCATGTTCTGCCCCTCTGAGTTAAGTTCAGGCATTTCTCTGTCAGAGTTTTTACACATGCAAATTTTACTTACGCACATCTTATTATAAATATTGTAAAAGACTCAATAGGAGACAACAAAAAGGTTTGGGGTTTATATTGTCGACACTCCAGACTCTTTAACAAAATAATGCAGGGTCGAAACACAAGAAAAATACATTCATGCACGACGCCATACTAGGTGGCCATTTTTATATGGGAGGAGCCGGAAGTGCAGGAATGCTGGGAAGGAGGCACGATGGATGATGGGACTGCTGACGTCAGAGAAGATGGCGGAAGAAGGGCGGAAGTGAACGTACTGCGGGCAAGGTCTTATGGCGGAGCGTCTTTAGTCCTGGAAAACAAAGAAACAAGGTTAGTACCCCGCCGGCGAACGTCCTTCGATGTGTTTTAAGATCCATCCGCGGTCTCCTAGTCGTGCATGCGTGACAATATATATATATTTAAAATCCAGCATCTGTCTGTCTGTCCGCTTTTCAGGAGAGAACTACTTAACGGATTTAGATCGGCTTCTTTTCTATAATTTGCTTTAACATTCCAGTTTATTTTGTGACTTCTCTCATTGTGCTAAGTATCATAGTTTTCTTGCAGTACCGATTTATTTATTTGTGCAAATCCAAGAGAGACGCATCAGGCCGAGAGGAGGGGGGCGGGGCTCTCCTCAGTCACGTGCCAGCCTCGGGCGCTCCATACCTCCGCTTAGCTAGCGAATTTGAGGACTGCTTCACGGATTTAAATCGGTTTTATCTATCATTTGCTTCAACGTTCCGGTTGATTTTGCGACCTCTCTCATTGCGCTAAGTATCGTAGTTTGCTTGTGGTTCCGATTTATTTGCATGAATTTGAGAAACATGCAGCGGGCCGAGAGGACGGGGGGCAGGGCCCTCCTCACTTAAGCGCCAGCCTCGGGGTGTATCTTACATCTTCTTAGCTAGTGAATGAGAGAGTTACTTAATGGATAACGGATGTCAAGAAACAAGGCCTGCTAAAGCCCATTTGAGACATTCTTTAAGTGGTTTTGGGCTTTATAAGAAATACATTGTTCTTGTGTGTCTGTCTGATTCCTAAGTCTCTGTCATTCCAACAGATGGCACATGACACACACTAACACTGCTTTTATGAATCCCATAGCAAATAGCATATAACAGACATCTGTCTGTCTGTCAGTATGTCTGTCCGTTTTTTTTTAAGAGAGAACTACTTAACAGATTTAGATCGGTTTTTTTTCTAGAATTTGCTTGAACATTCCGGTTGATTTTGGGACTCCTCTCATTGCGCTATGTATCATAGTTCGCTTGCGGTACCAATTTATTCGCACAAATTCGAGAGACACGAAATGGGCCGAGGGAAGGAGCCCGCCTCACTCACATGCCAGCCATAGTTCGCTTGTGGTTCTGATTTATTTGCATGAATCTGAGAGAGATGCAGCGGGCTGAGGTGAGGGGGGTGGTGCCCTCCTCACTCACTAATGCGCCAGCCTCGGGGCGTATCTTACATCCACTTAAAGCCCATTCGAGACATTCTTTAAGTGATTTTGGGCCATTTAAGAAATATGTTGTTGCTGTGTGTCTGTCTGGTTGCTAGGTCTCTGTCATTCCAACAGATGGCACACGACACACACTAACACTGCTTTTGGGTGCTGGGTGAGTGTTATGTGTGTATATATATCCATCCATCCGTTATCCAACTAGCTATATCCTACAGGGTCACGGGGGTCTGCTGGAGCCAGGCCCAGCCAACACAGGGCGCAAGGCAGGGAACAAAGCAGGACGCCAGCTCACCGCAGATATATAGTGTATATATATATATATATATATATATATATATATATATATATATATATATAATCCAACGTCTGTCTGTCCGCTTTTCATGAGAGAACTACTTAACCGATTTAGATCGTTTTTTTTTTTCTATAATTTGCTTGAACATTCCGGTTGATTTTGGGACTCCTCTCATTGTGCTATGTATCATAGTTTGCTTGCGGTACCAATTTATTCACACAAATTCAAGAGATACGCAGTGGGCCGAGGGGAGGGGGCCCGCCTCACTCACATGCCAGCCTCGTGGCATTCCTTACCTCTGCTTTGCTAGCGAACGAGAGAACTACTTAACTGATATAGATTGAGAATTTTATCTATAATTTGCTTGAACATTCCGGTTAATTTTGCGATTTCTCTCATTGCGCTATGTATCATAGTTCACTTGCGGTACCAATTTATTCGCACAAATTCGAGAGCCACGAAATGGGCCGAGGGAAGGAGCCTGCCTCACTCACATGCCAGCCTCGTGGCATTCCTTACCTCCGCTTTGCTAGCGAACGAGAGAACTACTTAACTGATATAGATTGAGAATTTTATCGATAATTTGCTTGAATATTCCGGTTGATTTTGCGACTTCTCTCATTGCGCTATGTATCATAGTTAGTTTGCAGTAACGATTTATTTGTGCAAATCTGAGAGACACGCAGCGGGCTGAGGGAAGGGGGACAGGGCCCTCCTTACACACTCGCCAGCCTCGGGGTGTTCCTTACCTCCACTTAGCTAGCGAATGAGAGGACTAATTAACAGATTTAGATTGGGTTTTCTGTTGTAGAATTTGCTTGAACACTCCAGTTGATTTTAAGACTAAGAATCATAGTTCGCTTGCAGGAGTGATATATTTGCGCTAATCCGAGAGAGAGGCTGTGGGCCGAGGGGAGGAGGAGGAGTGACGTCTGAAGTGGGAAGCCGGGCAGGGTCCTCCTCACTGTCCTGGTTCACTACTACAGGGGACGGCTATTATGTTAAATGAATAAGTTGCAAAATTTTGTATCGTTTATAAAAAAAAAAACATTTTACATGTTATTTTTATTTCAATCGCTGTTAAAATAAGCTTCCAACAACTATAAAGTGCAAGTAAATGTACCAAATTAAAATTATTGTAAAATGTCTACAAGCAGTATGTCTAGTTTTACAGTCTGAACAATAAACGAGATTCCATTTCTCTGCTTTTCCTGTTTTCAGTTACGTAGGGTGCATTGCAGCACCCGAAACCCAACACAAAACCACCACAACACAATAAAAAGAGCTCATTTTCACAAATTCCTTACAGAAAACATAAAAACATTTGTGTTTTTCTTCTCCTTTTTTTCTCTCTCTGTTTCCACTCCTCCAGACAATCTTTGTTCTTCTTCCACACTCCTGGATGAGGTTGAGCAGCTTTTTTATCTTGGACCTGGGAGAACTTCCAGTGCTAAGGCATAAACCGACTGAGCACGTCCAGGTCAAGCTGAAGTCCCACAAAGTATGGATAGTGGATCCCTGCAGCACCCTCTGGTGGCACTGACGAAACCGACATGGCTGCCGTATGAGACTACAGCTCCCAGCATGCCTTGCAGGTGTCCACACTGGTACCATTGCCTAGATAGGCTGTCACTTAGCCCTGCCAGATTGTCTCCCCCTGTCCCTTCATCACACTGGCCTCACGGCCGGGTACAGCTCCCCAGTCCAGACCTACAGGGATGCCAGTGTACCCCTTGCCACAGTGGCACCTTTTACCTGTCTCATGATCTTTGCCATTCTTCTTGTGTCTCAGAAGGGCTGGCATCCTATATTGTGCCATTGCAACATCAGTACTTTCTGAGTCCATTGTAGATCAATTAATGTTATCCTTTTGATATTGCCGTTGGACAATGGAGGAAAGGAAAACAAAAAACTACAGTCAGGAGAAAACAAACCACTGGGAGGTCCACGGTCAGTTATAATGTCAAAATCAGACATTGTCACAGTTGCGATAAGCTTGGCCAACTGGATACCCACCTCTTCCTGGACACATAAGTTTGTAGGGCGGCCTAATACAAAGAGAAGACTTTTCCATCTTTGTTTCCCAAAGCTCCTGCTATCTCTAGCCTCTTCCCACGTGTAGAAAGTAGAGCACCAAGTGCCATAGCAGAATACCAAGAAGGCACAGGCATTTGCTGGGTCAATTCAGATTCAATAGTCCATCACTGGGCAAACTAATTATGAAGGTCACATTTGGCCACCATTTACTCACAGAGAAGACTCGATACACACACCCAAACAATTAAGAATCATTAGTCCATCACAGAGTGCGCTCGCTCAATCACCCACCCACACCAGGCCAGTCCATTACACCCGATGACACTCGGGGCACATTGAGAGTCCTCTTTCTATTACAGGACCTGCTCACCCACACACCTTCATGGAGTCACTTTTCCATTACAAGGGTACACCCACACTCCTTCACAGAAGACCTCCATGGACATTTGTGAGATGTGGGTTGGACCACAGAGAGCTACGACTCTTCACTACTGATTGGTTAATTACTGCAGATGCCCATAATGTTCCAGGAATGGTAAACATGTCATCGTTAGAGAAGGTAATTATTGTCATCCTTTATTTTGTTTTTTTTTTTAAATGACTTCATGAACAGTAAGACTAAAAACTCCAGCGTTATTTTAGTAAAAAAAAATTGAAAGTTTTCCTTTCCATCTTAAAGTGGACTGCCTGCAGAGTAGAAGCTGACGACCGAGTGCATTAAGGAATACTAAAATACATTTCTGCATTTCCCTCTACGATGGCTTTATCTAATGCCTCCAGGAAATATTGAAGGTGGGTAGAAGTCAAAAAAGCATAGCCGCTATTAAACACTGGCCATTAGCTCATCTAATATGTAGTTACCTTCTGTTCAGTTTATACACTGGAGCCGGCCAGAGTGTTATATACGAGACATTTTGTACAAGCAGATTTACTGTTGCTCTCCTCATTTAAATGAAGTTTAAACTAGTCGATACATACTAATTGCTTGAGTAATATATTTTCTACTTCTTTGCCATTACTGTGCTTCACTGTTGCTACCTCCGGCAATAAAACCATAATGAACACAGAGAGAAAAGCTATTATGTGACGTCAATGACCTAAGCAATAATGGGACAGAACGGTCATTTATTGAGGCCAGCGCCTTGCACAGATAGAGCAGACAGAGGCCGGGCAGACTCAAGCGTTATACTTCACTGCATTATTATTTTAGGACTGATAGGGTAAAGAAAAGAGACAGCAGAGATTTACAGAATCTAGCGACTCTCGGGTTATTGTTATTTAAGCAGACGGCTTTATCCAAATCGACTTACAAAGCAAGTTAAATACATGTACGAATAAAGATGCAAACATCAAATGCAACCGAGAACTGGAACTGGAAGTGGAACTGCATAATTATACCTGAAGCTTGAAAACTGCAACAATCCGTATCCGAAACTGTTTGTCATCTCAGCAGGAGAGAAGTTCAGCAGTTCCAAAATACCTCATGAAAAGATGCGTGTTCAAACGATGCATAAATAGAACGCCATTCGGATCGTTAAAGGGAGATCGTTCCCCAGGTTTTGGAGCAAGAGCAAAGAAACATCTGTCCAGTCTTGGCACATCTGGCAAGAGCAGGCAGATCGGAGACCCTTTTGAGTGGACATAAGGAGAGAAAGGAGAAGTTTAGACAGAGTTGCTGACTAGTTAAAAGAAGAAAGTGGCGGGACATGGACTGACGCAAAACATTCATTCCACTCCGCTTGAAGACACACATTCAGGACGTCTTCAGAACCCTTCGCTTTCTTCACATTTTGTTATGTTGCAGCCTTGTTGCAGGGCTGCAGGGATCTGTGGTATCCGGGGTGAACTTCTCCAGGCTGGTGGTAAAGCTGTCCTCAGCAATCTTTGCTTCCATTTGAGAGACTGGCATCATCCCAACTGACTGGAAAATGAGACTTGTCGTCCCTATCTGGAAAGGGAAGGGTGATCGCCTGGATTCAGAAACTACAAGGGGGTAACACTGCTCTTGGTGCCGGGTAAGGTCCTTGCTAGGGAATTCCTCACTTGCTAGCAACCGAAACAGTCTGGTTTTACGCCTAAAATGTCTACCATCGACCGCATCCTGGGACTGAAGGTTCTCATGGAGTGCAAATGCAAATATCGGCAGAGTTTCTTTGCACCCTTTTTCGATCTTTTGCAAAGCATTCGACTCCGTTGATTGAGCTGCCCTGTGGGACATCCTGAGGGTTCACAGGATCCCCTCAAAGTTGCTGGATATCATGGCTGGCCTGTACACTGGTACTGTGAGTGCTGGGCAGAGTGGAGGTAGGACCTCTGCATTTTTCCCAGTTGATTCTGGGGTTCATCCGTGGTGTGTTCTGCTCCTACTCTGTTCAATGCCTGTATGGACTGGGTGTTAGGCAAGTTCGTAGGGTCCAGCGGCTGTGGGGCATCTGTTGGTGAAGAAAGATTCACGGATCTTGACTTTGCTGATGATGGTGTGATCTTCATGGAGTCAATGGAGGCTCTAGAGAGACTGAGTGAGGGGTCTGAGTGTCTGGGCTTGCGAGGGTCCTGATAAAAACCAACATCCAGGCCTTTAATGACCTCTTGGGCATGGCATCAGCAGTGTGTCTGTTTGAGGAGAGAGTGTTAACCTCATCGAGAGGTTTACTTACCTTGCCAGTGACATTCATGTCTCTGATGACTCTTTCTATGAAGTCAGTAGACAGATTGGGAGAGCATGGGGGGTCATGAGGTCACTGGAAAGGGGTATGGCGCTCCCGATATCTATACAAAAGGACGAAGGTCCAAGCCTTGAGAGTCCTGGTGCTTCCTGTCTTGCTATAAAGTTGTGAGACATGGACGCTATCCAGTGACCTGAGACGAAGACTGGACTCCTTCATGTGTGTCTCTCCGGAAAATCCTTGGGTACCATTGGTAGCTCATGGAGTCCCAAATGTGGTACATGACCTGTATTGTGTACGGCCATGTGGTGTGTTTCTCCGAGGGTGATCCGGCTTGTAAGATCCTCATTGTTGGGGACCCAAGCGGCTGGACCAAGCCAAGGGTTTGCCCACATAACACCTGGATGCGGCAGATAGAGGGTCATTTCCGGAGGGTGGGACTGGACCGCGTTGCTGTCTGGGGGGTTGCCAACCGGGATTCTGAGTTGTTTCATCATGTGGTGGGTGCGGCAACGCGCTGTACCAGTGCATGCTCCCCAACTTGACTTGACGCCTTGTGCTGAGATCCTATAAATCCATATCCCTCCCCCCCACTCCATCAAGCAACACTCAAGCAACACTCAATACCCCAGAACGACAAAGCTGAAACAGCAAGCCTTGTGTGTGTCAGAGACTTGTTGCCGTTTCTGTCTGTATGGATGGGTTTGTGGAGCTGGGGCACCCCTGGTGGCCACAAATACTATTGTGATCTTTGGAATGGGTGATGCCGCTATTGTCTCTGGTGCTGCTGGTACTACGCCAGTCAGTGTTACTTTTGGTACTACTCTGATTCTTGTGGTGCCTCTCTGGGCTGGCGAGGAGATACTGGTACCGCTCTGTTTTGTGTAGATATGGGGGCTGCCATCTAGTGTTCGGAGGGAGGCAGTGCCCTGTACACATCTGCTCCCCCAGTGCTTCCTTTTAAAGGGTCCCAGCCATCCGTCACATACTACTAGCAGCACAGACCACAGCAGCACCATCAGGACCCTCGAATAAGGGTTCTAGAGTAGACCTAGTGCAGTGCAGAGCTGCAGTCAGAAGAGCAGGAGGATCTGCCACAATTCTTCATATTTCTCAAACTATCTTTTAATTAGGGGTTGTAACGCGTCACAAATTTCATAGCTTGCTTCATATCTTTGATTTTGGTTCACAAAAAAGAAAAATCCTTAACATGAAGAAAACAACTTCTGAAAATCTTGAATTTAAAACTGACAAATCAAGAAGAAAAGGGCAAAGGAACACTCTGATATGCTTGGATCTGCCAATGCATTGAAGTCAAAAAGATGGCTTTCCTCAAACAGGCGAAACACACCAGCAGTGATGGCTGTTCTCATCAAATAGCAGTCTAGGAGTGATGCCATTTGGACACAGAACATGCATATAATAATCCGTAAAAGCAGTGTGAGATGTGCTTCATTGCTCCTCAAAACCGAGGTCTGGATGCCACGTCCCCCGTCACAATCAGATGCAGTGTTTCCTTGGCCAAGCTAATCAAAAGCCATATTTCACACACCATATGCAGAGTGAATTAGCAATTTATAAATGCGTGGTGGGTTGTATGATTTGAAATGTGGAGGAGGCAAGATAATATGGAGACCACGCAGTTTAGCTTAAAGCAAGTTTAAATCCCCAAATTTAAAGTACTCCTTCTGTGGGGTAAGTTAACTCGTTCCGGACTGATGCCAACTTTTGTCAAAATTCATGAGTAGAGGACGGTAATTAGCTGTAAACTGCAACAAAACTCGCCCTTACATTTTAGTTTGACTCTCTTTGCCAGAAGGAAAGTTACAGAGCTTTGTTGATTTAACCTCGATTCCACGCACGTGCAGGAGTAGCGAAGAGCAAACCCCCTCTGAAATGGCACCGACATCTGGTGAGAGACCAAAGCGAATGAGCAAAGCAAAATACTCTGTAGACGTTTTACGTAATTTCGTTGACTAGGACTCTGACGCGTTTAACTCCGAGTTTGATGCAAGTGATCTGGAGATAGATAGCGAAAATGGAAGTGAGGTACCGGCATCAGCTGATCATGGTGGTGAACACGTTCGTGTAGGCGATGTGCCTACAGCAGCATTAGCCTGGGAGGACCCCCACTTATGATGACAACAGGTACAAACCAGATTGGGTCACACTGCAACCGCCACCGTCACTCAACTGCTGGGTGAAGACAGCCAGGCAGCTTCCCGACCGTGCATTCCTGCTGACCATCGAGGTGCCCCCACGCAGCCACTGCCGCCAAAGATGACAAACATGCGACTTATCTGTGAAATCATCGCTTTGTGTGCTTTTCAGAAAACTGAGTTTTTTGGAAAAAATATTCAGCCCTCAAAGAGTGTGTCTTATAGATGTTTGTGTAAAACCATCATATACTGTGACACACTGCAGAATTTTACTGGACATCTTTAGCTCTGGCATGAGAGAGCCAGCATTTGTACTGAAATGACCATATTGTGGCTGTTTTATTTATTTGTACTTTAACAGCGCGTCTTTATAGCACTACGTGTACAGCTTTATCTGTATGTGGGTTGCTGCTTTAAGCAAAAAGACTTAACAAGCCCTCCCTGCCTCTGTGGAGTCTGCATGTTCTCCCCGTGTCTGCGTGGGTTTCCTCCCACAGTCCAAAGACATGCAGGTTAGGTGCATTGGTGATCCTAGATTGTCCCTATAGTGCTTGGTGTGTGTGTGTGTGTGTGTGTGTGTGTGTGCCCTGTGGTGGGCTGGCGCCCTACCCGGGATTTGTTCCTGCCTTGCATCCTGTGTTGGCTGAGTTTGGCTCCAGCAGACCCCCGTGATCCTGTGTTTGAATGTATGCACTTTGCACATTTTTGTTTCATCTTTAATCTTTGGAGTGACGTGTTTGTTGTGGATTTTAAATGCATCTGATTGTCCCTATGGGATTAATAAAGTGTATCTAATCTAATCTAATCTATTTTTTTATCTATTGTGAACGGAATCCGGGCACAGACAGGCAGACATCTTGTTTTTCCACCACCACACGTTTATTTACACTTATATATATAGAAAGTTAATTAAAGTGCACCACAAACCCCACAAGTCCCCCAAAGTCCAGTGCCTCTCTCACACGCTGCCTTTCTTCGGGCCGCCTCCACTCTCGTTTCTCCTGCTTCGTCCTACTCCCACCCGACTCCATCCTCAAATGAAGGGAGGCGGCCCCGTTTTATTCACACCCGGATGTGCACCAGGTGCTTCCCGGCAATATCCCACCGACACGCCCCCGTGTGGCGGGAGTGCCGGCTGTATCCCCGGAAGCACTCCGGGTGTCCCTGCTCCTCTTCCCCCCAGCACTTCCTGGTGTGGCGGAATTGCTGAGGTCCAGGGTTCCCAAGGCATCGCGGCGCCCCCTGGCAGTGACCACGGGCCCTTATAGGGTTGGGCTTCCAAGCCCTCTACCCGTGGCCCCCAAAGCAACCAGGGTGGCAGCCCCCACATGGTCCAAGGCAGGCGCACACCCTCTTCCGGTCCTCCAAGGCATCCCTGACACTATTTATTAAATAGCTGAAAGACTGTCCACAGTAACACAGCATTTTTAACCTTCTGCTAAAAGAAGTAGTCTGAGTTTCACATTCTCTTACTGAGGGGTCAGTTTCTGACTTCCAATGTCTTGGGAAACTTAAGATGCTCATCGCTATGGACACTGGGGGGGGTCACAACGTCATAAATATAGCTGGGGTCCCAAATGGGAGAACCCCCATCTAATAGCAAGCGGGTTATTTCTTGTTTGTAAAAAAAGGCAGGACGTCTTCAAAAGCTCACAAGATTATTAATAACTTAATACCCAAGCTCAGGATGATTAACCAGAATCAGAGTCAGAAAACAGAGCAGTAAGTCATAAGCCAAAAGAGATAAAGTAAGCAGAGCCGAGAAACCCATCCATCCATCCATTTTCTAACCCGCTGAATCCGAATACAGGGTCACGGGGGCCTGCTGGAGCCAATCCCAGCCAACACAGGGCACAAGGCAGGTACCAATCCTGGGCAGGGTGCCAACCCACCGCAGGACACATACAAACACACTAGGGCCAATTTAGAAACGCCAATCCACCTAACCTGCATGTCTTTGGATTGTGGGAGGAAACCGGAGCGCCCGGAGGAAACCCACGCAGACACGGGGAGAACATGCAAACTCCACGCAGGGAGGACCCAGGAAGCGAACCCGGGTCTCCTAACTGCGAGGCAGCAGCGCTACCACTGCGCCACCGTGCTGCCCGAGCCGAGAAACCTAAAACCTAAATCGTAATCAGTGGGCATAAAAAAAAAATTGCTGTAACCAGTAAATTCCAAAACCAACAATATGAAACAACGCAAAGGCTTTTGTTTTTACTTTCTCGTATACAAAGTATAGGGAAAGTATTGTAATTGTCTAAAAATCTGATTTCGAGATTTTGATGAATCTCGACATTTTAGACCTCCCTGAGTCAGAAAATACCATTTTTGGAATTATGACTGTGTGTCTGTCTGTGTGTCTGTGTAAACACGATAACTTGAGTACAATTTCACTTAGGTCAACAAAATTTTGCATACAAGTATTAGGTACAAAACGTAGATTTCTATCAAGGTTTGTGCTATTTCCGCTAACCGGAAGTGGTACTTACCTTTAATTCATTCAGCTGCAGAGATCGATTTATTCAGCTTTTCTTGTATACTAATTGTTCAATCTATTATTAATTTGATTTGATTTGTTGTTGCTGGTTCTTATATGTACATAATATAAGAATATAATCATTGTCTTGCGGTTTACTCCTCAAATATCCATCCCCATATTTGAGTATACGAGAAAAGTCGAGGGAAGAGCACTCCCAATCTTTTCTTTCATGAATGCAAATTTTGGAAGATTACCTATGCATAGCATCACCTTTTTAAAACATTGTCCTAGACGTGCAACCTCCCAGCAGCAAGGTATCACATTCTAGAAAGCAGTCTCCAATATTGTGGTGTCCATAATGAAATCCACATGGCGCTGTGGGAAATCATGAAGCGTTTTTTACAATGTTACAAGCAAAGCAGAGCCAAAGGGCGAAAACGTACATTCTTTGGCCCCCAAAGGCCACACCCAAATAATTTTTAACGGTCAAGGAACAGAAGAAAAAAAAGATTAAATTAGTGAGTCAGATCATGACAATACCTAAGGAGTCAAACTTTTATCTTTAGATGAAAAAGCCGGAACACTTTACACAAGTTCAACCATCTTTTTGACTTTCTCAAAATCATAATGAAAGCAGAAAAGGAAATGAACAGGATGCCTTTAATTTTCTTTGTGAGCGAGTGTCAGTGGTCTGCATTTTAGATGTTGCTTCATTATGGAATCTCTTCATGCTGTGCGGTGGTCTCACTGGCATAATTACTTCCATAAGAGAGTCGTGTCATTTGTAAAATCTCATTTACTGATGCCGTATTTCTTCACCATTGCTCATACAGAGCCATTTATGAAGGGATATATATATATATATCAATAAGAAGAAATGAAATCCTTGGCTGTCAGAAGTAGAGCCAGGAGCTATCAGGATCTAAAATTAGAGCAAATTATCTCCTAAAAGAAAAGTTCTTATGTTACGAAACAAGACAAAGAGAATCAATTTTTAATGATATAAAAGCTCTTCATGAGACAGCTTAAAATCATTATTTTTATACAGTCACGTTGTTAAAGAGATTTAGCAATGATAATACAAAATAGATAACTAGGTACAGACAGAGAGAGAGACACACACACAGTGCTATGAAAAAGTATTTGCCCCTTTCTGATCTCCCCTATTATTCCATTCTTCCATCTCTTGCACCCCCAGTGGTGTCAGAAGTGGGTTAGGATGTCTCTGACTCCAGGTGAGTGGAATGAGGCAGAGCTAGCCGGCATGGATATATAGGCTGAGAGGATGAGGACGAGGTGCTGTGCTCGTGCTGTGGTGAAGGCATTGCTGAAGAACCAAAGGAGCCCCATAAGGCTTCACCAGCAGTCTAATGTAAGGAGGCTCAATCCATTCCTCCTCCCCTGGGACGTTACATACAGAAGTGAGATACAACTGACTCACAACCCTGAAACAAAGGATTGGTTAAGCATTAATGCACATGATTATCAACAGATGGGCTTCTGGGGACCGTGCCTTAATTACAATTTTCTTCTTCTTTTGACTGCTCCTGTTAGGGGTTGCCACAGTAGATTATTTTCTTCTATAACTTTCTGTCCTCTGCATCTTGTTCTGTTACCCCCATCACCTGCATGTCCTCTCTCACCACATCCATAAACCTTCTCTTAGGCCTTCCTCTTTTCCTCTTGCCTGGCAGCTCTATCCTTAGCACCCTTCTCCCAATATACCCCTCATCTCTCCTCTGCACATGTCCAAACCAACACAATCTCGCCTCTCTGACTTTGTCTCCCAACCGTCCAACCTGAGCTGACCCTCGTATGTCCTCATTTCTAATCCTGTCCATCCTCGTCACACCCAATGCAAATCTTAGCTTCTTTAACTCTGTCACTTCCAGCTCTGACTCCTGCTTTCTGGTCAGTGCCACCGTCTCCAGGCCATATAACATAGCTGGTCTCACTACCATCCTGTGGACCTTCCCTGTCACTCTTGCTGATACCCGTCTGTCACAAATTACTCCTGACACTCTTCTCCACCCATTCCACCCTGCCTGCACTCTCCTCATCACTTCTCTTCCACATTCCCCGCTACTCTGTACTGTTGATCCCAAGTATTTAAACTCATCCACCTTCGCCAACTCCACTCCCTTCATCCACACCATTCCACTGACATCCCTCTCATTCACACACATGTATTCTGTCCTGATGGTCCTACTGACCTTCATTCTTCTCCTCTCTAGAGCAGATCTCTAACTCTCCAGGGTCTCCTCAACCTGCTCCCTACTATTCCTACAGATCACAATGTCATCAGCAAACATCACAGTCCACGGGGACTCCTGTCTAATCTCGTCTGTCAACCTGTTCATCACCATTGCAAATAAGAAAGAGCTCAGAGCCATTCCCTGATGTAATCCCACCTCCACGTTGAATGCATCTGTCACTCCTAATGCAGACCTCACCACTGTCACACTTCCCTCGTACATATCCTGTACAACTCTTACGTACTTCTCTGCCACTCCCGACTTCCTCATACAATACCACAGCTCCTCTCAGTCACCCTGTCATTTGCTTTCTCGAGGTCCACAAAAACACAATGCAACTCCTTCTGGCCTTCTCTAAACTTCTCCATCAACACCCTCAGAGCAAACATCACATCTGTGGTGCTCCTTTTTGGTATGAAACCATCCTGCTGCTCACTAATCATCACCTCACTTCTTAACTGAGCTTCCACTACTCTTTCCCATAACTTCATGATGTGGCTCATCAATTTTATCCCCCTGTAGTTACTACAGTCCTGCACATCCCCCTTGTTCTTAAATATCGGTACCAGTACACTTCTTCTCCACTCCTCAGGCATCCTCTCACTTTCCAAGATTCCATTAAACAATCTGGTTTTTAAACTCCACTCTCCTCCTGCCTCTAGACGCGACTCCTCCCTCTTCTTCTCCTTCTTCTTCTTTGGCCAACATTAGCCCAATTTCTGTCAGCACTCAATACTGGTGGCGGTTATTGTTAACCCAGGGCTCAACCAATCTGGTATAGAAATTTGTATTGTTGTCCGCATATTGATTTGGCAAAATTTTACACTGGATGCCCTTCCTGACGTATCCCTCCGCATTTATCCAGACTTTGGTCCAGCACGAAGAAACACACTGGTTTGTGCATCCCCTGTGGCTGGGTTACCGTGCCTTAATTACAATACACCAGTAAAATGTTTATCATTACCACTACCTAAATCTTTTTGAATTTCCAGGTCATAACTTTAATTAAGACCAAGATTAAGATTGTAGCCCCATTAGTTTGTTATCGTGTGACAGACAGATAGGGATTATCATTTTAAAAATGCTGATTATGTTTTAAATGTTCATTTAAAATTAATATTGCTAAGTCAAGCTTAACACTAATAACGCACTTGTCTAATCTGTACTTATAGAGTACACCAAAATGAAGATAAACAAATGTTTGGTGTATCTGATTTCTTATTGTAATAAGTTATTTTACTGGTAGCATACATTAGAAAAACTCCAAACTGCCTAGCACGAGTGTACAAGCTGAGGGGAATAGGGAAATGGGACCACGTGGTATAGCAGAAGACCTGGGTGCTGTGGTGAAGACATTGCTGAAGAAGCCAAAGGATCCCATAAGGCCTCACCAGCATTCTGGTGTAAGGAGGCTCAATCCATTCCTTCATCTCTGGTACCCCCTGGGTTGTTACACTGGTGTCAGAGGTGGGATTAAAACCAACTAACAACCCTGAGACAAAGCATTGGTTTAGCATTAATGCACAGGATCATCGAAAGATGGGCACATAGGGGCCATGCTTTAATTACAATTCACCACGAAAGTGTTTACCACTATCTTAATTTTTTGAAATTTCCAGAATATAAGACACTGTTGAAGATGCCAAAGGATCCCATAAGGCCACAACAGCAGTCTGATGTAAGGAGGCTCAATCCATTCCGTCAACCCCCTGGGTTGTTACACTGGTGTCAGAGGTGGGATTAAAACCAACTAACAACCCTGAGACAAAGGATTGGATTATCTTTATTGCTGGTGGATCCCTTGGTGCCACTGCTCTACTGCCAAGTTGTTTTACCTGCCTAATGTAAAGTCATCTTTGACAGAGGAGCACTGGAATCATCGGGTAGAAGGATCCTTTCATCTGATTGGCCAGCCCAGCACTGACTCAGTTGTAGAATGGCCAGGTGGAGGAGGCGGCTTGATGGCCGAGGTCTCCAGGACTCTGAACAAATCGGAATCCTATTATGTGATATCATCTACTCTTGCATTTTATTCTGTATTTGTACTATTACTATTGTACTGTTGTATTGTATTGAGGATGACTTGTGTTCTGTTCTGTGTATTGTGTTGTATTTACCCCATTTTTTTGACTCCCACTGCACACCCAACGTACCTGGAAAGGGGTCTTTCTCTTTGAACTGCCTTTCCCAATGTTTCTTCCATTTTATTTTTTGGGAGTTTTTTCTTATCTTCTTAGAGAGTCAAGGCATTTGGGGTCTGTCAAAAGGCAGGGCCTGTTAAAGCCTATTGTGGCACTCCTTGAGTGATTTTGGGCTATACAAAAATAAACTATATTGTATTTCAATTTACTGCTGGCTTGCATTGTGTTTTATTCTATCTGTGTTTGTGTATACTAGGGAGTTCGCCCATTGCTCGCTTCGCTCGCCAACACCCCTGGCTTGCACTACGTGCCAGCCACTTCAAGTCTCTGCCACTCGTGTTGTGAAGAGGGGGGCTAAGCGCACCCCAAGGAGACACCGTCGCTGCTCCGTGACCCCCTCTGAAATGGGAAACAAATAGGCTTGCTGCTACTGCCATGCCGCGTGATCTGCATATCGCACGGTGCTTCGAAGATTAAAAAGCCTGTACGGCAGCTGTCTTTGTCATCTACTCTTTGTCTTTTATTTCCATGGTTAAATCTCTTGGCACAAAGTCTCATCTCGTGGGACATGAGTTTTTGATATTTTTTAGTTTATAATTTAAAAAAACGGAATAAGAATCTGAAAATGTAACAACATCACATTAAAGTTCGACAAATTCTGAAAAGAATGATACCAGATACCGATTTTAAAGTGGGACAAAAAATGTCACATATAATCGTTGCACTTTTAGGCTTAGGATTTTATATACACTATAGAGTGTAGATTTTAATGTAAAGCACTTTGTCTAAACCATTACTACTATTGTTTTAAATGTGCCCTATAAATAAATTGGCATTGACATCAAAACAAATGGGCGGCACGGTGGCGCAGTGGTAGCGCTGCTGCCTCGCAGTTAGGAGACCGGGGTTTGCTTCCTGGATCCTCCCTGCGTGGAGTTTGCATGTGTCTGCGTGGGTTTAGTTTGCATGTGTCTGCGTGGGTTTCCTCCCACAGTCCAAAGACATGCAGGTTAGGTGGACTGGTGATTCTAAATTGGCCCTAGTGTGTGTTTGTGTGTGTCCTGCGGTGGGTTGGCACCCTGCCCAGGAATGGTTCCTGCCTTGTGCCCTGTGTTGGCTGGGATTGGCTCCAGCAGAGCCCTGTGACCCTGTGTTCAGATTCAGGGGGTTGGAAAATGGATGGATGGATCAAAACAAACGCTGCATGTAACAAGCAAGTGGCTAGGAAACTCTCTGCATCCCCATAACGTTCACTGTAGGCTCGACTCATCGCCACATGAACTCTGCCTTTCAAAATCATTTCCTATCCTGTTGAAATGCCGTGGTATTAAATTAAAAAAAAAAAAGTTTTTAAGAAACGCTCAGCATGACATTTTGTAGTGTCTCACTCTCTCTCTCTCCGAAATCTGCCTTTCCTCCCCTTTCATCCTATTACTTTTGTTTACACCCTCTGAAGATCCAGCTTTCTTGGAAGTGAATAAAAAATAATCCGTCAAAGTAGCTCTTGTACACGGCGGCTTTTTTGATCGCCTCGCGCTGATCAAATAGCCTCCGCAAAAATTGAGCAGAAGATTGAGCTTCACTTCCTGGCAAGCGTCTGGCTAGTGAAGGCATCCAAAATTCATTCATTCATTCATTTGTGCAGCCAGCATGACTCTTTCTATTTTTTACCGTGTGTTGTTTTCCACAGTTTCTTTTCTAAAAGTTGTTAAATATGCATCTTTTTGATTTCAGTTATATATGAGGTGTTAAATGAAGAAACGTTTTAATGTTGCATCATGCAAGATGCCACACTTACTAACAGAACTGGAAATTACTTCTCACGGTATATTATGTAAAGGTGAAGTTCTATGAGAAGTTTTCAAGCAAGACATTAATTATTTATAATAATTGCACACTGCGTTTGCTGTTGCTTGGCTGATTTTCTTTGTCACACACGTACAGATTTACTAACTGATCAGTGTGGGTTTCATATTACACCCCTCTCCATCGGTATTTTGCTGTTTTATGAGGTCTACATTGCCATGAAGCTGTCACTCAATGCAGTTCTCTCTAACCCTCTTGTTCTTCTTCTTCTTCATCTTTTCTATGTGGGGTTGATGTGCTCAATCAACCTTCTCCAGACAGTTTGGTCTTGCATCTCCTCACCATTTAAGCTCTTTTCCTTCAGATCTTCTTTTACTTTATCCATCCACCTCAGCTTTAGCCTTCCTCACTTTCTCTTCCCTTCACTCTTTTGCCCACATCTTCAATGTCTCTCCTCAGGATGTGTCCATGCCACCTCCACTTACTTTCCTGGACTTTGTTAGATGTCTCTGTTTCTCTCATTTCTTATTCTGCCCTTCTTTGTAACTCCTCACAGCTATCTCAACCTCCTAATTTCTGAACATCTAACTTCTGCTGTGCTCCCTTTACTGTCCATGTCTCCGCTCCATTCATCATTGCTGGTCTTAGCACTGTCTACAAACCTGACCTTTAACCTTTGATCACATAGTACTCCTGATACCTTCTTCTAATTGTTCCATCCACACTGCACTATGTGGGTTATCTCTGCAACTAATTTTTCATCTTGGGCTACCACTGCTCCTAGACATTTAAACTTCTCTACTCTTTTCACTGGTTGTTCCTGAAGTCTGATCATCATTAAATCTCAGATATTCTGTATTCTTCTTCCTATTTATCTTCATGCTTCTATCTTCCAAAGCCCTTCTCCATTTTTCTAAATGCCAGTGTGCCTCAGGACAATGTAGCAGAAGCTTCACTCAATAAATGAAAGGTTGTCATTAGGTCACACCAGTGGTCTGGTGCAAGTTGGCTGAATCCATTCCTCTGTCTCTTGCACCTCCTGGGTCATTTCATTGTTTTTCAGGAGTGGGATAGAACTGACTAACGACCTTGAGAAGAATGACTGGTTTAGCACCAATGCTGGTGGACCACTCGACTGCACTTATGATGGTTCACTCCAGACTGGGTTGACCAGGTTGTCCTGCACCCCTTTAAAAGATGGAGTTTGTGTTATCCTAAAGGAAGAGGGTGCTGATATGAAAGCAGTGTAGCGCCCCAGGGTCCAGACTGGAGAGAGAAATGCTCTTCAGGAGGCTGTAGACTATTGGAGGAGATGAGGATTTCAAGAGAAACCACCTATATAAGTGAGCCCATTGGCCACCGGGTTACCTCTGACCCCAGGTGAGCGGAGTGGGGTTGAGCTGGCTGGCATGGGGGTACGGGCTGAGAGTTTGTGCTATACTCAAAGGAGGACGGCCCCATGAACGGGGAGAAGGAGGGTGAAGCCATGGCACAGTGAGTAAGCACTTCATACTGTGATAAGGATTCTTCTTTAAAAGAATGTTACACACACAAAATAAAGTTTTGGGGACCGTCCCCATATATTGTCGTCCAGACAATCAAAGAAAAGCACGATTCAAAGTCTTAAAATAAAACAATGAACAATTTTCCTGAGTCAAATTGGCGACTTTATAGAGGGAAGGATTATGGGACAGGAAATGGTTGGCAGTAAGTAACGTTGAAAACAGGAACCGGAAACAACGTCATCAGGATGGGACGGATGTGAGGTGAATTGATGGAGCCGGAAGTGGCGTCATCATGGTGGACCGGAAGTGACGTCGTTGCGGCCATTTTGGAATCCGGAAGTGGAGGAGTTATTTTTCTTCCAGTTTTCTGATGGGCAAAAGAGATTCAGGTAAGTACCACGTGACAACCCTCTATCTCGCGATGTTTCACTCACCTTTAGGCTCTTTGACTGCCTCCTAATCACACATGTGTGACAATACTAAATCTCCCTTTTGCTAAAGCCTATCAGTCTGTGTTTGTGGACACCAACGACTCTTAGACATGCACCCTGGGCTTGGATTGGTTCATGAACTGGGGGGATAGTGAGACAGACATGTTGTCTCTGACCCCAAGTGAGTGGAGTAAGGTTGATCTGGCCGATATGGATGTACGGACCGAGAGTTTGTGTTATACTCAAAGGAGAAGGACCCCATGAACAGAATCAGTAAGGGTGAAGACATGACAAGGTGAGTACCCTGAAGACTGAGGCCTATCAGTCTGTATATGTGGATGCCAGGGAGTCTGAGACATGAACCCCACAAACTGGGATATAGTGTGGTGGTTGGGTCGCCTCTGACCTCGGGTGAGCGGAGTGAGGCGATGCTGGCCGGCGTGTGTGTACAGGCCAAGGGGATGAGACAGCTGGGAGCACATATGCATAGCAGAAGACCTGGGCACCATGGTGAAGGCATCAATGAAGAAGCCAAAGGTCCCCTTAAGGCCACACCAGCAGTCCGGTGTTAGGTGGCTGAGTTCGTTTCTCCA
The DNA here is from genome assembly GCF_016835505.1 of Polypterus senegalus. NCBI lineage: Eukaryota > Metazoa > Chordata > Cladistia > Polypteriformes > Polypteridae > Polypterus > Polypterus senegalus. Next base: position 93,598,666 of record NC_053169.1, on the reverse strand, counting down.
TCTCTTGCACTCCCCTGGATTGTTACATTAGTGTCAGAAGTGGGCACAACCCTGAGTACAAAGGATTGAGTTAGCATTGATATAAAAAAAAATGCTGAAAAAAATGGAAAGATATAGAAATATTTCCAAGAAAAACAAATACCGTATTTCTGGAGATCTTCAAATTAAGTTAATTATTTGCTTAAGGTTAAGGTGTGTAGTAGGCATGCAGATTTAGATGAAATCTGATAGGGGCTGCGCTGAGAACACTCCCTTATCACATGCCAAAAAACTCGACCCTGTGCCCAATGAGAGCTGTCGCTATATCACAGGATGCCTAAAACCCACACCCATCAATGGCCTCTACATCTTGGCCAGTATTGCTCCCCCAGACATAAGAAGAAATGTAGCGCGTAAACAGGAAAAACTAAAGCAACAAGAGGACCTCAGACACCCACTGTACGGCCATATATAAATGTTGGCAAACACCTCAAAGCTCGTAAAAGCTTCATGCTCGAGAGACCTCTAGACTCAACGGCAACAGCAACAAGGTTGGACTGATTGCACAAACGCATCAGAAGCATCAACACAATCAACAGCATTAGCCCAGAAGTGAGAGAACATCTACCCGCTGGCGGTGACCTAGACTGGCCAATATGGAAAAGCCTTAACCGCCTGCACACCAGGACTGGCAGATTCAAAGTCAATTGCACCAAGTGGAGATACTCTAATGACAGCGACCTGCCCAACTGACTGCAAGGTATAGACACACCATGGAAGACCTCCTGGATGAACCACGCACCATGGGGGACCTTACCACGGCTACCGACAGAGCCATAGCCTGTGCTCGCCATTGGAATGGCATATGAAACTTTTGGTTTTAAGGACTCGAGAAGAAGAAGAAGTTAATTATGTGATTAATTCAGCACCTGGCATGAATTAGACGCAGATTAAAAATGACTTCAATCAAAAACCTGCAGCCACTGGAGCCCACCGGAACTGAAGCTGCCCTTGCCTCCTAATCCATTTTTGTAGATATTTCTAAATGAGCTCACAAAAAAAAATGAATAAAAAGGAACAATATTCCAATTATTGCGAGAACATTTCTCAACAAATCATGTCATGCAGCCAACGAACAGAATGGATGACCTAATGTCACAGTAACCTGCACATTTAACTACTGGACAAATAATTTAACAAGGGACGAGCTGGAAGACTTTGCAAAAAGCAACGTTTTTAAAGATGGAATATGACATTTCATAATTGAGATGGCTTCATTCGAGGCTTGGCTTTCATTACGTTGCAAAACAACTTGTGAATAAAGTGCTCTTTCATCCCTTGACAGATTTATACAGATTTGCTATGACAATATTGTAACTATGGAAAGGTGACATGATACGCAAAATGTTAAAATGATAAAAAAAAAAATGGATGTGCTTGTGTGCAATGCGACTTGCCCTGGGGTGAGCATGGTGGTGCAGCTCAGCAGGCTCACTGCTAACAGGGTTTTTGTGGAGTGGAGCTGAAGGGCCTGTTCTCATCTAGAGTGTTCTATTGTTTGTCACTCCGCCTTTGTCTGTCCCTGAATTCACCCATCATCACTTCAAAACTATCAGTTATTTTTATTCTTGATGTCGTTACTCTCAACTCTCGACTGTGCCATGACCTGTTAGTAGATTCCATATAAAGCCATGCCATTAATTATCACTACTAGCAGATACCCATGAACAATGGCAGGCAAAGGCAAAATAAATAGTAAATTTCACCTCGTAAAATGTCTTTGGCCAGCAGCTCCTTGTACAATGGCTGCAGTAACTTCTTTGGGTGTCTAACCGTACTGCCGGAACTGGTTAAACCCTCTCATTGTTTCAGGATTTTGAAAATAACGCTCTTCTTCTTTTTCTAGGGCTTCATTTGTTCATCTTCACTGGTACTGCTCTCAGCATCTGAATTTTGAATTTCCAGTATGGTGGGATAAGACTGCTGTAGAAAAGAAGATTTACATCTAGAAATCAGGGCAACATACAGACGGACAGACACTGCTGGTTACTATTCTTGTGGACCTTTGTTAGCTAATGCATTTCCTATCCATGTTTGCATGGACATCCTATGTGCAGAAGAACAGTTATGATGAGAACTGGTCATTCAGACCAACAAGCTCATCCATCCTATCTGTCTAGATAAAGGTGGTCAACCTCAAGGCCCACAGGCTAGATCTTGCCCTTCATACTTTTTTAAAGCTGCCTGCTTCGGCATTATTCAAAATGTGTTACAAATGGACTATGATGATTGTGAGTTTCCATAAAGACCTATCCTTTCATGTGCGTTTCATACTGTATATACTGTAGACTGTATCCATGCAAGGACTAACTCTGTAGCTCGGGAACCAAGAGTGGGAGGGGACAAACAAAGAGAAGGTTCTAGAACCTGTGCTAACTTGTGACGGTGACAAAAGGCGCAACTCGATCGCTTCACTCGAAAAAACGCGTGTTCAGATATAGACGTTTTCTTACCCTCGTTCAGTAAATGTCGGAGTGAACTGCGAGTTAACATCAAGAAATGAAGAAATCCATGATGGGAACTTTTTCATGACTGATTGAAGAGTGCATGTCTCATTCACACATTTTTCAATGGCACAAGTCGATGCTCAAAGGAACCCATTTTTAAACGGTAGAAGATGTGAAAGCAAAAACGACGGAGACAGAACGAAAGACTTAAGAATGAAAGGGTATGGGTGTTAATCTTTCCCTTAAGACATCACCTCATTTGTATTGGCCAACAAAAAGTGATCTATGATTGTCCAACTCCAACATCCAGACCCGCCCCTTTTTGCAGGCTGCAGCTAGGCCGGAAGATCTACAGAATTGCTTTGAACGTTGGCAGCATCGTATGCAGCTGTGTATCACCTCAGAAGGGAACTACTTTGAAGGTGACTGTAGTGATTTTTAAAAATGTATTAAATAAAAAGAGTTACAGGTATAGCTTAAATCTTTTTTGTATCAGACCACATATATAACTTACATTTACATGAATTACATTTACACTTGGTATTAAAATGCATCTCCAGTGTCTGCTCGCATGTATCTGCACAATACAGTGCACCGCGGCTACTCACCTGTAGTTACGATGGAAGCTGGTTGTTTGCAATTGTCATGATTAAGGTGTGTGTGAATTCATGTAGTAATTTTTAACTTCTTGCACCGTTTTTTAAGGTCCTTTTTGAGAACCGTCATTGGCGGTATTTCCCATGTTGCTAGGGATGTGACTTCTAGGGTTATGACTGCGGATAATCAGGTGTCAAAAGTCACTTTAGAGTTCCTTTCGTTATCAGGTCTGTGGGTACAAACGTCAATCTTGTGTTGTGTTTATCGCGAGTTTCATCTGGTTTGACCTCTTTGCCTGATTTTTTGATTTTGATTCTTGTCTTGTTTTGTCGAACTATTGCCCTGGTGTGAAGTTCTATGTGCTCTGATGCCAGGTTTTCTTCAAGGACATCTCTCTATTTGGCTGCAACATCCTTCCCTCAGTTCTGACCAGTCACCCTGTCCCAGCAACTGAGAGGCACTCCCATAGTGCAATGCTGCTACCATCATGTTTCACTGTAGCGATGAATGAGGCAGGTTTTGGTGTGTTCTTTGAATACATTGAGATTATCCTTTGGTTAGATAAAAAAAAATAAACAATTATCTTTAGCGCATAGTTCCATTTCAAAGTAGGCCGAGTGCTAGGCCTTTTTTTGGTTGGCATTTTTTAGCAAGCTGAGATTATCCTTTCCTTAATAAAGAACAATCTTTATTGTTAGTTTATTTTCTACGTCAGTCAAGTCCTCGGGTTTGGTTTATTCTTGTGCAAGTCGAGATTATCTTGAGAGATAGAAAATAAACAAGAATCTTCAGTGTCTGCAGTGGGCTGGCACTCTGCCCGGGGTTTGTTTCCTGCCTTGCGCCCTGTGTTGGCTGGGATTGGCTCCAGCGGACCCCCGTCACCCTGTAGTTAGGATATAGCGGGTTGGATAATGGATGGATGGATGGATCTTCAGTGTTTGTTAGTTAGTTTGGGCAAGTCGTGATTATCCTTTAGTTAATGAACAACAATCTTTAGAGTTAGTTTCATTTCTAAGTAGGCCAAGTGTTAGGCTCATTTCGGTTTTCATTTATTTTTTTGCCTTTGCCTCTGATTTTGGTTTGGCTCAGTGTTTTGGTATCTCGATGTTTTTTTGATCTCCTCATTTTGACATTGCCTGGTATGACTCTGGTTCACTTTGTTATCTCCTGGGGCCTTATGCATAATGCTGTGTGTAGAATTCACACTAAAACATGGCGTACGAACAAAAGAGGAAATGTTTGTACGCACAAAAAAAATCCAGATGCATAAATCTGTGCATTCGCCAACTTCCACGTTCTTCCGCTCCATAAATCCCGGTCAGCGTGAAAAGTAACGCACGTGCGCGTGCCTGCTGCCACTCCCCCAACTACTCCCAGAATTACGCCTCTTAATCCTGATACTCTGTATGTTCAATTCATCACAATAACTATTCATGGTGGCTCCAAAATCCGTACTGACCCCAACTCTCTCTTCTGTTTCTTTTTCCGGTTTCTATGTGGTGGCGGCCTGCGCCACCACCACCTACTCAAAGCATCATGATGCACCAACATTGATGGACTGAAAGCCAGATGTCTACGTGACCATCATCATCAGGTCCTTCCATGAAAACCCTAAATATAAAGAGAACTGTTTGATTTATGTTAGGTAGATTGCCCAGAGGGGACTGGGCGGTCTTGTGGTCTGGAACCCCTACAGATTTTATTTTTTTTCTCCAGCTTTTGGAGTTTTTTTTTTTTTGTTTTCTCTGTCCACCCTGGCCATCGGACCTTACTTATTCTATGTTAATTAATGTTGACTTATGTTTATTTTTTATTGTGTCTTCTATTTTTCTATTCATTTTGTAAAGCACTTTGAGCTACATTTTTTTGTATGAATATGTGCTATATAAATAAATGTTGATTGATTGATTGAATTACGCCTCTGTGAATATGTAAATTAATATAAATAGCCCTTAAGCTCAGCATTTCTGTGAAAAGGCAATGGCAAAAGCATGAGAGAAAATAGAAGAATTTCAGCGAATATCAAGTGGAGGCAAAGAAAAGCATACTATTTGTTGGTTTAAACAGTGGTATAAACAATAAAAGGAGTTGATCGAGCGACATAGAGTGTCAGAGAAACTCGAAAGCTCAAGTTCACAAAGTAGCACAGTGCCCGAAATAAGGCACAGGTTGTCAGATATCAAAGTCGCCGTGAAAAGGCGAGTCGTAGCCCACCGTCTGAGTGTCATATAAAAAGCTTATTAGGATACAGAGGAAAAAAAAAAATAGGCACACAGTGGGGAAAAAAGCACGAAATGTCAACTTTAATCACATAGTTTATTTTGTCATTAAAGTAGAACATCATAAACTTCATCTTTAAAATCGTTTAATTTACTAGTTTCTCAAATCCCATTGTAACTAAAGTAGCACATTAAATGCTTTGTTTTGTATTTGATCTTCTATGTTCTCTATGTGTGTGAATCACTACGAGCTTCCGGGCTTTCTCTTCCTCCGACTGGACACAGAATCCATTACATTCGTGATATTACAGCTCTTTGAATAACTAAAATACTGAGATGTATACTTGATATCATTTTCATGATGATAGGAGTTAAAGCACGTTATTAAACATGACAACACACTGGCGCAGTGACAGTGGCAACCTGGTGCCCTGTCCAGAGATTGGTCCAACCTCCCGCAAGATGCTTGCTGTGCCGTGCGTGACCTTCGATGAAATAATTTATTGCAGCAGTACTGTCTCTTTCAAACGTACTAACCCCCAATTCCTTTTCTTTCTCCACATACCCAATCGCCACACAATCAGCTCTGTAATAGGTGTTAAGCCATCTGTAAGCTTAGAACGCCGATTCTTCAAAACTTTTAAGGAGCATTGAAATATCTTCATAGTGGGTGTTTAATTATTCTATCCATCTATCCATCCAGCCCTGCGGTGGGCTGGCGCCCTGTCCAGGGTTTCTTTCCTGCCTTGCGCCCTGTGTTGGCTGGGATTGGCTCCAGCAGACCCCCGTGACCCTGTAGTTTGGATATAGCGGGTTGGATAATGGATGGATGGATGGATCTATCCATCCAGTGCCGCGCCAGCATCAGCAAAAATACAGTGCGAGGCAGGAACAATCCCTGAACTAGCATGTGTCCTCACATGTTTAATTATTAACAATATAGATTATTTAGATGTTAATATTTTATCTGTATAATGTAATAAACATATTTTGCTGCATTTCATTTTAAAAATGATATCGTCATCATATGTAAATACGCGCTTTATAAAGTGGCTCAGGTTGTGCAATATTATATTGCAAGTTTACAGTCAGGCGATTGCACTGATAAGTACAAAGAGTTCTACAAGGAGCACTTGATGGACTGATTGAGTGCGTTTAGAGTTCTTGGGATGAAACTGTTTCTGAACCGCGAGGTCCGTACAGGAAAGGCTCTGAAGGGTTTGACGTATGAGAGAAGTTCAAATAGACAGCATGGCTGAGGCAGCGTGTGCTTCATGCTATATACCGATAAATCTCTTTCCAATCAGCTGCTGTAGAGCTGTGATTCACACTCAGATACAGTGATATAAATACTCTGAGTGGTGCAGTGAGAGGAATATGGAAAAAGATGATCCGCTGTGGCAACCCCTAATGGGAGCAGCTGAGAGAAGAAGAAGAAGGTGCAGTGAGAGTAACAACGCTAAAACAGTTATGGTATTTAGAATAGTTTGACCATTTTGTGGACCATTATATTGTTACAGCTTAATTACAATCAGATGCCTTAAACTAATAAACAATATGTGATTAATTTCAGTGCATATGATAAAGAAAGGGAAACCACACTGGAACAGTAGCATTGCTTTGACGCCGGGTGCCGTCAGTTTGCAAAACCGAGCAGAGAACTTGCGTATGCCAGGGTATGAGCTACCGTGAAAATGTGCGTGGCTTTATGGCAAGTTTAGCTTTTATACATCGCGATTTGAGCGTGGAAATGGGAGTACGCAACATTTTTGTGCATACGCACCGTTTATACATGAGGCCCCTGGTCCTTTGGCCTCTTCTAGTAAAACCAGAGGCCCTGTCTCATCATGAACAATACATCACACAATCTCAGGTTAAAAGAACAGACGACATGATGAACAGGCAGGTATCCTTAGGGTACCCACTGGGTTAAGGTGAGGTTCTGTGGACAGACCAGTGATGGTCTTGACCTGCTTGTGAGTAATCACACTTTTCTTTTGTCCCTTTTTTCCCTTTTATGGTGCAGACAAACACATAAGACACAATCTCTGGATTGAAATAAGATCTTTACTTGGCAAAATGGATACATAACATCAGACAAAGCAGACACAGAATTTCATTTGAATCGATATAGCAATTATGTCATGTTAACAACACGCAGTTTGTCATACTCTGTTATAAAATGAGTTTACCTTCCCCATGTTTAAGAAATAGTCTTAGAAATAAAAGAACTTTCAAAGTTGGTGCAAGTTGAGTAGAATCACTAAGAAGCACTCCTGTTAAACTTGTCAGTACTGCACTACACTTTGAAAGGCTTACTTTACTTTCGAAGATATCGATCAGCCTCTATGGGCACTCTCTTCAAAGGAATGAAAAAAAAGAGGTAAAGTTTTCATCCCCAAGTCGAATCTTTCTGTCAGTTCACATCAAAGAAGTTAAGGCTACGTGACCACCAGATGCCAGGGTTTAACTCTTGTCCCCACTTTGCCCATGTTAGGACTATTAAAAGGAATGACCAGGAGAAGAGACAATACGTAGGAAAAATTTACTGCTCAGAGGTTGATCTTTGATGGCTCATGAGACTTAAGAGTTTCTCATTTAGGTTTTATTTAAGGATCAACTTTCTTTTTTACATGGAGAAATAGATTTAAACAAAGAGTGAGGTAATAGGACTCAAATGGAGGATTTAGTTTGAAAAGCATATTTTGTGAGATATCTTTCTAGTCTTGTTTAAATCTCTTTCAAAACTTATTATTGGAATGTTCCCTTTATCTGAGGTGACTTACAACAACTCAACTGCGATTGGTTACATTTCTTTTGTTTTTCTAATTGGAGCACAGGCAGAGGAAGTGACTATCTCGCAGTCACATGGTGTCAGCAGTGGGATTTGAACTCACAACCTCAGGTTTTGAAGTCCAAAAATCTTAACCACTATGCCACACTGTCTGTCTCTTCTCCAAAAATGAGTCTGATCTAATTGGAGCACGGCAATATAAATAAGATCAACTTGTAGCGCTGCCATTTAAATATAATCTGCTTTTCCGCTGTCGATCGGGTGTTGTGGGAATCGTTCTTACATCCTGAGATTGACAGTGGTGCCCCAGAGGTGGAACTTCCGTTTTTTTTTTTCAGGGAGTGATTTAAATAAAGCATGCCGTTTAAGGAAAGGAAAGGAAAGAAGACAAGGGGGAAAGAAAATCGGGAAAAAAAAAACAGATCATCTACTGCACGGGCCATGTGATGAAGTCCAGGAGCTCCAACAGTCCTGACAGAAGTGTGGAAATAATTCTTTTTGAATGGGGAATTGAACTTTCCGCTATTTCCTACCGACTTGGGTGAGCTATATCGAAGGACTTGCTGTATTGTGTTATGGCGCAAGACTGACTGTATATCTTTTATGGCAAAGATTTGACTGCTGCTAGGAGTCCACAATTGACAGAACTCTTTGTTTCGCCTGCTGGCATCAGGGGTGCAGAACTGTGTAGAATAAGGGGTATACGAGAGATTTATTGGGGTATGATATTGGCCTTAACCTTTTATCATTTGTCATCACTTAGGACAGGTTAGCGGTAGCGATCGTCTCGTGTTAGCATGTGGGACAAATTGTTACAAACTAATAGTATTATTCAGAAGCAATGACTAAAGTTTTGTAACCATAGTAAAATATTTTACCACCAATGACCATCCATAAATTTCTCCATATATTACTCAGCACACAACGGCAAAAAAAGTCAAGACACTACATGGAAAATGTCAGTTGATTGCATGACTTTTGGTGATATCTCTGTCAAAACTCAAGAGGAGACACTTGTGTGAATACCGGGGTATTTTGTTCTTAGAAGAAAATCTGAGACGTATGAGGCAAAAGAACATTGTCTCCACTGCATTCTTTTTTGATCTCATTATTGTCTAGGAGAAACTAAAAAAGATATTAAAGAGATCTCTTGTTTGATTTTTCATTCCTATGGGAAGGCCAAAAAATATATATATATATATATATATACACAGTGAACCCTCGTTTATCACGGTTAATCCGTTCCAGACTCTACCGTGATAAATGAATTTTCGTGAAGTAGGATTCTTTATTTATAAATCGAAAATTTTCGCAGTTAAGAGTATAAAAAAAACCTATTTACGACCTTCTAAATACGTTTTTTAACATTATTAGAGCCCTCTAGACATGAAATAACACCCTTTAGTCACCATTACACTCGTATTACCCAATATATTAGACAAAATAAGAGAAAATAAGACAGATGTTACAAATATCATATTACTAGGCGCACTCGCCTTTTAAGGCGACCGACTTTTATCCTCAATTTGTGTGCGCTCCATGTGTACATCAGGCATGTAAGTGTAGAGAATGAGAACTTCAAAGTGCCCATCATAACATCTCCCGAAAACCTAAGCTTTTTTTTATCCCCTCAAGTGCTTGTCCAAAGTCGTACAATGTTAGCCCGAATCTGTACCGTTAAAGACGGAGATTCATGTACTAAATGAGCTATAGATGAGAATAAGCAAGCACCATCTCCCCTGATATTTACTACGCGGTGAGGCATTTGTACTCCATCAACATGAATTATTTCCAGAGACATAATTTTGTCTATTTTTCCAGAGCATCGCGCACAAAAGCAGGGGAACGATGAGAGCACCAGAACACTGCTCACATCGCGTCGCTTCGTACCTCAAGCTGCATGTAGTAAGTTTGTAATAAGCGGAATACCGCTACGCTTTGCACTCACAGGACGGAAGGACAATCCCGAACGCTTTTATCTAGTAGATTATTGTACTGTACATTTAATTGCACACAACCACTAACCTATGAAGGCACGACCTCAGTAGGAGAGTCTTCAGAGGTGGTGCAGTATCTTCAGCAGGTGCGTTGTTGTCTTCAGTGAAGGAGTACTAGGAGTAGGCAGTGGGCGTCTGGGTACGCGGCTGAAGAACATCTTGATAGGCAGTTGCTGGCGCTGTTTTTTCATATGCGTGAGGAGGCTTTTGTAGGGTATTGCCATCTTTAATCATATCCAAGAGTTTCACCTTCTCCTGGATAGTAAGCATCTTCCTCCAGCGCTTAGTTTTATTGTCAGAAGGCTTAGAAAAAGCAGCACGTTTAGGAGCCATCTCAGAAAGCGCGTGCGTAGTGACGTAAGCGTGTATGAGAAAAAAATCGCGATAGAGTGAAGCCGCGAAAGTCGAAGCGTGATATAGCGAGGGATCACTGTATAGCAAAAGTCAAAACTAGAGGTCAAAAATGTAAACAATTTAACCAGAAATGCTAAACCAAAATCAAAGTATGGAGCAAAAGTTCTATTCCAAAATCTCATAAATAAAGCAAGTAGCTCAGAAATAAATTCAGTCTCGGCCACAACTAGTGACCTTTATATAGTCGCACTAATAATGACATCACAGCATCCCAAAGAATAGCAGGATGTGTTACAGCGGTAACGAGTGTTGCAAAGCCATCAAAATGGTAGCACCCATTGGAAAAACAAAGTAACGTTAAAAAAATTCCAAACCTTTTAATTAGGTCTCCAAATGAAAAACAGATGTCAGAAACAGATTCTCTAGGCCCAATCCCCAGAAAAGATGTATAATACAATTTTTTAAAAAAAATGTAAATAACAACAGCCCAGGATCATAAAAGCTTTTCTCCATTTATATTCAGCGGTCTGATAGTTTTCTACTGAAAGGAGCAACATAATGGATGTGACAAGCAAGAAAGAAATTCATGATACACATACTGTATTTAATACTGGACATTTTTTTTTTCTCCCACATACCCTCCATTCAATAGTGAGCTTGTTTAGGTCTTCAAATCTTTTGTTTGTCCCTTTCATTTAACAATATATACATCACATATTTTCAACTGGGATATTTAGAGACTGGCATCTACTCTATTAACAGCAATTTAGTTTGTAATTAGCTATGTAATTGACCTGAACTGAGGATAAACACATAATTATTGATAATTTTCCAGCTCAGGTGTCTGTGATACCCCTTAAATTCTTCATTTCATAGAGGTGAAATAGGGCAGCTGGTGTGCGAGAAAAAGAGTCTTTACCTACAGACAGTCTCAGAGGGATCAGGATGGAGCAACGCCAGTGCAGGATTACATAGAGTGGAGTGTCAGATCACATTCCCTAGAAGGCTTTTTTTCCAAATAATGCACAGTAATGTAAAAAATTACATCCAAAAATGTTTTTTTTAAATATATGTGGGCACGCAGGAAATTCAGAAAGTATTAAGATTCCTCCACTTTCTAAACACTTTACTGTGCTGTAGATTTAATTTTAAATGGATAAATTTGCCATTTTTGCCCATCAATCTACACTCAATAAGCAATAATGATAAAATGAAAACATGTTTTCAGAAAGGTTTGAAAATGTATTTTAAAAAATCAAATTCATATAAATAGACATACCTTTATTTCAATACTTTGTAGTAGCCTCTTTGGCAACAATTCCAAGTTCAGGTCTACCTGGTTAAGCCTATACCCCTGGAGCTCCATCACATTGGATGTGGAGCATCAGTGAACTGCCATCTTTAGGTTTTTCCACAGATGTTCTATGGTGTTTAAGTCTGGGCTTTGACTTGGCCACTCAGAGACTTGTCCTCAAGCCACTCCAGTGTTGTCTTGCCATGTATACTTTGGGTCATTGTTGTGCTGAAAGGTGAACCTTTGCTTTAGTCTGAGGTCCCATGCACTTTGGAGCAAGTTTTCTTCAAGGAACTCTCTGTATTTGGCTGCATTCATCCTCCCCTCAATTCTGATCAGTCTCCGTGCACATGCACACCCATATTATGATGGTTCACCGTAGGATGGTATTAGTTTTAGGTTGATGAACAGTGCCTGGTCCCTGTCAGGCACGTTTTGTAAAGTTCTGCAGAGAGACGGGGTGCTGAGTAGATGCACAAACTTGGATAACAAGAAGGTCAGTCTTTGCCAGGTTGATCTGAAGATGCTGCCTCTTTATCCTGTTTGCAATATCAGTAAGGCAGGCAGAGATTTTAGTTTATTTTAGGGGGAACAACAGGTACAGCTGTGTATAATTTACATGGACCTGATATTTAAATCCATGGGACAGGATGATGGGGCCTAGTGAGGAGGTATATTGAGAGAAAAGAAGATGAATCCTTGGAACCTCTGTGCTTACCTGGTGTACCCTTGACATCCCTCCTCACCAAGACACATGGGGGCAATACCAGTTGTCAGAGCCAAGGGTGGGCTCATGGGTGGTCTTAAAATGAACAGGTATACCGTTTTTCCACACATGTTGAAAAAGTTATGGAAAAGTCCATTTTTCATTGTTGTTTTTTTTTCAATTTTAGCACCTTTATCTAAAGACTAGACATTAAGCCCGTTACAATAACGGACGCCAGAACAGTAGTGCATAAACATTAGTAGGAACAGTCTAATATTAAATGGCAAGGGACCTTGTATGTGGCTGTAATATGCGTCAAGGTATTGTGTGCCTTTAATTTTCTCTCTCAGTAATACTGCTTTGTATTTCCGTAAAATACCTGTAATTTTCTCTGACAGTAATACAGTAGAACCTCGGTTCATGACCATAATTCGTTCCAAAACTCTGGTTGAAACCCGATTTGGTCGTGAACTGAAGTAATTTCCCCCATAGGATTGTATGTAAATACAATTAATCCATTCCAGACTGTACAAACTGTATGTAAATATATATTCTTTTAACTTTTTAAGCACAAATATAATTAATTATACCATAGAATGTACAGCGTAATAGTAAACTAAATGTAAAAACATTGAATAACACTGAGAAAACCTTGAACAACAGAGAAAACTAACACTGCAAGAGTTCGCGCTATAGCGTTACGATCTGCTCGCTAAAAACACTTTTTTTTAAATGAGTTTTAAGCACAGGGAAAAAATGAACATTTGAAAAATCCGTAATTTAATAAACCACCAAGAAAAGTAACATTGCAACAATGCACGCGCGCCTGTATGTGTGTGTGTGTCTCTCTCACGTGCCTGTATGTGTGTGTGTGTCTTTTTCGTGCACCTGTGTGTGTGTCTCCCTCTCTCTCGCGCCTGTGTGTGTGTCTCTCTCTCGTGTGTGTGTGTCTGTCTGTGTGTGTCTCGCACACCTGTGTGTGTGTGTGTCTCTCTCTCTCGTGTGTGTGTGTCTGTCTGTGTGTGTCTCGCACACCTGTGTGTGTGTGTCTCTCTCTTTCTCTCTGCACAAGGAATGCACATGGAGAGACTGAACACGTGCGGACCCGCGCATGCGCACTTCACCAGATGACACACACACGGACACCTGGACACCTGGACGCACACAGGGGTTTTATTAAAGAGGATGATAATGTTGAAATGAAGATCAAACCTTGATAAGTCCACTTATGTTAGAAAAGGTAAGAACATTGCATGGGGTGCTTTTCCTTTTTCATATGACTGTATAGCCACAAAAGAGTAGATTTGGAAAAGGCTGTCAATGCACAAAATGAACTAACTACAATACAAATATTACAATAGTGACCACCATATCACAAGAGTATAGGCCAGGGGTCTGCAAAGTAAGTTCTGGAGGATCGCCGTGGCTTCAACCCAATTGCTTATTTAGAAACCAATCCTTACCAACCTCAGATCTTATTTGATTTGACGGTGTGTTAGTGTTTTCACTCTGCAATGTCAGCTCATTCAGATTTTGTAGATTTTTTCCTTTTCCCGGTGTTTTCCAATAGGAGGCGCTAGATCCCTGGAAATACGTTCATTTTGCAACTGTAGTGTCTTAAGTAACCTGAACCTAAATAAATATATTATAAAGATACGATTTTCCTCCCTTAGTGATACTGCAGTAAGAAATCACATAAGAGAAATTAACTTTCTTTAATGACGATTTACACGGCATAACAGACGAGGAGTTGGAAGGATTTCTGGATCAGATGACGGTATCTTCCATCCGTCCATCGGCTTCAAAGGTGTGCCGGGCAATGTTCCAAGGCTTTATACTCTTTCTTCATGTGCAGGCCTCCACTTAGGTGAAGAATACAATTCCAAACAAGGCAAAGAGAGAATACAATTTCACGCTGACTCAAACACATAGAAATAGTGCACGTTGCCCATTTGCAGTTGTTCTTAACTTGTCTTGTCTTAAGATGCTTGCCTAGAAATTCTAAATGCTAGGCCCTTGTACTAAATCTGGCTTTGTGTTAGCTGAACATGTGAGAAGAAAAGAAAAGCAGATTTAAAATATTTGCGCAGAGCACAGTGACATATTAAACTTATATTCTGATTACACCCGGGATTTCATATAAATGATTTCTGACCAGAAGCAAGTTTGGAAATTCTCTGTCCTTCAGTTTTTTTTTTTCTTTTTCTCTTCATTGTCCTTTCCTATTCACTTGGAACATACACAGCTGTCAAAGGTAACAAGTTAGATGGGGAACTGCTGGCTCCTTTGTCATTTGCATCTTATTGCTAACTAGCAAAATACCCGCGCTTCACAGCGGTGAAGTACTGCCTTAAAATTTTTATTAAGAAGGAAATTAAACCTTTTTAAATTGAGGGAAAATATACCAATAATTATTTGTTAAGGATCTCTTTGTATACCACATTGTGAGTTCGGCCCTCCGGTTGTAATATGACCAAGCTGTGCGCTGAGCTTACTCTTGAGCATGTAACGTACAATTGGCCATGTGAACAGTAATCTTGTTTCAAATCTCACAGCTTGGATTGCTGCTGTCATAATCAGTTTGAGTTTCATGGTTTGCTTCAATTACGACAGTATTTGTAGGACTTGTGTTGAAGTGACATTCGGCAACTGTCAAGCGTTGTAAGCACACAACCGGTTTCATCGATAACTTCACATCCAGCTTTTGAGAGTTTAAACATTCATAAACATCAAAGTGTCCACTACTGAAATCGTCACCTGTGAATCTAAGATGTTTAAGAGGCATTGGCGGTTGTCGAAAGGCGTAAAATATTTGGCCATTTCAGTACACTTGAAAGCGATAGCAAAACAATTCAGCGGCAGCCATCAACTCACATGCAGAACCATAGGTGAAGGGCTTAAGCATTTCACTCTTCTAGTGCTCCTGTGTAGTCTAATTATCTCCTGTACGTCATCAGTCCACACCTTGAACCTGTCCTAGTCATTCAATACATAAGACACAATGTTCCTTCGGATATCAAGAGTGAGCCTGATATGGCCGTGCAATACGTAACACAGAGAATGGAAAAGGTAGGTGCCATCTCCGGGCATGGAAACCACTCGGTTAGTGACAGTTCTTTGATCGATGGTGAGCACCTCGATAGACATGTTAATGGGGGTACGGTTGGAATGATAAAAGTAATGGGTACCTGAACAATGTAAAGTAAGTCTAAAATACCTACACAATAACTATAATCATAATAAACGAACAATAAAACAGTGGAGAAGCTGTGGATTAAATAAAAAGGCTGTAGTTATCAGCAGGGAGACGTGAGTCCTGTGGCGAAGCGAGGAAGGGAATGAAGAGACTGGAGCGACGGACGGCCTTATATAGGCAGGCAGCAAACAATGTGGGAGGATTGGGATGGGGACCCAACGCCGCCTCAGACGGTGACCGAGCTGCAGGCTATGGATGTATATATGTACATAAGTAGGATTCAGTTAGCGTTGAGAACCCGCGTACCAAATTTCTTGAAGACGGGCCCATAAGTAACAAAGTTCAATGTGGCGGACGTTGTCGACCGTTATGACCATTATGCACAGAATTTCAAAATGAAACCTGCTTAACTTTTGTAAGTAAGCTATAAGGAATGAGCCTGCCAAATTTCAGCCTTCTACCTACACGGGAAGTTGGAGAATTAGCGACGTTGGAAAGTTCAATATGGCGGCTGACAGTGGCGTCATACCGTTGAAATAAGTACGTACATTGGTTTTGGTTAGCGCAGGGAAGCTGCTTACCAAATTTCGTAAAGATAGGGCCATAAATAAGAAAGTTCAACATGGCGGACGTTGTTGACCGTTATGACCGTTACACGTAGAATTTCGAAATTAAACCTGCTTAACTTTTGTAAGTAAGCTGTAAGGAATGAGCCTGCCAAATTTCAGCCTTCTACCTACATGAGAAGTTGGAGAATTAGTGACGTTGGAAAGTTCAATATGGCGGCCGACAGTGGCGTCATACCACCGAAATAAGTACATACATCGGTTTCGGTTAGTGTAGGGAAGCCGCCTACCAAATTTCGTGAAGATGGGGTCAGCCTTCTACCTACACGGGAAGTTGGAGAATTACTGACGTTGGAAAGTTCAATATGGCGGCTGACAGTGGCATCATACCATCAAAATAAGTACGTACATTGGTTTCAGTTAGCGCATGGAAGCCGCCTACCAAATTTCGTGAAGATGGGGCCATAAATAACAAAGTTCAACATGGCGGATGTTGTCGACTGTTATGACCGTTATGCTTAGAAAATTCGAAATAAAGCCCAACTTTTGTAAGTAAGCTGTAAGGAATGAGCCTGCCAAATTTCAGCCTTCTACCTACACGGGAAGTTGGAGAATTAGTGATGAGTCAGTCAGTCAGTCAGTCAGTGAGGGCTTTGCCTTTTATTAGTATAGATAAGGGGCCATTAAAAACAGTACTTTAAGACAGCGTTTCTCAACCTTTAAGTATTTGCGACCCGAGTTTTCATAATAGTGCCCCCCTAATGTTTTTTGAAAGGAGCCCACTAATACCAATTTGTTCTTTTTTAATTAATGATATACAGTATCTTAGATGCACATTTTATTATACCTACTTAACTTTCATCGACATTTATCTAACTCTATATTTATTTTTCTAGCATCAGAATGTAGTTTAAGTTAATTTGTTTTGGTTTCAATAGATGTATTTTTCATATTTTCGATTCTTGTTTTCTTTTTTTCACATCTTCGCAACCCCCTAGGGGGGCTAACCCCACAGGTTGAGAACCACTGCTTTAAGTATAAGATAGGCAACTATCGGTGGGGAATCATAACAAGTGAGACAATTAAAATAAGGTATTAAATGTGTTGCTTGCGCATTTAGTGCTTCAAAAGCAAGAATTCACTTTTCATTTAAAAATGGGCTTTGGAACCAAAACCTGCCGGACTGACTTTGTAGAAACCAGATAAGCGTCTTAAAGGATAAGTTTTTTTCTTTGAAAAGATGCTATATATGCATTTGCCATGTGAAATTGTGTTCTCTGTAAATTAAAAAAAAAGAAACCCATAATCGGCCAAAGCAGGATGTGTCCGGCCAAATCGGGAAATGGCCAATGTCGCTGTAAATTGACCAGCCAATATCTGATCTTTCTTTGATTTCGGGATTTGGCCATCCAGTTTGCGAAATAGCATTGACGATAGGCCAAAGTCAGAAGAAAAAAGGCATGAGCAGATTTTGGTGGGTCTGTATAATTTCATACTTTATACAATCTTTTTACTTTACGAATATCCATCATCACTTGTTACAACAAGATGAACTTTTATGACATTTTGAATTGCACAACAGTTTCTTATTTCTACATTTGCAGCAATTTGTTGCGCACTTAGTAGTGCAATTGCATCGAGTGTAGCCTTGGCCGCCGGTCAGTGTTTGGTAAGACGTGACGGTTCATAGTGATTTTTCTTCTGTGCCTACGGGGTGAGCAGTTTCTTGTGCAGAATGGAAAACTCACTTCTGAATCTGCATCTGAATTATGAAGCATCTTTGCACCTTGAGCGGACAGTCTTACATCAGCACATTGAATTTTGGCCAGGGATTTCTCGCCACTTCGTGAAATGGCTGGCCAAAGTAGCATATACACCGGTCCTTTCTTGTAATTGCCACACCTCTCGGCCAAAATGCGAAATGGGAACTGGCAGAACTTCGAGTTTTGGCCGTAACATATGTATTTCCAGCACTGGTGCATTGTAGTCTATGGTGCATGGAGGAAACGCTTAAAAAACATACCAAATATATCCAAGCCAAGACAGTTGTTGAGTGTTGATCCGCATCTTGCAGTTACACGTACATTGTAAAATAATGTATACTTGTCATTTCTGAACAGAAAAAACACTAATATCATGAGATTCAGCCATTTTTAAAGAGGACCAGCTGTGACAGCTCAGCACTTGTGTAACAACCTTTCACGCCCCGGTGGTAAACTTTCCGTGCCACGTGGTTGGTTTGGTTTTGATTTACTTCCCTATTTATGCGACAACAAGCACAAGAGAACAGAAAACATATCCTTAACGCGAGAAAAATAGTACCAGGAACATGCGATTAAATGATTATTTCCCGAGGCGTTTCATTGCGTCGCAGATCAATACTCGATATCGGCCTTGGCTTGAGTATTTCGTAAGTTTTCAGGTTTTAACTCCATGCCCCATACCCTCCATTGTAAAGGTCGACAGCGGGCAACGTATTTTTCTTTAATTTAATTTACAGAAAGCATTTTATTGTAGAACACAATTTTCACATGGCAAATGCACATATTGCATGTTTGTGAAGGAACAACTTTGAACTGAAGAAAAATGAACGTATCCTTTAATATAAAAAAATCTAAATAAATCCTTCCTGTTATTCTATCAATAATAAAAATAGTATAGATCATAACTTTACCACAGGGATAAAAAAAGAAATATATGAGAGAGAAGAAATAATTCAAAGGCAAAGAGAGTGCTAAAGGAAGACATTACATATTATTTGATTAAAATCCTTGTAGATAACTGCTGCCTGACTATTCACATCATCTTGAATATCCGTTTCGGCGACACTTAGATATTTTTTTTATTTTATATTCAACCAAGCTCTTATCTTTTTTTTTTTTTTTTCTTGTGAAAAAATAAAGATTAGGCCTAAGGCCAGTATGTAATGAATAATGCAGAAAGCCATAAAATTCCTGTCTTGCTCCTTTTAATATCTTCAACTAGCACAGCAGTACTTCATGTTCTTCTGACTGACAAATGTACATTCGTATCACAAAAGTTAGGGGAGATTTGTTAAGTTTATTTAATACTAGCTATTTTTTTTTCTTACTACCCTCACAATAGCCGGCTGAATGAACGCAATATAACCTTTTGTTAGAGCTACAAGAAATTTACAGCAGGGGTTCTTAAACCTTGTAATCAGAGGACCCAAATAAGAAAATCTGTGCCCGTATTTATCGTCTCAGAATTACTCCATGGTGCTGCACTAAATGTCTGACCAGATTAAGAATTTCTTCTACCTCAGAGTAGGACATATGAAGTAGCTAGGAAGCGTCCTACGCCCGCCCACTCCTAGCAAGGAATAGGAGGCCACGTTTGAGAATAAATGACGTCATGATTTTACGGCACCCCTTGTGGAAAATTGGTGCACGTTGTGATGTTTTCTGATAATGACGCTAAGGCTTCATCACAAATTGCAATAATAATGTTCAAACTTGTTGGAGAAGATGGAAAGCTGTTGAAAGGGCCAAGCTCATTTTCCAATAATCTTGCTGAAATCGACGAATCCTCCTTGCCCGCCGTTTCGCTCCCACTTTCTCTTCCCGTTGAGAGCCGATGCTGCAGTGTCAAGTCCTGGCAGATCGTCTCCTTCATCTGTCTGTAAATCGACGACACGATAAAGTGTCCAGAATGTGAAGGGGTCTGAAGACTTTCTCAATCATTATACCCACTCTCATTTATAAAGATGTGAACATGCAACTCCCTTTAACACAATGTAGGTACATAGAAGGCCTTATCATCTTCAGGCAGGACAGTTTATGGTTTATCCGCTTTATCATAAACTGGGAGAAATGGCACATACCTGAACCTTTTGCTGGTGCTCTGTGAGGGGTTGTGGGGCGGTGTCAGCGGTCGCGGGATGGCACGTCTTGGGAGGATTTTGGATGGTGTGGGTGGCGTCTCTCCTCGGTGGGCTCTCCGGGAGTTAAGTCGGTGGCCGCTCATCTGTGTCTTCAGGAGACGCTTGCTTGCAGCCTGGGGCTTCGAGACAGCAAGATAGGGCACAGCAATGGGTCTTTGAAGGCAGGATTTGTTTTTGTTTTGTTGCTTTCGTTGTCCGCCGAGGAGGCGCAGTTGAGGAGGACCAGTGCGGGTGTCTGGAGGTGTGCGTGGGCGAGAACTAGCACTATCTGGTGGCTCCCAGATTTAAAGGTACACGAAACACGTAACAGGGAGGATGGGTGTCCAGGTCCCTTGGCAGCTGGGAGAACTTCTAAAGACCTACGGAGGAAGTGTAAAGCAGGACGATAATAAGGTGTTACTTCAGAACATCCATCCATCCATTATCCAACCCACTGTATCCTAACTACAAGATCACAGGGGTCTGCTGGAGCCAATCCCAGCCAACACAGTGCGTCAGGCAGGAAACAAACCCCACCAAGCACACACTAGGGACAGTTTAGGATCCCCAATGCACCTAACCTGCATGTCTTTGAACTGTGGGAGGAAACCCACGCAGACACGGTGAGAACATACAAACTCCACACAGGGGGGACCCTAAAGTGAACCTGGGTCTCCTAAGCTCTACCCACTGCGCCACCGTGCCGCCCTACTTCAGAACAGAAGTAGGTTAATAAAATGAATTTATATTTGAGAGAAGGACCCTGAGGGAAAAATTGGATGGGTGAAATTTTTACAGGATTTTATTTTTTTTATTTCTTTGCCTTTTTGCAATGCACAGCTTTTTGTGACCGTTTGCGCCGTTTACTGCACAATAAATTGCACTTTTTTTTTTTTCAAATTACATTTCTGTGTCGGCATCTCTTACTGTTCCACTGATCTCGGCTCCTCTATCAAGACATTGCGGTCTGCCAGATTTCTCTGTTAAGGACCCGAGTGCCTGACAGAAGATTTAAAGTGATGGGCTTTCTTTAGAGTTGGGAGGAAAGCTGAAGTCCCTGGATAAAATTTAAAGAGACCCGTTGAAGAGAACATGCAAACTCCAGGCATTGTCCAGACCAGATCTGGAATTACGGGACTCTGCCCCGAGTTTTGTGTGATGAAAACAGACTCGGAAGCATGGCAGTATATCATCTGCATGTTTTCAAGGTATCCTTCAGTAATATTTACGCATATTCTAAGCAGTCCGCTTATGAAAACCTGAGAAGAAGGTATAAATTCTCTCCTGCATACATTGGAAAGGTCACCGAAAGATATACAAATAAGAAGTGCATATGAATAATTGAAACGGCTATCAAGGCCTAGAAAATGAAGTTTTTTTCTCAGGGTGTTTGCTTCTAAGCTTTGGTTGCGTGGCAAACGGATTCCCTGGATGATAAGCAGCTGCTTTTTCAGTATGACAGGTGCAACAAGACGCATACCTGTAATTGAGCACCACACATGATTGACAGTTTGAGAATGTTTCCCTGATTATTAATTGGGAAGGCCAATAAAGTCTTAAAATATTTAAGCTCTGCAACTGATCCCTGCATCATTTTCCACCTATTTTCCAAGATTGTGTCACGGGGGCAGTGAGGCCCATACAGTATGTCTCTTTCCTCAGCCACACTTGCCAGCTCATACTATGGGATCCAATGGCATTCCCAGGCCATCTGGGGGATATAATCCTCTTGGGACAAACTAGCTGGCTCGTGCAGAAGGAATTGGTAATGTTAATAGTATAAAATTGGAACCTGAGGATTGATCTTCAGTGGTGAGACCCCCAAGGTGAGGCACAAAGTAACACAATATTTTATCATCCTTTTATTTGAATGTGGGGTTGCAGGGGGCTGAAACTTATCTTGGGAGATACAGTCCTCCCAGTGAGTTCTGGGGTCTTTTCCCAGGGGTCTCCTCCCAGCTGATCGTGCCTGAAGAAACTCCGCAGGGAGGCGTCCTGGAGATATCTGCATCAGATGAACCAATCCATCTCAGTTGGCTCCTCTCGATGCGGAGGGTCAGCGGCTGTACTCCAAACCTCAGCCGGAGGTCTGCACTTCTCACTGCACCTCTAATGGAGAGCCCAGCTACCTTGGGTCCTATCGGTCACGTATACCGGCACTCTCATCCTTTCAGTTATTACCAAAAGCTCATGGCCATAGCTGAGCCCAGGGACGGATCAACTATGAAGTTACTGACGCTTAAGCTTCTGGGACCCTAAATCTGGGGGTGGGGGGGCCTTAAAGTGACGTTAGTCGATATTGCTTTAAAATTTGAAGTGCCTGCTGTATGCAGGACTGGATTAAGACCTGTAGAGACCCCAAGCACTTAAAAGATTTTAGTGCCCCCATATACAGCTCATTTAAAATATAAATAATGAATTTTATTAATTTAATGAATAAAATAAAAAATATAAATAATAATCAGTCAGTCAGTTATTATTCAACCCACTACATCCTAACACAGGGTCACGGGGGTCTGCTGGAACCAATCCCAGCCAACACAGGGTGCAAGGCAGGAACAAAACCCGGGCAGGGTGCCAGCCCACCGCAGGGCACACACAGCACACTTTAGGATCGCCAATGCACCTAACCTGACTGTTGGAGGAAACCAGAGTACCTGGAGGAAGACACGGGGAGAACATGCAAACTCCACGCAGGGAGGACCCGGGAAGCGAACCCACGTCTCCTTACTGAGAAGCAGCAGCTCTACCACTGCACCACCGTGCTGCCCGATATAAATTATAATAATAAACTCAAAAATAATATTTTATTTTTCAAAATAAAACAAGACTTACCGGAAGATGAAAAGTAATGTCTATTGTTTATATAAATTCCGGCGATGGAAACTTTTTGTGGTGCCCCCCCCCTTTCCCTTAATACCCTAAACACGTGCTTATTTTACATAAGGGGTAATCCAGCCCTAACTAATACGAATAATATAGTGTAAGTCAGTACAAAATAACAGTTACAATAAAAAAATATTACGTTGGGTTGTTGCAAACAAAAAAAAAACCTTCAAATTAAGGACGTTTCATTTTAAATATTTTGTAACGTAAAATCCTTATAAATAATTTAAAACACTATTAACATTTATGAAAGACTTCGGGGCTTAGCCTCCTGCTCGCTTCACATGCCAACACCCAGGCGTGCCCCCCCACCCCGGGCGCGCTACATGCCAGCCACTTTGCGTCTCAGCCGCTCGCGTTGCTCCAAACATTTAAAAGCCTGTACAGCAGCTGTCCCTTTGTCTCACTGCCTTGTCTCACGGGAGTTTCTCTGAGAATATCATGTCTCGTCTCCTTCCAAGCATTCCAAGATTTTTTTTT
Source organism: Polypterus senegalus (assembly GCF_016835505.1). Taxonomy (NCBI): domain Eukaryota; kingdom Metazoa; phylum Chordata; class Cladistia; order Polypteriformes; family Polypteridae; genus Polypterus; species Polypterus senegalus. The sequence goes on along the minus strand of NC_053169.1, from coordinate 93,575,208 downwards.
ATAATAGAGAGAGATGAAAATGTTTATTAAAATTATTTATCTTAGTCTAGCCGTAATCGAAAAAATGAACGCATTTTCATTGCTTTTGGGCATTGGATATTTTGGTAACTTTATATTTATTTCTCATAGGTGTCTAAAATAAAAGATCTATATTAAAATAAATAAAAGGTCTGTATTGACGGTGGTCTTTTCTATATTTTATTTCATCATTCTATGGTGTGTCATGCAAGTATATAACATTTCTGTAATTTTCATTCCTCCCGAAACTTGATAACTATAAGGCGTAGCAAATTTCTATTCACATCGATGGCTTAGACGTATGGGAAAATCAAGTATGGCAACTTTCATCAAAATCAGGAATGTAATGGTTACATTGTTTAAACATTTGAGGTGACCTGTTGTGTTGTAGAAGATAACAGTGGTTACCCAAACCTCCTTTCTGGTTGTGAAGGGGTCCCGCACAACAGTTCAAAATGTTGGTCAACCACTGGGTGAGGATGGGGAAGAGGACAGGCTGGCAAATCGAGAGCTTTGCCTTCTTCACCGCTATGCATCGGTATAACGACCTCATCTGTCTGATGACCTTACTATTCCCTTTTCCCCCTCAACTCGTGAACAAGACCCCATGGTACTTAACCTCTTTGTGACAATGCAGTTTCCGCTCCATGCTCCCATCTTACTTCTGTGAGCTCTGGAACCCGACACCATTGGTAATGTCACCGATGAGCTGGACAGTGAGACACAACAAAGCAAGGGGGTGGTGCAAAAGTGCTTTTATTAAAATCAACAAACAAAACCAAATAGTGTCCAAAGTGCAGTGCTTCAAAAATAATTCAATAAATAAATAAATAATCCAATACAAACGAGTGAACAGTGGAGGTTAAAAACACAATAGAAAAAAAACCCGAGGTTAATATAATGGCTGGAAGACGTCCTTTTTAAAACAAAGCCCGGTGCCTTTCTACTGGTGACTCCCCTGCTTCTCCCGTCCAGGCTATGCACCAGGGGAGCCACCCTACCTGCAGCTGGCCTTCTACTGCTGATCTGTTTGCCTTTCTGACCCCTGGCTCTTTTGGGCATCATCAGACTGTGACATGGGCTCCTCAGCGACCAGGGCGCTCACGCTAAGGGGTTCATTTCCCAAATCCCGACTCCTGCTGCCTTCTCGGCCTTATGCAGCAAGCCGTCCTCCTTCCAGTCACTCGCGGTCCTCACTAATGCTCAGTGGTAAAAAAACACTCCCGGGGTGTCGGCCAAACACCCCACGAGGGCTCACTCTCTAGCTGCCGACCGCTCTATACAGAGAGCACTTTCGCTCGCTCACGCACCGACTTTCTCCTCCCTGCTTCCTGCCTTCTTCTTCGCCTGTAACCTCCATTCTTCTTTTTCTCTTCTCTCTTTGTTCTTTTACTCCCCTCTAGCCGCCTCACGCTTCTATTACTTATCATGGGGACGTGGATCAGGTGTGGCAATTAACAGCTCCCGGCATCAATTACAGATGTGGACGACTCCTCACCTGTCCACTTAAGCGAGGATCGCCTGCACCACGAATTCACCCGGGAACCTGCTCAGGCCACACTACCATGCCCCCTTGCTAAGCCGCGAGTGCGGCGTCTATTTATTTAAAAAGTGGCCTTTTTGACTTGAGCTGTGGACCCGCTACACCACACTCTTCCTCTTGCGACAGCAACTCACCTCCAACTGACGGAGAGGACAGTCCACCTTTTTCCTACTGAAGACCATGGCCAACGATTTGGAGGTGGTCGTTCTTGTCGCTTCACCTACGGTGGCAAAACTGTCCCAGTGCTTGCTGAAGTTCACGGCCCGATGAAACCAACGGGACCACATCGTCTCTAAAAGGCAGGGACACAAGGCCTTTCAATGTATACGAGGTATGATCAAAAAATACGGCGAATGTTTTAAAAAAGAAACGTTTATTACAGCAAAAGATTTACAACTACTTGTCACAGTCAAAATACTCTCCTCCACTTTGAATACACTTATCCCAACACTCCTGCCACTTTGCAAAACAGTTCTGGAAGTTTTCTTTCGAGAGTCTCTTTAGTTGGGCTGTCATGGCTGCCTGGATGTCCTCCATGGAATTAAAATCGTTTGCCTTTCGTGGTCATTTTCAATTTAGGGAACAGCCAGAAGTCGCAAGTGCCAGATCCGACAAATGAGGTGGATGTGGACACAGCGTAATGCTTTTATTCGACAGAAATTGTCATACTAGAAGGGATGTGTGACAAGGACTGTTGTCATGATGAAGAATAAAACCGTGTCAACATTTCCTTCAGTTATTGATGTTGAAGGATGTCCTGATCTTTTCTCGTCTTCAACCGAGTCAGATCCATTACGAAATCAATCAAACCACTTGTAAACGGTCTTAACTGTCGGTGCAGTGTCACCATAAACCGATTTTAACATCTGACGGGTTGAATCTGATGTTAATTCATTGCTCGATATCTCCATTATTAACGACAAACTTGAAAAACACCCTTGAAATCAACAGTGGCTCACAAACGACTGACAGGATCAAATGAGTCGAAACTCGGCTCTAGGATTTACACATCAGAACCTGAACTGAATTGTTTTGCACTGCTCTTGGGTTGTGCTCTGCATCAGCATTCACCGTAGTTTTTGATATATTAGACTAGCCGTCCCCCGTGGCTTCGCCTGCGTAGAAGTGAAACAGGACAGTGATGAGGGCCCTGCCCGGCTCCCCACTCCTGACATTACGCTGCCACCCTCCTCTCGGCCCGGAGCCTCTGTCTCGGATTACTGTGAATATATCACTCCTGCAAGCGAACTATGATTCTTAGCACGATGAGAGAAGTCGCAAAATCAACTGGAATGTCCAAGCAAATTCTAGGAAAAAACCCGATCTGAATCCGTTAAGTGAAAAGCGGACAGACAGGCGTTGGAGAGATTTAAAATGCATCAAAATATGTTTATAATAATAACAATAATACATTTCCCATGCTCAAGGTGCTTATATGAGTTTGCTTAATTGCAAGATGTTACCCCACCATCCACCATCCATCTCACGTAACAGCTTCTAATATAAGCAAGCCAATTCACTATACTGCATCTGTCATGGCTGCCATTTTGAATGCCACCTCTTGACCAGCATTCGCCCGTTTTTGAACCTTCTCCCAGTGGACTGCGTCTTTTTTTTTTTCTTTTTTATTACAGTTTTTCAAATTATATACTGTTCTTCTTGTTCTGCTTCCTAGTTATATTAGGTGAAAGAAACTGCCTGAAATTTGCAATCCATTAGGTGCCTGATTTACATAGTGCTTTAAAATCAAACATTAGTAACGCCAATATTATACATTGCTCAGTCTGATTCTGAAAGGTGGAAAATTTGAGCCATTTGGTTTTTTGTTTTTTTATTTTAATGGCAAGCTGTGTTCATTTATTAGACATTGGGGTCCCACTGTGTTGCTTCATATGGAATAATCAGCAAATGCTGGTCACAGATTTGTGGGTAAAACCTTTAGTTCCAAAATCATTTTAACGTTTTAATGCATAATTTATCCTAATCATATGCAGGAGGTTTTCTTTTCTTCTCAAAAACATTTGGTATGATCAAGTTCAAAATATTTTTGAATATTACCTATTTTAAAAGTGTTAGGGATCAAACAGGTACCCTGTTGAATACAAGACATCCAAACATGATCAAGCAACCTCCTGTGCATTTCCCTTAGGATTTGTTCAAGAATTGCGCTCTGCTTTGAAACTCCTTCCTTTATGAGTTTGGGTTCATTAATGAATGCCAGCATCTGGCATCCTTCTTCTAGAAATATCCCACAGAGCAGAACTTCCACGGCAAAACCGCAAGTGACATTAGAGTTGATTGTGGGACTCGGACTCTGGTCTGTAGGTGGAAGAGGCAGAGTCCAGGAAACCGTCATGCAGAAGTGATGTCACTGGGGCAGTTGGTCGTCTGATCTGTAAGGGAGAAAGGAGGAGAAGCATAAGGCAACAGCGCCACCCCTCAACTTGGGGTTGAATTACCATTAGATAACCTTTCAAGTTGTCACTCAAGCACACGTGTGTGACTATATAAACACATATGTATAATGTCACACACGTGCGCTAGGGAGCCAGCTACAGAAAGCAATTCCACGCCAGGCCGGGTTCGTGGGGTACACTAAACCTTCTCATTTTATTCCTGCAGACCAGACACAAGAAATTCTGCCTGAGTCCGAAGACGTCACTTCCAGTCCTGGGCCCGAGGATGATATCACTTCTGGCTCCGCCCCCATGATGTCACTTCTCCTGACCTGCCTTTAAAACCCGACTTGCTCCCTCTGTCGATCAGTTCTTTTTTGGGCACAACATTATATTCACTTGTGCTGAAAACTTTGCATTTTGCAGCCAGGGTCAGGTATAATATAGGCTATTCATTTCACTATATATATATATATATATTGTCACAAGAACGAGACATGGACAGATGAAGGGTTGGGGCAGCCACCCATATAATGTGGTATCCTGGCTGCAAAAGGTCGTTTTTATCAAATAATCAGCACTGAAGTGCATTCAACTGAGTCCAGAACAAGACTGAGGAAACAAAGGAAAAGGGGCAGGTTTTAAAGGGGAAGACAGGAAGTGAGGTCATATGGATCCGGCACGTGGTCTTCCACCATTGGTTCATAGCCGGACGTGACATCAGAGGGACTGGAGCTGGTGTGGTCGACTTCCATTGGCTCAGTCCCGGAAGTGATGTCAGGAGAGCCAGGTGAAATCCCCCGGGGATGGTCTACAGGCAAGGGAGAAAAAGAGTCAGTGTACTCTGCCACATCCCAGCATGCCTCCGAACTGCCTTCACTCAAGCCCTTTAGCTGCCTCCCATGCGCACGTGTGTGATAATATATATATAGATATGTATTGTGGACTTGAACCCGGACAAAGACAGGCGGACATCTTAATTTCACCCAACACACGTTTATTTTACAAATATTTACAAGTTGACCTCACATGCACCCCCAGTACCTCCAGCACCGATCCCCCAAAGTCCAGGCCACTCAGTCCTTCATGCCTCTCTCTCTTGGCCGCCTCCAGTCCTCTCTCCAGCTCTGTCCACTTCCACCCGACTTCCGCTATCGACTGAAGGGAGGCGGCCCCTTAAATAGGAACCCTTATGGGCTCCAGCTGCTTTCCGGCACTCCTCCGCAGACACGCCCCAGTCTGGCGGAAGTGCCGGCTGCGCACCCGGAAGCCGTACAGGTGTCCCCTGTCGTCTTCCCCCCAGCACTTCCTGGTGTGGCTCCAGGGATATTCAGGCACTGGGGTGCCGCCTGCCGGTGGCCACGGGTCCCTACAGGGCTGGGCTTCCAAGCCCTTTACCCGAGGCCCCCACCATAACCAGGGCGGACGCCCCCTCACAGTCTGGAGGAGGTACAAGCCCTCCTCCGGTCCTCTTGGGCATCCCAGCCAGGCTCCAGCCCCGGCCGGATACCACGATATATATATATATATATATATATATATATATATATATATATATATATATATATATATATATATATATATATATATATATATATATATATATAGTGGATGTTAGAGGCGCTGTTGCCCCGTTGAACCCTTCAGACAGACGTGCCAGACACACTTATAAAAGCACAATGAAGATTTATTAATAATTTCTTCAATAATAGTGCCCAAAGCACCACACCTCCACAATTCTTCAATAATTAATACAATAAACAATCCTCCAACTCCCAGCAGCTCTACCACCCAACTCCGGCTCCCCCGCTGGGGTTTCCCACAGTCCTTTTTAATTCCATGACCCGGAAGTATTCCTTCTCTGGGTCAAACTCCTTCTTCAGGTGTCCCAGAAGTACTGCGTGTTTCCGCTCTCGTGACTTCAAAGTACTTCCGGGTTAGCGTCACAGTAATATTCCGCGGGTTCTTGGTGAGCTCCCCCTGGCGGTACCCACGGCACCCAACAGGGCTGAAGAGACGGACTCCATGTCCCATACTGCCCTGCGGGAATCTGAGGAACCATTTCCATCCAGGGGAGCTGCCATCTATTTAACATAGTTTACTGTCAAATAATGCAAAGAGTATGCAACACATGTTTCACCCTTATTTGGACTCATCAGGTGTACACACTCCACTGCACCCTTCATGGGGATCAAACCTCAGATGTCAGCGTCAGAGAAAAAGTCCCTTTATGCTGCGCCACGGCGTGTGGTTCGTTTGTTTGACAGCCTGAAGATCGGAGTAATTACATTCATAGCATCCATAGTCTGAGTCCCAATCTGATTGTATGGGTGGTTACCTACCAGGTAACGCATGTGGTTGGTCTGCCAGTCGGAAAGCATCCGCCACGGTGCCCTCTCAGATTGTGTATGCCTGATGAGGTCAAATAAGGACGAAACACGCGTCACATACTCTTTACATTATTTGACAGTAAACTATGTAACATTCTTTGATCTGCTTCTTGCAACTGAGAGGGCCCGTGGCAAATGTTTGCCGACTGGCAGACCAACCACATGTGTTACCTGGTAGGTAACCACCCATACAATCAGATTGGGTCTCAGACTATGGATGCTATGAATATATATTTATATTGTCTTGGATACCAGGGGCGATGACCCGGCCGGGACACCTTGGAAGACCAGAAGTGGGCGTGCGCCCATCTGGGATCACGTGGGGCTGCCTTCCTGGTTGCTTTGGGGGCCACGGGTTCAGAGCATGGAAGCTCCACCCTGTAGGGGCCCGTGGTCACCGCCAGGAGGCGCCCCAATGCCTTGGGGACCTGTTGCCCCAGCACTTCCGCTACACCAGGAAGTGCTGGGGGGAAGATTTAGGACGACACCCGGAGAGCTGCAGGGAGGACAGCCGGCACTTCCGCCACGCTGGGGCGTGGCCAAGGGAGGAATGCCAGGAACACCTGGTGCTCACCCGGGAACTGGATAAAAGGGGCCGTCTCCATTCATTCAGGGCTGGAGTCGGGAGGCAGAAGGACAAAGCACAGGAGAGGTGTGGAGGCGGCCCGAAGAGAGGCATTTGTGTGGCCAGGACTGAGTATTTGGGGTGTTGTGCACTGACTGGGTCTGAGTGACCATTATTAATTGTAAATAGTATTGTAAATAAACGTGTGGTGAGGATTAACAACATGTCCGCCTGTCTGTGTCCGGGTCAAGTCCACTATATATATATATGTGTGTTATATATAAACATCTATGTGTGGAAGTGTGTGTGTCTTTCTGTCCGGCCCTGGCAGCAAGGCCAGCAAGGTGGCCCCAGCTTTACGAGTCAGAAGAAGAAAGAAGTATGAGGCTACAGCATGAAGCTGAAAGAAAGCGACTCTGTCACCAAAGTGAAACCGCCGAGGAAAAACAAACGAGAGAGAGACTCGCCTAGCCACTGATAGACAATGGGGGGAGCACGTCCACAAAACGAAATGACTGAATCTGCATTTCAATTATTTTTCTGACGATTTCAATAGTTTTTAGGAGCTAATGGCTTTTTACAGCACAGGCCTACACAGCTAGTATATATATATATATATATACTGTACATGGCCATTAGAGGTGTTCCTCACAGACTCAATTAAGGTATTTAATGACCTGTTGTGCCACTAATGTTGTCATCTCCTTCTTTTCCCATAGTGCTGAGAAGGCATTTAGCCCCACCCCTTCCAGCCCAACCTCTATAATATTCCATCCCGGAAGTAGACGTCAGAATGGAGAGAGCAACTCGTCCGAATGAACTGCACTTGTTCTCTTTCTTTGAAATTCCCACTGGAGGGACAAACGCCAACGAGCGTCATTTTTAGTTTACCTTTGTCTGTTTTTCCTATCTCCGGACTATAAAAGGGATGGCCTGGTTGGCCCCCCAACATTTTCTTGCTGCATTCAGGACTGTCATTCCTGCATCTGTCCACAATATGTATAACAGGGGTGGCCAAAAATAGGTTTACAGTTGTGAGTACATGAAAAACACAGTTTATTCTTGCATTATTATTTACTTATTAATTATTGCATTATTTATTTGTATTACTTGTCTTCTTCTTTTTATTATTATTGTTAAAGTGTGCTTAAGTGTAGCAGTCATTACCCTGTTTGTTTTTTTTCTATTCAAACAACTGTAAACTGACTTTTGCCCACCCTAGATACAGACTTTTGGTTTGGTAAAAGCTGCAATCTCTAACAAACATTCCCAGAGAGTTTTGGAAAAGAAATACAATAAATCATGGTGAATATTATGAAATGCACAATTTCAATGTATTGTTGGAAGGCAACTTTGACAGAAGCTGTCTACAGGTCACTGACTTGTCAGCAGTAATGAGACGCAGAATATATGAGGGTGAGTCAAAAATTATCCGTACTCCAGCTGTAGAATTTGTTTTAATCGACTATCAGAACAAAGACATCATTTTTCGACATCATTTCCTTGCTTTTTAATTCACTTTGTTCGTCTGTTAACAAGCTCTTGTATTCCTTCATTTAAAAAATGTTTTAGGCCGTACTGCGAGCCACGAATACACAGCTGTCTTCACTGGTCAGACGTGAATCTTTGTCCTCGTAGGGCTTATTTCAGGTGACCAAACAGGTGATGGTGTGATGGGGCGAGATCAGGACTATAGGGACGATGCTGTAACTCCTCAAAACAAAGTTTTTGCAGAGTATGAATAGTGTTGACAGTGGTGCGCGGACGTGCATTGTCATGTAAGAACACAATGCTGTTGGGTAACAGACATTTGCGTTTTGTCTGAAATTTAGGCTTTAGATCTTCAGTGAGCATCTCCCTGTAACGAGCACTGTTGATTGTTCTCCTGATAAAGTTCTAATATTGGTCCTTGAGAATCCCAGAAACCTGTAAACATCAATTTTGCAGCTGATGGTTGACTTTTGAACCTTTTCTTGGTCGCCGATTGAGGACGTTTCCATACCATACTCTGTCGTTGACCCTCGGGCTCGTAGTAATGAATTTGTGTCTCGTCACCAGTAATGATTGTTTTTTAAGAAACTTTCACCTTCCTCAGAGAATCTGTCCAAATTGTGTTTGCAGATATCTGTCTGTGCTCTTCTGTGAGTTGTAGCCACAAACTTTTCGAAACCCAAGTCTGTCATGGATTATCGCAGAACCATGGCCGATTTGCAAATGATTTACCGCATCATCTACTGTCACTCGTCTATTCAACAGAATCATTTCACGTGCATGCTCAATGTCGTCATCAGTCGTGGACGGGCGTCTGGCTCCTTCTTCATGGCTGACACTTCTGCAACCTTCCTTGAACTTCTCTATCCATTCATACACACTTCTTCACGACAAGACACTTTCTTCATACTGTGCACAAAGTCTTTGATAAATATCACCACCAGGCACACCCTGAGACCACAAAAAAACGAATTGCTGCAGCGATGGTTTCTCGCACCGCGGTTACAAACGATCTGACGTAAGACGTTCACACCTGGGGAGACAGGGATCTCGTATGGAAAGACGGTGCTGCCCGCAGAAGTTTTAACATGTGCATCATTTTTCACTCACCCTTCCTACAATACACACGGGGCACAGTTGAGCCGGGTTCAAATCTCAGGCCTATTCTATGTTTGTAAGCTGTCAGGATGCATCCCTTGTGCCGATGGGGTCCTTCTTCAGTGGCCACTCTGTCCTCCCATGCTGGCTCAAAGAAGACATGTATGGCAAGTCAACCCTGGTCCAGGGTGGGCTTTTTTATGTGTGTGTGTGTGTAAGTTGGCCTGCACTCCCACAACTAGTTCCTGTCTTGTTTCTGGTGATGCCTGGATGGGCTCTCCATCTATAAAAACAGTTTCGAAATGTTATGTTGTTTTAACGTTGCCATCAAAAATTCCTTCAGTGAGCATCTCTGTGTAACAAGCACTGTTGATTGTTTTCCTGATGATGTTCCAATATTGGCCCTTGAGAATCCCAGAAAACTGTAAACATCAATTTTCCAGCTGATGGTTGACTTTTGAACCTTTTCTTGGTCGGCGATTGTGGACGTTTCCATTCCATACTCAGGCTCATAGTGATGAATCCGTGTCTCGTCACCAGTAATGATTTTGTTTGCAGATATCCAAACGCTTCTGTCTTTCCTCTTGTGTGAGTTGTACCCATCAGTAGCCATCTCGCACAAACTTTTCGAAACCTAAGTCTGTCGTGGATTCTTGCGGAGGTAGAGCCATGGCTGATTTGTAAGTGATTAACCCACATCATCTACTGTCACTCGTCTATTCAACAGAATCATTTCATGCGCACGCTCAGTGTCGTCATCAGTGGTGGACAGGCGTCTGGCTCCTTCTTCATGGCCGACACTTGTGCAGCCTTCCTTGAACTTCTCTGTCTATTTATACACACTTCTCTGTGACAAAGCACTTTCTCCATACTGTGCACAAAGTCGTCGATAAATATCGGCACCAGGCACACCCTCAGACCACAAAAAAACGAATCGCTGCACGTCGCTCTTCACAAGTTACAAACGATCTGACGTTCACACCTGCACAGCAGTGACTGGGGAGACAGGGATCTCGTATGGAAAGACGGTGCTGCCTGCAGAAGTTTTAACATTTGCATCATTTTTCACTCACCCTTCCTACAATACACACGGGGCACAAATATGCTGTGCTCTGGGTTCAAATCTCAGGCCTAGTCATTGTTTGGAAGCTGTCAGGATGCATCCCTTGTGTCAATGGAGGTCCTTCTTCGGCGGCCATTCTGTCCTCCCATCCTGGCTCCCTCAAGACATGCATGGCAAGTCAACCCTGGTCCAGGGTGGGCTTTTGTGTGTGTGTGTGTGTGTGTGTGTGTGAGTTGGCCTGCACTCCCACAGCTAGTTCCTGTCTTGTTTCTGATGATGCCAGGATGGGCTTTCCATCTGTAAAAAATAGTCTATAAATGTTATGTTGTTCTGACGTAGGCCAGCAAAAATTCTCATTCCTTCCCAGGCTATTTCACTGCTTTTTTATGACAGATAAATGCTCCCTTTTGGGTAATTTTGAGGATTTAAATAAAACCCCTTAGAGTGCAATCATTTCTTGATTACTCTCAATGATGGCCTTATAGCTTTACATGTCTTTGATCTTTTTATTATTTGTGTAGCACCAAGAAACCATTTTCCAATTGAAATTTAAAACACACTCTAAAGGCTTCATTCCTTTCAGTGGCCTAAATCATCTTTCCGTTCTCCTCTTCACTCAGACACACACACACACAGGTGGCGAGTCCCTTCCCGGCGTTGTCACATTATTTGCGTGTTTTATTTGCCTCCGTGCTGCTGTAAAGCATTAATCAAACCACTGGGCATCTTGAAGTGCCATATTGCTGCTGAACCATTTATAATCGAGTTAAAACCTTCCGAAATTAGTTTGCGAGAATCCATCAGAAAGAGATTAGAGGTGTATGTTCTGTACCCATCTGTCCATTGGAAGCTTGAAGATGATGTCTGAGTCTGACTAGTGAAATGAAGCTCACGTATGTCTGCACGCGATGGTCTGCATGGAGACATGCAAAGAAGAACCTTATTATGCCGTGTACACTTGACAATAAACGTGAACTTCTGGAACTTCTTTGGTGTCATCGCATGGGGATGATATGGTGGCCTTAAAATGTGATACTGCTTATAATCATAATAATCATTTACAATTATATTGCACTTTTCTCACTACTCAGAGCACTTTACATTGTGAGTGGGGAGCCACTTCAACTACCACCAATGTGTAGCACTCACCTGCATGATGGGACGGCGGCCATTCATGCGCTAGTATGCTCACCACGCGTGAGCTGTTAGGTGCTGAAGTGGTGAGATAGAGAGACATCCAGTTTAGAGACAGGGGATGATTAGGGGGCCAGACTGATTAGTCCATGGTGGGCACTTTAGCCTGGATATTGGGATACACCCTGCTGTTTAAGAAGGATGCCCAGGGATATTTAATGACCACAGAGAGTGAGGCCCATCCATTGTTACAGCACAGAGTCCCCCATCACTGCACTGGGGGCATTGGGATCCACATTCAGACGACAAGGTGAGCGCCCCCTGCTGGCCTCACCAACACCTCCTCCAGCAGCAACCCAAGCTTTTCCTGGTTGGTGTCTCATCCAAGTACCTCCCATGGGGTCTCAACATGATTAAACTTCAGGTGGATGAGCTCTTCTGAAGTTCCGGTGGTATGGCTGCTAGTGTCCACCCACGGCTCATAATATCTTTAACTAGTTTGGGACTTTCCATAATACTTCATGGAAGAGGTGAGTTTCTGGATTGTACCATTTATCTGTATGCTGATCGATGTGTTTGAAATGCTTCATAGTCATTATATGTAAGTAATCCAGGCTGATTGAAACAATGCTGTCCGTTAGATTTCTTCAATCTGCCATGTTGCGTTAAGCAAAGCATGTGGGGGCTCCATCAGTCCACTGATATTCCAGTTTTAAGTTGTTATCATCCTTGGTCTGTGTGGAGACATGCAAAGAAGAACCTTATTATGCCGTGTACACTTGACAATAAACGTGAACTTCTGGAGCTTCTTTGGTATCATCGCATGTGGACGATATGGAGGGACTCAAAATGTGATACTGCTAATAATCATAATTCTTTACAATTATATTGCACTTTTCTCACTACTCAGAGCTCTTTACATTGTGAGTGGGGAGCCACTTCAACTACCACCAATGTGTAGCACATGGGACGGCAGCCAATCATGTGCCAGTACACTCACCACACGTGAGCTGTTAGGTGCTGAAGTGGTGAGACAGAGAGACATCCAGTTTAGAGACAAGGGATGATTAGGGGGCCAGACTGATTAGGCCATGGTCGGCACTTTAGCCTGGATATCGGAAAACACCCTGCTGTTTACGAAGGATGCCCAGGGATCTTTAATGACCACAGAGAGTGAGGCCCATCCATTGTTATAGCACAGAGTCCCCCATCACTGCAGTGGGGGCATTGGGATCCACTTTCAGACGACAAGGTGAGCGCCCCATGCTGGCTTCACCAACACCTCCTCCAGCAGCAACCCAAGCTTTTCCTGGTTGGTGTCTCATCCAAGTACCCCCCATGGGCTCTTCTGAAGTTCAGGTGGTATGGCTGCTAGTGTCCACCCATGACTCTTAATACCTTTAACTAGTTTTGGACTTTCCATAATACTTCATGGAAGAGGAAGAGGTGAGTTTCTGGATTGTACCATTTATCTGTATGCTGATTGGTGTGTTTGAAATGCTTCATAGTCATTATATGTAAGTAATCCTAGCTGATTAAAACAATGCTGTCTGTTAGATTTCTTCAATCTGCCGTGTTGCGTTAAGTTGTTATCATCCTTGGTCTGCGTGGAGACATGAAAAGAAGAATCTTATTATACCGTATACACTTGACAGTGAACGTGAACTTCTGGAGCTTCTTTGGTATCATCGCATGGGGACGATATGGAGGGACTCACCACCATTCGATCATGAGGGTCTACAGAGAGTTCCTTGGACTTCATGGGTTGGATTGGTCCTGACATGCAGTGCTAATTGTGGACCTTCCATACTCAGTGTGGATTCCTACACAATCTCAGATCAATTCAGTTTGCCAATCATGTTCTAGAAATATCTCAAGGTGGAATGGATTATGGCCCAGAATGTGAAGTGCCGCAGCAAAGGGTATGAATACTTCTGGGAATGAGAGACTTCACTTTTTGATTTTTAATAAATTTGCAAACCTTTTCACTTTTTCATTATTGGTTATTGAGTGTAACTCGATGGGCAAAAATGTCCAGTTGTATCCATCTGAAATGAAATTGACAGCGCAACAAAGTGTGCCGAAAGCGAAGGGCTCTGAACATTTTCAGTTTTCCAATGCAGACAGACTGCAGAGAGCAAGTGGTTCAATGGAGGAACACTGCAGCGGCTCCCGTGATAATTTTATACTATTCATTCAGTAATGCGAAATGTTGCTTTTGTTATAAACTTTAAGTGTTCTATTCTTTGACCATCAGCCACTCCGGGGGGTGCCTAATAATTTAGATTTATGCACTGCCAGAGTGAGAGTGATGGTTGTGACACGTGTCTTAAAGAGCACTTACTAAAGGCCTGCTGTCTTGTTAATGAGTGAGATTTAACATTCTCAGCTTGGCGCGTCCACTTAAATGCAGACCCCGTGGACGCAGGGATTGAAAGATGAGGAGGGGATTTCAGCAAATGAAAGACGGTTGTTGCAAATTTGGCTAGGAAAGAAGACTCGAGGCTATCTGTAATACTTTACATTCCCTGAGCGTGAAACCTTCCTACCAGACTGGAAGCTGAGTGGAATACCGAAGATGTTTGTCAAAGTCTAAGCTCACAAGCGTTCCTGGATTACTTTGATTATTGAAGTGCAGCCCTCTACCAAAAGCAAAAAAATAAATAAAATAAAAGTATAGTTCCACGTGGCGATCCCCAGCCATGTGTTATTAATGCCAATACTAGTCTAGACTTTCAACGGTGGTGTCCAATTCGGCCCAAGCTTGTGCCCAACCAATTCCATAATCATTAAAAAAGACAAAAAAAAAGAGAACATATTCAAAATATTTTTTCATTATTACTATATACAGTGGTGTGAAAAATTATTTGCCCCCTTCCTGATTTCTTATTCTTTTGCATGTTTGTCACACAAAATGTTTCTGATCATCAAACACATTTAACCATTAGTCAAATATAACACAAGTAAACACAAAATGCAGTTTTTAAATGATGGTTTTTATTATTTAGGGAGAAAAGAAATCCAAACCTACATGGCCCTGTGTGAAAAAGTAATTGCCCCCTTGTTCAAAAATAACCTAACTGTGGTGTATCACACCTGAGTTCAATTTCCATAGCCACACCTGTTTCAATCAAGAAATCACTTAAATAGGAGCTGCCTGACACAGAGAAGTAGACCAAAAGCACCTCAAAAGCTAGACATCATGCCAAGATCCAAAGAAATTCAGGAACAAATGAGAACAGAAGTAATTGAGATCTATCAGTCTGGTAAAGGTTATAAAGCCATTTCTAAAGCTTTGGGACTCCAGCGAACCACAGTGAGAGCCATTATCCACAAATGGCAAAAACATGGAACAGTGGTGAACCTTCCCAGGAGTGGCCGGCCGACCAAAATTACCCCAAGAGCGCAGACGACTCATCCGAGAGGTCACAAAAGACCCCAGGACAACGTCTAAAGAACTGCAGGCCTCACTTGCCTCAATTAAGGTCAGTGTTCACGACTCCACCATAAGAAAGAGACTGGGCAAAAACGGCCTGCATGACAGATTTCCAAGACGCAAACCACTGTTAAGCAAAAAGAACATTAGGGCTCGTCTCAATTTTGCTAAGAAACATCTCAATGATTGCCAAGACTTTTGGGAAAATACCTTGTGGACTGATGAGACAAAAGTTGAACTTTTTGGAAGGCAAATGTCCCGTTACATCTGGCGTAAAAGGAACACAGCATTTCAGAAAAAGAACATCATAGCAACAGTAAAATATGGTGGTGGTAGTGTGATGGTCTGGGGTTGTTTTGCTGCTTCAGGACCTGGAAGGCTTGCTGTGATAGATGGAACCATGAATTCTACTGTCTACCAAAAATCCTGAAGGAGAATGTCCGCCATCTGTTCGTCAACTCAAACTGAAGCGATCTTGGGTGCTGCAACAGGACAATGACCCAAAACACACCAGCAAATCCACCTCTGAATGGCTGAAGAAAACAAAATGAAGACTTTGGAGTGGCCTAGTCAAAGTCCTGACCTGAATCCAATTGAGATGCTATGGCATGACCTTAAAAAGGCGGTTCATGCTAGAAAACCCTCAAATAAATCTGAATTACAACAATTCTGCAAATATGAGTGGGCCAAAATTCCTCCAGAGCGCCGTAAAAGACTCATTGCAAGTTATCGCAAACGCTTGATTGCAGTTATTGCTGCTAAGGGTGGCCCAACCAGTTATTATGTTCAGGGGGCAATTACTTTTTCACACAGGGTCATGTAGGTTTGGATTTTTTTTTCTCCCTAAATAATAAAAATCATCATTTAAAAACTGCATTTTGTGTTTACTTGTGTTATATTTGACTAATGGTTAAATGTGTTTGATGATCAGAAACAATTTGTGTGACAAACATGCAAAAGAATAAGAAATCAGGAAGGGGGCAAATAGTTTTTCACACCACTGTAGGTTCATCGACTACCATCTTTTGCAAACATCTGTCTTCTTTGAGCTGCAGGTCAAGCTTGATGACTTCTTCTCCGGTCAGGTGAGGCGATCGAAGCGGGGTGATGGGCGGAAGTGACGTCAGGGTCCCTCAAATAAGTTTTCGTCCACTCTAGGGGAAACGCAAATTGGGTTAGAGCAGGTGTTACCTTCAAACTCCTCCCTGTAATTTTAACCACTCCCATTCTTGTAAGGCATGCCCCACGCTAATGAGTCTAATGTGTTAAACAAGAATGGAAGGAAAACCTGCTAAAACAATTCTTTAATTAATTCTGATTCACCTTCATAAAAGGATACGTATCTGTGTAGTTATGTACTTGTCTGGTTGACAGGTCTCTTTCATTCCAACAGATGGTACGTCAGAAACATTTGTAATAATAAAATGCAAATATTTGAGAAATATGTTGTTACCTGCCTTTGACAGTTACCATGGCTGTAAAAAGGATATGTGTCTGTCCTTCCATATAGTTGCTATGTCATTCCAACAGATGGCACATCACAGCATTTGTAGCAATGCATTTCATTACTACAAATGTTTGTGATGCGTCATCTGTTGGAATGGCAAATGCAATGCATTTTATTACTACAAATGTGTATGATGTGCTGTGGTGGGTTGGCACCCTGCTCAGGATTGGTTCCTGCCTTGTGCCCTGTGTTGGCTGGGATTGGCTCCAGCAGACCCCTGTGACCCTGTGTTCGGATTCAACGGGTTGGAAAATGGATGGATGGATGTATGATGTGCCACCTGTTGGAATGAGAAATGCAATGCATTTTACTACTGCAAATGTTTGTGATGTGCCATCTGTCGGAATAGATGTGCAATGCATTTTATTACTACAAATGTGTGTGATGTGCCTTCTATTGGAATGAAAAATGCAATGCATTTTACTACTGCAAATGTTTGTGATGTGTCATCATTTGGACTGTTGGTATACGTTGATTACTTAGATTTAAACCCCTCTTTGGAGGGTAGCACGGCTATTATCTTAAGAAAACATCAAGGCCATGATAGCTGGTCCTATGGCAGAACACATTTCAGTGTAGCCGTGTCACATATGCCACATTGAACAGCTTGATCGCAATAATGTATCTTTCGTGTCCTCCAAGTCAGAATCTGAAAGTGCTTATCACAGGTGGAAATAGGCTATCTGAGTGAAGCTGCACTTTCTGTATCCCCATTAGTTACTTTTCCCAGATCTCCATTCATTCACTCTAGTGGATAACCAATATACAATATAATAGCAGAAGACAGAGCAATTTAGTGCATTAGAAACTATTTCATGAAGCGCTGCATTATATTACTAAGTCAACTTTTAAATTATGCAGACCACTCTTTATTTACTCAGCAGAAAAAGAAGTCAACAAAAGAGATTCAGAAGTGGAAGGAAGCCAACTCCGTAAGGAAACAAAATGCCGAGGTTTCAGTATAATTAGCTGGAAGAAGTGCCAAGAGTGGTTTATCATTTCAATATGTTTTGACGCAAATGGGACTCTGAGAGTGTGGATGTATTATTTATGCCACTCTAACAAAAATATGATCCGTGAAATTAACCTCAGATTGTCTGATTATACAAATGGTTTCTGAAGTCCATGGATTAAAGATAAATAACAGTAAGACTCCAGGAAAATAGTGCTGCCCCCTGGTGGCTACTCTTTTGTGCCAAATGACCACAACAAAAATGGGCATTCAACAAGTCAGACGTATATCCATTTTTTTAATTTTAGGGTGAACTGCAAATGTTTTGTTTTTATGGATTATACTTGTGATACTGTATGGTAGGTAGGTAGGTGCCATGAGTTTTGCCATCAGGTTTGTTACTGACTCTACTGGGCAGCAGCAGTTTTTAAATAAGAATGCAATCAGGGGACGGGCTGGGGTTTTACTAGACTTGCAGGGCCAGACGTATAAGGGATGCAACCCAGAAATGAAAAGAGGGTGGGAATAATTAGACTTAGGGTAAAGTTTCTAAAGCAGTCCAACTCATCATGAAGGTGGAGCTTTGAGTAGTAGAGGTGACATAAGTAGCAAAGAGTAACGGCGCGCTTCTTAAAATGACAGAAGGTGTGATGTTCTCTGAGACCTGCAGTTCTTTCCTCCACAGTGTATCTGGTGACTCTTTCAGTTGGTTATAAAATGTCACTTTGACACACAGTTTATAAAGTTCTTTTTTGTTATACAGTTCAAAGTTTTTCTCAAACAGAGTTCCAAATCTGAGAAGATGTCCAGGTCTGTCAGTGTGGTCAGTGACGTGTGGTCTTACAATAATGACAGGTGATGTCATCTCTGCCTCTGGTGTCCCCTCACCTGCGAAGTACTCGTCACACAGTGAACTCGCTCCTGACCTCCGCAGTGCTGTTTGTACTTGACTGTGAAAAGTGTCAACCAGGCGTACTGATCTGATCCCCAGGACTGTCGCTAGGTGGGCAGGGGTGTGCCAGTACCTCATGTTTATATCAATTAAATGTTTTATTTTTAAAATTCTTTTGTTTAACAGAATACGAATGATTCAGAAAACAATAACGGACAGTCCAAAACAGGATTCCATACTAAAGGTTCTTCCAAGAACCAAAAAATACTTTCCAGATTTAGCCTGGTCCGCCTGAACTTTCTGTGCCAGACCTGAAGTGCAGATTGATAGAATTCCGGCAGGTCAGCCCCAACAAAGCTGGTAGAGTGTAATAAAAAAAAATGTTCAGCGAAATTTAAGCCTCTTACCCCACGAAATAAGGCAAAGGCCAGCTGTCTCCATGGCAGGTGCTCGGGGCCGTATAAGAGCCGATGTAAAGCCTGTAACCTAAAGGCCTCCATCTTGCTCACCAAGTCAATGAGTCCCTGACCGCCCTCTTCTACAGGCAGATACAGGACACTGCGCTTCACCCAATGCAGGCCATCCCAAAAGAAATCTAAAAGTATTGCCTGGATGTTCTTGATGACAGATATTGGGGGGTCTATACATTGTAACTTATGCCAGAACATGGAGGCTATTAAGTTATTAATAATGAGGACCCTGCCGCGACAGGAGATCTCCTTTTGAAGGTATTTCCATTTCTTCAGTCTGGCTTGAACTTTTTCTGCCCAGTCTGCCCAGTTTTCCTCAGCTAGTCCTCCTTGTCCTAAAAACACCCCCAGGTATCTGAAGACTCTCCTGTTCCACTTAAGGCCACCAGGTAGGCCCGGTGGGTCTCCATCCCTCCAGTTGCCAATTAAAAATGCGATACTTTTCTCCCAGTTAATTTTTGCCGATGGCAGTTTCTCAAATTCATCCAGGCAATGTTTCAGCTCTGTGATGTCTCCATGATGACAGATGAACACGGTCAAATCATCCGCATACGCGACCACCTTGAGCTGTAAATTCGGGCACTGAGGGATGTTCAGACCTTGAAGGCGGATGCGAAGTTGTTGTAGTAGCGGCTCGATGGAGAGCGAGAAGAGCATACCGGACAGAGAGCAGCCCTGACGTATCCCTTTGGTAACCTTGAAGGGGGCGGTTAGTGTTCCATTGAGTTTCACGACACTAAAACGTTGTGATATAAAAGTCCAATGTGTTTAATGAATGAAGGTCCAAAGCCAAAGGCCTTCAGCACTGCTAAAAGGTAATTGTGGTCCACCCTGTCAAACGCCTTCTCCTGATCCAGTGATAAAAGACCAGCATCAAAACCCAAAGAGCCTGGCAGCATCAATCACATCCCGAACCAGGAAGATGTTGTCCAGAATGCACCTGCTGGGGACACAGTATGTCTGCTCCAGGTTCATGATACTCGCCATGACTCTTCCTAACTGGTTAGCCAGGGTCTTGGAGAAGATTTTGTAATCCGCACACAGCAGGCTCACTGGGCCCAGTTCTTTAGCTCCGTGAGGTCTCCTTTCTTTGGGAGTAGTGTGATAACCGCTCTGCGACAGGAAAGGGGCAGTTCACCCACTCGCAGACTTTCACAGAAAACCTCTGCCAGATCAGCGCCAAGGTGACACCAAAAAGCTTTAAAAAACTCAACAGGCAAACCGTCAATTCCTGGGGACTTCCCAATGTTCAGCCCATTCAAAGCTGTGGTCAACTCATCTAGAGAGATCGTAGTTTCCATGAAGTCTTTCTCTCCATCTGGAACCTGAGGTAAGTCCTGGAGAAAGCATGACGACCCTAAAGGCACCTCTTCAATGTCCGCAGAAAACAGTCGCTGGTAAAACTGGTGTGCCCAGGATCGAAGGGCTTCAGGCTCTAGCAGGTCCTGACCTTTGTCATTTTTTAAACAGTTAATGGTCTTACTTTGGCCAATTGTTTTTTCCAGTTTAAAGAAAAATGGTGTGGGAGCATCCATCTGGGTGAGCGACTGCATTCTCGAGCGGAGGAGTGCGCCGTTGACTCTCTTGTCCATAAGGTCCATCAATAATTGTTTCTTTGTTTTAAAGGACTCAAAAGTGCTGCCGTCAAAGTTTGTACATAAAACCAAATGAAGTTCTTCGATATCCTTCTCCAACTCAAAAATGGCAGCATTCACATCCCTGGTGGTCTGCTCGGTGTATTGTTGGCACAATACTCGTATCTCAGTTTTTGAGCAATCCCACCATTGCCTCAGTGAAGAGAAGGTCTTCTTTTTGAATTGAGTCCAGAAGTATTTGAAACAGTTGATGAAGTGGGGGTCTTTCAGTAGATTATTATTAAAGTGCCAGTAGGATTTAACAGAATGAG
This sequence comes from Polypterus senegalus, assembly GCF_016835505.1. NCBI lineage: Eukaryota > Metazoa > Chordata > Cladistia > Polypteriformes > Polypteridae > Polypterus > Polypterus senegalus. The sequence continues at coordinate 93,554,347 of NC_053169.1, read as the reverse complement.
CAGAGAGAAAAGAGATTTGAAGGGAAACAAGACAGTGATCAGATAAACCAGTTGGAAGAATGGAGCAGTTAGCTATGAGGTTCCTGTGATGTTTTTGGATGTAAATTCTGTCAAGTCGAGCCATAGACAGCAGCCCAGCTGAGCCCTTCACCCACGTATATTGCCGGACCCCCGGATGAAATTCTCTCCAAATATCAATGAGGTTATTATTGGTGACGACAGACCTCAGTGATTGGACGGACCCCGGGTGCGGTTCTAGCCCATTCCTGTCCAGCTGCGCATTCTCTGTGCAGTTAAAGTCGCCCCCCACAAACACCAGCTCATCATCATCACATGTCCCCAGGACATCATTTAAAACTGAGAAGCAGTGAGTTCTCTCAATCCCTTCATTTGGGGCGTACACGTTAATAAACACCCACTTCTTCTCTCCCAGCTGCATTCTACCTTCAGCAGCCTCCCTGATTAACTCAGTAGAAACAACACTGTCAGGTACAAAACTTTTAGAAAATAGGATGGCAACACCTGCACTGAGATTTGAGCCATGACTAAGATGTGCCACCCCTGACCACTCTCTGTGCCAGTCAGACTGATTAGCCTCGTCAGTATGAGTCTCTTGAAGGAAGGCCACGTTAATTCTTTTTTGCACTAAGTGCTCAAATAGCGCCGTTCTTTTTACTAATTCTCTGCAGCCGTTTACATTTAAAGAGCACAGGGAATAAACAGGCATTTTAAAAGAAAATAAGGTGGCGGTCAACAACACTACATTAACCCAAGAAACGGGGAATCGCATTAAAACTGCCATCATGATTGTGCTTCTAGGGAACGTTTCACTTTGCTTATGATATTCTTTAAGCGGACTCTCTCTTTGGAGGTCATGCCTATTTCAGCAGCCCTCCGCTGCACTTGCTTCGCTGAGCTCAGAAACAGATGGAGATCAGGAAAGTGTTCGACTATACTGACCCCCCGCTTCCCTTCTAAAAACTCTAGAAAACGCAAAATGCTTTCCGTGCTGTAAGCCTCGTGTAAGCTCGAGTGAGATGACAGATCAACTCTGATCGACGGGTCAGATTCATTGCCGTCCTCCCCTCCTTCCTCTCTCACAGTGATTTCATTGCTGTCTGTCTGCTGCAGACCACTAGCGGCGGCCTGTACACTTTCAGTTTTCGTGCTCTTCTTGGCGCGTCCACCACTGGTTGTTTCCTCCTTTCTTTTCGTAGTTACCGGCTTAATAAAATCATTTCCTTCTTCAAAGAGCATTTCTCCATCGGCCCCCGTCTCTTGTGTTATTTCATCAGTCAAAAACTGCACAGCCAGCGCGCTCTTCTCCGCCCTCTCTTGAGAAGACGCTGCGCCCGAGGCCGTCTCTGGAGCGGTAGCACTCTCGGCGGGTGTCTTGTGGAGATGCGCAGCAGAGTCCTCTTTACAACATTCAACCCCTGGTGCCACTTTAGATATATCCCCTCTTCATGGCCGACATTAGTCTTCTTATTCTGATTTATTTCACAAATCTGTTTGGTAGTTTCCTCTGCGCCGTAACCATTTTAGCCATCTGGTTTTTTTTTCTATCGCAGGCTCTCCGCTGGACACCTCCGGCTCACCTGCTTCAAGTCCCGGGCCTGCTGTGATACTTTGTTCTAATGTTATTTCATCCTGATCTTCAGCCTCTTCATCAGAATCGTAACTCGGATCCTCCATTTCTAAATCACTGATCACCGACTCATTTTCTTCGTTGTCCGAAGTTCTATTATGGGGCTCTCTGTGCTCACCAGACGGTCCCGGCTTATCCGAGCCGTCAGTCATCTCACCCCGCTTACACTGACTCGCTTTGTGCCCTGTCTGACCACACTTAAAACATTTTATTAGTTCTGTAGAGATAAATACAATATATTCATAACCCTCTACTTTAAATTTCAAGGCCACATCAAGCTCCTCACGTGAGTTATTTAGTAACATGTACACCTGTCTCCTGAAAGACACGACATGCTTCAAATCCCGAGAGCGGCAGCCAAGCGGTATCATTACTAAATCAGATATGACTTCTCCATATCTGCGAAGTTCGTTTAATAAAATCTCATTTTTCAAAAAGGGTGGAACATTAGAAATGATAACTCGTTTAGCAGGAGTCGATAAAGGCAGAACCGGGACTAGCGAGCCGTTTATCACCAGGCCCTCCTGCATTAGAGTAGGCACCATAGCTTCATCGCTTAAAAACACCAGAACAGTTTTGTTCATGCGAGATGCTGACTTCACATTCTTACAGCCAAATCTTTTCGCCATCTCAACAACACATGCTTCAACAGAAACCATTGGGTCCACAACTACCTTAATTCTGTTTTTTCTGGAAAGGTGTTCAAAGTTTCGCTGGTTAAGCCCTGGAGGGCGTCCGACTATTACAACAACCACTGACAATAAACTATAGACATTCAAATAAATGGCAAATCAGTAAAAAAAATCTTTATACATGAAACTGATAGTAAAGAAAGATAGAAAAAGAAAATGAGAAATACTCACAGAGACCCAGACAAACGTAGTGGACCTGCGACCAACAACCACGCCTACCCAGACCAGAGTAATCGACAGACAGAGATTCCACAGATAGATAGATAGATAGATAGAAATGCACAATATTATAGATAGATAGATAGATAGATATGAAAGGCACTGTGTGATAGATAGATAGATAGATAGATAGATAGATAGATAGATAAGGCACTATATGATAGATAGATAGATAGATAGATAGATAAGGCACTATATGATAGATAGATAGATAGATAGATAGATAGATAGATAGATAGATAGATAGATAGATAGATAGATAGATAGATAGATAAGGCACTATATGATAGATAGATAGATTGTAACCCAGATGTATCAGATGGAAGCCAGAATCCAAGCCCCAGATGAGGAATACCCACATCCTGAGCTTTATTTTTAAATTTGTGGATTTAATACTCACACATGCATTGAGCTAGTCCATCATCCTATTGTAAGTGAATCTTAATTTGTTATTTGTACCCTGGGTACGTCCACTGGAGTTCACATTTAGCTTCATTAAATTGATCCGAATCTTTTAAGTATGCATCAAATGTTTTCAGTTTCATGGTGCAAATGGTGTACAGGACTTCCCTGAGGACATGAAAGCTTACTGTAGGCTCACTTAATGACCTCATTTTTATCCTAATCCCTTCTATAAAGCCCCCCTTTTACTGGCGTTGCAACTTATTCTACATGCATTAACAATTTTTTTTTTTTATCATCTGAAGGTGAAAATAAGACAAATTAGCACAAAGGCTAACGACATCCTTGAGGATTTAATTGATTCATCGAAACAAGCATTAGAAGGATAACGTTCACTTTGTTTGAACATTTTTACCTACAGTGTGAGGATGCAATTGGCATTATAATGACATCTTCGACATTGGCAAGTAACAGAGTTGTTTTCTTTTGTTTTTAAAAAATGAAATATATCTGCATTATGGAATGCAAGAAGATAATAGAGTGTAGGTGGACGTGGAGAAGGCGCTTTTAGTTGGATTAAAGATCACAAGAAACAGGTTCAATAATAAAATGGAATGGAAGAAAACAATATGCAGTTTGAAAAACACAAAACTAATTTTTTAATTGTTTACAATTCCTTTATATTGAGAATTACTTTTAAAGGTACTGGAGAATTCCTTTCAGAGAGTATTCTCAGGCCAAGTTGTAGCAGCGCTACATAAAATGGCCTACAACTCCCAGCAGCCCGGCAGTATAACACTATTGGGCAGATTTGGAGGTGGCTGGGGTTACTGGGAAGGAGATTGATCAGGCAGGCTCTTTAAAAGGGAGCCTAAAAAGACGCCAGAAAGGTTGTGATCATCTGTCTGTTTTTTGTTTCTCCTCATCACACACGCTATTGGTTTACAACCCACGCTTACCTTGGATTACAATTTTGTCTGGATGTATGTGTTGTCCTGTGCCTGCGTTGTTTCTTGTCTTGGTTGGCTTTGTCTTCATCTTGGCAGCGCTTCCAATCACATCACACCTTCAACCTGGTAGGACAAAACTACTATTTTAACTACTATTACTGCTATAATCTGGATAATATTTTATTCTATTTAATGCTTTGTATAACCTGTAATTATCTGATGATTGTTCTATGCAGAAATTATTTGTATCTTAAGCACCTTGAGCATGGGAAAGACTCTATATAAATAAAATCTATATAATATATACTAGCTGTCCCCCCGCAGCTATGCCCACGTAGTAGTGAAACAAGACAAACTTTAAAAATCAATAGACATTTACACTGCATCTGATCGTGTTCAGATCTCACGGGAGAGTGCCCCCCGTATGGAGAGAAAAGCATTTGGCTGTGATATCTCTGCCAATGAGCAGGTACCCTCTAAAACACACGTAGCTCTGATCTCTCTCTCTCTCTCTCAAAAACGACAAACGTTACTCCTTAATAATCTCTAGATGATAATGTCTGCTGAACAAACAAGTATCGCTAGCTAAGCGGAGGTGAGGTACACACGTGGCGAGAGGTAGAGCGACTTGAACGGAGGCTGGTGCCTGAGTGAGGAGGCCCCTGCTCGGCTCCCCACTCCTGACGTCATGCTTCCCTCTCCCCTCGGCCTGCAGCCTCTGTCTTGGATTAGCGTGAAAATATCGCTCTTGCAAGCAAATTATGATACTTAGCACGATAAGAGAAGTCGCAAAATCAACCAGAATGTTGAAGCAAATTCTACAAAAAAAAAAAAAAGATATAAATCTGTTTTCTCGTGAAAAGCGGACAAACAGACAGACAGATGTTGGATTATATATATATATATATATATATATATATATATATATATATATATATATATATATATATATATATATATATATAAATATATACAGTATATATAAAGATATATATATATATATATATATATATATATATATATATATATATATATATAGAGAGAGATTTAGTATTATACTCTGGTTTACTTTTTCTTTTATTCTATTTAATGCTATGCATAACCTGTATTTATCCATTCATTGTTCTATGAAGAAATTATTTGTATCTTAAGCACCTTCAGCATGGAAAAGACACTAAATAAATACAATTTACTTTATTATTATTATTATTATTACCTACTTTGAAATGTGTGGCTGCTCTGTCAAGTGTCAGATTGTGATCCAAGATGGCAACATGCACCTCAAACATTTGTGATTATACTCTTTATTAGTATTTCTGTCTATTTGTGTCTCATTACATCAGTCGTACACACAGTACTGTCCAACTTCTATCTGTGGATTTGTTGCTATGCTGTTTGGATGTGCAAAATACCATGTAATGCGTAGTTGAGTAGTCTTCTGTATTCTGAAAGATCAAGTTTTTCCTGGAGGCATCCATATTGTCCTTCCGAATGTTTTACTGGAACGTGGTCAACTTGGGTGTGACGTCATTCCCATCCCCAAAAGAAGAAGGAGGTTGTGTATTACTAACATGCTGGAATTCTATGAGGAAGCATCAAAAGGTTACAATCAAAGTGGAGCGTATGAGATTATTTATCTGGACTTTCATGAAGCATTTGATGCAGGGACACATGAGAGGTTGGACATCAAACTAAAAGAAGTGGCAGTTCAGGGGGTGGAGTGTAGAAGAGTGCAGAATTGACTCAGATGCAGGAAGCAGAGGGTGATGGGCTGGGTAACCTTATCAGAATTGGGTGATATTAAGAGTGGTGTCCAGCAGGGGTCAGTGATTGGGCTGCTGTTATTTTTAATATCTATAAATGATTTGGATAAGAATATAAATAACAAGCTGGTTAATTTTGCAGATGATACCAAGCTTGGTGAATGGGTAGATAATCAAGAATCCATTGAATCATCACAGAGGGACTTGGACAGCAGACAGGCTTGGGCTGATTTGTGGCTGATGAAATTTAATGGAAGTAAATGTAAAGCATTACACATAGGAAGTAAAAATGTAACGTTCGAAAAGACAATGGGTGGTCTGAAAATCAAAAGTATGCCTTATGACAAGGATATAGGAGTCATAGTGGACTCAATGCTACCAATTTCCCGATGGCTTTCAGAAGACATTAAAAAGGCTAACAGAATGTCAGGTTATATAGCGCCTTAATGTGCGGAGTACAAGTCACAGGAGGTTCTGCTAAAGCTTTATAACACACTGGTGAGGCCTCATCTGGAGTCTTGTGTGCAGATTTGGTCTCCAGGCTACAAAAAGGACATAACAGCACTGGAGAAGGTCCAGAGAAGAGCGACTCAGCTGATTCAGGGGCTACAGGAGATGAGTTATGAGGAAAGATTAAAAGAGCTGAGCCTTTACAGTGTAAGCAAAATAAGATTAAGAGGAGACCTGACTGAACTGTTTAAAATTATGAAGGAAATTAGTGCAGTGGATCGAAACGATGGCTTTAAAATGAGTTCATCAAGAACACAGGGACACAGTTTTAAACTTGAGGGTAAATTTTGTCCAAACATTAGAAAGTTTTTTCTTTGCACAGAGAACCACAGACACTTGGAGTAAGTGACCAAATAGTTCGGTAGACAGTAGGACTTTAGAAGCTTTCAAACACTCGACTTGATGTTTTTCTAGAAGAACTAAGCGCACAGGACTGGTGAACTTTGTTGAGCTGAATGGCCCGTTCTCATCCAGATTGTTCTAATGTTCTAATCTGAGGTAAATGTAAGGCAGCACAAATCACCCAGGGGCTTGTTGTGGTCTTAATCCGGCCTTGCTCCTGTGGTGTGTACACCTTCACAATATATAAAGATATACTTACAGAGATGTACAAGGTATAGGCGTTTATATGGTACCATCCAATCCACCTCCCAGGATGCATCTGGAAAGAGTTTTAGGGGATTGACTGAGAAATAATCTTCATATCCAGCATTATTCGCAGCAGTACCTACAAAGGGTCAGCAGAGGTCTCTAGAGCAAGGATGGACATCATTGAACAGCTAAGCTCTTTTTTAAATTAATCTCACTGTTAAATCTCCTTTCATTGGGACTTGACTTGATGAATGGCAGCCAGGCTTCCTGATTGGAGAGACAGAGAGAGAGATGGAAAGGGGGCAGTTTGTGATCCTGTTTGACTGTGCTTTCTTTTGTTGATTTGTTATTCAATCTGCTTGAGAAAAAGGCTGACAACCAGAGATGGACGTGTGCAGGCTGCTATGATCATGTTTAGACACCGCACTCACAAACGAAAAAACAGAAGTGAAATGAAAGAAACTTAGAAGTTAAGGTATGTAAGGTGGCCGCAGTTTGAATCAATGCTCAAAGAGGAACTGATATTACCTGATTTAATAATGAAATAATCCCAGCTGAAAAAGCGATAAACTGTGGTACAGCTCACTGAATACTAAATGTCACCGGGCCTCCATTTCCTGATTATCTGGCTGTCAAAAGGTGGACTTATTGAGTTGAAAATAGAGGTCATCACTTTCTTTTGTCACACCTAGACTGCATGCCTCATTTTTAATCAAGATAAACGGTAAGACGGGTTGATGAAGAGCTGAACATGTCTGCAGCCACTGACTGCGTCTCGCCTCCCTTAAAGTCCGCTTTTCAGGTCAGTAAGAAAAGTAAGGAAGAATTGGACGCATCTGTCACATATTTGCAGGTGAAATAATTGCAGGTTTACAGAGGGAATGAGATTATGGAAAAAATGAAGTCTACTTTATACAGATTTGAATGTTTGCAATGATAGATAGTGTGGAGAGTGGCTGGGGGTGGTAGCCAGCCCGGACACCCAGGAGGACCGGAGGAGGGCTTATGCCTGCTCCAGACCACGAGGGGGTGACCACCAAGGTGGCTTTGGGGACCACGGGAACTGAGCTTGGAAGATCAACCCTATAGGGGCCGCCCCGGATGCCTGGAGTGGTTCTCAGCACTTCCACCACACCCAGAAGTGCTGGGGGGAAGACAACCAGGGCCACCCGGAGTGCCTCCGGGTAAGCAGCCGGTATTTCTGCCACACTGGGGAGTGCCAGCGGAAGCTAATCGTAAGTCACCTGGAGTATGTCTGGGTGTGGATTAAAGGGGCCGCCTCCCTCCATTCGAGGGCTGGAGTCATGTGGAAGAGGACATAGCTCGAAGAGGAGAAGAGAAAGGCATTGTATTGAGGGCCTGGACTTTGGGGTGATTGGTGCTGCGGCACTGGGTTGTGTGTGCTCATTTGTAAATGATAGTTGTAAATAAACATGTGTGGTGCTTTGCAATAATGTCTACCTGTCTGTGTCTGGGCTGTTCCCCACAATAGATAGATAGATAGGTTTTAATTCAGTGTAGTAGGCAAGATAAGATAAATAGATGAAAGGCACTATTTAATAGATAGATAGTGTGGTCGGGTGGACAGTCTCTAAACTGAAAGATTTTTGGGACACTAACTGGGCTGTTCCTTTTATTCGTCACCCGATTAAATAAACAGGTCAAAAAAATGTAAAGAAAATGCACATCTTTGCCCTACGCCCCAGTACGGGACTTCTCATAAACTTCATATGCATCTCAGTGGGACAGTGCTCCGTCCCATGGCTTGCTCTGGCCTGAAAAGACACCTTCTCATCGGGTGCCTGTCTTTTATGGCGTTGGGACTGGAAGGGGCCCCTACTGGGAAGCTCATAGGCATTGTGAGGGAAGAAGACAAAGAGGACAAAGTTAGTGGTTGGTCGTGGTCCCTCTAGATAGATAGATAGATAGATAGATAGCATAGCTGGCAGGATTGGATAGATAGATAGATAGATAGATAGATAGATATGAAAGGCACAATTAGATAGATAGATAGATAGATAGACATGAAAGGCACTTTATAATAGATAGATAGATAGATAGATAGATATGAAAGGCATAATAAGATAGATAGATAGATAGATAGATAGATAGATAGATAGATAGATAGATAGATAGATAGATATGAAAGGCACAATATAATAGATAGATAGATAGATAGATAGATAGATAGATAGATAGATAGATAGATAGATAGATAGATAGATAGATAGATAGATAGATAGATAGATAGATAGATTGATTTTTTTTACTCTGCCTTGTATCACTACCACTACTCCCATTACATTTTTCGTACTCCACACAAAAATCAAATAGTTATCAATATTAAATAAATAGATACATATTTTGACAAGAAAGAATACATATTTAATTAATTTACTCCACCACTAATCCCATTACACTTCTCCTACCCACACATAAGTAGACTGATTTTTTTTTTTTTTTTGGCCTTTCCCTTTTGTAGTAAATTAAGTATTAATAACAAACTGAAGATCATCACAAAATGGCCATTATTCAAGAACATCAGCCTTCATCACTTCATAATTAATTTCCACTCATCCTCAGTACACCAAATACATTTAAAAGTACTTAAGTAGTCAATGAGTTCATGATAAGTAAATTCTACTTCCAATCTACTTTTAACTAATACTTTGAATGTCACTAACACTTCCACAGTCATTGCAGTCTCATTTTTATTTCTTTTTGTTTTCAAATGGCTAATGTGGCCTGTCCTAAAAAAAAAACAAATTGGCAACTTGTTTTTCATTTTTTTGAGAAATGTCCACCCCTAAAATAAATATATTCTCAGAAAAGTCCCTATCTAACTTTTCAAAAAAAGAATCAAGGAAATGAAATCAAGGTGTTAATCTACAGTAGTCTGCAAAGACATGTAAAGGAGTTTCCTTCTGAGAACAGGACAGACAAGCATTGGTGTCAGCAGAGCGCAAATGTCCAGTCAGGAATGTGTAGCTATGGCTCCATGTAGCCCCCTCCCCTGTAAGTTGCCCACCCTTTTTTCTATCGGTGGTTTGTATACAGCAGGTTTAGCTGTGATATTTTATTTTAAAAAGTCCTTCCACTGAGTGTCTTGCAAGTCCGTTATGAAAACATGAATACTTGATCATTTCACACCTATTTTATACACTGATTTCTTCCCTATTTGGTTCAATAATAAGCCCCCCTCATCAGCCTGTAACATTTTCCTTGGTTGATCTGCATTAGTGTTGGGCTTTACGAGAATTTCAATTTATGTGTGTCTCTCTAATGAGGCGGACCGCCCCAGACATGATCTCCTCACGCAGGATTTTGAGTGCCGTTTGCATTTGGCCCACGGGAGGTCCAACCAGGCACACAAACCTCTCCCCCCAGGTCAACCTCTAAATCAAATGCAGTTTTCCAGGTTTGTTTATTCTCATCAAATAAATGGCCAACCTTAGTAAGTCCTTTTTGGGCAAGAGTGCAAATTAAAGTAGCTGACTCCACACTTTAAAACATTATTCCATATTAATGGATCTTCAGGAAACCAAAAAGGAGAGGTTACATTTAATGCTCACTCTCTGAATGAAATGGACATTACTATAAAAAATGATAAAAGTGATAAAGACATTTTTTTTGTATCAAAATCTCCAGACCACATGATAAAAAGGAAAAACTAGGGACCTCCAGGGCAGCGGTTTTGGGGCATAAAGCAACCATTGAAAGGCAAGAAGCCTAAAGGTTTCTATTCTCCAAAAACATCCCCTCAACCGTCTTCATCTACAGGCCCATGTGCTACTATCATCTATATGCCACACGATCCTCTCCCACTTGGACAGAGGCAGTGGTGCTGTAAGAATTATGTTTCTGAACTTCTCTAGCGCCTTCAACACCATCTAACCTCTGCTCCTTAGAGACAAACTGACTGAGATGGCAGTAGATTCACACCTGGTGCCATGGATCGTGGACTATCTTACAGACAGACCTCAGTATGTGCGTCTCAGGAACTGCAGGGGTGACATTGTGGTCAGCAGCACAGGAGCGCCGCAGTGGATTGGACTTTCTCTGGTCCTGTTCAGCCAACATACGTCGGACTTCCAACACAACTCGGAGTCCTGCCACGTGCAAAAGTTCGCTGACGACACTGCTCGGGGTTTGTTTTCTGCCTTGTGCCCTGTGTTGGTTGGGATTGGCTCCAGCAGATCCCCGTGACACTGTAGTTAGGGGACATTTATTTGGAAGAAGTACAGCTTGTCGGGTCTAACATTCCTCAGCTTACTAGGCCTCGGGTCTTGGTGGTGTAGCCGCCAGTTAGGGAGAGTGAGTCGGCCATTACAAGGTCACATGACATGATGTAAATTTTCAAATAGCTGTACAAATGGGATGTGGCGATTACAGCAGCATCATGACCTCTACCGGGTGACCCAACACAAACGTCCCTCATCATTGATCTGTCATCAGTGATCACCTGCAAAACAATAGATATCCAGACTTTTCTGTTAACGTAATCCCAGTACCCGTCACTTAGTGCAGGAATATGGACATGTGAGCCGCAGATGGCCGCATACACCATCTATTTTGTGTCCCTCGTAATTGTACAGTGAAAAAAGCCGGGCCTCTTCCACATCAGGTAAAGTGATGTATTGCCTCACTAGTTTGGGAGCATATGGCCTGCCAATACCCCGCTATACACAACAGTGGGCGGTGGTTTCACTCACACCAAAGGTCTCGGCGACAACCCTGCAGCCAGTCTGTAAAGCACGATGGCCATGCACTTCTCGTTCGAGACTGGCTTCCTTGTGTATGCTATGGTAGGGGACACAAGAGGACCCTTTGCGTGGCAGAATTCCATTAATGCTGAGCTGCTCATCTGAAAATTTTGTACCCACAGTTCCTCAGTAAAACACCACAGATGACTTCAGAGAAGATCCCTAATATGTGGCCTCTTTTAAGTATGGGGAGTTTGCCTTCCCTTTATTGCATTTCCTCGTTCTTGTCGCCTCCAAGTAAAAACGAACATGGCGATTGTAGACGGAGTTGAAAATAACAGGACCAGTATCCATCATATTGGCTCTCATTTTTAATTTCTGGTGATAAAACTAAATTTATTCTCATTAAAATCACTCGGCTTTGTTGACTTTTCAGTAGTGTCGCTTCTATTTTAACTGCAATGGAAACGCGGCTATCGTGTGACGCTGCCTATCTCTACAGAAAGCCAGTCAGGTGCCAGTTGTTCACAGGACATTTAGTTATTAATGGATGGATTTATTAATTTACCTCAATATTTTAAACAACGTCTGCCCAGCAATGCACTTTCTGATCCTGCTTATTCTAATTTAAGGCTCAGTCCCAACAGCATCAGCTGCAAGATAACAGCCACCACTCGATTAGGCATCAGGCCATCCTGGCGATTTGAGCGGCGTGACTATAAATACAACCTGTGGAGCGTGAGCGCACCGTGTTAATATGCACTGCCTGCGCTGTGAACACGTCGTAATGACCCTCCAAATGAGTCAGACCGGAGCAGTGTTACTTTCAATTATTCATTCGGGCCGTGATATGAGCTCCGCTGCACAGCTGCCCAAAGTCTGAGTCACTGGGACACCTCTCCGATTTTGAAACGCTACGTCCTTCGACCCTGTGGGGCCTCACCTAACTTTCACTCCTTTCCTTTTCCTCTGTATACACTCCTTCATTTCTTTCTTCTTGGTCCATAGGGTATCTTTTTCTACTTCTCCTCCTAACACGTGCCTTCAGCAAACCCGCTACGCCACTGTATAAACCATTCTTAAATCATGTCTTGAGTTTGTCATTATGGGTTATTGAGTGTAGATTGATAAGAATAAATGACACATTGATCCATTGAAAATCAATTTTAACAACACAATATTCAATTTTCAGAAAGTCGGAACGGGGTCTGAGTATTTCCCGAATCCACCGTGCGTTTTGCTTTTGTGCCTGAAGTGCCACAGCGGTGCCAGGCTCTTGTTTTGATGCTTGGAGCCAAAGCGCTTCGGCGTTCTGCATTTATTTCTAAGCCTTTTGTTGTGCCGCGTGTTTTGCATTTGGATGCCTTCATATTTCACTCACTTTTTATTTTGCACATTATAATCGTGTAGCGGGGCTACACAATAATAAGTATTTGTTTTTACCTGTGCCGAGTGTGTTTTGTTTTCATTGTCCCGTTTACTGTCCGTTATATGTGCGTCAGTAAATGTTGTCCCCGTAAGTTCATCAAGAACACGTGGACACGGTTGGAAACTTGTTAAGGGTAAATTTCGCACAAACATTAGGAAGTTTTTCTTTACACAAAGAAGGATAGACACTTGGAATAAGCAGTGGTACACCGTAAGACATTAAGGACGTTCAAAACTCGACTTGATGTTTTTTTGGAAGAAATGAGTGGATAGGACTGGCGAGCTCTATTGGGCTGAATGGCCTGTTCTCATCTGGAGTGTTCTAATGTTCTAAAGTACTGAGGGGAAAGATGATGGAGAGAGACCGCAGCCCCGAGACGGAAATCACCTGTTGGATCCACCAGTTACATTCGGGACACTTTGCATTTAAAAAAAAAAAAAAGAGCAAAGGCGAAAGGGGAGAAGGAGAAAGAGAGGAGAGAAATTGAGAGGAGAAAGGAGACAATGTACCCAATCATTTACAAACTCCTCACTGCCGTTTATTGCATCATTCCACTGCTTGCTTTTTCAACATCCGATTCAACATCACGACAGCCAGAGCCGAGAAACTCTGGGGTTCGGATTCATACCAGCCATTGACAGGACATTTCACGGGGAGGTCGTTTTGTTTTCGAGAAGGAGCACAATATCACTACAGCCAGTTTCAATACTGCCGGACTTTATTTTGGACTCATTTTTCAAAACATTTCAATCAATCACTGCGTTTAACTAATCTGTGTTTGTATTTGTGTTACGTGTTTCTATTCATTGCTTACGGGCAAGGGAAGGTTCTTTGTAAATATTTCTATAGTTATGTCTTATAGAATAATTAGTCACTGGTGTCATTTGGGATGGTGGTATTTTGTGCACACACATATATATTATTGAATATTGGTTTGTCTTTTCCATTTACAATATATCCGTGTTTGATTTTACACATCTGTTACTGTTTTCTGGTAATTTTATCATGTCGGGAAACGTAAGACAACTTGTAAGGAGTACGGCTTGTTATTAGAGCAAGAAGCCTCGGGTGATCCAAGGAATAGTCTTGGTAGTGTAGTGGCTGGTCCGGGTAAGGGGTCGGCCGTTACAGTCTTTTGTAGCTCACAACTTTTGGTTTCTACAGTAAGTGGAAAAAAAGAGGGAGATCAGCTTTTCCCAAACTGGGCTTCCAACTGCATACATTTCAGCTCAGACTTGTACTTATTTACTTGTTTCATAACAAAAGAGCTTGTGGTTTTCATTATCTTTTTGTTCAGATCATTTCATCACATACAGTTTGATGGCGCAAGGCAGGAACAAATCCCCGGGCAGGTGCCAGCACACCACAGGGCACACATACACGCACCAAGCACAATTTAGGATCGCCAATGCACCTAACCTGTCTGTCTTTGGACTGTAGGAGGAAACCCAACGCAGACACGGGGAAAACATGCAAACTCCACGCAGGGAGGACCCGGGAAGCGAACCCAGGTCTCCTTACTGCGAGGCATAATAACCACTAGGCCAACCAAAAACTGGATTGTCTCAATTTGCTTGGAGTTTTTGAACCAGTTCTGATTTGGCTTCAGTCTCAATAGTCTCCACTTAGTGAACGTCAGCAGCTTGTATACTGATAAATGTGATATTCACAAATTGATTGCCGTATATACTAGCGGATAAGTTCCCCTGTGGATAATTCGGGACTTGATTTTACCGTATAATTTCTGCCATTTTATAATGTCGCTTGTATAAATCGAATGCGGAAAACTCACACTATTGGTCCAAGAGATTATGATATGCTAATGCCCACCTGACAGAGTAACCACGGAGCACACAGCCTTTTATTTCTACAGTATGTGGGTGCGGCAATGCACTGTATCAGTGGGTGCTCTTAACTTCTCTCTGTCTCTCTATCGTGCCCGAACTATTCCGAAGAAACGCTTACACTGATTTGTGTATCTCACACCCTCATACACCTTTATTGTAAGAGCATCCCTTATCTATGATCAGAAGAAAATATGAAGCTGGTTTTAAATTAAACATCGTTGTAGTGGCGAAAGAAATTGGTAACTGCACTGCTGCAACAAAATTCAATGCGTCTAAGAAACTGATGCGAGATTGGAGGAGGCAAGAAGATGTAAAAAAAAAAATTAAGTGTTGCATTTTGGAATGGACGTATAAGTCGGGGTCTGATTTTATGATCAATTTTTCTGGTTTCAAGACCTGACTTATATGTGATTATATACGGTATATGATGATTAAACTGAATGACCTCGGTCCTTGTTAACTGTTAGCTTTTGCCTTTAGCACTCTAAGAAACAATCTTGATCTGCGACCCAGTCCCGCTGCTACTTTAGCACAAGGACAAGAGAAGCAGTACAATCGAGTGTAGCAGAATCCTGACTCCTAGGGTCTTGTTTATCAGCAACTAGCAAGGACATGAGAAATGAAACTAATCACGTACTTCTGCAACTGACAAAGAAGTGTTACTAGCATCTCTAAGTCAGTCATACAGAGTGACTGTCAATAAAGGTATTCTTCCCATCCTGAGCTGGCTTCATGATCCGACCTTGATAGTTGATGTTGCAAGCACAGCTCCCATCTCTGAGGTATATTGGGTCTGTGAGTTCAAATGAATGGGCAAGTTTTTAAATAATTCATTGGCTGTGTCAGTCTCCATGGGCGCACTCACACAGCTGCCGGGGGTTAATGAGGTAATTCAGGGGAGACGCGCCTGCACGTGAGAGTGAGATTGTTCTCAACTGTTTCATTGGCTTCCTTCGTCGAGTGATTGAGATGCTGCGTCCACAAAGCCATATAAGTACCGGCCAGAAGAGAATAGAAAGAGGAAAGAAAGGCTGGCAGAGTGAGAGTGGGGCAGTGAATGAGGATGAGCCATCCAGCTGACGAGGGAGAGAGAGGTCAGTACGGTCAGGGATCCCACGACGGCACTCAAGGGACAGATCATAACCACCGATTGTGTTGAGGAGTGGGTATGATCGAGGTGGTGTCCTCTCCTGGAATCCGAGGGATGACTGCATGGGCAAGAAGGAGGGTGAGATGACAACTGACCTCAAGCAGTCTGGCAGATGCTGACAGAGGCAGCCAAGATGGAGTTTAGTGGTGAGAGGACCTCCAGTTGAGCGAGGTGGGGAGACCTGGAAGGAGTTGACTGTTACTTAGTCTCATTTTAGCCCGGTTTTAAACGTTTGGATTTTTCATTGTTTTTAAGGATTATTTATGGAGTATTTTTTGAAGCACTGCACAAGTAAATCAGACTCAGCGAAGTCTAAAACATTGAGATTCATCAAAATCTCGAGGTCGGATTTCTGGACGATTACAATACTTTCCCTATGAGAAAGTAAATCAGACTCAGGGAGGTCTAAAACATCGAGATTCATCAAAATTTCGAAACTGAATTTTTGGACGACTACAATACTTTCCCTATGAGAAAATAAATCGGACTCAGGGACGTCTAAAACATCGAGATTCATCAAATTCTCGAAATTGAATTTTTGGACGATTACAATACTTTCCCTATACTTTGTATACAAGAAAGTACAAAGAGCGCATACATAATTCAGGTTGCAGGACGGAAGTTAAATGAAATTAAGTTGGGGGTGTTGTCTCAGGTAGAAAAGGAAAGTATTCAGGGAAAACTGTCTCATGTCGATATGAATCCTATGGATTCAGAGAACAAGAGGCTACCACAGCCTCATCCCTAGAGTATTTTATTTCAGATTCCAGATGAAGAAGAGGAGTTAAAGTATCCCCCGGAAAGGGTAAAGTCCCTTCAGAGCAAAGATAAGGGGTTAAAGCTCACTCAGAATAAGGACAAGGGGTTCAAGTCCTCTCAGATGGAGTTAAAGTCTCCTACACAGTTAAAGTCCATTGCTGTTTCAACTCCTGGGGAGGTCATAGGTTTTGAAGGCTATATACCCCCTCTTCCAGAATATTCCATACTGGTGTAAAACTGGAGGATGACTCTTGTGAGACTTCATCTACTTTAATATTTAAGCTTGGTGAAAATAAAGGATGTGAGGTTGCATTGGTTTGGACATGTGCAGAGGAGAGATGCTGAATATATTGGGAGAAGGATACTAAGGATAGAGCAGCCAGGCAAGAGGAACAGAGAAAGGCCTAAGAGGAGGTTTATGGATGTGGTGATGGATGACATGCAGGTGATGGAGGTAATGGAGCAAGATGACAAGGACAGGAAGATATGGAACAAGATGATCCACTGTGGTGACCCCTAACGGGAGCATCCAAAAGAAGAAGAGGAAGAAAATAAAGGATATTCTTGTATTTCATTTATAGTGATGATTCAGAACTTTTTTTGTATACTGTTTACTAATATAATTAAATACTACGTTATTTATAAATTAATTTTGTGCTTTATCCAAGTTCACAGTTCTAGTCTATTGCCATAGATAGTGGGGCAAACTGGAGACTGCCACTGAGTGCCAAGAGGCACGGGGCATCTGTGACATGGATGGATTTTTGAGGAATAGAAAGTCAGAATGTAGTCCTTTAGCATGCAGGTTACCAATTTGGACCGAGAACCTGTGCTCAGCACTCAGCATCACGTTGATTGAGGCCGACCATTAGAAAGCGCTCATAAGTGGCAATTCCATAATGCGGAATGTTAGAAATTCAAACTACAGTACGCAAATCTAGCAACTGCAGTTAAATACTTCATGGGTGCCAATGTTTACAAAATTAGGGCTAAACAACAACCAATGTTGTGTCCACTTTCTCTTTTTTTGGCACTAAGGATAGCTATTTATGGCAATCTGAGGTATTAAAGAGGAATCTAAAAGCCGTAATTTTAGATTTTAATTGCGTCTGGCCCTTTACCAAGATTATGTGTTGCCGTCGCTGCTTGTTATCAACTGAAAGCAAAGCCAAAAACATCGCTTTTGACAATAATTGGAATGTTTTTTGGAAAAGGAATGGATTTTTACAAACAGATAGTGTTCATCCCAACAGTGGTGGGGGGAGGATCTTACATTTAATTCCAAAGTACAGCCGCAAAATTGTCTGTCTGACTAATCAAATCACCATTAAGAGCACAGCTTTGTTTACCATCCCACCTGTTATTCCTCAGTAAATGAGGCCCAAAACCCCAGCATTAGCACATATCAAAAACTGATTTAGGCAACATGCAAGACCGAATCATCTAACAGCCCACCGACACAAGGGGTAATTAGGCATAATTACAATTCAAATCAAATCCCCCACTTTGATACATGTAACTCCTTTTAAATTAAAATAAAAACATAAGGATAGCCAGGAGTGTGGTGTAAAGGTTGGTAGCATGCATTTTCTGTTCATTTGAATTTGCGAATAAAAACAAAAGGTGTCCTTGGTGTGTGATTATAATTTTTCCCCCCTTCGATTTATACTTAAAAATAATTTTATTGCATGTTTATGACTATGATTTGGGTTTATTGTTAGGGATTTGGTGAAAGAGAGGAAAGGTAGGATTCATTCATTCTCTCAATGACCATCCCTACTACATCAACAACTTCTACCAGTGGCAGTGACAGGTCCACCTCTGGGCTTCCATAGCTGAAGACCAAATAAGGAGACAACTGAAGCAACGCACAAGAAAAACCAATGGGACCCGATGGAGTCAGTCATTGAGTTTTTAATGCGTGTGGTGTCCTCTGCCACCTGCTCAGGCTTCAGAAAGGGCCACTGCTGTGGAAAACATCCTGCATTGTTAGGTGGGAACCTCTTCACCTAGTGACTACAGACCAGTGGATCTTATGTCTCATATCATAAAGACCTTTCAGAATCTGGGGCTGGACTTAATGACTCCTTTTGTGGTAGACCACCTGGACCTACTGCAGTTTTCCTATCGGACAAAGACTGGAATGGAGTAGTCAATTATCTGTCTGTTCCATAAGGCTTAACAAAGCTGGAAAATTCTGTTTTGACTTCTCCAGTTGCCTTCCATACCATCCAGCCATCCCAGCTAAAGGTTCAACTCAGAGATATGCAAGTGGAGGAGCCCATGGTGTCCTGGATGATGGACTACCTGTCAGGTAGGCTGCAGTTTGTGAGAGTCAAGGACTGTGAGAGCAACACTGGAGCATGACAAGGAACAGGCCTGTCTGCTTTTCACTTCCCTCAGTACACCTCAGACTAGAAATATAACAGCAGGTCAGGTCACTTGCAGAAATTCTCAGGTGATTCTGCAGTTATGGGAGTTCTTGATAAGGGGAATGAGACATTACCATCAGACCTAACTATTTGGTTTGCTCATTTCCATCTTCCAACACTGGTCCTGCAGAGGTTTATTTTTCTCCTAATCATAGGAGTTTTTAATTTTGCTCTCCTCTGCGTCAGCTGGTCAAACAATCACAATCAGAAATGAAGAACTTCATCAAAGTCCTAAATCAATGGAAAACGCTATGGACTGTTTGATTTGCTTCTGTATCTTTTCACTGAATTTAAAAACATCAGACTCTTTCTACTCAATAAGTTGCCATGTACATATGCCCAGGTAAAATGCAGTTAATATGGTATATATATATATATATATATATATATATATATATATATATATATATATATATATATATATATTGTCACACACATGCGCAAGGGAGGCACCGAAAGGACCCGATGGATGGTAATTCCATGCCAGACCAGGGGGTGGCGGAGTGCACTAATTTCTTCTCTCTTTCCACTGCAGACCAGCTACAGGAAATTCTGCCTGGCCCAGATGACATCACTTGTCAAAGAAGAACCACAGAAAGGTTTGGGGCAGCATCCCGTATACTTGAACCCGGCTGCAAAATGGTAAATTGATTGCACAATTATGTACAGATTGGAGTCCAAAACAGAGCTGGCTCGGATGAGGCATCGATGGGTGGTTTTAAAGGAAGGCAGAGGAAGTGATGTCATCAGGGCTGGGGCTGGAAGTGATGTCATCACGGCCAGGTGGAATTTCTCGTAGCTGGTCTGCAGTGGAATTATCTTTCTTCGGGCCCTTTAGCTTCCTCCAATGTGCATGTGTGTGACAATATATATATATATATTGTAATACGAAGAAATCACACAGATCACTTCAAGAAGAGTTGGGGAATTACCCTGTATAATGTCTGCCACACTGAGTGCAAAAACAATGAATTTTGGATCAAAAAACAAAGACATTTGATAGAGTGTAGACGTTTACATGGTGTTTTATACAAAATGGTGGCAGGAAATGACTTGACAAGAAATGACAACAAAGCAGATCGACGGAAGTGACGTCATCATCAGGGGCTGGAAGTGACGTCATCATCATCGTCAGAGGCCGGAGGTGATGTCATCATGGCGGAGCCAGAAGTCACATCATTGCAGGGGAGCCGGAAGTGATGTCATCGATGGTATTCTGGGAAGTATAGTGGCCATTTTGGAAAACCGGAAGTATTATAGTTAAGTGGATGTTTGAATTATTTATCTTCTTCGGTTCTGTAGAAATAAAAAGAGAGGGATTAGTATACACTATCAACCCTTTGCCTTGTGTAATATCACTCACCTTAGGGCTTGCTGGCTGTCTCCGAAGCGTATGTGTGTGACATATATATATATGTTTTTATGTATGTAATTATATATATATATATATATATATATATGTGTGTGTGTGTTGTGATGGGTATGGGACCCGGCCGGGACGCCCCTTCAACGCTGGATCTGGGTGAGCAGCTATGGGATGCACTCTACATCCCCCAGAACACTTGGTGGCAGCCCTCCTGGGTTACATCGGGGCCACAGGTGTGGGACTTCAGGACTCAGACCTGTTGGGCTCCATGGCCACCACCCAAAGGAGCTGCATGGCTTAATGAGTCTCTGTGGGATGGAATGCAGCCACACCCAGAAGCGCAGCCTAATTAGGCCAATTACCACCTGGAGCACTTCCGGGAGGGCTACAAAAAGAGCCTGCAGCCACTACTCAGGAGCCAGACTCGGGAGGAAGAGGACGCGGTTGCCTGGGAGGAGTGGTGGTGCCAGAGGATTGTGTTGTGTGGAGTTAAGTGCATCTGGGACTGTGTATTGCCTGTGGGGTTCACGGGGAAGACGTATCCCACAGGTGAACAAAAATAAAAGTCTTTGTGCTTTTACACGTGCCTCTGGGTCAGTCTGTGCTGGGTCGGGAGCAATATAGTGCCTTTATATTACAGTGTATATGTATGTATGTATATACTGTGTATATATGTATGTATATGTACTGTATGTATGTGTACTGTATGTATGTACAGTATGTGTGTGTATATATATATATATATATATATATACTGTATACATATATGATATGTGTGTGTGTTTGTGTGTATTTATATACTGTATATATGTGTGTGTATATATTAATTAGATCTGGTTGTTCTATTATAAGCCTTAATGTGTAAGCATTTTAATTAGAAACCACTTTTGTGGTTATATTTTGTTTAACCATACCTGAAATTATCATTATCATAATTAGAAATGATCATAGTATCAATTAATGATAATAATCCAAACAAATGTGGTATATCTTTGTTATTGTTGATTAATCTGTTTAAAGCACCTTGAGTTGCATGTGAATGTATGATAAGGTGATGTATAAATAAAGTTATTGTTATTATTATTATTACCTTCTTGGAAATTTGGGGCAGGTCTGTCAAGTCTGAGTTTGTGCAAATTTGTTTGTCAGATTGTTATTATTATTGTATTAATAGTGCAGAGAAGAATTACGAGCAAAGTCCATGTTTAGTTGAAGTGGAGTGTATAGGCGAGTGAAGTGAAGCCCTCAGGTCCTTGAGGACGTCAGCCATGGCTTAAAGCGTATGTTCATTTTCATCACAGGCTTTAGGTGGGACTCCACCCTACCTCTTCATGAAACGCTAAACTCTCTCTGCTCTCTTACGATTCATTTATGTTTGTTTATTTCCCTAAAAATAGAATGTATGGATAAATCATGTGTTTGATTTTTATTAGAACTGACTTGCGTCCAATCAAAAGCCACTGAAAGGAAACTCAGACAAGTGGGGACTTGTAGAAGAGGAAGTTGTGACGAAGCCCTCCTGAGCTGTGGCTCAGTGCCTCCCTGGGGCTGCTCGGATCGATAAAGTGACTAGTGCTTGGGCTGAGATGTGATTGTGTGACATTATCATCAATCTGTTCTTGTAATACTGTGAAAGGTGCTGGACCGCCTACACCAATTTATTTAGCAAATTGGCAATTACAGTATAGCGTCGCATGCTCCGCTTATATCGAGTTCTCCCGTTAGTTTTCATCTTTCTATCATGCTTTCTTCAAAATGTGTTAAAGCTCCTGTTATCCACATTAATCACGTTTCTTATTGCAGCAGTTCCACCAAGCTGGAGGCTTATGGGTCGATGAAGCTTACAACATCCCAAAGAATGGAGGCTGCCAAAGTGCTTGTTGTGAAGCCTGATAGTCTCCATAATTCAGCAAGTTAAAAAAACAGAGGTGACCGTGACCGGCCAAAACAAGGCTCTGTGAGTGTTGTCTTACATTATACAAATTTGTAGGCCTGTTTTAACTTACGGTTTATTCACATGTTTTTATTATTATGATAAATATTCTAATTGTTTATTTCAATTTTGAATGTGAGGTACGAGTTAAGGCATATCTCATTGAGGCTTTCAAATAGGAGAAGTTGGATCTTAGCAAACAGCCATTACAGACACAGCCAGCTTTGTTGCCACCATCTTCTATAGTGCTGCCGGCTAGTGGATTTTATTATTTTTTAACACAATACCTTGTGGAAAATAGAGCTATATATATATAAGTTTTCAGATAGTTAAGAACTTCTGACAATTTCAACATCCCTTTATACAGTATAACTCTTGGCAGTGGTAATTAATATTTTAAACGTTTTTCCCCAGATCTGGGTCAGGTTTCATCTGTTTGATGTTCAAATCTAAATTGAAAACTT
Organism: Polypterus senegalus; assembly: GCF_016835505.1. Classification (NCBI taxonomy): domain Eukaryota; kingdom Metazoa; phylum Chordata; class Cladistia; order Polypteriformes; family Polypteridae; genus Polypterus; species Polypterus senegalus. The sequence goes on along the minus strand of NC_053169.1, from coordinate 93,531,489 downwards.
TTTTTTTTAACTTTTTAATTGTTAACACTTGGAATGGAAGGATGAGAATGAAGTCGTATCTTATTAAACCTGTCTGGGCGTGACATACAATAGAACTCGTATCTCAGTTTACAGCCAGCTTGCTGCCGAGCTTTGCTCAGTTATCTCCTATGGTGCTGCCATCTAGTGGATAGTCATAGAATTTTTATTTTTTTTTAAATGCGACAGCTGGCGGAAGATAGTGCTATAAATAGAGAGCCCATGTGTTATGTTATCTTGAAAAAGGTATAAAGCTCCTGATGTTTTGAATCATCTGGATTTGTTGTGTAATGAAACTTTTGGTGATAATGACAAGACATCGAGATAGCGACAATCAATTGGGTGAAGTGGAACTGGTAGGCTCTGGTGCTGACTGCTGCCCCAATGTTGTTGCTTCATCACAAGGTGCCTGTGTTGTCCACTACAAGGACATTCGGCCTCCCACTGAGCACAAACAGTCACCAGCTACCAAATGTGTTGTGTGCAACAAGCGTGGAGAGCACAAAGAAACACATTTGATTTGCAGCACTTGTGCTTCTAAGTCTGCACTCTACATGGCGCCATCCTTCAAGAACTCTCATTCAAATGGAGACTTTGAGGGTCAAAATGATTAAAATTCCTGTTGCTTTCTAATCCATTTCTTTACGTTTTTTACAAATGATGATAGAGTCCATTCTTCTTCCTGTTCTTCTTTCGGCTGCTCCCATTAGTGGTCTATTCCTTCCTGTCCTCGTCATCTTACTCTGTCACCCCCATCAACTGCACGTCCTCTCTCACCACATCCATAAACCTCCTCTTAGGCCTTCCTTTGTTCCTCTTGACTCACAGCTCTATCCTTACAGTAGCACCCTTCTCTCAATACGCACATGCACCTCGCCTGTCTGACTTTGTCTCCAAACTATCCAACCTGAGCTGACCCTCTAATGTCCTCATTTCTAATCCTGTCCATCCTCGTCACACCCAATGCAAATCTTAGCATCTTTAACTCTGACACCTCCTGCTGTGTCTCCTGTGCCACCGTCTCCAACCCATATAACTTAGCTGGTCACTGTCACACTTCCCTCGTACACTTCCCTCGTACATATCCTGTACAACTCTTACATACTTCTCTGCCACTCCCGACTTCATCATACAATACCACAACTCCTCTCAGTCACCCAGTCATATGCTTTCTCCAGGTCCACAAAGACGCAATGCAACTCCTTCTGGCCTTCTCTAAACTTCTCCATCAACATCCTCAGAGCAAACATCACATCTGTGATTACTGTTACTGTAAGTTATGAATTGATTATAAGTTACGGTGGAAGAAAACTGTACCAGCCACCCCATTTTACTCCTTTTTAGATTGAGGAAAATAAGTCCACGCAGGAGGAAGCGTCAATCAGTCTTCTTTTATTTTCAAAGTCTTGCAAGGGCAACAATCAAATCCTCAAAGTGTTACAAAGAGGAATTTGTGCTGTGTCCTTTTATAGATTCCAAAATCCGATCTTTAGTTCTTGCTTGTAACATAAGTTCTAATACCATTGGTATTACAGGACATGGCAGAACAGAGTTACCTTCAAAGTCACTACCAACCTGGTCCACTTGGCTGGAGGGCCACTTGTCAGTTTCATTATCCTTAAAAGTTCATGACCTTAAGGTACTCAGGTACACTGGCCTTTCCTGTACACCCCACACACTTTTGAGCTTATCCTGAACAGTCCAGTCAACCACAAGCTCCCTGTTTCTCTCTTATCATGACTTGTTAGCCACAGACATGCCAAGCAGCCTAAATGTAAAATGTGACCTGGCTGAGACACCAGCAGGATGGAAGGACTGGGGGAGAGAGCATCTCCAAGGCACTACATCCTCTGGGACACTAGAGGGCAGCCCTCCTGGGTGGCTTTGGTGCCACGGATTCCTGCAGGGCATGCTAGGACAAGGGGTCTATACAGCCCTTTTGGGTTCTGTGGGGGCCAACAGGGGGAACTGCTGAGCCCTACAGTGGACTTCCACTGCATCTGGGAATGATTCCAGGTAATACTGAGGAGGCACCAGGAGCACTCCGAGGAACTGAATAAAAAGAGCTGCCTCACTCCATTCAGGGAGCCATAGATAGATAGATGGATGAACAGATATGAAAGGTACTATATAATAGATAGATGGACATACCACATACAGAAGACAAGGTTTTTTGTGTAGGCAGTGCCTCTGCTTGGCCAGGGGTGGTAGTACCTGTGAAGAATTTGGAAGATGACCATCAGAAGTATATACCTGACAACACATAGAAATGTGTCATACAACAGATAGATAGATAAATAGATAGGTTTTAATCTAGTGTAGTAGGCAGGATAAGATAAATAGATGAAAGGCAGTATTTAATAGATAGATAGTGTGGTTGGGTGGAGAGTCTCAAAAATGAAAGATTTTTGGGACACCAACTGGGCTGTTCCTTCTATTCGTCGCCTGACTAAATAAACAGATCAAATTAATGTAAAGAAAATGCACATCTTTGCCCTGCACCCCAGTACGGGACTTCTCATAAACTTCATATGCATCTCAGTAGGACAGTGCTCCATCCTGCGGCTTGCTCTGGCCTGAAAAGACACCTTCTCATCGGGTGCCTGTCTTTTATGGTGTTGGGACTGGAAGGGGCCCCTACTGGTTGGGTTAAGTACCCCTACTGGGCAGCTTATAGGCATTGTGAGGGAAGATGACAAAGAGGACAAAGTTAGTGGTTGGTGGCGGACCCTCCATCATGGCAGGTTATTACATACCTTTATCAATCAGAGGAGTGCTCTGATGTGCACGTGTAACAATAGATAGATAGATGATTAGATAGATAGATAGATAAATGCCAAAGGCACTATATAATATGTAATAGATAGATAGATGCAAAAGACACTATATAATATGTAATAGATAGATAGATAGATAGATAGATGCCAAAGGCACTATATAATATGTAATAGATAGATAGATGCATAGAGTAGTTGGCATGATTAGATAGATATATAGATAGATGCCAAAGGCACTATATAATAAGTAATAGATAGATAGATGCAAAAGGCACTATATAATATGCAATAGATAGATAGACAGATAGAGTAGTTGGCATGATTAGATAGATATATAGATAGATAGATAGATAGATGCCAAAGGCACTATATAATATGTAATAGATAGATAGACAGATAACATAGTTGGCAAGATTAGATAGACAGACAGACAGTCTTATGCCTCAGCACATACCACATACAGCATTAATTCTGGTAACACTGAATAAACTGCCACACGTATCTTTAAAATGAGAGAGTTATGATTTGAGTCTCAAGCTCACGCTGCTTTCTAACTGACACTCCAGTTTATTCCTTTCAATTACAGAGATTTTGCATTAGAATTCCTGGTCTCATGTTGTCACTACTGTTGGACAATTTCTCTGGAAGCTCTCTCTATCGCAGTCCCATCCTTGATGCTATCTGAAGCCATCTTCTCTATAATGTAGACCAGCCAGTAGAAGCCCAAGCCCCTGTGTCTGGCAGCCCCTTCTCGTTTAACATGCAGCTTGAGTAGAGCTGCGCCCGAGCAGGAAGACATGTGAGTGATCACTGAATGAGAATGGATCAGATGCATTTACAAGGCATTTAGTCAAGCAAGCAAATTGTGACACTTATAAGGCCTTGACAAATAGGTCAATGATCTACGTTCACATTATGCTGTTTGGAACATTTGGTGAAAGAATGATTGGTTTGACCTTCTGAGACAGCATGAACGAGGGAATCGCCACATAACAGGACATGCAATTCATTTTCATCACAAAGCATTAGAGAAGATTCTTCCATAGCGTCTGATTGATTTCTATTTTGTCTGTCACAGCAGATATTAAAGTCTAAAAACGAACTAGACTGATATCGAACCTCATGAGAAAATATCTAAGTAAAATGATTTACTTTTCCTAATTTTGATTTCTCACATTCTGTTATCCAACACAATTCTTTTATCTACAACTCCTGAAATTCACTGGTCTCCCTAGGCGAACAAATTATTGGCCACAGTTAATTAAAAGAGCATTCAATAATCTCACAGTTGCATCATTAATCATAAAAACTCTTTTGCATCACACTTGTATTCCCAGTCCCCTAGTTTCATGCCCAGGGAGCATAGTTGGCTGACATAAACTGATTATTTTCCCCATTTTTCAACATTTATAGATCCAAAAGACCATTATTATCTTCATTGGTATGCTAAGAGTGGATTGATTAGACTAAGCTGAAGAGGAAGACATCACTTGCAGTTGTGCTATGAAATGGCTGATTATTCATACGACAAAAGTTACAAAACCACGGCCTTGCATTCGTGAATAAAAAGAAATATGAAAAGAAAGGAGAGATTGTATAGAAATTCCTTACTCACAGTAATGTAATTCAAGATTACATTTAAAAAAAACTCATTTTTCCGCCTACAGCAGAGGTCTCAGACCTGGAGAGCCAGTTTGGTGTCAGATTGTTTTAAAAGAAATTAATTTTTTCAACTAGAGGAACACTAGTTTAATTCAGCAGCTACAACAATGACAAACACACTGGGTTTTAATTAATTTAATTTAATTAATCTTTGCAGACAATAATTTTAGTAGACGGGTGTAATTAACTTGACTCAATTTGGGTTCATGAAATGTCTTTTGTGACTTATTATTTAGAAAGAGAGGCCAAGAGACTTCTAATCCGTTCCACCATTTTGTTCATTTCCTTCTAAATTCCTTACCCATTATCATTATCTGGACCCTCATACTCCATGGCTGGTTCATGGGGGGCCACAGGCTGTGCCCCTAATTTCTTACACTAGAAGCTCTGATTCAGTCCTTCGCAGATTACCAGATGATGTGTGACAGCATTGTCACCTGGCATTGATCCTCACCCCGCTAACATAAATGCAGGTGGAGTTGCCCAAAATTCCAGAACGCTCCAGAAAATCCAACACCTGCTGAGCATCGACGTGACGCCACAAGTGGAAAATTCCACACCAGGGCTCTCTTTTATAAAACTTTACATATTATTTTTTGAGTGTATGTGAGTTTAATAAATAAATCTGACGTCTTGGAGGGAGCTATCTAAGCTAGGACGAGGAGGTGACCTTAGACTTGGAGGTGCTGATTCTCATCACATTTGCCAGCGAATCACTCAAGTGAGTGCCAAAGGTCACAGTCAGATGAAGCAAAGAGGGCAGAATCCACCTTAATAAAAGTGTCTATGTGTTTGTCTGGTTGCTAAACCTCTGTCTTTCCAACACATGGTGCATCACAAACATTTGTAGTAATAAAATGCATTGCATTAGTCATTCCAACAGATGGTGCAGCACAAAATAATTGTAGTAATAAAATGCATTGCATTAGTCCTTACAACAAACGGTGCATCAAAAACTTTTGTAGTAATAAAAATGCATTGCATTAGTCATTCCAACAGATGGTGCAGCACAAAAAAATTGTACCAATAAAATGCATTACATTAGTCATCCCAACAAATGGCACATCACAAATATTAATACTGCTTTTATAAATCCCATACCAAATGACATATAACATCGCATTTGTCATTCCAACAGATGGTGCATCGCAAACATTTGAAGTAGTGCATTTTATTGCTACACTGCAAAAAAATGCATATGCAAAAACTAGACAAAAAAAAAAACTTTAAATGGGAGTTGTTTTGCTTTTATTTAGCAAATCAATCTGCCAATTAGGTAAGCAACATTTTCTTCACAAGATTTCTTAAAATATGCTAAATAATTGTAAATACGTGTGTTTTGATAAGTTGATAATTCTTACAAAAAGGAAAATAAGATTTAACATCATGATATAAATACTTTTCACTTGCTTACATTTCATTTTTTGCAGTGTACAAATGTTTGCGATGTGCCGCCTGTTGGAACGACTAATGCAATGCATTTTATTACTACACTCTGTCACGCCCCTGTGCCCGCTCTTTGTTCTAATGCCTTCCCTCTTTCTCCCCCTGTAGAAAGGAAGATTGACAGCTGTTCCACCACTGACGTCACTTCCTTTACAGTATCTGCCATTCTGGACTCACGCCTTCCTGCTTGGAGCCCATATAACCAAATGTTCAGCCATTTTGAGTCAGTTTGTTTGAACTGACAGGATGTTATCTGCATCCTGCTTTTCCCCTTTGTTGTCTTATTTTGATTATGTGGGGTCGCCAGGGTGGTGCCCCATCACTTTGAGGTCATTTTAGCTCCTCTTTATAAAATCTCTTACATAAAATCAAAGAACGGAGGTTTACGTGTAATTTATAGTTTATAATGGAATGGCATGGGTTATTAAGTGATACACATACACTCTGTTCTGCATGAAAGAAGAGCAAATATGACTGCGAGAAACGACAATCAATCAAACTTTATAGAATTTGTTTCACAGAGCTCACTGTCACAGGGGTCTTTATGAAATACACAACAGTTGCTAAAAATGCCTAAACAGAATTACGTCTCTCATAACAGATCATTCAGGCGTGTACAATTCTGTCTTCTGTTATACATCTACTTTGGGAAGTCATTAACAGCTTAGGTTCTCAAGTGAATCACAACACCATCTGCAAAAGTACTGTGAGACCACAGCTTCTCTGCCACCAGGAAAATGAAAGGCCTGCTTGCTGAAATGTGTGTCGCTCTTTCCTCTGAGTGTGAGCTGTTACTTTAAATAATCAGCCAATTGTTATCTTCACACAGTGACTTAGCATCCATCCGTCCATCCATTAGCAGGAAAGCTGGAGCCTCTCCCAACAATCATAGAGTGAAAGGCAGGAGCAAATTCTGGACAGGGCGCCTGTGACTTGATGTTGTGTTATTAAATCATTAAAATGCTTGGTGCCACGTGCAGAACTTTGTCAGCCACAGTGGGTTTTGTTCTCATGAATTTTGAACATAGCAAATTTTCATTCATAGAGCTATACAAAAAAATAAAAAAGTGTAAGGGAAATACTGTAACGAAAAATAAAAATTAGAAATAAATAAGTTTATGAATGAATAAATAAAATGCTAAAAATAGTAAGTAAGCATAAATCCATACGTACTTAAAAAATACAGATATACAACTTGTTATATTTTAGCATTTTCCCTGGCTGGGGGGTTCATTACCATGTGTCGTGTTCTTTTTCATTCATTGCTCCCACACATAAAATGTTGGGGTGTCAACCTGATTCTCCCCATTTAATTCAGTCACAAAAATATAACAAAAAAAGTGCCGCTGTGCATGGCAGTGCAAACAACAGAAAGAAAAGCCCAAATTAGGAAAGCCGCCTGGATACGTTAATGAGATTTGTCTGTCTGTCTGCTCCTTCTTACAGCACAGGCTGCTCACAACTGGCTGCCTCCGGGCTTTAGGGGCGGAGTCAACTGACCTCACTGGGCGTGTTCTTGGTACTGCAGAGGGAAGGAAAAAGGAAAAGGTTAGCATGAGCGCCCCCTTTCATCCTGGGGTGGTAGTACCTGCTTCAGATGAGCCCGGAGAGTGATCCACAGACAAAAATGCATGACAATAGATAAATAAGAAAGGCACTGTATGATTGATTAATAGATAGATAGAAATGAAAGTCAATATATGATAGATAGAAATGAAAGGCACTATATATAAATGAATATATAGAAATGAAAGGCACTATATGACAGATAGATAGAAATGAAAGGCACTATATAATAGATAGATAGATAGATAGATAGATAGATAGATAGATATGAAAGGCACTATATATAGATGAATAGATAGAAATGAAAGGCACTATATGATAGATAGATAGATAGAAAGAAATGAAAGGCACTATATATAGATAAATAGATAGAAATGAAAGGCACTATATGACAGATAGATAGATGAAAGGCACTATATGACAGATAGATTGTGTCAAAGAGGGGCTGTGCAACTTTGTTCATAACGGCACTCAGTTTTGTTACAATTCTCTCCTTCACTACGACCCCCAGGAACGCCAGAGTGTGTCCTATAATTGAGGCTGCCCTTTTAATTAGCCTGTTGATTTGGTGGGCCTCTCTTGAAGTGATGTTACCCGCCCAGCACACCACACCACAGAGCTGTAGAAGATATGAAGGACGTCACTTCCCACATTAAAGGAACGCCATCTCCTAAGGAAGGAGAGCCTGCTCTGCCCTCTCCTTTCTCATTCCTCTGTGTTCTGAGACCAGACCAACCTGTCATTGATGTGGACCCCCAAGTATATACAGGATTAGCAGTAATTTGCTGTTTGGTAGGCCATCATACCTCCCCTCTCTATTCCTGTCAAGACTGAAGCCTTCTCTACAAAGCATGCTGTTAGGGTTAATAATGTGGAGTCAATATTATGTGTTTTCCTTGATCTCTCGTGTCAAAACTATTGACCACATTCGCTCTCTTGTTAGAATTGTTTGCACCAGTGTCAATCCTGTTAATGAATGCAGATTTTCTCTGTGCCTTTTAATTTTAATCCCACCTGTGTTCATTTGCCTTTTTCACAATCCACAATGTAAATGGATGTATAACCACCAAAGAAAGAAAGAAAGAAAGAAAGAAAGAAAGAAAGAGTCTGAATTTCTGTTTTACTGTCAATGTCAATTGCAGTGGCAGGGCTGCTGTCTGAGTGCTGAGTTCATCTGGGAATTCGTCGCCTGTCAAATCAAAGCGTGTGAACACAACAAACCAGGGGACTAAATATCCAGGCTGTTTTCAGGGACATCCGCTACAAGAGAATCATTTAGCAATGTGCTATTTTCAGAGTCAGCCATTATTTGATATGTTCTTTTTTATTATCGAGATTCAAAGACCTTATTGGCGTCAATCAGCTTTCACTTTGGTTTCTTACTGGTTAGGGTTAGGGTTAGGGATGCTGTGGTGTGTTATGTTTCAGCTGGGATTTGTTTGTTTCCTGGATGAAGGTCCAAGTCTTTAGAGTCCTGGTGCTTCCTGTCTTGCTATATGGTCATGATCCATGGACATGGATGCTATCCAGTGACCTGAGATGAAAACTGGACTCCTTCAGTACTGTGTCTCTTTGGTGAATCCTTGGGTACCATTGGTTTGACTTTGTGCTGCTCACAGAGTGCTGAATGAGGCACATGACCAGCATTGTGAGGGAGCGTCAGTTATGACACCACGGCCATGTGGCTCAATTCCCTGAGGCTGATCAGGTCACAGGACCCCGATTGTTGAGGACCTGAGCGGCTGGACCAGGCCAAGGGGACACCAGATGGAAGGTGGGACTGGAAAGCATGTCAGCCTGGGGGGGCTGCCAACGAGGATCCCGAGCTGTTTCATTGTGTGGTGGGTGCAGCGATGTTCTGTAACAGTGCATGCTCCCCAACCTGACCTGACCTGTGTATACCACAGAAACATTTAAAAAACTTATCTGAAAATCCAGAAGCAACAAAGTTTGCAAAACACAACATTTGTGTCACTACTGAAATGTTTGGCCACTACTGTATGTATACTGTAGAATAAAATAAAATATTATATCTTTTCCTAGTGACCTGACCTTCCTTAATTTTTCACACTCATTCTAGCAGAAAAAGCAGGCAGAATGGCATAGTGGTGAAGGCAGTGGACTGAGGTTGTTGGTTCAGATCCCACTTCCACCACCATTACTCCAATTTGAAAAACTAAAGAAATACTTGTGTCAGTGGGATATTTAAGTTGTTCATCTTTAACAAATTGGCAAAAAAAAAATTTTAAATCTTAAATTCGTTTTTTAGCTTTGTGTCAAGAAGGGACAAAATGAATTTAAATGATGTCACACACGTGTGATTAGGAGACAGCGAAAGGGCTTGAGTAAATGTAATACTACATCAGACCAGTGGGTGGCGGAGTGTGCTGACTGTCTCCCTCTCAGTTCCTTACAAACCTTTCCTGGGAAATCTTGCCAGGTCCCGGCACCTCTGATGATGTCACTTCCGGCTCCGGCACATCTGATGATGTCACTTCCGGCACCTATGATGACGTCACTTCCAGCTCCGGCACCTCTGATGACATCACTTCCAGCTCAGGCACATCTGATGATGTCACTTCCGGCACCTATGATGATGTCACTTCCGGCACCTCTGATGATGTCACTTCCGGCACCTCTGATGACATCACTTCCAGCTCAGGCACCTATGATGACGTCACTTCCGGCACCTCTGATGACGTCACTTCCGGCTCCTGCATAGATGACATCATTTCCTCCACCAGCCTTTAAAACCGCCATCTAACCTCCACATATTCGGTTCTGTTTTGGACTCAAAACTACTCAATCAATTTTCAGCCTTTTGCAGCCAGGATCATAATATATGGTTGGCTCCCCCAAACCTTTCTGACTGACTGTCTGGAGTCTTTTTGTGACAAAGATTTTAGCACAAGCCGGCAACATAGCAAAATGTGAAAAAGGAGAAGGGGTTGGATTAATTTATGGGAGAGGCAGAAGCAGAGAGAGAACAAGTTTGCCAGTTATTCTTTCATTATTAGTAATTTTTACATGCACTCATGTAGATTACAGGGGGGTGACCCGCCTTTCATCTGATATTGTGCTCGTTTTTCAGAAAACTTCCAAGCTCTGACTGTCGACGTGGTAAAGAATCCTTTTGTCTGTTCATTTGAGCTTACGCAGTGGAGCCCGAGTGTTTGTGCCACTCAGTTTGTTTTACTCTTGACAATCTGTTTATGAAAGGCCTAACATTTCCATTCATTTCTAGTCTCTATTTATACAGCTTGTGAGGAATGTGACCAACAGTTCCAAATACGAAATATATCTATATATATATATATAGTGAAAGTAGACGCAGTATAGTGCCCGACCCGGCACAGACTCACTCCAGAGACACGTGTAAAATGACACAAGAATTTTATTTTCTTCACCTCTGGGTCACGTCTTCCCCGTGAACCCCACAAGCAATACATAGTCCCAAAAGCACTTATAGTTAAGTTACAACACTCTGGTTTGGCACCACCACCACCTCGTCCTCTTCCTCCCGATTCTGGCCCTGAGTGGTGGTTGCCGGCCCTTTTTATACCCAACCTGGAAGTGCTCCAGGTGCTTGATCACCTGCTTCTGGGACCCATGCAGCACCCCCTGGCGGCCACCCCAGATCCCAACAGGGCTGTGGAGAACTCCGTCTCCCATGGAGCCCTGCAGGAAACCCCTCAGGCAGGGAGGCTGCCACCAAGTGTCCCGGGGGAGGTATTGAGCAGTCCATGATTGCTCCCCAGAACATGTGTAGAAGGGGCATCCTGGCCACCCACCACTATATATTATACATATATATATATATATATATATATATATATATATATATATATATATATATAATTGTCACGCACGAGTGCATCGGTAGCAGTTGAAAGACCCAACGTGCGCTGCGGTAAACCTGGCCGGGGGACAAAGGCAGTGTACTAACCTCTCTCTCCTTTCTTCCGTAGAAAAGACGAAGCGACGTCGCCGTAAAACCCGGAATACACAACGGTCTCTACATTTCGGGTTCCTTTCTTCCCTCTGGTCCCCCAAAGATGAAGTCAACCTCCCACAATCCATCACGCCTTCCCAGCAACCATCACGTCTGATTTCCGGTTCATCCCTTTATATTGTACCCCAACCTGCCATCTTTGTCTTATGATTTTGGTATTTTTATGTCTGAAAGAAAAGACCTTATTTTTTGTTACAGTACACTGGGCAAAACCGCAAATCTTTATGTAAGTGTCTTGTGCTTCTTTTACAATATATATATATATATATATATATATATATATATATACACAGTGGTACCTTGGTATATGTCCTTAATCCGTTCCAGATCCTTTGACTTATACCAAACAGGACTTATACCAAACAAATTTTTCCCATAAGAAATAATGGGGAAATGATTAATTCGTTCCCATGAAAAAAAATCCTATTGTTATTGGCATATTATACATTGATGGGGTTGTATAAAATAATTTAAACACTGCTTAATACTAAAATACATAAATACAAAAGCAATTAGATGAAATAAATGAAAATGACTTGTCCGATAACAATGAGTTTAATTTTACTGCACAACAAAGAAGAGCGTTACAGCCCTTAAAGGAGCCACTTCAGGCGATTGTGTAGCACCGCCGTTGTTCTTCTTCTAGTAGTCTTCAATCCAAATCCCTAAAGCAGATTCCATCCAGACTACTGCCTTATTACATCCACTTACAACTCATTTTGCACCCTGGTAAAAAGGACACTGCGGCCGTAGATCTTATATTCCTTTCCTACTTTTTAAATAAAAAGAACCGTAGCCTTCAACAAATCCAAAACGTTTACCTTTTTGGCAATCGTTAACATCTTCCGTTTGCGCTTGGGCACGGCCCCTGAAGCAGCAGCAGATCGTTTTGGAGCCATAATGAAGGGCTTGACTATGCACAAAGATAAACACAAAAGAGCACAACTGTTTACACAGCGAAACACGTTGATGCTGAATGAGCGAGACGAGACTTCCTGGTTAACAGTGCATTCAGCACGCAGGAACTTAACTGTGTGCTCTGATTGGTTAGCTTCTCAGTCAGGAGAACTTAACTGCGTGCTCTGATTGGTTAGCTTCTCAGTCATCTGCCAATAGCGTCCCTTGTATGAAATCAACTGGGCAAACCAACTGAGGAAGCACGTACAGGAAGTAAAAAGACACATTGTCCGCAGAACCCGCGAAGCAGCGAAAAATCCGCGTTATATATTTAGTTATGCTTTCATATAAAATCCACGATAGAGTGAAGCTGCGAAAGTCGAAGCGCGATATAGCGAGGGATTACTGTACAGGTTAAAACTTGGCCCTTTTTTTTTGAAGGCGCGCGACCGGTATACCACACATGTTGTTCTAGCACACGAGTCGTATTCCAAACAAAGGTCGTATACCAAGCAAAATATTTCGCCTCTAAACAGGACGTATACCAAGTTGGACTTATTCCAAAGCAGACGTATACCGAGGTACCACTGTATATATATATATTATTGAAGGCTACCAGCTATAGATTAAAACTCAAAAAAAGCTCCACACTGAAAGCAATTGACATATTTTATCCCCCTGCCTTAAAACCTACACAAATAAAAATACCTGAATCGAACTTATAAATCTTTTACAACTGTTCACAGCATGCAAAACATAAAGCAGGAGCCGACTGAAGAGCTCCTTCTCCATGCTTAAATGGACTGGCGTACTGGAACAAAAAAATCGGTTTCAATAATGAAAATGGGGAGTGAGTGGTCTCCCCTCGACTTTCTCGTATACTCAGATATGGGGATGGATATTTGAGCAGTAAACCATAAGACAAAGATTATACTGTTTTTATATTATGTACATTAAAGAACCATCAACAACAAATCAACTCAAATTAATAATACAGGTTGGTCCAGATCTAATTATGCAGATCCAAATCGTCTGGATTTATGCGGAGTCGATTCCAGTTCGGCATGAAGACGATTCTTCATGCTGTCAGTTCGCACACTTCTTGATGGTCCGGGAATTTTTTTAGGGTGATTTTCTATGTGATAAACTTAATAAGTTATAGCATAATGAAAATTGCATAATTAGATCTGGACCACCCTATATATTGAACAGTCATTTATTATCCAACCTGCTATATCCTAACACAGCGTCACGGGGGGTCTGCTGGAGCCAATCCCAGCCAGCACAGGGTGCAAGGCAGGAACAAACCCCGGGCAGGGCGCCAGCCCACCGCAGATATATTGAACAATTATTATAAAAGTAAAGTTGACTAAATCGAACTGTGCAGCTGCATGAATGTGGCACAACAAGCTGAGCAGACTGAGACAGGACTAGCCACTTAGTGAGCCATCACATTCATCTCTCAATGGCTCTTCAGCCATACATTGTTTACTTTCCCATTTGTTTAAACCAACATTTCCTATGAAGGATGTCTACTAATGAGACCCCCTGAGTCCCTGTGAAGTATTCTTCCTAAGAATATTATTTGACTCTAACATTTTAATGTGTAGTAAAATAGCCAGAAAATTATTACGACTCCAAAGGGTAGAAGCTTCCAAAAAACAACTTTATGTTATGCAGCACCATTCTGTAATGAACTCAATCCCAAAGCATTTTAAAAATAAAGGAGATCAGCTAACATCCAAGTAAGGCCAGAAGTACGGATAGGTGGCTACACAGCAGGGACTTCATTTATAAAGCTTGTGTACGCACTGAAAGAGACTTGAAATGTGCGTATGCAACTTCCCACGCAAATGTCTGGATTTACAAAAGAAAACTTTAGGGAGGAACGTGCGAATATTCACAGCAGTTTTGACCCATACGTACGCAACATTTTGCAGAATCTGGGAAATGACAACCAAGCAGGGAAATGCAGCCAAACCACCTAAATGATGGACTTGCACAGATAATAGTTCATAAAGATGCGAAGCTGTTATTATAATGTGTCAAGTATTTTGCACCTCCAAAGTACAGACTGTATTTTAGTTCCCTGAAAAGAGGGCCGATGCTCTGTATTTGCACGGAAGAACTTTCTTACTTTTTCGCCAGTTTATATCGGCTACCTGTTTTTTCAGGGAACTGGCAAACAGGTCAGGAATATCTTAGCCAATAATAATAATTATAGTAATACATTTGATTTAAATAGCACCTTTCCCATGCTCAAGGCACTTCACAGAGTATAAGAGAGAACAGCGGGGTATACAGTAAATAGCATTGTACTAAGCCAGATAAATAAATAAAAACCAGTAAGACAGTAAATTCAGAGAAAAGCCTAACAGACAACATAACTGATGGCCTACCCCACACACACACAGGTTACATGACATCTTGACATGAGGTAAACGGAGAGACGGGGAATAAAGTCGGGTAGAGCGAAAAGCCTTCCTGAACAGATGAGTTTTAGGTTGTTTTTTAAAAGAATTCATGGAGTCAGCTGACCTGATTCATTTCGGTAGGTCATTCCAGAGTCTGGGCGCTCGCCGTACAGCTGAAGGCCCTGCTGTCACCCATGGAGTGTAGATTAGTGTGGGGCACAACAAGATTGCCAGAATCAGAGGACCTTAGTGGGGGAACAGGCACATAGTGATGGAGAAGGTCACTGATGGAGTTTGGCGTAGGTTAGTTAAGGCTTTGTAGGTTATTAGTAGAATTTTATATTCGATTCTGTAAGACACAGGGAGCCAGTGAAGGTGAAGCAGGATGGGTGTGATGTGCTCGCTGCTGCTGGTCTGTGTCAGGACTCTTGCAGCAGAGTTTTGAATAAGCTGGAGCTGTGATATAAGATTAGAAGGGGCACCTGCCAGTAGGGAATTACAATAATCGATGTGGGACGTGAGAAAAGCAGGGACAAGTTTCTCCGCATTAGAAAAGGAGAGGAAGGAGCGAACACGGGATATGTGACGGAGGTGAAAGTACGAACGTTTCTTAATGTCATTTATGTGGGCGAAATAAGAAAGGGAGGAATCAAAAATGACACCAAGGTTCTTTGCAGTGGAGGCAGGTCTGATGAGATCACCGCCAAGCCACACTCCATCATGCCTGCTATGCTGGAAGCCATTAAATGACATGCAAGGTGCCACATCCAGTTTTCATAAGGTTTAAGGTACACATACATACAACATAACATGCTTTTAACAACATTAAAGGTTAATCTGCAGCAGTGCTCAGTTTCTCTAGTGTAATGCAATGATCGAACCTCAGACGTCAGTGCCTGAGGCGGAGCTTGTGGTTGGTTGGCCCGTCAGCAAACATCTTGGTGAGCACAGGATTAGGAAGAAGCACATGTCGTGTACTCTTTGTATTATTTGACGGATCTTCTATAACATGCCTATGATCTGCTTCTTGCAAGTGAGAGGGCGTGGCAGATGTTTGCTGACTGGACGATCAACAACAAGCGTCACCTGGTAGGTAGCCACCTAAATAATCGAATTGTGATTCAGACCTATGGATATAATACTCCGATCTACACCCTGTCAAATAAGTGAACCAGCTGGCGTGGCGCAACATCAGAGGTTTCGCCTCAGGTGCTGAGATCTGAGGATCGATCCCCAAAAGGGGATGCAAAAGTGCGTACATTGGGGCAAAACACGTGTCGTGTACTCTCTGTATTATTTGACGGGTACTCTATAACATGCCAATGATCTGCTTCTTGCAAGTGAGAGGGCGAGGCAGATGTTTGCTGACTGGACGATCAACAACAAGCGTTACCTGGTAGGTAGCCACCTAAATAATCGAATTGTGATTCAGATCTATGGATATAATACTCCGATCTACACCCTGTCAAGTAAGTGAACCAGCTGGCGTGGCGCAAGATCAGAGATGCTGAGGTCTGAGTATCGATCCCCATAAGGGGAAAAAAGGTGCATACATTGGGGCGATACGCATGTCGTGTACTCTTTGCATTATTTAACAGGTATTGTAAAGGAGGAAGAATTTGATTGATGCATTTGTATTGTGGCTGACCTTTGGAATGATGCTTTGATGTAATAAATATATTTTATTTAAACCCAAAAGCATGTTGGGAATTCTTGTGCCTGAAGTTTGGGGCTCAGTGACATCCCCTGGTGGTTACAAGGGTTAACGTATTTTGTGTTTTCTGTATATTGGGCTTTAGCAAGAGGTGAAGCTCCCAGTTAAAACAAAATCAGCCGAGTCTACAGTGTCAACTAAATTCTGTGCCGCCTCACCCGCTGCATGCGCACTGAACCCTGGAGTCACGCTGCTGCTGCAGACATTCAAAAGAGATTTGGGCAGGCAGATGTTTTGCTCAAATTGAATACATTTATTTACTAATTCCTGTGGCAGGCTGGGGTGTGTGTCTAAGAGCCTGAGGTTGGTGTGACAAAATGAATTTATCGATTTAATTAATGTTCCGTAATTTTTTTTTTAAGGCACTAACATTTGCAAAGCACCTGAGATTTTGTTTTATGCAGAGGAGCTTTTTTTGTATTTGCACTCCATATTCAGCTGTATCTCTGCTGTTTACATAGGATGTTATCCTCGTGGGATCATCTGATCTCTGGCACCCATTGGAACGGTTCACAGCTGAGCAGTCTGGATGAGAATCGGCACCTCCATGATCTGAGGTCATGATGCTCTTCCAGCAGCACTTCCTGGTGTGGCGGAAGTGCTGCATGAGCACCCGGAAACACTCCGGGTGTCGCTGGAAGGATCTTCCCCCACCTTCCCAGGTGTGGCAGTAGTGCAGAGCTTCTGGGCTTTAGGAGACTTGGGGCGCCCTCTGGCGGAAGCCATGGGCCCCCACGGGTTTGTGCCTCCTTGCTCCATCCCTGTAGTCCCCTGCTTTTCCAGGGCAGTTGCCCTCTCGCGGCCCAGGGGACGTACTGACTGCCTCCCCGTCCTTCCAGGCATTCTGACTGGGTCAGGACCCCAGCCTCCTGCCACACTGCCCCATCGCCAGCGGAAACCCGTTGGGTGCAGCGGCCCGCCCCACGAGGGCAGGTCACCCACGAAGCGGGTCCGAATCGCGCTTGTCCAGGGTCGGGTCCTGCAAAACAGAAAGCAGACACTGGGGCAGAGACATTGCCCTTACGCCACTACCTGGTATCTCCCACTAAGCCAAAGGGCTAGCACTCCCCCCTTCGGCCGGCACCCTGGAAGCCGAAACACGGCCTATGTGCCCTTTTCATTGTTTTGTTCAATGGAATCTCTCACACCCCGTCTTCCCCATTTACCTCGGGGCTTCCCTCTGTGCCCGCAGAGGGCGGCCCATCTCGATACGTGAGCACATGGGCTCACATATCTCTCTGTGGGAAGATCTGACCTTACACCTCCGGTTCCTCCCTTTCCTCTGGGGCTCCCTGACGGTTTGAGTCTCTCTACAGGTAAGGAAGAGACCCCTGGCTGTCTGCACCCCTATGTAGTGAAGGGAGACTGACGCTGGCTTTGGGAGTAGGGGTTTAGGACCCAGCGGCACTTAGCAGCCGGTGTCTCAGCCCCACTCCCACCACGCAATCAGCCCTCTGCGTCCAGAGATGCGGCTACTCGGTCACCAGAACTGCACGATACCGGGATGCATTCGCTCGCTTCTCCATTTCTTTTTATGGTACAGGCCTCACTTACCCATGCCGCCACGATCCTCAGGCCCACTGTTGCAGCATCTTCCGTGGCGCGATTGCCTTCCCCTCCAGCTTGACTATCCAGTCTCGAAGGTCGTGTATCACCTGCGAAAGCGACTCGACGAACCGAAGGGAAACCTCCGTATTGCGCCGAGCCGCAAGCCAAAACGGAGCATCAGCCGGCAGAGGGCTTACCTGTTGATCGGTCCTACGCACCGGTTGTGCACTGTGGAGCTTCCTACTTTGCTCCGTCGGGCCCTCCTCTTGCTTGGGCTGGACGTTCACCGGTCCCTGACCAATCCTCGATTGGAACATGACACAAACCGTCCAATCCCTCGCCTGCCATGTGGAGGGACTTCCGGATCTCCACCATCTTCTTCCTCTGTGACCTGATGGGGCGGCGAGCCTCCTGCGAGCGCTCAAGCTGCAACGTCCTCCTGATGTGCAGCGGCTTCTCCTCCCCAGTGTCTTCTGGTGCCACTGCTACAGCATCGCTCCCTGGATCGGGACGTCCTTCCCTGTATAACAGAAACAGGGTCCCGCACGACCGGCCTCCTTTGATCGTCTAGTTCGGGGACATGGGCTTACCTCCTAAAAACCACCAAGCCGACCTGGGAATCCACCATGACGGCGAGGGTCGGGGAGTTTGCAGCTTTCGTGTTTCGCCAGGTCTTTCTTCTCCCCCTCAGGTCGGAGATGACGCTTCCATGAACCCTGGGTGAGTCGCAAGTTGACCGTGGTGTGCGTGCGAGCCGCGTTGCCGCGGCACGTGTGGGCGGTTGTCTGCCGTGTCGGGCTGCATCACAAAATATTTTTTTAATGGGTCCCCACCTTGGAACAGGCGGAAGGCCCCTCATTGTGTGTCATTGTGATCGACAGCCCGAGCACAGACAGACAGACACCGGATGTCAATGCCACACACAGTTTATTTACAATATTTACAAGTTAAACAGTCCAGCACCAAACACCATTATGTACGGACCTTTAAATGTCCATGGGCCGCCTTTCTTCCTCCTGTCACCGGAGCTTCGTCCTGCTCCAGCTCCCGACTCTAGTCTCCACGACTGTAGGAAGGTGGCCCCTTTTATAGTCACCCTGACGTGCTCCAGGTGCTTGATGTCGTTCTTCCGGCAGGCACTTCCTGGTGTGGAGGAACTGCCACATGAGCACCCGGAAGCACTCTGGATATCGCTGGAAGGATCTTCCCCCACCTTCACAGGTGTGGCGGAAGTGCAGAGCTCCTGGGCTTTAGGAGACTTGGGGCGCCCCCTGGGGGAAGCCACAGGCCCCCACGGGTTTGTGCCTCCTTGCTCCATCCTCGTGGTCCCCTGCTTATCCAGGGTGGTTGCCCCCTCGTGGCCCAGGGAATGTGTTGACTGCCTCCCCTTCCTTCCAGGTATCCCGGCTGGGTCTTGCCCCCAGCCTCCTGCCACACTAGCAATAAGATGTAAATGGCAAAGCAGCCTGCAGTTCTCCATCTAGCTTGTTTCCATTTACTGTACATCTGTGCGTTTTCATCTTGCACTGTTTGATTTAATAAAACACTTAATAGAAAAATGTGACAGATTGAAAATGATCTGTTTTAGGCTTCAAATAATTTGGTTGATATCCATGGAAAGGGAAAAATCAACGATATACGAACATTGCGCAGACTAACAAGCCAAAAAAACAAATAAGGTCCGAGACTGGCAAGGGTTGGTCTCCAATTAAGCATTTGGGTTGGAATGAAAACCTGCAGCCACTGCGGCCCTCCAGGATTGACACTGCCAAGCCCTGCTCTAGACGTTTTCTGGCTCCCCATGCCCTAGTGTGCCACTCCTGATCACTTTCCAGGCACTGTCACCATTCTCTCGTAGCTTTCTGGTCCTCTTTTCTCTATACGACATCCTCTTTCCGCAGCTGGCTACTGTAATCGCTCCTCTTGGCCTCTCATTCTTGAATAATTCCTCTGGGGGTCTGCAGCTAAAAAGTTGTTTCAGCAGGTTTGGCGCTCAGATTTATTCATCACGGTCCTTTTGCCCGTGAGTAGCACTTGAACAGGGTGTTGTATTAGTAAAAGTAACCTGAGAGCTGTTTTCAAGTCACCAAAGAAGAAAACTAAATTGCCCAAAGATCCTTGTGGGATTCTTCCTTCTTACTTAATTTAGATAAAGAGTCAAATCTCATTCTGTAGCTAAAGTCTGTTCATTTCTAACCTGCTTAGTCCTGTTCAGGGTCACGGGGGTCTGCTGGAGCCTATCCCATCTAACACAGGGCACAAGGCAGGAACAAACTCTGTAGAGGCCACCAATCCATCACACAGTGAAAACACACACACACACACACACCCTAACCCAGGGGTCCCCAACTCCGGTCCTGGAGGGCCCCAGTGGCTGCAGGTTTTCATTCTAACCCTTTTCTTAATCAGTGCCATGATTTTGCTGCTAATTAACTTCTTTTGAATTCATTTTATTTGACTTGCTCTTGAAGACTCAGACACCTTAATTGTTTCTTTTTCCTTAATTAGCTGCCAAAACATAATGAGATACAAAATGAACCAAAACAGGACCAGCAAACTGTGTCCATCGTACAATATCTGAAAATCAAGAAGGTCTCAGGTATGCTGATCTGCTCAGGTCCCCAAAATATTTTAACAGAGCTCTTAGAAATGAGAAAATCAACAATTTCAGAAATGTCTGCTATTGCAGAATGAGAACAGCAACAAGCCACGGAATTAAAGAACAGGTTTAATTAACAGCAAAAATCGGCGCCTCATTGAGCAGCAGTTTGAGGCCCTGACTTAGCTGGTCTTCGGTTGGCTCACTCACTTCACATTTCATTTCTGTTTGGGTTCCTTTTAAGGAAAGAAATGAAGCAAATCAGAAGAACGATGAAGAAATTCAGGGGAACAAATTTTAAAAAATAAGTCAATTAAAATGAAGGGAAAATGACTTAATTAGCAGCATATATGGGTCACTAATTAAGAAAAGGGTTAGAATGAAAACCTGCAGCCACTGAAATCCTCCAGGACTGGAGTTTGAAAACCCTGGGCTAAGCTGAAGCTAAGCATGGCCAGGCCTGGCCAGTACGACCATCTATAAAGCTTGGGTTGCAGAAGGAAGAGGTGATGCTGAAACCAGCAAAATTAATGGGAAAGGAGTTAATTAGCAACAAAATCAGGTCACTAATTAAGAAAAGGTTTAGAAAGTAAACCAGTAGCCACTGGGGCCCTCCAGGACCGGAGTTGGGGACCCCTGCCCTGACCACACACTAGAGCCAATTTAGGATCACCAGTTCACCTAACCTGCATGTCTTTGGACTGTGGGAGGAAAAACCCACGCAGACACGGGGAGAACATGCAGACTCCACACAGGGAGGACCGGGGACACAAACCCTGGTCTCCGCACTGTGAGGCAGCAGTGCTACCACTGCGCCACAATGTCTCCCCTGTAACTAAAGTGATTCTTTTTCTCCGGCCCCTACAGTATTTACAAGACTAAGAGTGCTACTCTTAGTAATAGAAGTTAAAAGGGAAAAAAAAAATTCCAAATATTTCTCCATCCTTAATAGGTTCAAAGTGAAAAATAACCCAAGTGTTTATCCTCTGGATAAACATATCATGCCTTTGCAGCAAACAAAATCTCCCGGCCTCTCCATCAAGTAGGAGACTGCAACTGATCAGAGCGTCGGTTTGGGTAACGTCAGATCGTCTTTGTTACATCTAACACATTTTAAGTGCCTAACTTGTTTACTCAAACAGGGAAGCACAGGGTGCTTCGGGGGGCTGCCTGAGTCGGTCAGTCTTGTCGTCGAGAAGTAGTGGAGACATGCTGGGCTTTGAATTATGCTTTGATATTTTGCTTTTTGTTGACATCCATACGTTGACAAAATTATACTCTTTATATCTTCCTCACGTACAACTCTTGTAGAGATCCACTCTTCCATTTATTGCTTTAGCACGGTGAGGTGAACAACTGTCCTTATATGTCACCTTATATTAATTACTGAGCACACGATGCAAATACTCTCAAATTGCAAAATATGAAGGCACAACTTGGAAGATCTGAGGCCAGTGTATGGCTTTTGTGGCCTGCAAGGGGCTCTCCAGCTTCCCAGCACAGCCACACAGGTTTTATTTCACAGTGGGGAAACAACACAAAGTAAAATAAAGCAGCACGCAGCAATGCCTTTCTCTACCTCTCTTTCTTCTGCATCCACTCCTCCTCCAGCAAGCTTTGTCTTCTCCCTCCCAACTGTGGCTCCTGGAGCAGTGGCAGGCGGCTCCTTTTATGTATGTAATCCCTTGCAGTACGTCTGGAAGCACATCCGGGTAAGGTGGGAACTCGATGACATGGGGCTCCAGAGTCCCTGCAGTACCTCTTGATGACAACCTGAGAACCCAGCAGGGCTGAGCCACCAAACTCCAATTCCCAACATGCCCTGTGGCAACCCAGTGGGGCTACCACATAGTGATCCGAGCAGGCCCGCACTTAGAAAAGGCAGGTGACAGAGTTCGGGCCCCTTTCGTGTTTCATATATGTGCGTTAATAATGGACCTTTCAAGAAAAAAAAAAAAAACTCAAAAAAGGGCGGGCCCCTGACAAGTGTCATGGTTGTCCCCCCCCCCCAGGTGCGGGCCTAATCCGAAGGAGGTAGTGCCCCTTGTATGTTCTCTTCTGCTCCGGAGGTGTCTCTGCCACACAGGTTTACTGAGATCTCTGCTGAAACTCATGAGGAGACACTTGTGAGACTAATTGAGAAGTTCAAAAATGATCGATGAAGTCATATGGATAAAGAAGGAGCTGGACGCCTATCCACGTCCACCTCCAACAACAAAATTGACCAAGTCCGTACTGCGATTCTGATTAACCGTACTTACACATTAAATGATGTATTATTGATTAAAAAATGCCCAACGATATTAAGGAAGGTCCTATGGTGACCTTATTTTCTGCTTTTTACTTTTTATTGTTTAGACCTTAATAAAACGAGTAAAGTCCTATACGCTTAGCACTCCGTGGTCAGGTTCTTTAACTCTTCCTCCCTCCTTCTCGTCTACATCTATAACCTCAGGTAATTAGACAGAGTAAAGAGACAGACATGAGTTAAGTTACACATTAAATTATGTATTATTGATAAAAAATGCCCAACAATATTAGGGAAGCAGAATACTACGTGAATGTTGGCACACCACACCATTACAGCCTAAATAGCAGTGCATCTTGTGACCATAGGTGTCTCTCAGCTTATCGTCAGTCTACCTTATTTTGCTACCACATGGCCATTGTACTGGAATATTGAAACAGCCCACATGCCAGTCTCAATATGGCTGCCGAGACACAGATGTCTTCATAATGGTCTTCTCTTCATGGTCCTGTGACGATGCCGGTTGGTTCCATGCTCCCATCTTGCCTCTGGGAGCCCTTGAACCCGTCACCGTCGGTAATGTTACCGATGAGCTAAGCAGTGAGGCAACAACATAGCAAGGGGATGGTGAAAAAAAGTGCAAAGTGCTTTTATTAAAATAAAACAATCAACAAAATAAGGTGCTCAAATTAAAGTGCAGTGTCTTCCAAATAGTCTTTAAATAAATAATCCAATGAAACCAGAAGTGAAAATGTGGAGGTTAAAAACAGTAGAAAAAAGTCTTCTTAAAAACAACGAGGTTAAAATACAGCAGGAAGCATTCTTTAAAAAACAACCACAAGCCCGGTGCCTTTTTACCTGCGGCTCCCCTGCTTCCCCCGTCTGGGCTTCTCAATAGGGGAGTCGCTCTACCTGCAGTTGGCCTTCTCTCTACTCGTAAACTGGTCGGTCGCTTGGCTCTGGTAGGCACCACCGAACAGCGACTTGGGATTCCCCAACGACCAGGACTCTCACGCTGGGGACACCACGTTCCAAGTCCCGACTCCCGCTGCCTTCCGCGGAGAGTCATCCTCCTTCAAAATAAACCCTGCGGGAGCGACCACTACTGCTACTCCTCGAGTGTCGGCCTAACACCCAAGCTCCCTGATCAGCTACACTCGCTCGCTCGCTCTCCCGCACCGACTTTCTCTCTCTCCCCACTGCTTCCTCATTCCTCCTGCAAACTCCCTCTCTTTTCCTTCTTTCTCTTTTTCCCTTTTAGCCGACTCGTGCTTCTATTTAACTAGAGGGCATGGCAGCTGTGGCAAGTCAGCATCCCGAGGAACAATCACAAATGTGGACGGTTTCTCACCTGTGAACTTAAGTGAGAAACGGCCACATCGCGAATCGCCCCGAGAACTGCTTCAGACGCACAACCACCACGCTCCCTCACCAGGCCGCGAGCGCGGTGATTATTTATTTTAAAAGCGGCGCTTTGACAGGAGCTGTGGACCCGCTATACCACATTGGTCCAGATGGTGAGAGAGAGAGAGAGAGAGATAAAGGCAAAGGGACCAACACTAAACCATTCTTACCACAAAACCCAAACCAATGGGGTGTCATAGTACAGAATGGCCTCCGACTCAAAACCAATCATAAACAGCCATACTTTAGACCAATAGAATTAGTTTATCTGTCCCATTCTAGGCCAGTTACCAATGACGGTGCTCAGGTACAACTCATCCCCTAGTTTATGGGCTTCCTATAGTGCAGGGGTGGGCAAAGTCATTCCTGGAGGGCCGCAGTGGCTGCAGGTTTTTGTTCCAACTCAGTTGCTTAATAAGAAGCACTTATTGCTCAAGTAACACTTGTGCTTCACTTTAGTTGTCTTGCTCATTACGATTCTGAACCCTCATTGCTTGTTTTAGTCTTAAACAGCTGTTCTCCTGGTTTAATGGCTTTTTAATAGCAGTAAGATTCAAATTCGAAAAGAAAGCAGCTTTTCTCCAATTAGCTTGTTACCATTTACACCTCTGTGTGTTTATCTGCACAATTGGGTTTAATTAAATAGTGAAGAGAAAAAAGTGAAGGACTGAGAATTACTCATCCATTTTAGCCTTCAAATCATTTGGATGATATCCTTACAAAGGGGAAGAACATCTAGGATATGGCAGAGTTAAAGCACTAACAAGCCATGAAATGAAATTATTGGCAAGAATTGCTTTCTAATTAAGCTACTGGGTTGGAGCAAAAACCTGCAGCCTCTGCGGCCCTCCAGGACTGACTTTGCCCACCCCTGCTATAGTGGATTGCTTAGAGGATCTAAGTCCAAGCTGATCTGATACACACTCCATCCCTCTCACCTTAAATTTATCATCCTGACTCAGTCCTAAAGACAATGGGGGGTGGGCTGGTTACAATAACAACAAAACAACAACAACAACATTTATTTATACAGCACATTTTCATACAAATGATGTAGGTCAAAGTTCTGGCTAGGTAAACATCAAAACGCTGCTGTTCTCATCAATGACATTAAACATTAAAGCACTGAAAAGCTAATATTACATTACTTACAAATCAAGACATGCAATTTATTTATCGAATTATGTGCAATAGATCACACTGATCAAGGTGGAAGCTTTACCACTGTGACTTGAAGCTGTGCTGAGGAGAGCAACCAAGTGCATCATGGGACTTGAGGACATGGCCCACTATGACAGACTCAAAGAATTAAACCTGTTTAGGTGAAGAAGAGTGTCAGGAGTGATTTGTGACAGACGGGTATCAGCAAGAGTGAAAGGGAAGGTCTACAGGACGGTAGTGAGACCAGCTATGTTATATGGGCTGGAGACGGTGGCACTGACCAGAAAGCAGGAGACAGAGCTGGAGGTGGCAGAGTTAAAGATGCTAAGATTTGGGTGTGACGAGGATGGACAGGATTAGAAACGAGGACATTAGAGGGTCAGTTCAGGTTGGACAATTTGGAGACAAAATCAGGGAAGTGAGATTGCGCTGGCTTGGACATGTGCAGAGGAGAGATGCTGAGTATATTGGGAGAAGGGTGCTAAGGAAAGAGCTGCCAGGAGAGAGGAACAGAGGAAGGCCAAAGAGAAGGTTTATGGATGTGGTGAGAGAGGACATGCAGGTGATGGGGGTAACAGAGCAAGATGGGGAGGACAGGAAGATATGGAAAAAGATGATCTGCTATGGCAACCCCTAACGGGTGCAGCAGAGAGAAGAAGGAGGAGGAGGAGTCTCGAGCCGAAGAGCCCGCGTAGGGACCTCATCCAGGTCTTTAAAATCCACAAAGGTTTTGATCAAGTAGATCCAGAAACATTCTTTCAGCTTAACGATGAATCGTGCACTCAAGGACATCAGTGGACATTATGGGGAAGTGCACTTGAGACTGAAGGTAGGAAACACATCTTTATGCAGAGAATTGTGGGACTCTAACAAGTCATGGAGTTGAAGTAGAAACCTTGAGAACCTTGAAGAAGAATCTGGATGAGATACTGGGACAGCTTAGCTACACAAACAGGCAACAAACTGACTGAATGGTCTCCTCTCGTTTGTTGGATTTCTTAGGTTCCCGTTCTTATGAGTTCAGACACACCGTGTTTCCACATGTGTAGGGCCAACCCAATCGAGACAATCGTTACAAGATAGCAGATAATGATGGACTTGCCCCTCACATCCACAATCAGAGCGTTCAGACTCCATCTCTGGGAGCCGTAGGTGACACCGACGCTAACTTCAGAGCCACCATCCCGCCTGGCTATAATATGGATGTCATCACGGATTACATTTTATTCCGATTGCCCTAATCCTTGTACTGCCAGATCATCTGAGATTAGAATGCAGAGGATTTAAATTGTAAATTCATAAGAAAAATAACAGCACAAAAGTGGACGACATCTAATACTCTTTCACAAGCAAATCAAAATCATTAAGAACAGCGGAGTAGTGAATACAGAAAAGGCAAATTGCTCACTTTTTTCCTCTCGGGAATAAGAAAACTACATCTAAGATTTTGGAATTCTAGCTTTTTAAAAGTTAAAAGCTTTTGGATTTCTAAGAATTTAGAACTAAAGTGAATTTTTTTTTTTCTTGGCAAGGCAGGTTTATTTGTAAATTGCTGTTTAAGGATCATGAGAAGCAAACTGGGAAATCAGAAAAAGACCAGCGATTATCAAAGATGTTGGTAACTGGCAAGGAGAGAATTTACAACACTTGGTTGTTGGAGCTTCACTTCACTTTAGAAAAAAAAAAAGTTTTGGAAGCTGATTTAGTGAATGAATTGGCCGCTTTGTTAATAAAACTTTGAAGTCAGCAGGCTAAAGATCTTAGGCCAAGATTTGCAAATGGTGGACTTCTAGGCTGATTTAGTAGGCAAACGTTAAGAATCACACACACAGATCAGAAAGTCGGCCAATTAGGCAATGACTGCATAACAAAATTTAACATTATCAGATCTGCTGAATCCTATTCAGTGCTGGGGGGAGACCAAGCCTGTCCTGCCGACATTGAGAGAAAGGAGTAACCCACCTTGGACTGGGTGCCAGTCTGCTACAGGGTCCACTTGAACATCCGCTCAGAGTATCACCTGTGTCTAGATCCAGGCCTAGAGGGATACCCAGGGTACCCGGCTCTCTTACCCAGGCTAAGGGGTGAGAGATGTGGCAGCAGTGTTGACCTTAGGGGTCTTAAGGTTCACCCTGTGGTCCTAGCACCTGTTGTTGAGACTTTAACAGGTTAGGTTATCTGTTGTGGGCTGTTGTCTCACAGTATTCATAACCCTGCTTAGGCCTTCAATGAAACCCCTCAAGTGATACCCCCGAAACCAGAAGCCATGAGACCAAAAGGGATATATAAATCTAGACCAAATGAATATTAAAAGGGATTAGCTTACTTACTAAAGTGCAAGAATAAAATACAATGTCACACACGTGTGCATGGGAAGCAGCTGAAGGGCTTAGACAATACTGTTTATACATCTGCCCAGGGGGGGGCGGGGTACGCTGACGCTCTTTCTGAGTTCTCTGCAGGTCTTACCCGGGAAATCCCACCAGGAGCCGCCATTTCCAGGAAGGACACACCACCTCCGGTTCCGGCCCCAAGAATGAGGTCACTTCCGGTTCCGGCCCCAAGGGTGATGTCACTTCCAGTTCCGGCCCAGAGGACGACATCATTTCCGCCCTCTGAGCTATAAAGCTCACTGCCTTTGCTTAGGCAGGCAGTTCTGTTTTGGACTCTGTTGTGTAACAACTGTTTAAATATGCCTCAAAGACTTTTGCAGCCGGGAAACCGAATTAAACGGGTGGCTGCCCCAAACCTTTCTACGTCTCTGGTCTCCTCTTCTTACAGTGGCGTAGTCGGCAGGATGGTGTCCCCGATGAACCAGGGACACGAACTTTCATGGAACCAGGTGGGTGAGTACCGGGGCCGAGTTTCAGGGCAGGGAGTGCGCGGAGGGTCAGGAAGGACGCGGTGCAGGCTCTGCTCCATGAGCATAACCCGGGGTTGACCACCCATCTCGTGGAGAAGGTAGAGGGGACCCACAGGCGTGGGCTGGCTTCTGGGGAACACACTCGAGTGGCTCAGTATGCTCTCCTTGGCAGGAAAGCCGAGCTGCCCATCGGGACCAAGGTCCCTGTTAACCGATGGGTTGTCCCCAGGCTGGCAGGTGAAAGAAATAATAAACTGGGAGTTTAACCCAAACAAAGGGCTGTCAGAGCAGGCTATGGCTCTCTGGCCAAAGGTGGGTGAGTGGCTACGCCATTCGAGTTGACCCCTACAGATAGTGCAGCAAGTGGCCTGTTTTTTGCTGCTAAAAAAGCTACCCAAGGATTTTGCCCAGCCGGCCTGGGGCGAATTCCATTCTATGGACGAGCTGCTTCAAACCTTGCAAACCCAGAAGCCGGCTGTGACACCTGGGAAGGCAGAACAGCCGCTCTGTGGACTACCCGGGAGCTATGTCCTACTAAAGCAGTCCCTTCCACGCAATCCAGAGCCTGTTCCGAAGTCGCCGGGCCGTCTGGCTTGCGACCTGTCGGGGAACAAGGCGGACCGTAGGGGACAATGGCGGGGTTGTTTGTGTGCCCTTAGCAATCCCCTGGCGGATAGACATACGGGGGAGCTTCTTATTAATGGTCATAAAATAACAGCGCTGTTCGATTCCGGCAGTAACGTGTCTGTCGTTGCTCGCCGCTTTATTCTACCGCAACAGTGGATTAAAAAGAAGACCAGTCTAAAATGTATACACGGAGATATTCGCTCGTACAATACCGCCCGGTGTTACGTATGTCTCGGAGGAACCCTTCCGCTTACCGTAGCGGTACACCGGATCCTCCATTTCCGTAATCCTCGGTAGGGACTGGTCTGACAGTAACGTAGTTTAGAAAGCATTCCCGAAAAGCTTTTGGCCTCGTTATAGATGATAAAGACTCATCTCAAGCTGCTTCCACACCGTGTAATCAGCCGACAGGGAGTGGGGCGGTAGGCCAAGAGAGTGACGAAGATACTCCCGGACCGTCGCGGGCTACTCGTCATCCACTAGCGCCCCGGCAGCGAGGGAGGATTCTCCGCCCCTTGAGGTCAGACCGGACCCGCTCTCTGAGTTGCACTTTCAGTTTAGAGCGACTCCGGCTTCTTTCAAGAGAGTCGTCATTCCACTGCTCTCTCTTCGCGGAAGTAAGTGCCCTTAATTTCGGCGAACAGCTATCTCCCAGACAGAGACAGGAGCTCGAAGCAGCTATCCGCTCGGTCCCAGAGGTGGTAAGTGAACAACCAGGTCGGACCTCTCTGATTGCGCGACATAGTGACTGACCGGGGTGATCGTCCGTGGCGACCCTACAGACTCCCGGAGGCAAAGAAAGTAGAAGTGGAACTGGAAATCAAGCGAATGCTGGCACTAGGAGTGATCGAGGAAAGTAGTAGTCCCTGGTCCAGCCCCATCGTCTTGATTGCTAAGCCTGACGGCAGTTGGAGGTTTTGCAATGACTTCCGTCGGCTCAACCAAGTTTCCGATTTGATGCTTATCCCATGCCTCGCGTGGGACGACCTCCTCGAGACTGGGACCAGCCAAATTCTTGACTACACTTGACATGACAAAGGGGTACTGGCAGGTTCCTTTAACGGAGTCCGCGAAGGAAAAAACCGCGTTTAGCACTCCTAGCGGACACTGGCAGTATCGTGTCCTTCCATTCGGGTTACACGGGCCTGCGACTTTTCAGCGTCTGGTGGACAAAGTGCTCCGGCCCCATAACTCGTTCTGTGCTGCCTATCTGGATGGCGTTGTCATCTATTCCAGCACCTGGAAGGAGCACATACAGCAGGTCACAGCAGTATTACGGACATTGGGAGAGGCCGGGCTCGCATCAACCCCAAGAAATGTTACTTCGGGTTGAGAGAAGCCAAATATTTGGGCTACCTAGTGGGCCGGGGTACTGTGAGGCCACAGTGTTCCAAGTTGCAAGCCATAATGGCCTGGCCCGTCCAAAACCAAGCGGCAAGTCCAATCCTTTCTCGGTTTGGCGGGTACTACCGCCGGTTTGTGCCTCGTTCTCCGAGAGCGGCGCCTTGACCGACTTGACAAAGAAAAGAGCTCCTAATACGGTGGTATGGTCTGATAAAGCGGGGGCTGCATTCAGTGACTTAAAAAGGGATCTGACTTCAGCACCTATCTTGATCTCCCCTAACTTCTCTCTCCCTTTTGTCCTCCAGGCGGACGCCGGACACAGGCTTGGGAGCCGTGTTGAGCCAAAGCGTCGGCGGTGTTGAACACCCGTTATGTACCTGAGCGGAAACTGTTGGACGGGAGACCAGGTACGCGGCGGTGGAGAAGGAGGCTCTGGCGATCAAATGGGCGGTGACGCAGCTGCGGTACTACCTCTTGGGTCGCGTGTTCACTCTGGTGACGGATCATGCGCCTTTAAAGTGGATGGCCCTTCACAGGGAGTCGAATCCAGCGGGTCACGAGGTGGTTTCTTGACCTGCAGCAGTACAAATATACGCTGCGTTCATCGACAGGGGTCCCTTCATGCCAACGCCGATGCCCTCTCCCGGCCCACGACCTCTCGGTGCAGGTCGCCCGACCCACGGGTCTGGGCTGAGGGGAGTCTTGTCACACTGCGTGTGCATGGGAAGCAGCTGAAGGGCTTAGACAATACTGTTTATACATCTGCCCAGGGGCGGGTACGCTGGCGCTCTTTCTGAGTTCTCTGCAGGTCTTACCCGGAAAACCCCACCAGGAGCCGCCATTTCCAGGAAGGACACACCACCTCCGGTTCCGGCCCCAAGAATGAGGTCACTTCCGGTTCCGGCCCCAAGGGTGATGTCACTTCCAGTTCCGGCCCAGAGGCGACATCATTTCCGCCCTCTGAGCTATAAAGCTCA
Source organism: Polypterus senegalus (assembly GCF_016835505.1). Classification (NCBI taxonomy): domain Eukaryota; kingdom Metazoa; phylum Chordata; class Cladistia; order Polypteriformes; family Polypteridae; genus Polypterus; species Polypterus senegalus. Next base: position 93,500,212 of record NC_053169.1, on the reverse strand, counting down.
CTGCCTTTGCTTAGGCAGGCAGTTCTGTTTTGGACTCTGTTGTGTAACAACTGTTTAAATATGCCTCAAAGACTTTTGCAGCCGGGAAACCGAATTAACCGGGTGGCTGCCCCAAACCTTTCTACGTCTCTGGTCTCCTCTTCTTACAACAAACTTAAAAAATTCGGACGTGAGCATCAGTAGGCTTTGTGCCCTACGAACCAAGTTACCCAAACTATTTGATAACATATCAGTAATTATTTATCGTTCTGATGCTGATCTTTTTGATCATAAAATAGTCATTATGACAGCAATTGACGGGAACAATTCATAATTCATCACAGAATTACGGTATTTGAGGGTTCCTCTAGTGCGTCTATTTCTCTTGCACAATTCGGCTCAAAAACAAATCAGCACATCGTCATCTCATAACAGGCTTAAGTTTCGAGGTTAATATTTTCCCCTCCAGCCGTTTTAGCTCTAGAGTCTGGACCATCCTCAAGAAACTGTGACACAAAGACACAAACCCCCATCATCGCGATATCGATATTTTCGGTATCGGGGGACCCTGAAATGCCAAGATCTGGCAAAAACCGGAGATCGAAATTTTGTAAAAATCTAAAGCTTTCGCTCCTCCCCCAGGATCGGTTAAGGTGGGGGAGGGTGCAAAGCAAAAATAATAAATGCAAAAGATAAGTCATAGAAAAATAATATTCTCAATGCAGTTTAGCAGTGATGACACCGACTCAGACCTTACTCTCTATCCTCAAGATGATCTCTCTCTTATTCTATGTATTATATTATATAATATGATATTATAACTAGCCATCCCTCGCGGCTTCGCCCTCATAGTGGTGAAACAGGACAGTGAGAAGGGCCTTGCCCGGTTCCCTACTTCTGACGTCACTCTTCCCCCTCTCTTCAGCCCGCAGCTTCTGTCTCAGATTAGCGTGAATATATCGCTTCTACAAGCAAACTATGATTCTTAGCACGATAAGAGAAGTCGCAAAATCAAGCGGTATGTTCAAACAAATTATAGAAAAAAATCCATGAAGTAGTTCCCTCGTTCGCTAACTAAGCAGAGTTAAGGTTATGTCCCGAGGCAGACGAGTGAGTGACAATGGCACCACCCCCCCTCCTCGCTGCCCGATGAGTCTCTCTCGGATTCGCACTAATAAATTGGTACCACAAGCGAACTATGATACTGAGTGCGATGAGAAAGTCAGAATTCAACGGAATGTTCAAGCAAATTATACGAAAAAAAAATTAAATCTAAATTCCGTTAAGTAGTTCTCTTGTGAAAAGTGGACATACAAATGGGTCTAAAAAAACTATAAGAAATTTCGTGTTTGGACCATGAAATTTTTAAAACCATTTATTAGCAAGCACCTATGGGCCAAGGGTAACCTACATTCCAAATTTCATGGTCCTCATGGTTTGGGAGATGTGAGTCACTGATATTTGGCTTTTATATTATATTATATTATATTATATTATATTATATTATATTACACCCTCCTGTTCATTGTGTGGAAGAAAAAGAACAGGGTTAATAATTTAGGCTTAATGATTAATTTCATCCCGTCCTGAACTTTCCATTCTGAGATGATCTAATAATTCCCCCTTTTAAAGATAAATGGCTTTTTCTTACATTATGTCCTACACTTATAATTAAAATATACATATAAGTAATGTTTCCTTATTTCTGTTAGCCCTATGTTTCAAAATTATTATTATTTAAGCACTGTCAAGCATGGGCTTATGAAGATCCCCCACCACTTTTGAAGCTTTGCAGTACCATTCCTGGGCAAGAGGTGGCACTCACCCTGACTGTATTATCTCTTTCTTCCTCTGCAGTGCTGACAAGCTGTCCACTGAGGGCAACTAAACCCCGCCCTGAGTCTCCGCCCCCTCTGGTCCCACACTGGTCACATGTGTGAAGAGACCTGAAGATGGCCGTTTACAGACGCTTCCCATCCAATCTAATGGAGCTTGAGAGGATCTGCCAGGAAGACTGAGATAAACTGGCCAAATCCAGATGTGCAAAGTTTATAGAGACTTACCTGAGGAGACTTGAAGCTGGAGTTGCTGCCAACGGGGCTTCTACAAAGTACTGAATTAAGGGTCTGAATACTCCTATGAAGGAGAGGTTCTAGTTTTTGGTTTTTAATGAACTTGCAAACATTTTCAACAACATTTTGACTTTGTCATTATGAGTTATTGAGTGTAGAGTGAAGGGCAAAAATGTCAAATTTATCCATTTACGTTTCATTCTACAACACAATAAAGTGTGCTGAAAGTGAAGGGGTCGGAAAATATTCTGAATCTACTGTCCTGTATGTTGAGGATGGGAAAGATGCTATATAAATGAAAAGTTTTATTATTGTTATTATTATTATCCATCCATCCATCCATCCATTATCCAACCCGCTATATCCTAACTACAGGGTCATGGGGATCTTCTGGCACCAATCCCAGCCAACACAGGGCGCAAGGCAGGAAACAAACCCTGGGCAGGGTGCCAGTTCACCTCAGATTATTATTTTTATTAGTATTATTATTTGTTAAAGAAAAACTGCATTGTGGATGCTGCAGGAAAAAGAAACATTTGTCGAGCTTCGGTGTGCCTCCTTACTTGTCTGTATCCTGACACAACGCTATGTGCCGCAGTCGGTGACACAAGCAGCTGCTCAATGGGTTCCCATGAACCTGCAGAATTATACAATATTCATAACAGAGTTTTATTATCAGGCTTAAATCTCATTTGTCATAGTTCAGCAGATATAGCTTACTCGTAATCCCCTCGCTCTTTTCCCCTGAATAAGCAAACACTAGCAACATGTATAGGTTATTTGAACAGAAGGACATTAATAATCAGAGTGCTGAATGTCTTTTTTAAAGGTCAGGAGAACTAATCATTACCCAGAAAACTATAAGAGGGTACATGTGTACAAATCAGCCCTTTGCCGTGCCCTCTTTGCCAATCTAAAATCTACACATACAGTCGGTATGGACAAAGCCACAAAGCCGGCACCACAGGCAGGATGATGTTCTTTGACTTGGTGCCTTTAACGCCATTCTGCCTCATCGACTGATGGAGCCCGGCGGGACGCTTAGAGGACCGGAGGAGGGCGTGTGCCTCCTCCAGACTGAGTGGGGGCGTCCGTCCTGGTTAGACAGGGGGCCTCGAGTACAGGGCTTGGAAGCCCAGCCCTGTAGGGAGCCGTGGCCACCGCCAGGCGGCGCCCCAGTGCCTGTTTATTCCGGGAGCCGGCACTTCCGCCACACCAGGAAGTGCCGGGGGCGACTGGGGAGACACGGACGGCTTCCGGGTGCGCAGCCGGCACTTCCGCCACCGTTAAGTGCCGGGGAGCAGCTGGAGCCCATCCGGCTCCCCATAAAAGGGGCCGCCTCCCTCCAGTCAGCGGTGGAAGTCGGGAGGCAGAAGACGGAGCTGGAGAAAGGACAGGAGGCGGCCAGAGGAAAGGCACAGTGACTGTGGGCCCTGGACTTTTGGGGGATTCGGTGCAGAAGGCACTGGGGTTGCGTGAGTGCACTAAACTTGTATATAGTGTATAATAAACAGTGTGTGGTGCAAAATATGTCGTCCGTCTGTCTGTGCTGGGGCCAGCGTTCACACAGGCCATAGTAGCCACTGTGGAGGTCTAAGCTGTAGTCTCATAAGCGAAGCAACTTGAGCTGAAACGAAGCACAATGCCTGAAGAAACTTATCAGGAAAGCCTGCATCATCACCGGGACAATCCTGGACACACGGGAAGGGGATGGTGGAAAAATTGGACGCCATCATGAATAATGCACTCCAGGAGGCGCTCTCTTGGAGCACTTTAAGCCTCAGGCTCACTCCACCATGGTGTTGTAAGAAGCAACTTGGAGGGTCTTTTCTGCCCACTGCCCAATGCGTCCACCCGATGAACATGTTAAGTGTATTTATTGTTTGATTGATTGATTGGCTGTGTTATTGGTCCATGAGTCTTTATTCTTGTTTATTTTTAATGTTTCTGCTGCTCCATGCATCTGAATTTCCCCTTGGGATTAATCAAGTCGATCTAATCTAGTCTAACGTATCCTTATCCATCCATTAGCCGGCTCCTCAGTGAGAACACTTGTGAGAACCGGTGCTACGTAGGCCAGCGCCGCTCTCCTCAGCCGACAGATTCTCATTGATGGTGGAGAATTTTGAGGAATCGGGCGCAGCACTTCAATCCGCTGTCAAAAGTAATAGTACAATTGAAAAGTGCTACGCCTATCTAATTACGAGCATACGTTAAAATCACACTTGCACTCAGCCATTACACTGCTTTTGACAAGCACAATGGAAGCAGAAAGCTTCTAATTACAATTACCAGAATGTCACACTCAGTGGAAAAAGCAGAAGATAGCACATGGCAGGCGGTCTCAGCGCAGGAGTTCATCATAAAGCTGTCACTTAAAACACAGAGTCTGTCCTTCAAACCTACTTAAGATCTTTGTTCACGTGGCGAGGAAGGTGACGACTCACAGAAAAGCCTCACAGGCCAAGGAGTGGGAGAGAGATGTGTGTTTACCCCATATTGGACGCTCACCAGCTAACATCAAGACCGATGGATCGTTGGGTGCCATTTTTGTTCTGTTTTTGCATTGACTACGCTTGGTGCTTCATTTCATAAATCGTGAGGTGCCGAAGCTCATAGTCACTGGCTAGGGGATGCATCGAAAATGGCAATTTAGGCAACAAAGGGCAGCACTGTTAATGTTGAATTACGCCATCAACCTAATAAACGCATAAATTCAGTACTGCTTACATTGTGGTGGACGGCAGGCGCGGGCTGGTGTCTCTGGTGCGATGGTCTCTAGTTCTTTACCTTGCTGAGAACCCTGAAACAAGAGAAGAGGTTTTCTCTTTAACTGAGATTCCTACAGGAAAAAAAACAAGTGGCTTGCCATCTTTAATAAAGGAAGGGGTATGAAGATGACTTAACCACAAGGTGGCGCAACTCAGCTCCAAAACAAGGTCAGGCCAGGTCAGGTTGGGGAGCAAAGGCTGGTATTGTGTGTTGTCACACCCATCACATGACTAAACAGCTCGGGATCCTGGTTGGCAACCCCTCAGGCAGACACGGGGTCCAGTGTCCAGTGTCTATCTGCCGCAGCCAGGTGTTACGTGGGCGTCCCCTTGGCCTGGTCCAGCCACTCGGGTCCTCAACAATGAGCCGGATCACCCTCGGGTCAGAGTGCCATAACTGACCCCACAATGCAGGTCATGTGCCTCATTTGGGACTCCGTGAGCAACACACATTCAACCCAGCTGTACCCAAGGATTCTCAGATGAGACACACATGAAGGAGTCCAGTCTTCATCTCAGGTCACTGGACAGCGTCCATGTCTCATAACAAAATGGGAAGCACCAGGACTGTAAAGACTTGGACCTTCGTCCTTTTGCAGAGATATCAGGAGCGCCACACACCCCTTTCCAGTGATCTCATGACCCCCCCATGCTCTCCCAATCCGTCTACTGACTTCATAGGAAGAGTCACTGGAGTCATGAATGTCGCTGCTGAGGTAAGGAAACCTCTTGACAAGGTCGACATGCTCTCTGCCTACAGACTGAGTGTCCCCAAAACCACAGACACAATAACGCCCGAGCACAATTCCAGTTCAAATGAACTGCACCAATACGCAATTCTCACCTTTCACCTCCATAAAGTGTTGCCCACTGCCTCCCGACTCTGATTCATTAAGTGAGCTCTCTTTTAAATTGGACCTGGGATTTGCTTCCAGTGTTACGTCCAAGTCGTCCGGTTAGGGTTAGGGTTAGGGTCAAGACAGCCCACCCAAAGACCCCGACAGTGCTGCGTTTCCACACTTCAACTCCCTGAGGAACACTGACACCTGTCATGTGGGGAATAAACTGCTCCCAGCATTCTTGTTTGTTCAGCCCATCCACTATGGCCTCTTGGCTGGGTATGAATCCATCCTTATTGGTACACTGTGTTAATCCTGGAAGGCAAATTGACGTTTCGTATTTACACTGGCCAGGATGCCTGTCCGTACTCCCTGGCACCTAAAATGTGTAATTGTTGAAGTAAATGAAGTGTAGCTGAAAGCAGTTCTCAGGTAACTATACACAAATTAACAAACAGTTTAGAAAAACGATACAGCCTACGGGCAAAATACTGGCATCACGTCTTTATACTATCTAGATATTAAACGAGATACTGTGGCTTCTTCTCAGACACACACTACTTGGTTAAAATACATTTAAAAAAAAAAACATAATAAAGCATTTCTTTTAGTGACCCACTTGAGCCACATTATGGACGTAAAAAAAGCCTTGAATCATAAAACCAGTAAATACTATCAGGGTAACATTAGATACTGTTATTTAATCATCTGTGTCGTCGGGTGAACCAAAGACCCAAAACTTGGAGACTTTCATTTTTGTGATGAAGAGCACTGCTTCACTTGGTAAGACAAATTTAATTGGAATTTAAGCCTAAGCAAAGGAAGGCTAATTTACTGTCAAATTCAATTAGTAGCCAGAGCTGATTCTCTGCTCTCATTCTAAGGGCCTGTACTCCTGAATTTTAAAATTAGCTTTATTGAACTTCTTGAGAAGTTTTAAAATAACAATAGGGATAATAAGGGCTTGCACTACAGTGGCATTGCTCAAAAGGAAAGGGAAAGAAATGAATATTAAAACTTATAAAGACAAATCAATGAAGGGATGCTCATATTAGATGAGGCATGTTAAAGGATAGATAGATAGATAGATAGATAGATAGATAGATAGATAGATAGATAGATAGATAGATAGATAGATAGATAGATGTGAAAGGCACTACATAATAGACAGGGGGCAATGTTCCTTACCTGGACAGGATGCCAGTTCTTCGGTGGCACAAGAAACAGAGTAAAGATCACTGTGCCCCAACTAGAAGACAGTCAAAAGATTGCCAATGCAGCAGTGGGTACACTGGCATCCTTCCTGGGTTAGGCCAAGGAACAATATCTGGCTAGCTGGTTGTCAGTGTAATGGAAGGTCAAAAGGAGACAACCTGGCAGGATTACAAATTCCCCCAATATGCAACTAGGCAGCCTCCCTGGGCAACATTACCAATGCGGACACCTGCAAGGTACACTGGGAACTGTAGTCTCACAGAGCAACCTTGTCAGGTTCTGGGGGCATTGCCAAGGGGTGCTGCAGGGATTCGTCTTCCCTACTTTGGGGGCCTTCTGTCCAGCACTAGGGCTGGAAGTATTCCCAGTTCTAAGAATAAAATAATCCACTCGACCTCATTCAGGCAAGCTAGAGTCAGGTGGAAGAAGGACAAAAATTACCTGGGAGGAGAAGAAGAGAGAAGGAAAAGAATTATATGTGATTCTGTTTATTAAAGAAGCATTTTTGCATGGTACATGTCAAAATGAGCCTTTCTATTGTGCCAGAACTTGAGTCTGTGATTCGGGGTGCTGAAATGTCCACTTAGAGGTCATAATAACAGATAGATAGATAGATAGATAGATAGATAGATAGATAGATAGATAGATAGATAGATAGATAGATAGATGTGAAAGGCACTATATAATAGATAGATAGATGTGAAAGGCACTATATAATAGATAGATAGATAGATAGATAGATAGATAGATAGATAGATAGATAGATAGATAGATAGATAGATAGATAGATAGATAGATAGATAGATAGATAGATAGATAGATCTTTATTTGACCCAATAGGAAATATAGCTTTTACAGAAGCTCAAGAATTACCAAAATACTAACAGAAACAACAGCAAGCCCCCTCAAATACATACAAGAAAAAAGAAGAAATCTTCAGACTTGGCTAATGAAAAGTGAGCAGCCATTACAATAAGAGGCATTTTAAAGGTGTACAGCTATAGCAATAAAGGCACTTCAGCAGTGTTTCTTGACAGAATTGTGTTAAATAATTTTATTTTTAGGTCTACCTGTGCTTCTTAATTGGATCATTAGCATAGTAGCATTTTTAATAGACTGACTATTAAGACTTCTCACTTTCTGAGTTGTTATTATGGGTGAATTAGTATGGTGCCGCGTGCCTGATCCTGGCACTTCCTATGAGGAGTATTGCTAGATTGCTATTAAACGTTTTGACATCAGTTTTGGTACAAACTTTCGGATCTCAGTACCGGTACCCAAATGCTACAAGAGCACAACTCACGACTGCTTCGTTCCCCCAGCCCATATACACGAGTGCATCTCCGATCTGCCGCACGTTCACACGTCTCCCTGTTATGCCTAGCAATGCAAATCATGAAGAACAGCGTGGGATGAGTCTCTAGCACATTTACATGATTTATATGCATTTGAGGAGACTTGAGCTTGATGTAAATTGAAGAATCGAAGAGCATTGGATTCCCCCTTGGACTTCCGATCATGCTAATCAATGAGGGAGTGTGAGGTACTCGAGAGCGACCATCTACTTACAGTACTGAACTTAATGAAATGCTGGTACTGTGGCATTTTATAAATGGGGTTTTCCAGAATTGTTTCAATGCCAGTTGTAAAAGTAAGATAGGACAATGATAAAGTGTTGGGGTGCCAAGACAGCCACCCTGTATAATTGGATGCAGCAAAAAACACAATTGTTGTTGAGCCATCTCTGCAGACACAAGTTCAAATGGAACTGCCAAAGATGGCGGAGCTTCCAGCTTTCAGTCCTCCCGGCAGGAAGAGGCGGGTCTGGGTGGACAGACACAGGAAGTGACATCAGAGGTGTTCTAGCCATCAGTCATCTGTCCTGCAGAGACAGAGAGAGAGAGAGAGAGATGTTAAGACATGGCGCCAATGCCTGGTGTGGCAGAGGAATTACAGTCAGCTGTCCCCTATGCACACACGTGGGACAGGGCATGGCATACTACACAACCCTAATGTGGAGCTTGAATGTTCTTGCTGTGCCTTTTCTTTATGTACTCCATCTTTCCTCAAACATCACTTATTTCTGCATGTTGTCTTCTTTGGCAGCCTTAAACCAGGCCATTTTGAGTGTGGTGTGTGTGTGACTGTTCACTCTGATACTTCGATGTGTTGGTTTTTACCATGTATGTGGCATTGTCAGGATTAGGTCAGGCGCTCATGAATCTGAACTGAACTGCATGGGTTTGATGAAGAATAAATGGATATTAAAGATCCTTAATATTCCCAGGCACAGAGTTCTGAATTGTGTTAATTAGGGTGTTGCTTATTTTAGTTGCACTCGCCAGGTTTGCTGTTTAAGACTGCAAGTGGAGCCACCTGACATACTTGGACACAAGTTCAGTTAGTTCTCAGGCAGCCATCTGTTTTGTCTTTGCATGTTTTACGTGGGTTTTAGGCTAATTGTCTGGATTAGCCTGGTGGGATATGGAAGTGTCCCCTGACAGTGACTGGTGGCCAATGATTCAAGCCTTGCACTTTTGCTTCATGATACTAGAAGAAACTCTCTGGAGACATCTGGCTGATAGCACTTGAAAGTTAGCGGTTTCTTTTAGTAAAACCTATCAGGGTCTCAAGAAGTCGGACTGAAGAAAATCTCCTGAATTTCTGAGCAGCTGCTGTGGAAGTTTTCAGATCAGTATTCCGTGATTACTCCCTTCTGCTTTAGAGACTATAAATGTACACTAATTGTTGTCAGAGGTCCCACCGTCTGTTCGTGAGACTCAAGCCAGGGATACAGGGATAAACGCTACAGGAGCAGAGAAGGTTTCCAGATGCCTCAAAGCATGTTGTTCTCTCAAAGGAAGGGAATAAAAAGGCACCACCATAGTGAGGGTCCTTAGAACAATGGTGGAGGAAGGCTCTCCACAATCTACATCACTCCTCCAGCCAGGTGACTTCCGGGGAAAAGTGGGGATTTTACGGTGCGTTTCCAAGCCCAGACCCCAGACACAACTGCACCATTCACAAAGCCCCCTTTACCTTCACACAACCTTCTTCTCCATCTCTAAGCTGTAATATTAGACAATCCGTTCCTTCCTGGTAAACCTGGACTTCATCGTGTGTGGTTTTTGTTAGTGGATTGTTATGGCTGAATTCTTGTTTATTGTATATCGCCGTAAAGGGAACTGGGGTGGGATCGTTGTAGTTTGTATAATTATATTTCATTTCATTCATTTTCCAACCCACTATATCCTAACACAGGGTCACGGGGATCTGCTGGAGCCAATCTCAGCCAGCACAGGGCCAAGGCAGGAGCAAATCCCGGGCAGGGCACCAGTCCACCGCAGGACACACACCCACACACCAAGCACACACTAGGGACAATTTTTAGGATCGCCAATGCACCTTACCTGCATTTCTTTGGACTGTTGGAGGAAAACGGAGCACCAGGAGGAAACCCATCCAGACATGGGGGAAACATGCAAAGCGAACCCAGGTCTCCTTACTGCAAGGCAACAGCGCTACCACTGCGCCACTGTGCTGCCCTTGTATTTCATTTATTATTGTTTAATACAGTCTTCTATTTCTGTTTTATTACCATTTGCTTTGTGTCTCTGTGAGGGAGTGTTTGTGAGTCGGGCCAAGACTGCGTGCGTTCCTGGGAATCCAAACTAAAAAATAAATAAATCATCGTTGTTGTGGGGTACAAAATCAGTACAGTTTGGTTTATATTTCCATGAAATTTTGTTCAAGACAAGACAACAGATGAACTACATTCAGGACAAATCAAAGCATGTCTTCTTCCCAGTTATATCTCACTTTTAAAACAGCTGTTCCAACAAAGAAAGGAAGACATGCTGGTGGCTCAATTACTTTATAACCTGAGGAAGGATGGCCATCTAATTATGTTAGGGCCTGGGAAAGGAAAACAAAGCGAACACCTCAGAGAACATTAAAAAAAGTTTTATTGTTTGGGAAAACGGACAGTGAATTCATTCATCATATTGACAGCCAGCCAATCAGAATTCTAACAATCATATCTTGCAAACCCCCCCCAGGCCATGGGTAGAATTTTAGAATAACTATGCCTCGTCTGAGGAGTGATATAGTAAGGAAGGAAGGACGAAGACATCAAAAGAGAACAGAGCGATGTTGACGTGCAGCCATTTCCATCTGGTAGTCAGAAAAGCATGAGCAACGATTGGTGCTCAATCACAAGCCACCTGCGACATTCATCCTTGTCATCTTTACTTTTTCATAAGCTTTTTCTAAATATATATCCAGACTTTACTATCAATCCTATTTTCTACTATTCTTTGTTCCACTGGTATTATTATTATTATTCCTGTAATACATGCCGCACTGCTTTTAACTTTCTATGCTTTGTCCTCATGTCTATAGAGTGATTGAAGTAATAAGGTAGATTTCTTTGAGCACCTGGTGCGGCCGGAGGTTTGCCATTACCTCTGTGCTGTGAGGTTTATTAAGGCTGAGGGTGAGAGCGCCACTCAATAGTAGGGAACAGTATGTAAAGTAAGGCATTCTTGGTCTGATAAATAGCCTATAGTCAAGAGTGCTGAGCCTTTGTATGTTTAAATGTATTCTTGGAGACCAAAGTAATATTTATGTCTGAGGTATCATTAAAACATTGTATGTTGTTCGTGCCGATAATAAGTAAGTCTTTTGAAGTGCTGAGAGAGTGAAAGCACTTGTGAGGTTTAAAGTGCCAGAGGTTAACCAGCTGTCTGTTTGTCATTCATGGGGCACTGTTGTGGTTAGAGTCTGTGTGTCTGCGTATAGCTATGTATGAGTGTGTTAATCTTAAAGCTCAACAGTAGACCAAGCCAGTAATAAACTTGACAAGTACACTTACCCTTGAAGAAAAACAAGTAAAGGGTAAGTAGAGGGAAATACTACAATAATACAGTCATCATATCAATGGTGTGAATCTTAGCTGTTTTTGTTAGTCCGCTACAAGGGGAAGGGCCAAAGTTATGTCCCTTGTGCTTTGTGGGTGATCCAAAAAAGGGGCTGTGGCATGTGTGTAAACCTACGACAGAACACTTGGCATAGTCAGCAGGTTTTGTGCCGTGGTTGTGGGTTCAGTGCAGAATTGGTTATATCCCCGGATATTTTAATTGTTTTGACATTATGAATGAAGAGCTACAGTATCTCTCATCTCATATTTTGTGCTAGAGAATTCTCTGGGAAAGGACACTTGTATGCCAATTTCTCATTTCTGCCTGGGATTATTAAAGTGTACCTTATCTAATCTAATTTTCTTCATCTTCATCTTTTCCCACTTCTATATGCGTGATCAACCTTCTACCAAACAGCTCGGTCCTGCACCTCCTTACCAGTCAAGTCCTTTCCCTTCAGATCTTTGATTCACCTCTGCATTGACCTCCCTCACTTTCTCTTCTCCTGTACTTCCTTTCCCTTTAATCTAAACTAATCTAATCTAATCTAACCTTCTTCTTCCCCCTCTTCATCTTTTCCCACTTCCCTCACTTTCTCTTCCCCTGCACTTCCATTCTCATCACTTTTTGCCCACGTCTTTATTGTCTTTCCTCATATCACATCCATACCTGCTTTCCTGTACTTTCTTAGACGTCACTCCCACTTTTGTTGTACCTCTGATTGTCTCATTTCTATTTCTGTCCGTCTTTCTTCCTCCGTTTCATTTCCTCCACATCCAACTTTTCTTCCTGCTGTGCTCCCTTTAGAGGAGGAGTGGTGGCTTTGAGGCGAGGGATCTGCACTGGTAATCAGAAGATTGTCGATTCAAATCCTGTAAACGTCAAACGTGACTCTACTTCGTTGGGCCCTTAAACTGCAATTGCTCCTATGACGTTAATCTGCATCCAGCCCTGCAAGTAGGCCCTCCAACCTGCAGGGAAAAACCTGGGGATTGGTGGGAGATAACCATGAAAAACCTCCCGCTGTTCCATTCAATCTGAAGTAGTGTAGTGTTGAGGTGTCACCCCTCGCATGGCTGCACTTGGGCCCTAATCTTGGATCCTGAGTTGGTTTGTCATGTGGTGGGTGCGTCAATGCGCCATATCAGCACCTGTTCCTAACCTCCTCTCTGTGCCCATGTCTCAATTCCATAGATCATTGCCGGTCTTACAACTCACTTAAAAACCTTTCACCTTCGCCTTAATTCTTCCATAACACAATACCCCTGATGCCATCATTCCAATTATTTCATCCACACTGCACTCTGTGGGCTATCTCTGCATCTAAAGTGGTGGCTGGGTGAGACAAAGAACCCAGCTGATATCATCAAGAAGTGTTCTGCTTACAGCCATTCCCTGAAGCTGGAGATAATGGAGTTAAGCCTTTAGCTGATTCTAAGGGATGTCACAACCCAGACGTTTGCAGGCTTGGCCGCCAGCGGTTACCACAGTGCAATTCTGTGACCTGAGAAGGCTTTTGTGTGTGTGTGTGTGTGTGAACCCAGGGGAGAACAAGCCATTTTATTAGGAGAATGGATTGCTGATAGAATTAACATCAAAAGCAACTCATGCCTTTTGATTTTTTAAAATGTTTTTTCATAACGGTATGAAAGAACTCATTGAAATGTATTGTGTTTTAGGTTCCTTTTGTCATTTTAATTCACTTGACGTATCGTGTGTGTGTGTGTGTGTGTGTGTGTATCACGTTGATGTTTCTCTTTTTCTCTTCTTTCTTGAAAATGACATGTAAATCTCACAGGCCCGGAGTACCTGAGCAATCTTTTTTTTTTTTTCATTTCTTGAGTGGGGAATGTTTCCTGCTTTGAAATTTCGGTAATGAAAATTGCCTCGACTCTGATGATTAGAAATCAGTACACACTTTACAACTGCTATTTTTTCCTTTTATCGTGGATGAAAATGCTACACCGCTCTCATGTCCTTTTGAAGATTATGAGAAGCATTAGGGACCCTCTCTGTTGTCGAAGATGGAAAAGTCAACCAACAACAAAGAGTCTGATGACCGCATCTGTGAATTAGGTTGTTAAAAAACATTTGAATGTTATTTTTTTAAAAGCAGCACATTGCAAACAGTCAAACAAAGGATACTAACTGAATGGATGCAACTATTTATTTTAAAATCAATAAAGAGGAAACAAAGGAGAAATAAAAATACCGAAGAAAATCAAAGCAAATTTAAATTTGACTGCAAAACCAAGAGAAAGTGGAAAAAGAAGAGAAACACAGGCACTCACTCTTTAAATGTAATAGAATCATGAATAGCGTAAGCATACCCACTGAGTAAAGAATGTGGGTCGGGAGTTTTCCAGCTGAGTGAGTGACGTTTTCACCCTAGTCGTGTGGTGTCGCCTGTTATAGTCGAGTTAAGACCATCCAAACACCACCGTTAATGAAGGCTGTCTGAGAAACATATTAAGATTTACGGCCAAAGTGATGCAATCCCAAAACATATTGTCTAGTGATGCTGGAGGTAGAAGTCAGCGCTTGTAGATCTGATCTAGCTCTGGGTACATTCTGGACAATTATAAATGAGAGAAATGTGATGGATGGAAGATTTAAGTTAAATTAAGGAATGCTTGGCACATTCAGAGCTGGGGGGTATTCTATGGAGGGCTGAGTTCCACTCCTGTTCTCAGATGCTCTTTGAAATATTTTTTATATATTGTTGAAATGCCATCCGAGTCTTCATCAATTCTAACCATTATGAACTTTGGGATTGAGATGGGTGTGAGATGTGGAAATGTGGGTGGGGTTCTTTTAACAAAGTCTTTACTTTTTACAGCTGTAAAATTACATTTGCAGCATAATTCTTCATAAGATCACTATATACAGAAGAATCTCTAGCATTTTCCATAGGTTAAGTACTGAGTAGATCTGAGAAGGTGGAAAATGGTAATTATCTTGTACTAGCTGTGTAAGCCCGTGCTGTAAAAAGCCCAGGCTCGTAGAAACTAATGAAATTGAAATTGAAAAATAATTGAAATGCAGGTGGTTTTGTTTTGTCGACATGCTCGTCTCCATTGTCTATCAGCGACTAAGCAAATTTCTCTGTCCTCAGAGGTTTCGTTTTGGCGACGTGCTCACTTCCCTTGTATATTAACGGTGTCACAAGAATAGATGAAAGACATCAAAAGGTTTGGGGCAGCCACCCGTATATTGTGCCCTTGCTGCAAAATGGCTAAATACATTTGTGAGACGCTCACAGGTGTGAATCCAAGACAGAGTAAATGTAATACAGATGAAACTTAAGGTTGCAAAGATGGAAGCTTTAAAGGCCGTGACAGGAAGTGACATCATCAGTGGGACAGGAACCAGAAATGACGTCATCAGTGGACCTGGAACCAGAAGTGACGTCCTCGATGGGCCTGGAACCAGAAGTGATGTCATCAGTGGGGCCGGGACTGTGCGGGATCTCCCGTGGATCGTCTGCAGAGGATTGAGAGAGACAGTCAGTGCACTTTGCCACACCCTGGTCTGACATGGAGCTACTATTATTCAGGCCCTTTTAGCTGCCTCCCAATTGCATGTGGGTGACAGAGGTTGAACGAGTTTCTCTCTCTTTGGAGGTTTCGTTTTACCAATGTGCCCACCTTGCTTGTCTATCAACGGCTAAGCGAGTTTCTCTCTCCTCTGAGGTTTCATTTGGCAGATGTGCTCACCTCATTTGTCTATCAACAGCTAAGCGAGTTTCTCTCTCCTCAGAGGTTTCGTTTTACCAATGTGCTCGCCTTGCTTGTCTATCAACGGCTAAACGAGTTTCTCTCTCCTCTGAGGTTTCGTTTTGCAGACGTGCTCACCTTTCTTGTCTATTAACGCTGAGAGAGTTTCTCTCTCCTCGGAGGTTTCGTTGTGCAGATGTGCTCACCTTGCTTGTCTATCAACGGCTAAGCGAATTTCTCTCTCCTCGGAAGTTTCGTTTTGCTGACGTGCTCACCTCGCTTGTGTCTTAGCAGTTAAGCGAGTTTCTCTTTCCTTGGCAGTTTCGTTTTGGCGACGGAGTTGCTTTCTTTCAGCTTCATGCTGTAGCCTTGCACTTTCTTCTTCTTCCGACTCGTTAACTTGGGGCCGCCTTGGCATGACTTAAATCTAATCAAAGATAACGGAGAAAAATTAAAAGGGACACAATGGAGGAAAAGTAAAAGGGATACAATAGAATAAAAGTAAAATGTACATACAGTGGAGCAAAACGAAACAAAGATAACGGAAAAAATTAAAAGACCCAAAATAGGAAAGTCCCTTGACCCTGTAGTTAGGATATAGCGGGGTGGATAATGGATGGATAGAAAATAGGAAAGTAAAATGCATATACACCAGAGTAAAAGTAATACAGATAAAACAAAAGAAAACTGAAAAGGACTATACAGAGAAAAAAAATTAGAGCACAGAGAGTGTTGTTGACACGATACCAGCAACGTGGAATGAATGGGCGGTAACGTGAATATGAGGTTATGGTAACCACCAACCACTCCTTTCCTAGCAACAGTCAGGCCATCCCTGATGACACCCCCACCACTTTCCCCAGTCCTTACCCCCACTCCAGCACCACCCGGGCTGGACAGACAGACAGACACACACACTTCCACGTGTAGACGTTTATAAATAAGATAGGAGCAACAGATCAGAGCTTCTCTGCCTTGAATTGTATCCTGCATTAAATAGCTGGTGGACGCCTGGATTGCTGGTAAACTGATGATAGCTACTACTGAATGGAGAACAGAGCAGGCAGGGCATATATTATAAGGAATACGTAGTCCATTGTAAGCCAGGGTGGTGCATCATGAGTTTCTGCCATTTTCCAGAATTTTATTGTTCGTAAACAGTATTTGCTACCCAGCAGTAAAACTGAAAAGTTAAGTAGTGCCAGGCCACCTTCTGCTTCAGATCTTTGTAGGGCCACCTTTTGAATGTGTGGTGTGGAAAGATCAGCCTCGATGCAGACAGACACCGACTCACAATGTCCAGAACACACACTAATTATTTCTTCTTAAACCTGCACACACACAATACAGTGCACAATTCCCCTCCAATTAGGTTCAGTCCCGTCTATTTCTCTTTATCCTTTACTGCTGCCTCCACTCCTCTCTTGCAAGCTCTGTCCTCTGCCTCCAGACTGCGGCTCCTCGAATGGAGTGAGGCGACCCCTTTTTATGTTGCATCCGGATGATGTGCTCCAGGTGCTCCCTGATGATCTTCTTGCAGAACTTCCTGGTGTGGCAGAAATGCTGCCGTCCAGGGCTCTGAGATGGTCCAGGCGCCCCCTGGCGGTGGCCATGGACCCCAACAGAGTTGAGCTTCCAAGCTCTCCATCCGTGAACCTGATGTAATCCTGATGTAATCTTCCAAAGCCCCTCTCCATTCTTTCAACTTCCTCACCACTTCCACTTTTCTGGTGCTACGCAACACAATGTCATCAGCAAAAACCCTGAAACATGGGGGACTGGTCTTTTATCCCATGACTCTACACATCCATAACCAAATCAAGGAGGTAAGGACTTCTGGAAGACCCCTGGTGCAGACCTCCTGTAACTGGGATCTCATTGTTTCCCCAACCTAAGTCCTCCCTCCCTCATGCATATCCTGGACAATCCTTTGTCTCTCTTGCACCTCCAGACCTCTTGACGTGGCTCTCTATCATACGCCTTCTCCAAATCAATACACACCATATTAAAACCTTTCGCTTTTTCTCGATGCTTCTCCCTGCACCAGAGGGACTGGTCTTTTATCCAATGACTCCACACATCTATAACCAGTTTAAAGAGGTAAGGACTTCAAGAAGACCCCTGGTGCAGACCTCCTCCATCTGAGATCTTGTCTGTTACCCCAGCCCAAGTCCTCCCTCCGTCATGCATATCCTGGACTATCCTCACGCACTCCTCTGGTGCTCCTTTGTCCCTCATGCACTTCCAGACCTCTTGACGTGGCCCTCTATCACAAGCCTTCTCCAAATCAATACACACCATACACACTTTTTTTCTCAAATAAATGAATCAAGAATGGACAAGAAAGACATAAAACATGAACTAGAACCCAAGCACATGTGGCGGCTCAATAAATTTCTGCACGAGACAGTTAATGAGTCTAGTGATTTTTTCCTCTACAGATCTTTATTTAAATATGAAATAATAATAATAATAATAATAATAATAATAATAATAATAATAATAATAATTATAATAATAATAATTATAATAATAATAATAATTCATTTTATTTATGTATCCCCTTTCCCATGCGCAAGGCTCTTAATGATAGCTAGATGGATGTGGAATTAACATGTCAATAATTTCCAGACAGGATCTTTCTTCTTTCTTCTTCACTGGCATGAAGGTAATTTTTTTTTCTTTCACTGTAAATTGAATTTCTCACAAATTGTTTTGTTGTAAATATAATTTCCCATGACCCTCTCTACTCGTCACTGTTGGTGTGCTTACAACTGGAATTGGCATAAGCATCATTTTTTTTTTCAGTTTATTTCATTCATATTCTAAAGACGCCGTAATGTCCTGTTAGAACAGATACAGCTTAGCCTGAAATAATAAGTGGAAAACCAGTATCGCCAATCAGCATGTGCATTATGGAAAGTTAAAATAAACTAGAACACAGGAATTAAAGCAATGAAAACTGTCACTGCTACGTTATGAGTCACCATGTAGTGTGGTACATTGTCTATATTCACTTTAATAAAAGGATAAGGGTCTGTGTGTCTGTCTGTAGGTTTGTCCTGTTGTTATGTCTCTGTCATGCCAAAATATGGCGCATCACTAACATTTTTGGTAACACATTTCATTTTGCATTCCAACAGATGCCGCATCACAAACATTAACTCTGCCTTTACAAATGCCATACCAAATGGCATACAACAGAGACACATGCACTGCATGTTGCACTGCAAAAGTTAATGCTGATGTCTATGATGCTTACTAAGATTTCAACTCATCTTAGCAGCATACAGCACAGCTGGACCACCTTAATGAACTGACAGATCTTTGTATTTTCTCTCCATGTGTCTGAGCTGTTGATATGTCTCTGTCATTCCAAAAGATGGCATATCACAAAAGGTTTAGTAATAAAATGCTTTTGTTTTCTTCCAACAGATGGTGCATCACAAAACATTAACACTGCTTTTACAAATCCCATACCAAATGGCATATATCAGAGACATACATTGCATTTATCATTCCAACACAAATATCATCATTGCTTTTACAAATCATACCAAATGGCATATAACACAGACATATCCATTGCATGTGCACCGCAAACGTTAACACTGAGGACTATGGTGATTACTAACATTTCAAGTTATCTTTGCTGGGTAACACAACTAGTCCACCTTAATAAATTGATAACTGTCAGTGTTTCTGTCCAGTTGCTATGTCTCTGTCCATACAAAAGATGGCATATCATGTAAAGGTTTAGTTATAAAATGCATTGTATTTGTCATTCCATCAGATGGTGCATCACAATCATTAACTCTGCTTTTAGGAAACTCATACCAAATTGCACATAACAGAGACATAAACACTGCATTTGTTATTCCAACAGTTGGTGCATCACAAACATTACCCTGCTTTTACAATTCCCATATCAAATGGCATATAATGGCATTGCATAATGCACTGCAAATGTTAACACTAAGGTCATCTTAGAGGGGAAGCAGAGCTAATCCACCTTAATAAATCGATAACTGTCTGTGTGTCTGTCCAGTTGCTATGTCTCTGTCCTCCATCAGGTGGTACACCACAATTATTAACTGTGCTTTTGGGAAATTCATACTAAATTACATATAACAGAGACATATGCATTGCATTTGTCATTCCAACAGATGATGCGTCACAAACATTAACACTGCTTTTACGAATCCCATACCAAATGACATGTAACACAGGCATATTCATTGAATGGTTCACTGCAAATGTTAACACTGAGGTCATCTTAGACGGGATGCAGAGCTAGTCCACCTTAATAAATCGATAACTGTCTGTGTGTCTGTCCAGTTGCTATGTCTCAATCCTTCCAAAAGATGGCATATCACAAAAATGCTTAGTAATAAAATGGATTGCATTTATCATTCCAACATATGGTGCATCACAAACATTAACATTGCTTTTACGAATCCCATAGCAAATGGCATATAACAGAGACCTTTGCATTGCATAGTGCACTGCAAACGTTAATGTTTGAAGTCTATGTTGATTACTTAGATTTCAACACACCTTAGTGGGTTTATATTCTTAATGTATGAGGTTGTCATTGTCACGTGTATAAAGTGCAGTGAAACACAACATGTCGCCGCTCTCTGTGATCAGTGAGTATAACTACTTTATTTCAAAACCGCTGTCTTCCTTATCTGAGAAATCTCCAAAGAATAGTTTGCCACATATTAGATAGGATAATAAATATGTATGTTAATAAGAAATGTGAAGTGTTACCACCCCAAAGATAAAACTTAATAAGTGGGGTCATTCATTAAACTTTATTAGTTGTCGATTCTTAGTTCATTGATGTCAGATCCTCCTTTCGTTTGAATACGGGAGTACCACACTTCCTTGTCTTGATATGTCTGACTTGGTTACTGAGGAGGAGTGTACTACATTTAATTATATTGCAATTCTTAAATAACACATTGTCACGGGGGTAGCAGGTGCTGCTATGAATCATTTTTAGCCAGTATCATCAAAAATGTGCAAACTGCATGTGTTGTGTATACGTTTTTGATCAGATTAACATGTTTCAGACAATTATCTGTCCTAGATTTAGGAAATTAACTACCAGTTATGCTTAAAGTAATAAGTAGGTAGGGCATCGGGGTGCAGGTCAGTGGAAAGACAGTGCCAGTTACTTCCAAAGGAAAATGAAGTGTTTAATTAAAAATGGAAGACAAAATCAGCCTGCAATATGAAGGGGTCATAAGGTTTTAGACACTTATTTAAAAGGAGAAGAGAGAAATGAGAGGTCCTCTACATAAAGATATAAAATAACTCCACAGAAATGCCACTAATTTAAAGCAAACTGTCTATTGAAAAAGTTATAATGAAAAGGCAGCAGTGGCACAAAACCTGGGATTTATAAGAAAGGCGACACACAAGGATAATAACAATGAACTGTCGGAACACATTTCATTCAAATTTCTGTTTTTAAGACTTAAAAGTTTAAATGAATTTAATAGTGATGAGCTATAAAAAAATGGAAATATCTGAAGACCTTTTGTACGTTTCACAGTTGAATGATGCGAACATGATTACACGAACCAGAAAAAATGAAGTGCCACACGTGTACGATTTGGAGACAACTTGAGGACTCATCTCATTGTAATTCCACCCACAGTCGAGGGGTGGCGCTGTTGCCTAATGATTCTCCTCTGTTCTCTCCTACAGATCAGATGAGCGGCAGTCCCAGTGTCATCACTTCTGAGATACCATCTACTGGCTCCTCCCCTTCTGGTCTGGCCGCCTATTAAAGGGCAGCACTGCTATCTTTGCTCCAGTCGTTATTTGGACTCCTCTCTGAAAAGACCTAAAAGATTTCTGGTCTTTCTTACTTCTTTTTATCCAGTTATGTAGGATATGACTTCAAGGTACCCTAACTCTTTATAGTGGTCTTTGTATGTTCTTACAGAACACCCAACTCCCACCCTTAAGTCCCTAACACTGGCGCCCAGTTAAGTTTAGGGCTGATCTCAAAATCCTCCTTTTAATTTATAAAGCCTTCGATGGCTAAGGCTCTGCTGACTTATCTGAACTTATCTCTACTCATAAACCAGTGCCGCACGTTGAGATCCCAAGGTGCTGGCCTACTTAAGATGTCAAGGATTAATAAAATAACAGTGGAAGGTCGGGCTTTGAGCTGTGGATTGATCTGCCTGCTATTATAAGAAATGCCCCTTTAGACTCAGCTTTAAAATGAGGCTGAAGACTCACAACTTTAGTCTGGCATACCCTGACTAGAGCTGCTCATTAGCTGTGCATGCTGAGTTACTGTTTGTTAGTTATTTGTACAGAAACATAAGAATCACAGTGTTTTTAAATTGTTACTAACCCTCAATTGTTCTATTTCTCTTCTCTGTATCCTGATGGGGCACTTAGTGCCCACTGCTCTACTGCCAGGTTGCTTTCCTACATTTGATAAAGTCATCTCGAATAAAGGGCCAATAGAATCACCGCATGGAAAGATTCTGTCACCTTCAAGAACTGACTGTTCACTTGCTGCCTAACATATGTCAGGTAAAGTAAATCTCTCTACTTGTCAACTCTGGCGACCCTTCCTATGAAGTCAGTAGATGGATTGGGAGAGCTTGGGGTGGTCATAAGGTCGCTGGAAAAGAGTGTGTGGTGCTCCTGATATCTCTGAGAAAGGACAAAGGTCCAAGTATTTAGAGTCCTGATGCTTCCCATTTTGCTGAGAGACCTGGATGCTATCCGGTGACCTGAGACGAAGACTGGACTCCTTCTGTACTGTGTCTCTTACTGCTGGTTTGACTTTGTGTCAAATGACCGGTTGCTCATGGAGTCCTGAATGAGGCACATTACCTGCATTATGGGGTCAGTTACAACAACACGGCCATGTGGCGCGTTTCCCCGAGGGTGATCTGGCTGGCAGGATCCTCATTGATGAGGACCCGAGTAGCTGGACCAGGCCAAGGGGACTCCCACGTAATACCTGGATGTGGCAGATAGAGGGTCATTTCCGGACGGTGGGACTGGACCGCTTGTCTACCTGAAGAATTGCCAACTAGGATCCTGAGCTGTTTCGTTGTGTGGTGGGTGCAACAATGCGCTGTGTCAGTGCAGGCTCCCCAACCTGACCTGACCTTGACAGATGCCATTGTAACCAGATAATTAACGTTATTCACTTCACCTGGCAGTATTTTTAATGTTTGGGGCTGATTGATGTATAAACATATGGTACAAAGCAGCTGTCACCTCTGAGTATATAACACCAATACCTATACGCTCACTCATGGCCTAATATGAGGTGAGACACAAAAATAACCGGACTGAGCTCAGGGCGTTCCTGGAAAACCGTCTGGAGGTCGGCTGGACATGAATTATGGAACTACTGTATATCCCCTCCTACACGCCCTCTCAAACCGCTGACCAGCTAGGTATAACCTGTGAGTAGCCCAGTCAGTATTTGCACAATCTCTGCAAGACAACACAGGACAACACTCCCGTGCACAATGCTTTTTCTGTAAAGCAGTTTTTGACTGACAGAAACATTCCTGTTTTCAATCATCCTCCCTATTCGCCAGATTTAGCTCCCTGTGATTTTCACTTGTTCCCGAAAATCAAAAGTGACCTGAAGGGAACACATTTTTCTTCAATGGATGAAGTGAAGATAGAAATGGCAAGCCTGTTGAAGAGCCTCACACAAGAGGACTTCCAGCACTCAATCAGTGGATGACACGTATGGAGCGGTGTAGAGATCAGGAGGGGGAGTATATAGAAGGTGACAATGGTTAGAATGCTGGAATTCAGCAATACATTTTTTTTACCAATCCAGTTATTTTTGTGTCTCACCTCATACATGTGCAATTAGCCACGTGGTGCAGCAGCGAGTCAAGAGAAACCTTAGAAGAGCCGACTCTCAATCAGAAAACCTACGAGACCCTGTGAAATAATGCCAATAATGAAAGGCCTATTACTATTTACTATCTATCTATTATAGAGTGCCTTTCATATCTATCTATCTATCTACAGGTATCTATCTATCTATCTATCTATCTCTCTATTATATAGTGCCTTTCATATCTATCTATCTATTATAGAGTGCCTTTCATATCTATCTATTATAGAGTGCCTTTCATATCCATCTATCTATTATATACTGCCTTTCATATCTATCTATCTATTATAGAGTGCCTTTCCTATCTATCTATCTATCTATCTATCTATCTAATAAAACCTTTCGTGTCTATCTATCTTTTATATGGCACCTTTACTATCTTCTTGGTGGAAGCAAAAAAGTGCAAAGCATCTGCACAGATTGGAAACAAAAAAGTCGTGCCAGACGTGTGACGTGGTTAGCATTTCTACCCCACAGCTCAGGAGACATTTGTGGTCCAGCATTTTCTGCAGATGTTTCCTTAGCTCTCATGAACACTTAAAACGAGTTCAGTTCCTCTTTTTCCTCATTGACTTTGATGAACTTCATCGTATCTGGCGAAGTTCTCAAACGTTTCCACGATTTCGACGAACTCGCTGTGAAGCAAACTCCGTGGGGTTCATTCACGGCTACTGCAGTGTATGTCAGTTCTGTAAATGACGTTGCTTGTTGTCTGTCTGTTGAACTTGGGTGTATTTGGTGTTTCCCAATGCTGCAGCCACCAAACCACACTTGTTAATAAGAGCTAGTGTTCAAAGTAATGATGACCTCAACATATTGGTGGTCAAATCATGTCATTGGCTCTTCTTCGGATTTCGAGCTTTGCTTACTGTTGGTACTTTTTCTGGATTTTTAATGGACTCTGGCT